>NC_142599.1:11010530-11654780 GCF_965207765.1 Zootoca vivipara
TGATTTCTCCAAAGCTTTGACTGGCACCATTGCTGATTGCCCATGAAAATGCTTGAGCTGCCAACAAGGTTGCAGATTTCACCGTCCAGCCATGCCAGAGGAACTGCTGCTGCTCAGAAAAATTCTTGACATCGTTTCATATTCTGGGCGCTGGGCAACAGTAAACATATAAGCATGCATTCCCTTTGCATCTGAAAAGTGGGGCAGAGAGAAACCGACATTTCTCAAGTTTCCGTTTCAGAGAAATCCGTGGTTGGGGCACACCCCCAGACCTCATGCAAGTCTCATTTGCTTTGCCTCGTACTGTGAACTCTGCGGCTACCTAATGGGAAACCGCTTCCCTCTGTCCAGTTTTGGAAACTCTCACCTCTTACTATTTCATCCAAGAAGCACAACATGCCTTCTGGGGACAGATACACTGCTAGACCAGTCTGCGTGTGCGAGAGAGAGAAACGCCTGCTTCCCTCCTCTCCTCCTCCTCCTAGATCACCGCTGAAAATGCACGAGCCAGCTATTAAATAATTAACGTGCCCAATGGGACGAGGGGAATCAAAAGCTGTTGTGTTCCAAAGTTTTCTCTGGCTCTGAAAAGCACAGTTCACTGTGTATTCTGGCACCTTGGAGCGGGATTTCATCCCCCCCCCCCGCTCCCCTGTTATTATCCCCTATGTGCGCTGGACCGGGAAGTGGCGTTCCCAGCCCAGTGGGGGACGTCTGTTATTTCAGACCAGGAATTGGGGGGGGGAGCAGCCTGTTACCTGATTGATGTTTGTTTTTCATGGACAGACACCAGACGTTCATTGGAGCAAGGGAAGGCTTGAGGGACAGAGGGGGGAGCGAGCTCTCTTAAGGAGCTATTGTGCTCACATTCCCTCCTCTTTCTTGACTTCTGTGAATGTCTTGGCTGTTCTGCTTGGGCTCTGGTGACTTAAATAAAATATACACACCTTGGAGAGATTTCAGGAAGGGCTTTGTTGGATAGGGGAGCGAAGGAAGAGGAAAAAGACAATCCAGTTTAATTTTACAGTAATTAATTTCGCATGTGCTCTCTTTCCCCACCGGTGCCTTATTGGGTTTCAGAGAGGAACACTGGAGGCAAGCAATGATTTGTGCGGAGGAGCCACACAGTGTAATGTCTAGCCCATTCTAACTCCTGTGGCTTTTTGAACGCATGGTACACTTCAGCTTTGGTTTAGGAAAAGCCTGTGACACCAATGTAGAGAGGGAGAGAAGCAGTTTGAGGAAATGCCCCACTCATCAGGCCTGGAATAGGCAATGTGGGAAGAGCGTATAGGATTTAACATTCTGCAAGGTCTGCGGATTCCAACTGCATCCTGCCTCTCCTTTGGGTCTGGTGCCTCTTGTGTCCTGTCTGGCAGTAGCCCTCTCAACTCATTTGCGGGTTTCCATAGTCACAGTCCTTGTACCATTGCTTGCTTCAGAAGCCAAGCATGATACCGTAAGCAGGCTGTTCAAAAATACTAGAGTGCCCAGGCCTTGCTTATTTATGATGAGTTGTAAGAATTTCCTGTCAAATTCAGACCTGTAGATATTTTGCATAGTGTTTTAAAGCTATTTTAAGTGTGTCTATTAAGCCCCCATCATAGATATTTGTTACCCATACCCTGGTGCATATTTCAAATTGTGGATTAATTACAATTTAAGTATCCGTTTCTACTGTCAGTTGAGGTTAAACAATGGCAAAGGGGGTTTCTCCTTCCATCCATCCCTCTTTTAGTGTGTTTGTGGCAGAATTAATGAGCATTAGTGATTGTGAATGTAGAACCAGATTGTGGTGGGTATATTGATTAAGTAAATAAGAATGTTAAAAAAATGTATGCTGTCTTTGCATCCAGAGATGTTAGAGGCCAGTAACAAAGGCAACTGTTCACTTTCAAGTGTTGTTGTAGGACATAAATATTTTATCAGTGCTTGCATATTCGGTTCCCAGGGAAAAGGGGGCCTTGGTATTTATGAAGCTTGGGTATAGTGATGAAGACTGACTTTTATATCCTCCCAAAGAGATTGGTTGTAGCCCATGGTATTCAGGGACATTTATAAAGGACACATTTTAAATAGGAGTTTTGAACATTGTTTCCCATTCCAACGTAAGCTCAGGATTGAGTGAGGATATTGCAGCTTTCTGTTTGCATTTAGTACTGTAATATTCAACCTGAAGCAAAGAGGAAGCGTCACATCAGAAGGGATTGTGCATACCTGGTTGTGCAAGTGAATGGTAGATGCTGATGATTGATATTTGTCCTCTGCACTGGTGTGCAGATTAACAGAGGCATAGAAGAATCACTGTCTTATCGACACCTCCAGAAATCCATTTCAGAACTAATGTACAGATGTGCCATGCTGTAACTTGCTTTTCTAGAAGAGTAGTCATGTTCGCATGTAACCAAAACAGTAAATATTCCTATGCCAACTTATAGACATGTCAATGTATTGTGATAGTCCATATGCATCCAGTGGCCTGGACAGTTGTTAGGTATTTGTAGATATTTGTAGATATATATGTAGATATTTGCATCAATCAGTAGCCTTTGCTTTGATCAAATACAAACAGATACAGATAAATTAAAAGACCAGTAATTGCAATTTGTGTACAAAATATAAACAAAAGAACACTACTAAGTGGATGAAATTGTCACGGTCAATTAGAATTTAAAAATTAGGCAATTTAATACTCCGGGATTGGTAGAATATATATTTTAGCTTTACAAAAATGTATGCATGGTCCAATCATTGGAGGTATGCCTCAGTTTCACTGGAACCTAAGATGTCCTTCAGATCTACACACACCCAGCTCAGACCAAATTACTTGGCATGATTTATTCAAAATGCTATGGTCTAGCAGCATCAGGTGGGCTTCCAAAGGCTCTGTACAGTCACTTTGGCTTCAGAGAGGAGAATGCAGGGGTTGTGGTCTTGCTCTGAGTCAGTGGCCACCGGCATTTGAGGCACCATTGACATGACTATCTGGCATTTGAGGCTGCAGAGAACAGAGGAGGTTGTGAGATGTCTATAGAGGCAAGGGCAGTGTTAGAAACTCAGATATATAAGCTAGGCACAAAATGGCACCTTAAACCTAGGTTGCGGTTGACACAACAGAATTGTCTATTCGCCGGGGGGTTGAACTCGATGATCCTTGGGATCACTTCCAACACTACAATTCTACGATTTCTATGATCTCAGCAACACTGCTTGACTGTAGCTTGACCTTTATCGTGAGAGGGACAAGGGGAAGTGTTAGCCTGTTACTTCGGACGATCTCTCAGAATACCATTTTGACCAAGGTATCCTCCTGGACCAACTCAGCAAGATTGGTATTGGAGGCACTGTATTACAGTGGTGCCGTTTGTATCTTTAAGGTCATGTCCATAGAGTACCACTGGGTGAATGTTCCTCGTCGTTTGTGCCATGGGGTTCCATATGGTACTGTTCTCTCCCCAGTGCTATTTAATATTTATATGAAGCTGTTGGGTGTGGTCATTAGGAGTTTTGGAGCGAGGTGTCATCAGCTCTACTTCGGCATAACATCTTAATCAGGAGAGGCTGTGAAAGCTTTGGACCAGTGTCTGGATGCAATGGTAGACTGGGTGAGGGCCAATAAATGGTGTTTGAATCCTGGGAAGACAGAAGCTGTTTGGGTAGGTGGCTCCCACGTTCAGGAAATTGGCAAATTGCCTGTTCTGAAGGTGCAAGTGCATAGTTTGAAGGTATTCCTGGATACATCTTTGTCACTAAATACCCAGGTGTCTTCTGTGACTCAGAGTGCCTTTTACCAGCTTCATCTAGTCTACCAACTAGTGCCATTCCTGGACAGGTATAGCCTTACCACTGTAGTTCATGCATTGGTAACCTCAAGGCTAGATTACTGTAATGCACTCTATTTGGGGCTACCATTGGGTCTTGTTCGGAAGCTCCAGCTGGTGCAGAATACTGCAACCAGATTGCTGATGGGAGCGTCTGGTGGAGAACATGTGACACCATTGTGCACTGACTGCCCATCTGCTACTGAGCCAGGTTCAAGGTTCTTGTACTGAGCCCTAAGGGTTCACCTGAACCCTTATATCCCACCTAGATCTCTTATATCATCTGTGAGAGCATTCTTGGTCATTCCCAGTAGATGAAGCTCTTTTGACAACAACAATAAATTGGGCTGTTAGTGTCATCAGCCCAGTCCTGTAGAACGAAAGAAAGACCATTGTGCCATGGCAACAATTTTGCAAGGCCAATGAGGGGGTACTCTTTCAACGCTTTAATGCTCGCCCCACCTTTCATTTCAAAACAATAGCAACAACGTCCAGTTGTTGAACGCTGACACAGCGTAGCCAGTTTGCTGAAGCTGTGCCCTACAGGTGCTGCTCCACAATCTTGATTATAATCACTGCAATTCTGTATATATCGCCTTATCCTTGCTGAGGTTGTTTCCCTCAGCCTGACAAGTAGGGTGTGGGGTGCAGAAGGGAGATTGGCTTGATTTCCTCCTCTCCTTTCCCCTTTTTCTTTCAGCAGTGAAAACAAACCACAATGAAAGAGTATTTGGAAGCCTCAGGGCTTCTGGTTCCACTGGAGAAGCTGGGAACCCGAGTCCTACATTTACCCTTCAGGGAGCCAAGCAGTTAATAAAATTTGACTGTAAATGTGCAAGCAGAGACTTGTCTTTTTCCTTGATGATGCAGGAAATGTAGCTGTCTTCCTCCTTTCTCAGATTCACTCTGTGGTGATATTCTGAACCCACACACCAAAACAGCAGGTGTGCTCAGCATCCAGAATTTCATCTCTGTGTGCTTAAAAAGGCTGTGCAAACAAATAATTTTATTTTCAACATTTCCTTTAAAAATAAAAATTATTCTACCTTTCTTAGCCACTTGATAATTTCTTCCTTTCCTTTTTTCTAATCCTATCTTGGCCCTTCTATTTTATTATTATTATTATTATTATTATTAAAAGGAAAGTAACAAAGGAGGGTAGAGCAACAAGAATTCTTGTTTTGGAATTCCTGAGGGATGAGCAAGGACAAGAAATACCCAAGGGGAGAGGAGTGTTAAAAGAAGTTGTTTTGTTTCTTTCCTTGTAGAGCATCAAAATGCCCGAGGCATGAACATACTCTTCAAATTACATTTGAACATTTGGATGTCTTGTTTCTAGTGTTTTATTAAACATGGGAGAGTCAGTCCCAATAGAGAGGAAGAACATGGTATACAGTGGACTTCAAGCATCCTGATTTGGAAATCAGAGCATGGCTTGTTTCACAAGGAAAAGAGCTGAAGGACTTGCTTCTTATCCTGAAAAGAAATAAGCATACTGTATTTTGACTAAAAGGATGAGCACATTCGGTAGAGCCCCCAGGTTTAGTCCTTGGTATCTCCAATTAAAAGGATCAGATAGGGGGTAGTGGGAAAGACCTCTGAAGATCTTGGCAAGTTGCTGCTAATCTGTGTGGACAACACTGGGCTATGGGAATAGCTAGTCTGACCTCATATGAGGCAGGCTCCCTATGTCTTCTGTGTGAAAGCTGCAATGAGGCTGAGACGGTAATGCTTTGATTCTGTCCCTGCTTTGCCATCTTTGAAAAGTAATCACTTGCGTTCTGACCGCTTGCCATCTGTGAAATGGAGGAGCCCTTTCCTTCTCGGTTCAGTTTTAAAAGCACAGGCTTTGGAAAAGCCATTCGTGTTAGGAGATTTTGCAGTTCTTCAAATGCAAGGGGAGAGCAACTTAATGGTGTATTCACATGACCTGCTCACATGCTTGCTATTGGCACTTCACCATTCATATTCATTTATTCATGTACAAGAATCCTGTAGCAGCTTAGGTTACGACAGGAGCAGGGAGCCTCCGAGGTGCCCATCTGCCCCAATCACCACAGTCTGTGATCAGGGATGATGGGAGTTCTAATCCATACCATGTGGAGGGCATCGAGTTTCAGGAACGGTAGAATCACAGAATGGTAGAGTTGGATGGGAACTCTAGTCCAGCCCCCTGCAATGCAGGAATCCTGCCCACAGCCGTCCCTGGGTGGGCTTGAACCACACAGAGCAATTGCACCACATTGTTATTTAGTGTATGGGTTAAACTTCCTAATTTCCTTCCAGCTAACTGTGGAAAGCACTATAGGGCTGTGGCAATGATTAATCTACCCACCCTAGGTGAGGCTAGTGTTTAAGCTTCTCCTAGTAAGGTTCATATTAGGATTGCATGCTAAGGAAACATTGGTTTACGTGTCAAGAGGACTGCATGTCAAGAAGCTGGTTTGCTTGCCAAGAAATGCTACAGTTTTCAGACCTTTGATGCTTGGGGAACCCTTTGCACATGAACTTACCTGCCAAGTAACAGGTACTTGCTCAGCAATACCCAGCTGTTCAATCCCACTGCCTTGCCTCAGAGGGCTTCAGTGGGAGCTGCTTCCAGGGAACTACCAACAAGGGAAGACTGTTTACATTGTGGGCTTTGAAATACCCAGTTGCTACCGTTTCCTTGTATGGCAGCAGAGAAGAACAAGATCAGAGGTTAGCAAACTTTTTCAGCAGGGGGCCGGTCCACTGTCCCTCAGACCTTGTGGGGGGCTGGACTATATATATTTTTTTGGGGGGGATGAACAAATTCATTTGCCCCACAAATAACCCAGAGATGCATTTTAAATAAAAGCACACATTCTGCTCATGTAAAAACACGCTGATTCCAGGACTGTCCGCGGGCTGGATTTAGAAGACGATTGGGCCGGATCCGGCCCCTGGGCTTTAGTTTGCCTACCCATGCCTGTAGCAGGTGGTGCAGTCCAGCCCCTCTTGGCTCTAGTTGGGGGGGAGGAGGTGCTTTGGCAGCAAAGGCTGGGCTGCTGCGGCAGGCTCTGTTCACCCTCCGGGCACTGGCAATCCATACTACGCAGTTGCCAATGGGTGTAGCACAACAGTTGTATAGCCTTACATCAGACAACATGGCACAAGATGGGTTGAATTTGCTAATGATGAATGGTAGAAGAATTATCTCAGAACCTCAGGATGTAATGAAAACAAACAGTAGCCTGGGTAAGCAGCCTTTGAAGGGCTACATAATGAGTTCATTTACTCACAGCTTCTGTGTTCAGCATACAGTTAATTATCTTACCATCCAAGCTTGTCATCCTGTTTTCTCAGAACTGAATTTTTAAAACTCTGGTATTTTCAAATGTTTCAACCAAAATATAATTTGTTAGCTCATGCGGCAAACAGCTGATCCTACTTACAACTTGTACTTAAGAGTGTACCATTCATATTGCACTGAAATTATCATCCTGAGACCACTCTGGGAGCCCAAAACAACCGGTTTTCCAGCATATTCCTTTCATCCAAAATAAATAAATAGGCATCAATTTACTTGGAAAGTGCATTCTGTGATTATACTTTAGCCAGAAACCTTTTATTTACCTTGCACGCTAATGTACGGTTATTTTTCTTGGTTTACCAGTTGGGAACGCAGTCAGCATGGCCAGAGTGCCCACCTACTTATACTTCAGACCCTGTCATTTGGGATGTGAAAGAGATTGTTTGTTGTTGCTTCTGGAACTGCTACTTGCGGATTTGGGGGAGTAGTTTGTGGGAAGCTGTGATCCAGCCCAGGAGCAATCTAGTGGGCTGTGTCAGAAAATGAGATAAAGATAAGCCAAACATATGACAGGCACTCAGCTGTAGAAGACTGGGCACCCAGAGTTAACAATAAGAAAAAGCCCATTTATTCCAACATCCTCCTGCACACAGTAGCCAATCTGATGCCTCTGGGAAGCCCATGAGCAACACTTGAAAGTAGTAGCCCCCCTCCTGCCGCTGTTTCCGGACATCTAGTGTTCAGGACACCCTACCTCTGAACTTAGAGGTTCCATACAGCCATTGTGAGTAGCAGCCATTGATTGCTTTATCCTCCATGAATGCATCTAACCCTCTTTCTCACCCTCACAAAGAGCTATTTTCATCTTTCTTGCTTGCAGTTCATGCAGAAGGCATGTGCGGTGAGCCTTTAGGCCTCTGTGTGTTGTGGGACCCCTAAGTTACAGCAGCCCAGCCAATGGTCAGGGATGATAAGAGGTGGATGCCATCCTGCACCCTCATTATGCCATTTTTAAACAAATGTTTCCCAGTTTCCTCTGTTTGTTGATAGCTGCAACTATATCCTGAACTTATTAAGTTGAATTGAGGCATCACAGCAAGGAACATTTGCCATGATCTTTCCTGTGCATCCTTTTGGATCGAATATTTGGTTGCCATGGGAACTGACTGCAAGGGGCACATACAGTTTGGCGCCTTGTTATGTGTGTAGTTAAGTTCCAGCTTTCCTTTTGAGTGTTTTAAGCATTACTGTTTTTAAGAGGCTAGTAGATGGCCTTGTCCAATCTGCAGGATTCTCAAACATACGGTATTAGGACTTCTCTACAGAGCACAAACAGTTAATAGGGAAGACACTAATGCTTCTTTGAACCTTTACACCCAGATTTTGTAGGTATTTTGACTGGACTGAGTGGTCCTGAGTTGCATGTGTGTACAGTAATAGCTTGGCATGCATATGTGTCTGCAGATTACAGCTGGAGCAGGACTGGGGCACCTTTGGTCCTCCAGTTGTTGCTGAACTACATCCCCCATCAGCCCCAGCAAGCATAGCCATTAATCAAAGCTGATGGGATTTGTAGTCCCCACCTCTGAGCTAGAGCATCTAAAACAGTGCCTCCTTCTTATTGGTATAGTTTTTGGATATTTCTGTACTCTAGGCCTCTGAAAGTACAGGGCAGCATAATTTTGCTGCCATCGTATTCATGGTGCTGCGCATCTGTTGGATCCAAGATCCAAAGGCAGAAATATAAGTGATGATAGCACTGTGTCTGCATTTTATTGGATTACAAAAGCAAGCAGCATAGTTAGGGCTTGATGCTGGAAAGGTACTTTTTTTTAACATTGTAGAGTACAGAACATCTCCAGGTATTTGGCCAAGGAATGCATATTCCTCCTGCAACATGGTGGCCAGGCCTTTTAACAACACTGCCTCTGGCACCTCTTGCTGCTTATTTCAGATTCTTCCATCTTCTGCAGCATTGGGGGGGGGAGAAAGGTCTATGTTTTGATATACACCAAATCAAGAAATAAACTGACATGTGAAAGTTTAAAAGGTTGCTTCAATCTAGGCAAACCTCCTGTTTTTAGAAGTCCATGATAATTTGACAAGTGTGAAGAAACAGAAACTGATAGTGATAGCTTAGAAAAAGAGAATGATTAAATTTCATGAGAGTGTTCATTGAATTTTGTTTCCCTTCCCCTCTTTTTCCCAGCTGAAATGAGTGCTTTATGTCTGCTTAACACTGTGGAGGACTAGAGGAGACATAATTTTCAGAATAAATCATTATTAGCTCATAAAACTGGCAGAGTTGCTGGCTCTATATGACACCATTTGTAACAAAAACTTGAAAGAATAAAGTTAGTTTGTAGTCATGGTCTGAACAAACTACTTTTAATATACCGGGCATGATATATAAACAAAGCTACGCATAATGTATTTTATGTTCCTAAACTAACAAAGTTACTTTCTACATTTTGAAAGGTATATAGTACTATATTGCATTTTTTTCATTCTTTTCTCCAAAATTCCCATTTTCCCCAGGAGTGGTAATTTTTCTCCATGACTTTTCAAAAAAAATTCATCTCTATCTGGACCAAGGAAAAATCTATTCACCTGGCATTAAAAGGACCTCAGATTTGACATCAGGCAAGCCTTCCTAAAGAGGGCATTTCACATGTGAGATGACACAATTGAAACATAGATAACTCACAGGTTTCAGGGCTAGATCGGACAGAGCTTTTGGACAGCTGCTACCAGTCAAAGTAAAATGGACCGAGGGCCAGCCCTGCTATTAGGTAGGGTGAAGTGATGGCCATTATTCTTTATGGAAGACAAAACTGCATGTACTCTGTGGCCTATCCTTAACTAGCCGCTGGTCTCAAGTGGTTTATCTCATCTTCAGTGTAGAAGTAAGATCCATCCTCCAGCCCAGTTGGCTTGTGTACATGGAGTGTCATCTTGCCCTTTGCTTCAGGCAACAACATTTCTTGGACTGGCCCTGACCAGAGTAAGGGAGTTCATATGTACCCAAGAGTCAGGATAGAAATTGAAGAAACTAGAAAGAAAGAAAGAAAGAAAGAAAGAAAGAAAGAAAGAAAGAAAGAAAGAAAGAAAGAAAGAAAGAAAGAAAGAAAACATTTCTGCAGGTTGTTTAATAAAGGCCCAGTCTGGGTGCCTTCCCCCCCCCCCCAGTATTAACCATCAAAACTCTGCAGAATTTGAGGGAATAGTGTGGTGAAGGGAAGGAGAGTACGATTACACAGAGGCAGCTTTCAGCTCTATATGATGTTACGCAGCTGAGTAAACATGCCTTTCCAATTTTCTCAAAGAAATGTTGAGATCCATAATGAGACCAGAGGTGGTTATTCATTTTAAAAAATTCAAATAAACATCCAACCTACGATGAAACTCAATTTGTCTAAGGTGGCAAAAGATTGTAAAGGGTGCGACCCTGTATTATTTATTTATACAATTCCCACTGCATCAGTGAAAGCTTCAGTAATGGCAATATTTTAAATTCAAGGTCCATTAAACTATCTTGCCTTTCTCCAGTAATTTTTTTCCCCATCACCGCTTTCTGGCGGGAACAGGTTTCTCTCCAACAAAATCCTTGGCATACCTGCCTGCAGTATCATTGCGCTATCATTAGAGCCTTGTGGTTTTTGACCTTGCCCCAACATAGCTGTTCCCAAGCACTTACTGGTCAGTATATCAGGTTATAGAAACTGGATGCTAATCACTCTAAGCTCTCTTCTTTCTAACATAGTTGGCAGAAGCTTTTTATTTCTCACCTTGCCCCAGGACATTCTTGCTCATCATTTTGCAGAGCTACTAAAACCAGTAAGAAGACTAAATGCATATGAAGAGCTGCCTGGAAGCAGCTCTCCAGAGTAGCAGCCAGAGGTTTCCCACCACCAACTTGATTATTTTAATTGGGGGAGCTGGGGATTTCATTTGGAACTCTCCACATACAGAGCATGTGTTCTACCACCGAGCCAAGGCCCATTCCTCTGTAAATAGAGAATAGTAGTTGAGAAAGCAGAGTCCTGTGGCACAAGGCCAGCAGTGTAGGTCTAGTATTCCATTGACTGATAGATAGATAAATTGTTGTTGTTGTTATTGTTATGATTATACCCCAGACTCATGACTGTCAGAAGAGGGCAACTAAGATGATCAAGGGTCTAGAAGCCAAGCCTTTTGATGAACAGTTGAAGAAGGTGGGTATGTTTAGCCTGGAAAAGAGGAGACTGAGAGGAGTTATGGTAGCCATCTTCAAATATCTCAAGGGCTCTCACATAGAAGAGGGAACAAGCTTGTTTTATCCTGCTCTGGAGGGTAGGACTCGAACCAATGGCTTCAAGTTACAAGAAAGGAGATTCCAACTAAACATCTTTCTGACAGTAAGAGCTGTTCGACAGTGGAACAGTATCCCTTGGGAGGTTGTGGACCCTCCTTCCTTCTAGGTTTTTAAGCAGAGGTTGGGTGGCCATCTCTCATTGGATGCTTTAGCTGAGTTTCCTGTATTGCAGAGGGTTGGACTAGATGACCCTTGGGGTCCCTTCCAACTATACAATTCTATGATATGTGTAAGTTAACCATATCATAAAGGCACCACATCTCTGCAGTACCTCATTTCCAAAGGAAACACGAACCCTGGGTAAGTGCCTAGGCCCTGCCGCTCTGAGATTGGTGGTAGCATGTAACAATATTACCGTATCTGCTCCTTGTTTCATGATGAATCCTACCTGGTCCTGGTGGATTAGGGAAGAGATTACTCTCTGCAGTCTTTTTTGCAAAGACTGATGTTAATGCCTTAGCTTCAACATTTACAAGACATATTGGCCTGCAGGTGGAGCAGAGGATATTTATGGGGTTTAAGGAGAATAGATACCTTTGCTTCTATTTGAGAGTGAGTGATGATTCCCGTGCCTCTGTATGTATCTCCCAAAGCCTGGGTGCTAGAATCTCAGAATACTGCATATACCATTCTGCTAGAAATCCATCAGGCTTTGGTGGTTTGGAACTGGACAAATGTATAATTGCCATTTGAATTTCTTCCAACTGTAGGGGGTGGGGTGGGGAAATCCCTTTTGTATTTCTGAAATATGAGTTGGTCTGATGCCATCCAGGAAGTTTGCAGTATCTGTGTCACTTGGGTTAATCTCTTTGGGGTACGATTTTGAATAAAACTGTAGGAATTGTGTATTGATGCCTGGCGGAGTGACATGAATTTTGTTCTGTGCATCCTTACTGGCTGGAGTAAAATGTCATCTCTTCAGAGGTTCCAGACAATGTGCCAGGAACTTCCTGGCACACTCACCCCTTTAACAGTATTGTTGTTTTATACATGCCAGCATGAATTCCACAGGGGAACAGCATAGTGTCTGTTTAAATCATATTTGGCTTGTGTAGGTTAGCAGTTTGATGTGAGGCATAGTGCGTCAACAGAATTATCACCTGTTTTCCCCCGTTCCTGTCATTGTTTGTTTTGCTATTTATTTTTATGTGGCTGCATACGCTATAATAGAGCCTCATAAATATAATAGATACTTTACACCAGGCATAGCCAAACCTGGCCCTCCAGCTGTTTTGGGACTACAGTTCCCATCATCCCTGACCACTGGTGGAGGGTGGAGCATGCTTGTTTACTCTTCCTTCAGAGGTTAGGAACCCTAACCTATGGATTTAAGTTACAAGATCAGGAAAAGCTTTCTGACAGCAAGAGCTGTTAGACCAGGCATAGGCAAACTCGGCCCTACAGATGTTTCGGGACTACAGTTCCCATCATCCCTGACCACTGGTCCTGTTAGCTAGGGATGATGGGAGTTGTAGTCCCAAAACAGCTGGAGGGCCAAGTTTGGCCATGCCTGCTTTACACACTTCTCATGTTGTGGTCTTGGAGAATAGTGAGCCTTCATTTAAAGAAACCCTCGCCGCCCCCCTCCCCCCAAAAAATCCCTTCTTCATTTTCTTTACAAACACCAGTTCACTGAGGAGGTACATCTTCGGTTTCCATCTGTCTTCAATTTCTGGGAAAGTTATCCAGTTGGAGATGCGTGATCAGATATGGCGATGGTATCAATAGAACTAGAAATAGTGAGGATTGTTAAATCAGCAACTGTCTTTTAAAGGAGTTGGATAATGCTTTCATCTGATTCTCCCTTGGAGGTTGAGGGCAGGGAGGCAGGTAACTGGATAGTCCTCAGTAGCATTCTTTTTATCAACTTTGGGTGGCATGATAAAGTGATTATTCTATCACCAGGGAAACAGAAATAAAGACCAGCAGTTTACCACTTTAAAGGTATGGTAATCCTGTCTTTGGGGACCCAGGTGACGCTGTGGTTAAACCACTGAGCCTAGGGCTTGCTGATCAGAAGGTCGGCGGTTCGAATCCCTGTGACGGGGTGAGCTCCCGTTGCTTGGTCCCAGCTCCTGCCAACCTAGCAGTTCGAAAGCACGTCAAAATGCAAGTAGATAAATAGGAACCGCTACAGCGGGAAGGTAAACTGTGTTTCCATGTGCTGCTCTGGTTTGCCAGAAGCGGCTTTGTCATGCTGGCCACATGACCTGGAAGCTGTACGCCGGCTCCCTCGGCCAATAATGCGAGATGAGCGTGCAACCCCAGAGTCGGTCACGACTGGACCTAATGGTCAGGGGTCCCTTTACCTTTTAATCCTGTCTTTAGAGCTCACAGCAGGGTATATCAGGAGGATGAAGCCAGCAGCATGGAAAGCTGCGGATAGGCAGCCGCTCAGGACACCGGAAGTTTCATTTCCCCATATTTCCAATTGGATGTGGATGAGTGGTATGATTCACATCACCACTTGAGTCAGCCACCTTTCCACCTGCACACCACTTGGCAAAGATTGGCATTGTTCACCCTTCGGGTTGTGATGGCAATGCTGGTCATGATTGATAGTGAATGCAGAATCCAGATACGGTAGTTATTCCAGACTTACTAGTTTGGGATGAAAATATGTTAATTTGAAGAGTTTTACACGAGTTGCACTGTTCTGGCAACATTTTGAACTTTGGGGAGATCCCTCACTCCCGTACTAGGGAACTGGATGGAGCAGAAAGGAAAGAAAGAGCTTTGAATGCTATGTTAGGAAGCAGACTAATAACCATGTAGTCATGTTGCAGTCAATCAATTAAGAGATAAGTGTTGTGCTGTTAAAGGCTTGAGAGAAGTGCTGTCACGGGAGGTTATTATTAGATGTTTATCTGACCAACTCTTGTTAGTAACCAGATAGAAATTAAGCATCCTATGCCTTTTAAGACCTCTAATAAGAAAGGTGGGATATATAACCCTCTGGTTCTGGCCATAAATATATCATATTGTCAATCATGTCATTCACAATTTGGCTAAGTTTTTTGTGTGGTGGGAACAGGAAATCCAGTTCTGTTACACAATTTGTAACTAAAATCCTTTAAAACTAAATGGTTGGAATATAAGCTTCATGTCCCAAAAAAAACATAGCAGCATGAACATGGAATTTCATTAATCTTGTCATTTAATCTCCTTACTCCTAGAGGAAAACAAATAAACCCAGAAGATAAAATTTTGGAACAACAACTACAAAATAAACACTACCAGTTTCACACATTGCCAATTTACGCACTGTGGGTTGTATCCACAATTTTTATTCAGAGTAGACTCACTAAAATTAATGGACCCAAGTTAGTCATATGTTTATTAATTTAAATGAGTCTACTCTGAATAAAAATTGGTTGGATACAAACGTATGCTCTCATAGTATTTGTAACGTATGCTTCATACATTCCTTATTCCTGCGTTTTATTAACTTTTATTTCACCTGGAATGATACAACACAGAAACTTCAAAATAGTACAGGATAGTACAGTATAGTATAGGATAGTACAGAAACCAAGACTGACCTTCATACAGATAACAGAAAGGCATGGCAGAGATAATGCAAAATTAATTAAAATGTCATTCTATTTTTTTATGTCTCAAAAGCCTCTCCCCAACCCCACCCCTTTATTCCCTTTCTTAAATTTCAGACCTCCTGCATATTGTGGTAGACAAACCAAGCTCTTTATCCTATTACCGTACCTTCCTGTGGTCTGATTTTGTCATCAATGATATTTGTTAGAATTCAGCAACTCCACTCTAGTTCTTTCCAAATCTGTCTTGACAGACCCAAGGAGAACCCACAAAGGGTAAGAAAAATCAATGTGACACTCCTCATTGCGGTGAGCCAGCCGCCTGCGGCCTGAACTCATCTTGATTAGCTTCATGGCTTACGTCCATCGCTACTTAATTGGCTGCCAATAGCTTTCCTAATGAAGGATGATAGATGGAACACAGAGTTTGCTGAGAAGGATGAACCAATCAGAAGCTGGCAGGAAGGAAAGCCTGCAGCAATGTGACCATCATGAAGATTCCTGGAGGTTAAGCAGCATGGCAGCAGCTTACATCTTAGGGCAGCTTCACTTGCTATTGAAATTCCTACATGGAAGGCATTTCAGTATAGTAAATATCATGCAGCCTGAGCAAGAGTCAAAGCACACAGGGAGGACTTTACACCTTTTGCCAGTTGCTTTCCAGGCCTCCATGGTGTAAACACCCCTGATGTAGTCAAAGGAAGGCCATAAAATCCGATTTGCCTAGCAGAGATTAGGTCTCACTGCCAGATGTACTGAAGAGTCAGGCTGCGTGAATTGGGCTTGCTAGATAAGGGACCCAGGTGGCGCTGTGGGTTAAACCACAGAGTCTAGGCCTTGCTGATCAGAAGGTCGGCAGTTGGAATCCCTGCAATGGGGTGAGCTCCCGTTGCTCGGTCCCAGCTCCTGCCTACCTAGCAGTTTGAAAGTACATCAAAGTACAAGTAGATAAATGGGGACCGTTCCAGCGGGAAGGTAAACAGCGTTTCCGTGCGCTGCTCTGGTTCGCCAGAAGCAGCTTTGTCATGCTGGCCACATGACCCAGAAGCTGTATGCGGACAAACGCTGGCTCCCTCGGCCTATAGAGCGAGATGAGCGCCGCAACCCCAGAGTCGGACACGACTGGACCTGATGGTCAGGGGCCCCTTTACCTTTAAAGGCACATACGTACAGTATACTCACCAGAATAGTGGAAGGAGTATCTATTATGCTGTGCATGCAGAAGGCCCCACGTTCAATCCCTGGCACCTCCAATTACAAAGAATCAAATAGCATGTGAAGAGGAACACACTCTGCCTGAGCCCCTGGAGAACTGTTGCCCATTTATGTGGCTAAATAGATTAAGTGCATTTGTCAAAAACATTAGAAAGTGGGGAGGGCATGAGGAGCAGAACTCAACCCAAAGGATGTAGTGTCTTATTTTAAAGGTATGTCCATATGCTTCCAGAGGTAGCTGGTGCCCATTGGGATTGGTGGGGCAGAAGACAGGGAGCTCAAACAGTAATTTAAGCCATAGCCAATGACAGGCAGAGCCAACTACTACTTTCTGTTTTGTCCCCATCCTCCACCCTGGTGAGTTCTACAAGAGTGACAGGGAGACCAAGGAGAAGGAAGCTGGTTATCAGTAGGAAAGCGGGCAGGTGGGGACTGAGGTTTGTTTAGGCAGTGTATGCTCCTCAAGACGACAAATTTAAAAAATTCCAATGAGGATGTCTTCTGGTAATGGGAATGCTGCTATTCTGTAGAGCTCTGAACCTCCTAAATGTTCCTGATGCCATTAAAGGGGGAGAAAGGTTGAGTAGGCATCTTCAGTTGGAACAGAATTGCTGCTCTAGTCCACACTGGGTTTTAAGGCAGCCTGGCAAATCCATTCAGTGTAGCAATAAGAAAAGATTTAGCATTTAACCCCTCGAAATTAAACCAGGTGTTAACATCAGTAGCTCGGTCTTATCGGAGCTTTGCCGGAATAACAAATTGTGATAAATGTACAGTTGTGTCTCCTGATTGACCTTGGGAGACGGATGGTGGTTGTGTGGGGGTTTTCCTCCTCCCACATGCAAGAAATTAGCTGAGCCTTGACAGGTGCCTATTTGTTTTGAAAAGTTTATTTTTTATTCATTGACATTCCAAACAAGGACAAGTTCACACATTACTTTTTTCAGATGTAAGAGTTGCTTGTGTTTCTCCTTATATTACCTTTTGGAGCGGGGGCTGAATCATAGACTCATACACATCCTTGAACCAATATGAATTCTGTAATATACCAGTCTGACCTTGAAGAACTATCATCTGCTAAATTTGTGGGGGTGGGGGCAGTGGAGAGAGAGAGAGAATAGCATGCCAATTGAGCAACTAACTACTGCCATACATCTGACCCTCTCAAAAACCCTTCCTTTGCATTGATGTAGTTCTTAAGTGACGTTCTGAAACAGCCTTTTCTTTCTCTTCTTTTGGCTCTAGTTACATTATGGGCCACCACTTCTTCCCCATTCAACTGTGTCTCTCATGTCTCACTTGGAATCCTCTTTCTGCAAAATAATTCTGAGAGCACTGGCATTTCCCACAATCCCCTTGAGTAGGGGTCCCCCAAACTAAGGCCCGGGGGCCAGATGCGGCCCAATCGCCTTCTAAATCCGGCCCGTGGACGGTCCGGGAATCAGCATGTTTTTACATGAGTAGAATGTGTCCTTTTATTTAAAATGCATCTCTGGGTTATTTGTGGGGCCTGCCTGGTATTTTTACATGAGTAGAATGTGTGATTTTATTTAAAATGCATCTCTGGGTTATTTGTGGGGCATAGGAATTTGTTCACTTTTTTCCCCCTTCAAAATATAGTCCGGCCCCCCACAAGTTCTGAGGGACAGTGGACCGACCCCCTGCTGAAAAAAATTGCTGACCCCTGCCCTTGAGCAATGCAGCTATGGCATCATGGGGGAAACAGAATGGCAGATGCTGGGAGACAGCTGCTCACAGAATATTTGCCCCTCCTTACTGTTAAAAGGGTGTGGGCAGGTGTGCATACTCCTCTGTTGTGTTACAAGGTCAGCTCACCCACTGAGGTTGCTTTGTCAAAGGGCCCCTCAAAACGGCCCCGTCCTTCCGTATCCCAACTCTGCAATGGGTTCTGCCAGGGGAAAGTTTGGGGTTAAGAATTGAGGTCACTCAGTGGCTCATTTCCAAGGGATCATTGCCCCTACACACACACACACACACACACACACACACACACACACACACACACACACACGTCTCAGTTTAGTAAAGGATATATCCCTCCCTCCCTGGGTGGTTGTGTGTGAATGCATCTACATCTGCTTAAGAGAACAGATGGCCCAGTTTGTTTGCTATGTGCGTAAAAAGTGGCTCGAGTTTCAGCTGAAGAATGGCTGCCTTCAGGTTTCCCAAAGAACAGTCTGTTCTATTACGATGAGCAGTAATTGCTCTTGGAGGTTTGTGCTATTGATCAAGTGCTGTGGGTTCAATTTTAGAGCAAAGAGTTGTGTTTGGGATTTAATTGGAGTGATTAATAACTCACAGCAGTGGGGCAGGAATCAATATGGATTTCAAACAGCAGAAAGTAGCATATTTTCCTGCTATAATGTGGCAACTGACAGTTTGTTATTTGCACTTACTTGACTAATTAAAAGCACGGCATCATTTGATATATAGGAGCGCTGTGTCATTTTAAAAGGTCCAGACATTGGCCTGAATACTTGAATAAAGTTGGATTTTAAAAATGCTTCAGATACTTTAAGAGGGCCTAAGAACCTCCTCCTCCTCCATGTATTGTTTTGCCTGCACTGCATAAGGCCCTCCTTAGTAAATACAAAAAAGCTTTTGTATCTTTTTGTGGTCAAGGCTATAGATTGCCTCTTACGTCATCGGTCAGGCTTAAGAGCAGGACTGAAGGGATTTAACTCTGCTGTGTTTGATCCAATGTTAGAGCCCAAGATTAAAAGCCTGCATGAAACTTCCAATCTCATTACAGAACCAGCATCCACAGTAGGTGCCTTGGTTGAAAATCCTGTTTCGGTTTTGCCTTGGACCACTGCCAACAGCCGCCTTGCTATGCAAATGCACCGTGACTTACTTTTCTGGGGATTTGAACGGCAATTCTTACCTTTATTTCTTGGCCCCAAACCTTCAGTTCAGGGCCCATTTCCATTCATCTTTTTGTAGCTTTGGCATGTCGTCATGCATGCTTACAGCTAACACTCCTAGATATAGCATGTCAGAATCCAGGAATCAAACCATCTTATTAAAGAACCACAAAAGCAACAAATCACCATCCCGTCGATTCGGTTTTAACACTGTCGGGGTCCTTTTCTGCAACGAAATTCTCACTCTTTGTGCTGGACATTTTCCCAATCCAATCAAGCGTCTTCTTTTTTTAGGAATAAAGAACTCTGAAATGCTTCAGTTTTCTATAGTGACTTTCCTCAAAGCTACTTGGTAGTGGAGTTGCTGTCCATTTAGGTTGCAAACATATTTAATTGTTTGTTGTTTCAAAGGTAAAGCTTATAAGGAAGTGATATATATTTGATCGTTGTGACACATAATCCCAGTGGGGTTTAAGATACTGGTACAGTGGTACCTCGGTTTATGAACACAATTGGTTCCAGAAGTCTGTTCATAAACCGAAGTGTTCATAAACCGAAGCAAACATTCCCATTAAAAATAATGGAAAGTGGATTAATCCGTTCCAGACGATGAAAAACACCCCCTAAAGCTTCAATTTAACATGAATTTCACTGTCTGCCAAGAGGTTTCCGAGGCCTATGGAGGCCTCCACGGAGGCATCGGAGCGTCCGCAACTGGGACGCAGCCACAGAAGCGCTCCGATGCCTTCACAGAGGCTAACTGCGTCTCTTTCAAAGCGGGTGGGGGGGTCCCTTTGGAAGCGCTTACCTTGCGCATAGAAAACAGCGGTGAGAGGCTTGGCTGCGCGGCGGTGGCGCTCGCAGCTCTCCTTCCCTCTCTACGTGGTGCCAGCCGGGCGACCTTTCTCCTCCTCAGAGCAGCCACCACCACCACCAGGCGCCAGGACTGGCTGGGGTGGCTCGCGGTGCGCCTGGCTCTGGTTGGAGTGGCGGCGGCGGCAGCAGCGGCGGCTTCTCTCAAGCCCGAGCCTCTCCACTCTGCAGGGGCGCAACGGTGTAGGCCCGGCCTCGCTTCTCTTGACCCCTCCGCGAGGCCGGGCCTTCAGCGTCGCGCTCCTGCGACGTCTCTCCACCTTCGCCGTCGCGCTAATGTGGAGAGGTGTCGCAGGAGCGTGACGGCGAAAGTCCGCTTCTCTTGAGCCGGCCTCGCGGAGGGCTCAAGAGAAGCGGGCCTTCAGCGTCGCGCTCCTGCGACGTCTCTCCACCTTCGCCGTCGCGCTAATGTGGAGAGGCATCGCAGGAGCGTGACGGCGAAGGTCCGCTTCTCTTGAGCCGGCCTCGCGGAGGGCTCAAGAGAAGCGGGCCTTCACCGTTGCGCTCCTGCGACGTCTCTCCACCTTCGCCGTCGCGCTAATGTGGAGAGGTGTCGCAGGAGCGCGACGGCGAAAGTCCGCTTCTCTTGAGCCGGCCTCGCGGAGGGCTCAAGAGAAGCGGGCCTTCAGCGTCGCGCTCCTGCGACGTCTCTCCACCTTCGCCGTCGCGCTAATGTGGAGAGGTGTCGCAGGAGCGCGACGGCGAAAGTCCGCTTCTCTTGAGCCGGCCTCGCGGAGGGCTCAAGAGAAGCGGGCCTTCAGCGTCGCGCTCCTGCGACGTCTCTCCACCTTCGCCGTCGCGCTAATGTGGAGAGGTGTCGCAGGAGCGCGACGGCGAAGGTCCGCTTCTCTTGAGCCGGCCTCGCGGAGGGCTCAAGAGAAGCGGGCCTTCGCCGTCGCGCTCCTGCGTCGCCTCTTCACATTAGCGCGACGGCGAAGGTGGAGAGACGTCGCAGGAGCGCAACGGTGAAGGCCCGGCCTCGCGGAGGGGTCAAGAGAAGCGAGGCCGGGCCTTCACCGTTGCGCCCCTGCAGAGTGGAGAGGCTCGGGCTTGAGAGAAGCCGCCGCTGCTACCGCCGCCGCCGCTCCAAGCACAGCCAGGCGCACCTCGAGCCACCCCAGCCAGTCCTGGCGCCTGGTGGTGGTAGCGGCTGCTCTGAGGAGGAGAAAGGTCGCCCGGCTGGCACCACGTAGAGAGCGAAGGAGAGCTGCGAGCGCCACCGCCGCGCAGCCAAGCCTCTCACCACTGTTTTCTATGCGCAAGGTAAGCGCTTCCAAAGGGACCCCCCCCACCCGCTTTGAAAGAGACGCGGCCGCAGCCGCAGGGCTCCTTTCCACACAGTTAGCCTCCGTGAAGGCATCGGAGCGCTTCTGTGGCTGCGTCCCAGTCGCGGACGCTCCGATGCCTCCGTGGAGGCCTCCATAGGCCTCGGAAACCTCGGGTTACTTACTTCCGGGTTTCGATGGTTCGTAAACCGAAAGTTCGTAACCCGAGGTGTTCGTAAACCGAGGTACCACTGTACTTTAGTCTGCTCAAGGCTGCTAATGCAGATGGCTCAGGCCAGGACTACCAAGGACCACATGTAAAACCCATTGAATAAAACAAAGTTTCATGGGGGCAGGCAGTAGGAATTTTAGGAAATGGTTTAAAGGTGGGCTATTTGTTTGTACATTTATTAGCAATTATTTGTCTGCCCTTCACCATAAGGTCCCAAGGCAGGTGATAACAATATAATATACAGTTATGAAGCAAATGAATAAATCTATGACAATGATATAAAACTGTTCCAAATGCATACATTCAGTACAAGAGGTGAGTCCTGCAAAACAAAGTAAGTTGATTGTCTAAGGCCAGGTGCATCTTCAGCATATGGCATAAACTGCAGGTCAAAGATGGTGGCAAAGGAGTTTCAGAATTTAGGAGTTGCCACAGAGAAAACCCTCTCCTGGGTCACCGTTCCCCACACATCATAAGGTGACGGAATTCCCTCTGCTGATGTTAACATCCAATTCCGTTGGCAGCCAAGCTGGCCCCAAATGTATTGCTCTGCTTTCCTTTCAATGTCTAATCATTGTGACCGTGAGGGCATCTTGTTTGGGCAGCCCAGTCCATACACACCGCCCTTTGCCCCAGATAGGTCACTTCAGTGCTGCTAATGCAGAAAAGCAACACAGGAGGCAGCAGTTACCGGTCTCTGCAGCAGTTTGACTTTGCCCCAACTCCATTGTCTTTCAGGACCGGATATAACTCAATAGCATTAATGTGAACACCTTGAGCATCTTGAATTGGGCCCAGAAATAAATTGTGAAGCATTCTTTTTCTCTTTGAGTAGATTGTCCACAAGGGAAGCTCGCATTTAATATCCAGTTAATTAAATAAATTCATTTAATCATAATTTTTGTGGCTAAGCCAATAGTTTTGAATAAAAAGCACTATTTGTTTCTAGATGGTGCATGTATACGATGCCGCGTTATAAGATGCTCCTGCCACCTGCAGATTTCATTTTTAAAAAATACTTTAAGCTCTTGGTTTTTTTTTAAGAGGAGGAATTGTCTGAATCATGTATCCTTTTAGTAAACTTAAAAATTGGTTTAGTTTATCTAATTACACCTAAACCTTAAAAGGGTTTTAATTGATTTAGCAATTATTAAAGTAAAGATTGTGGCCTTAATTTAAAATCTGGTGTGTTTCTCCAAAAACCACATGCTCCTACATAGTGTCATTTAAGTGAGTGGGGTAATTCTAAAATACAGTCTTTTGAAGCATGCAGACTCAGGGTCCTAATTCACTTAGGTAATTTTGAAAGCTGTTTTGAAAACCAGTATGGGGTACTGGCTAGAGTGTTGAAAAACTCAACTTTAAATTGTGCTCCGCTATTAAGCTCCCTGGGTGGCCTTGGGCAAATCACACTCGCTCATTCTAACCCACCTCAGAGAGTGGTTTCCAGGCTAAAAAACTGCTCTGAGCTACTGGGAGGAAGGGGAAGGTGCAGACGTAATAGAGATAAACGGTAGGCACTTTCGCATCACAAAACACTGTGCAGAAGTCTTGAAATTATGCTTTTTCAAAACCTGGGTGCCTCCAAAGAGAAAGAAACTGGGTGCACTTGGAAGCAGATTCCAAGGACCGAGCTGCCAGCCCTTTGCCACAGTTCCTTTCCTCAAGAAGCTTGAAGGCTTGTTACAGCCCCAGCGTACAGCAATCTAGCAGGTTAAATGACTTGGGCAACACAGTTTATTAAAACTGGCAAGTGCTCGCTCCAGTTCTTTTCCTGATAGTCAAGGCTGTCGGAGAGAATAATTGACAGTGGCAGCTGTTCTGAGGGTGTTTTAGATTGTTGCAAGACGATTTGACTTGACAGACAGACCAACGAACTGAAGTGAGAGGGCCTGGATCCAAGTCCTTGCGGAAGCAGCTTCCTGTTGAAAAAGAGAGCAAGCAAAAAAAAAACCAAAAAAATTGCTAGGGAAGACCTAAGTTTGGATCTGTTGACACTAGGAGTTGCAAAGTGCCCTTTGCTCCAAATTGTGATTTGTTTTGTTTTCAAGATGTAAGATGCTGAATGTTGTTTGATACCTAAATGGCTGTGGAGTACATGTAAGCATAAGGCTGTATCCAACTAGACCCATTGAAATGAATGTGCCTAAATTAGTTGTGTGCATCAATTTAAGTGAGTTTACTCTGAGTAGGACTAGCATTGGCTACAGCTCCTATGATCCAACTGTCCGTATTTTCTGACCCTTATTTTCCAGGAACAACCCTATTTTCTTGCACCTGTTCCTGGTAAACCACTGTCCATATTTTTGTCTTTGTGGGCTGGCTTGCAAAAATGTTTAGTGTGAGTGCTTAATGTTTTCATTCTTCAGGGTTCATCTCCCCTCTGTCCCAGGCTCTCTAGAAGTTAATTTTACACACTGCAGCTTCCGAGGTATATTTTAAATTGCTGGTAACATATTGAATGTCTTTCTCAAGTATAGCCAGAAAAAGCAAGCCCTTTCTCTTCAGACTTTGATGAACAGTCTGTTGTAGAATGAACAAATACGGCAAACACCAACAAATAAGAGGTTTCAGGAATGTGCAACGGTCTGAGGAGGAACATGGATAGTGTATTAGAATTGGGGTGTTGCAAGTGTTGGAGAATGAAATCACAATTGCAGGGGCGAGTTTGACCTTATTGGGGGAA
The DNA here is from genome assembly GCF_965207765.1 of Zootoca vivipara. Classification (NCBI taxonomy): domain Eukaryota; kingdom Metazoa; phylum Chordata; class Lepidosauria; order Squamata; family Lacertidae; genus Zootoca; species Zootoca vivipara. The sequence goes on from NC_142599.1 coordinate 11,034,687, forward strand.
ATAGGTGTCATTAGCAGAATATTGTGCATTTACCTTTACTGCTGTTCATGCATGCAAAGTTTATAGGACCATAGGAAATTGCCATATACTGAGTCGATCCATAGGTCCATCAGACTCAGTATTGTTTACAGTGACTGGCAGGATTGCAGACAGGTGTCTCTCCCAGCCCTATCTGGAGATGCCAGGGATTGCACATGGGACCATCTGCTTCCAGAGCAGATGTTCTGCCATTGATTTACAGCCCTTCCTTCCCCTTGACCATTGGTTCTAATGCCTGCTATGAACCAGCCTCTCATGTTCAAAATCAGTCTTTCAATCAATATTTGGAAGACTTACATGGATTATCCTAAAGGGTCTGATGAGCAGGTTTGCTTGCTTAGTTTGGCTTGGCTCACTTGCTTGATCGTTTTATTAAACTGACCCCTAATTATTGGACTTAGATAAAGGAATTGAAGGGGTGCTTGTCAAATATGTAAATGACACTAAGGTGGGAGGGGTAGCCAATGCAGCAGGAAGATAGAATCGGAATTCAAGATTATTTTAACAGATTGAAAAACTGGGCCCAAACTAACAAAATAAATTTCAATAAGGACAAATGCCAGGTTCTACACTTAGACAGGATGAATCAGCAGCACAAATATAAGATGGAGGACACCTGACTTGCCAGTAGTACATGTGAAAAGGAGGTGTTAGTAGACCACAAGGTTAACCTGAGACAGCAGCAGCAAAAAACTAATGCTATTCTAGACTGCATCAACAGAAGTATAGCGTCCCAATCAAGCCAAGTAATTGTCCTACTCTATTCTGCCTTGTTGAGACTTACACCTGGAGTTCTTTGTCCAGTTCTGTGCACCACAATTTAAGAATGATATTGACAAACTGGAACATGTGCAGTGGAGGACAACCAAGATGATCAAGGGTCTGGAAACCAAGCTTTATGAGGAATGGTTGCAAAAGCTAGGCATATTTAGCCTGGATAAGAGGAGACTGAGAGGAGATATAATAGCCATCTTCAAATATCTAAAGGACTGTCACATGGAAGAGGGAACAAGCTTGCTTTCTCCTGCTCTGGAGGGCAAGACTTGAACCAATGGCTTCAAATTGCAAGTAAGGTGATTCTGACTAAACATACAAAAAAAACTTTCTGACAATAAGAGCTGTTGGACAGTGGAACAGTCTCCCTTGGGAAGTTATAGAATCCTTGGAGGTTTTTAAGCAGAGGTTGCCATCTGTAATGATGCTTTAGTTGAGATTCCTGCAGGAAGTTTGACTAGCTAACCCTCTTTGATTCTATGAAATAACAAAACCATTCAAGGGAAATTAGAACCTTCACATTAATAGTAGTTATTGTTCTGCCTACGACTGGAGCATAGCTGCCAAGTTTTCCCTTTTCTCGCGAGGAAGCCTATTCAGCATAAGGGAAAATCCCTTAAAAAAGGGATAACTTGGCAGCTATGGACTGGAGTGATACCTAAATAGCGAGATAAAGAATGATTTTCAAAAATTAGGATATTTCCACATCTCCAGTGTCAGCCTTAGACTTTTTGCACTGGAAGGGGAAAGCCAAAATTACACAGTTGACATTTTCTGCTTTTGAGTGACACTGTTTTTAAAACACAATATAGATATGAGGGTTGGAGTTAAGGAAAAGGTGATACCCCCTCCAAAATCTCCCACAAAATGCAGCTGCTCTCTTTTGCTTTCCTGAAAGATTAGTGTTGTACTTGTCATTTTGCCTAAATGCAAAAGGGTCAGGGTACTCCAGATGTCGTATTATTTAGACATTTCTCAAACATCTCCAATGATTAAAGGAAAGTTTTTTTTAAAAAAAAATCAAGCAGCATAACTTGCATAATAAAAAGTGACTGCCATGTTTGGTTAATTTCTCAATAAACATTGAGGAAAAATATGCTACTTTTGGCATTTTGTTTTGGAAGAGTGGTCTTAAAGTAAATACATTCTAAAAAGAAAATAAAGCAAAGTTTCAGCAAGTCGTTAAATAACTAGCATATCTCTTACTCTGAGAGAATATAGGAAGCTGCCTTATACTGTATTTTAGCTTCTCAGTTTATTCTTCTTACACTTGATTTTAGTGTTTGTTTTTACACTGTAAGTTGCTCTGAGTCACTTCTGTAGGGGGGAAGCAAATAAATATTGGCAGCTGCAACGACAATGAATCAGACCATTGATCCATCTAGTCCAATATTTGGTATTCTGACTTGCAATAGTTCTCCAAGGTCTGTCTCTTTCCCATTTGTCGTACTTGAGATCCTTTTAAATAGGAGATGCTGAGAAGTATGCCTGAAGCATTCTGTATGTGAGGCATAGCTCCAGTGTTGAGCTATGAGCCCTTCCCTAAAGTTGATCCAGTCCAGCATGTAGCATGGTGGCCCATCTCTGTGAAAAGAAACACCAAGCCAGGCAGATGTAGCTACAGTCTTCATTAACCATCATGCCACTGAGCTTTACTCCTGGCAGACACCATATCAGGGCCAAGACCACTAAGCATTGGGAATTAAACACTTAAATCTCTTCATAGTGCCAGGCTGAAGATACACTGTTTCATCATCATCCATCCTACTTGTGCCCACTGCCATTCACCCACATCTTGCCTATACCTTATTCAAACATGGGCCCATTCTTTGACCAACTGCTAGGCTAGGATCTTCCTTATGAGCTCCAGTATTTCTTTATAGTAAGGCACAGTGTGTCAGAAGGTATACATTTCAAAGTCACCCAGGGCAAAGGGCAGGGAGTCTTCTCATAACATATGACAGTGGTCATGCCACAGCCTGCTTTTTTCTTTGGCCATCTAGTACTAACTTCATTGTAGTGTTATTAGATGTGTGCTGCAGCTACAGTAGTTTTAAGGAAGGGGTGAAGGCCACACACACATTACAGAGAGTAAAAGGCAGTGCAGTGCAGGGGGACACAGAGGCACAGCTTTTCCTTTTATCAAGAAACAAGGAAGAAAATATTTGATTCTTTCCAATCATTATTTTTTATGTATTGATGAACAGATTGCAAAGAACATGCACCTCCCTAGTGAGTGAGAGGGAGAAAGGGCTGCAGGTCTGGAAGTGATTTTGCCCCGAGTGCTGTTTGCATAACTCAGCAACTGCTTATTGGAGTCCTCAAAGAGCGGCTTTTGTGGATTTTAATCTCTTGCACTTGAGCAACACTTAATCAGCTTTGAAGCAAATTCCTCTAACAGAACAGGTTTAATTTGTGTCAGGCCCTTTTCTGGGAGGGGCACTGTGTTCAGCCTACTGGTGTGTATGACTTGTTGGCGCATGTCAGTTAAGAGTGGCAGGAGGGGGTACCAGTGGCAGAGAAAGACTTGTGCTTTTCTCTCTCTCTGTGCAAAAAGTTTAGAGCCAGTTTTAAATACCCCAAGTTGATTTCCCATCAGCTACACTCAGCAGTTTTCCTTTATACTTAGCTAAGCCCTTGAAGAATTTGCTTTCTGCTGAGAAGTCAGCATAACAGGCTAGCTAGCGTCCATCCTCCGCTCACAAATCTGTGGAATCTTAAATCAGAGTTACTGAATGTCCTTGAAAGTAATAGCATAATCCGCTTTGTGCACTTCTACCCTGCTTCTCCTAAAATAAGACATACCCATAAAATAAGCCATAGCAGGATTTCTAAGCATTTGTGCAATATAAGCCATACCCAGACAATAAGACATAGTGATAGACGCAGTTCTGGAGAGCCCCAAGGAAGAGGCGAGGATGGACGCGTAATAAAAAAATAAGACATCCCCTGAAAATAAGCCACTGTGGGGGGTTTTTTAAAAGGAAAAATAAAGATAAGACGGTGTCTTATTTTTGGAGAAACACAGTAAGTTAGGATAATAGTTTTTGTTCATTATTTCTGTTCAGACAAGTCAAGCTAAGGATCTTGACTTCGGGGCATTTTGCAAAAGTGTAAGGTCTTTAGTGAGCCAAATGAACCAATAATTTGACTTGATAGAAGGCTCCTTCAAATGTTCAGAGGTATTGCAAAAGGAGGTAGCATGTTCCTCATTCCAGCACATATTTATGCACACCCTCTTCGGTAAAGCCATAGGTTGGCTGCAGACCTTATCAGTAGGGATAGTAGACATTTGCTTATTTTATTGTACCCCACTGTTCTTCTGAGGAGCTCAGAGTGGCACACGTGATTCCCATGCACTCTGCTACATAGGCAATTTACAGGACTGAAGCTCCTTAGCTTTGACCATAAAGCTGCATCCCATATGAGCCTCCCCACCACCTGAAATCTCTAAGTGCCATCACCTGTGAAAATTAGGTGACAACCAGGGATACAGTGGTACCTCCGGTTATGAACGGGATCCGTTCCAGAGGTCCAGCCATATCCCGAAAATTCCGTAATCGGAGGACCGCTTCTGCGCACGCGTGTCAAACCCACTTCCAGGTTTGACGCTGTCGCAACCCAAAATTTACATAACCCGAGGGTCCACTGTATTACATTTTCTGTGGTGGCATTCTGTTAATGAAACTCCCTCTAGATTCCCTAGTAGGGATGGGAAAGGGATCTGTTTTAAAGGACTTTATATATAGAATTCAGCAGTTACAACGCAGCTAAGCATTATACATAGTAGTAGAAGCAGAAGAAGAAGAAGAAGAAGAAGTGTTTGGATTTGATATCCTGCTTTATCACTACCCTAAGGTAAAGGTAAAGAGACCCCTGACCATTAGGTCCAGTCGTGACTGACTCTGGGGTTGTGCGCTCATCTCGCAATATTGGCCGAGGGAGCCGGCGTATAGCTTCCAGGTCATGTGGCCAGCATGACAAAGCCGCTTCTGGCAAACCAGTGCAGCACATGGAAACGCCATTTACCTTCCCGCTATAGCGGTTCCTATTTATCTACTTGCATTTTGATGTGCTTTCAAACTGCAACGTTGGCAGGAGCTGGGACCAAGCAACGGGAGCTCACACCGTCACAGGGATTCGAACTGCCGACCTTCTAATCAGCAATCCCTAGGCTCAGTGGTTTAGCCCACAGCGCCACCTGGGTCCCTTAGGAGCTACCCTAAGGAGTCTCAAAGCGGCTAACATTCTCCTTTCCCTTCCTCCCCCATAACAAACACTCTGTGAGGTGGGTGGGGCTGAAAGACTTCAGAGAAGTGTGACTAACCCAAGGTCACTCAGCAGCTGCATGTGGAGGAGCAGGGACGCGAAGCTGGTTCACCAGATTATGAGTCTACAGCTCTTAACCACTACACCACACTGGCTCTCATAAACATTATTGTATATATTTACATTTATATACAAAAATTATAGTGGGATGCGGGTGGTGCTGTGGGTTAAACCACAGAGCCTAGGGCTTGCCGATCAGAAGGTCGGCGGTTCGAATCCCTGTGACAGGGTGAGTTCCTTGCTCGGTCCCAGCTCCTGCCCACCTAGCAGTTCAAAAGCACGTCGAAGTGCTAGTAGATAAATAGGTACCGCTCCGGCGGGAAGATAAACGACGTTTCCGTGTGCTGCTCTGGTTCGCCAGAAGCGGCTTAGTCATGCTGGCCACATGACCTGGAAGCTGTACGCCAGCTCCCTCGGCCAATAGAGTGAGATGAGGGCCGCAACCCCAAAGTCGGTCACAACTGGACCTAATGGTCAGGGGTCCCTTTACATTTACAAAAATTATATCCAAATAATGTTCCTATTTTTAGTGGAACTGGTTAGAAAACAACCCTCTTCTCATTCAGATCAGGGAGTGAGACATGAATTGGAAAAAGAATCTGCGTGCATAAGCCCAACACTGATATTTCTAGAAAATTTCATCCCTATCCTCTGGTGCCTTTTCTGTGTTACCTTTTTTGGACTAGGGGAAAATCTGCCCTGTTTACCTGGGCTTTTAGTGGCATAATATAAGTTCTGGCATTGGTTGTCTTTCCCCATCTTGTCTGCTCAGTTGCACTTAACGACATGTTGCAACTAATGCATTGGCATGCTCTTATCTTAACTGCTGCATTATTTTATTATTGTTCTGGTAGGGGGGTTGTGAATAGGTGTAAAGCCACTGAGAGACTTACAGGTGTCTCCCCCCTGTTGTTTCCTATTGGAACTGGATGCAGGCTCCCACAATTTTGGCTTTGTCTTTCATGCGATGCATGCTGTTACTCAGTGTTTCTCAACCTTTTTTGGGCCACGGCACACTTGTTCCGTGAAAAAAATCACGAGGCACACCACCATTAAAAAAGTTAAAAAATTTAACTCTGTGCCGCCCTATATTATAATTATGACTGTAAGAAACACTTGCCAAATATTGCTTTCCGGCGGGTTAGTGCTGATTATTGGCGGCCGCCAGGCACGTGACAATGCAAATCGCCCTTCTCGTTGCCGCACGTCGCGGCACACCAGCCAGCGTCTCGCGGCACACTAGTGTGCCGCGGAACAGCGGTTGAGAAACGCTGCTGTTACTGGATGCTTGATGGGACCTGGTCTACAGGGCCATCTTCTTCACGATGGTCTTGCCACTCATCCTTCCACTCTTGGCTGTGTACAGCTTGACCCCTGGTCTTCATATCGTCTCCATCTTTCATTTTCCATGCTGGTGCCCTTATCTAAGGAGTAAAGTACTTAGGAGGAGGAGGAGTGCTGCTGCGGTTTCAGCCTTATTCAGGAAATACAGCAAAGCACGTCCAATAAATTATGATAGCTGGGCATCCATCTCAAGGCTAGCACCCAGGACATAGGCCCCATTCATGCAGCAGATGAGATGGCCTTGAATGCCGTTGTTCTCCCATGTGTAGAATAAGAATTATAGCACTTTTATGCCTTACAGGATAGTCACAAGGACAAATGCATTAATGGTTTGGAAATGTTCAGATATTGCAATAAAAGGAGGCAGGATCATGTAAGACTGTGTGATGGATACCTCGCGGGCTGTTGTACACAAATGTTTCTATAATGAGAGACTGTTATGCCCTTTGTTAAGGAACCTTTTGCATCCTGGGATTCTAGTTAGAAAACAAGCAAAGTCAGCATGCTAAAAGGGGGGGGGGCAGTGTTGTGTCTGGTTGTGGGGGGAGTGGGAAAGGGCTAATGCGATCTAGCCTTCAGTGTGGCTCGGCAGATACACAAATAATTGTAAATGTCAGATACTCTGTGAAGGAAAGAGCTAAGCTGACGTGAGTTCAGCTTTAATTAAGGTTGAAATATTGGAGCTGACTGTTGAGTCTTAGGCAAATTGGCTCAGCCTGTTATCATGAGGCATGAAAATTAACTACTCTAGAACTTGGTAAAAATAAACACATTTCTATCATTGGAATGTTCCAGTATAGGGTGGTGAATATCACGGTTGTTTATATCAGGGGCCAAAGGTCAACATCTGACACAGAGTGTATCTGAAGAAGTGTGCATGCACACAAAAGCTCATACCAATGACAAACTTAGTTGGTCTCTAAGGTGCTGCTGGAAGGAATTTTTTTATTTTGTTTCGACTACGTCAGACCAACACGGCTACCTACCTGTAATCTGACACAGAGTTTGTTAAGTGGTCTGCTGAGGCCCTCAGCCATTTTCAAGGAAAATAGGAAGCTTGAGAACTGCTGGTGTAGCTGATACTAAATTATGGGCCAATGCTTTCACTCTGTATAAGGCAGCTTTCTATGCATTAGCATTGCCTGTGCTTATCAAATCACGAAGGAACGTGCCCAGAGGCCCTCTCTTCTTTATGGTAATTTTACTTGTTCTGGGACTCTTGTCACATCAGTGAAAAATAGCTCATCAGGTTTTCCATGTGGAATGCTTACGCCGATTCATTTGTAGCAAGTCTTTATGATAGCTGCAGTGGTTTTGTGCAATGGCGTTAGCCACATTGAATCATGTTCAACCTCCACCTTCAATTCTCAAGTGGAGCTGTTTGGTTATGGATAGAGAGTGCCAATGACAGGTGGTAAGAGTAAAGACACCAGATAGGTGCCCACCAAGATACAGCAGCCTGATGCTGAGAGTGTGGGTTGCATGATTGGCAAAAGTTAAAATAAGGGGGTGGGGTGGGGAATAAACACTTCCCAAGAGATTGTGTTACTGGTACTTTCAAGGGGCCTTCTATTATAGCTGTTGGCATGCTTCTGAGTCCCCCAAAGTATTAGAGATTATTAAAGCTACATTACTGTACATGGCTACTCTTCTTGTACAGCATCATTCTCAAACCACCCAAATAGGCATCGCTGAATTTTTAATGAATCATTTAAATCCGTTTTAGCTGTCTTAGTCTTTGGTCTATTTGTTGCTGAGGTGGGGAAATGGTGTCTGAGTTTTCCCAGTTTAGACAGCAGGTAGGAGCTCACATAACTGTCTGAATGGTGATCCATACCAGATAAACTATTGCTGTAGGAAGACTGGTTCTTGCCTTGCCCTCTCCACAACTTGCTCGTTTCCTAAGCATTTTTTGTATGGAGGGAGGGTGCTGTGATTGAACAAAAATCTCACCTTTTAGGGAAGAACATTCTGTCATATTGCACCTACGGTCACAAGGACAGATGGATGGATTAATTTTTCAGATTTGGATTCTCATTTTTCCAGTCTAAAATTCAGTTCTCTAATTTCCTTACCTGTACACACACACACACACACACACACACACACAAATGTTTTGGGTCCATAAGTTTTTATATTGTTGTAAACTGCTGTGCTTTTTATGATAGAGCAGTATATAGACATTTTTATAAACATAAATAAATAAATCGTACACACTTCTTAGTTGAAGAAGAACAACACAAAATTTGAGGTGTGGAAATTTCACATGAGATTCCCGCATTGCAAAGGGTTGGACTAGATGACCCTCAAGGTCCCTTCCAATTTTACAGTTCTATTATTTCAGTATGTGAATTGATTCAGGTGGTGCAAATTAGGGGAAGCCCCCATACCCAGCAGGAATTAGGCATAATCTCATTTAGCAACACCACAGATTTAAGGAGTGGGTCTTTAAATTCCCATTTTACAGGTTGGGATGGGAACCAAGACTTGAGTATTCCAAAGCTCCCAACATTTCCTTGGCTAATGTGGGAGTTCAGGCAAGGTCCAATCTTTGGTTCACTGAATAAGTCTGGCTCATTGTGGCCATAGCTGAATGAGTATTTACATCGAGAAAATGTTTGCTGGAAAAATATATTTATGTAGCTGCTAGTTACCATGCCGCTGAAGTTTGATATATTACATACAGATTCTTTTTTTAAAATTACAGCTTTTGAAGGGCCAGCCAAACAAAAAGTGTGTCCTTGGTGACATTTATATTTATTATCAAGACCAGAACTGTACGTTTTAATAAAATGCACTTTATTGGTGGGTGCAAAAATCCAAGGTAAATGTGAGCATTACTGAAACTGACACAGTACAATGTTAGCTATCTAGAAGAGCAGTGGGCATTCCTGATGGAAAGGAAATGTGTGTCTTGTCTAGTGTTGCTACTTTTTTCTACCGAAAATGGAATTTGGTGGTAGACCTGGCGAGGCAGTGGTGTCACAAGTGAAATCTAAAATAGGATGTTAGTCTCACTGAAGAGATACTAAAAACCAGTTTTGGAAAATTCAACCATGGTGATTTGGGAAAGGGGAACTGTGCAGTTTTATAATGTCTATTTTAAAAAAACTAACAAAGAAATGGCAAAACATATGAAGGGAACAGATATGATGTCTGGCAAAGGGCCGTTCAATTATTCTTATAATTTATTTTTAAAAAAGAGTAGCCATCAAATGGGATTCAAAGAACTAGCAATCATCAGAATTATCTCCTATAATCTGTTTAACATAATCAGCATTATATACCACATTGAGCAAATTTTGACTTACATTTTCAAATAAATTGGTTGTATTCCATTATCTAAGGAATGGTACCAGTTCTCCCGTGAATTTCTCACTATAAAAGAATCTGGGACAGTTAATATAATGTCAGTTTACTTCAGTTCTCTGCCACCATTTCTTTTGCCGTCCTCCTGTTGAAGGAAGAACTTGCTTCTTTCCAGTTGCTTAGATCCACTTGAGCCAACCATAAGAGGTGCAGCAGGGAAAAGAGTCCATGTCCCCAACCGAGGAAAACTTGAGCCAACCTCTTGTTCTATACCTCAGTTTGAGGGGACAACAAGGGATGCTGCAAGTGAATTAAAATATCTCTGGGTTAATGGAAAAAAACAGCCAAGTAAATCCAGAATTCATACCCTTGAGATAGTCTTGGTGGTAAATAACAACATGCTATTGCTAGACAATACGCTTTAAATCCTTTCCACCTCCTTTCCTGCTTAGCACGCTGAGATCCAAATGCATCATCAGGATGTTTTGCCACCTAACTTTTGCCTTGTTCCTTGTTCTTGAAGGTCCAGCCTTGAATGACAAGGCCGAAGCGAAAGCAGGGAGCATCCCCAAGGTGTCCGGGCTGGAGCGCAGTCAGGAACTGAGCACTGAAGTGCCCTTTGTGCTGCCAATCCACAGCCCCCCGCCAAACACTGTTGTAGTGACTTCCACCTCCTCTGCACCCACGTCGAGTGCTCGGGCAAGCCCGCTGTTGAAGAAAGAGCCATTGATCTCAGCACCAGCACCACCAAGACTCACCCCTCAGCCACAGCCTCGGCCTCAGTCGCAACCTCAACCTCGACCTCAGTCACAGCCTCAGCTGCTGCCTGACCTCCGGACCCAACCTCCAAGCCACATCCCCCCTCCTCTCAGTTACCCAGGGCTTCACCAGGTGGCCCACAACGGACTCAATAATATCAGGTGGGTAGACCGTGCTCATTTAGTGCTCTGATCTCTATAATCTTCTAGTGCAGTGATGGGGAACCATCAGCCTCAGGCAGTGTTTTCCAGTCCAGCAATATCTGCAGGGCCACATATTGTTGTGATATGGGGTCAATTCCCATTTTGTTCATGCTTGCAATTACTTATTTCAGAAGGAGACAATGAGGAGTGGTTTGCAGTAGTCTTCAACAACGGGAGATTTAGGACACCGTGGCTGAAAAGTGTATTAGAAGACGCTGGGGGTGGGCAGGGAATATCTCAAGACATGTTGAAGAGGGAGGAGAAGCCCAGCGATAGCTTATGTGAAAATGAAATTGAATGTCATTCAGGGGGTTGCTACCCTAGCTCAGATTGGGAACATCCCTTAGGATCTCTGCTGGATAGTAGATGGGTCAAAATATCTTTTGACAGTGTTTTTGCTGGGACACTTTTACAAATGCTTTGGTTATTTTGCAGCTCTGCAGCCTTTCTAATGACACTTTCTCTCCCCACTCCCTGCATTTTTTTTTATATTTCCACAGCAGAAGCAGCAGCGCCAGCAGTGCAACAAGTATTAGCCTTCCGAAACACCTCCCCATCTCCCCCCAAATCCCTCCCCATCATTCCTCCGGCCCAGCTTTACCCCTCTCCATCTCTAACCTTGCTGCCTCGCATTTCCCTCTCAGATCGCAGTCCCAACACCAGCACCATCCGGCCATGTTTGCCACCCCTCCTACGCTGCCACCTCCTCCAGCGTTACCCACCAACAGCCTTGTGATCCCTGGTCACCCCGCAGGTAGGTCCTATCATCCCTCATCTGGGTTTTGCACTGAGATTTATTCCCCTAGTCACGCTCTGTAAAGCCCATTACTTGCAGGATGTGGTTAAGGTGAGGCAAAATCAAAAGGAAACCACCTGCTTTGGTGGCCTTTTAAAAGCAACAGGTCATACCTGCCAAGTTCCTCTCTGAAAAATAAGGGACCGGACCGGAAGTAGCATACCGGAAGTAGCGCGGCGGCCATTTTTGAACTGGGCGGGGCATGCTCAGAAGTGACTTTTGATGCCGCTGTGCCCAGTTCCAAAATGGCCGCCGCACCAGAAGTCGCGCTGCAGCCATTTTGGAGCTGGGAAGAGCAGCATCAAAAGTCGCTTCTGAGCATGCTCCGCCCAGTTCAAAAATGGCTGCCGCGCCAGAATAAACCGGGGGGAAACCAAAAAATCCATTTTTTCGGCTGGGGACAGCTGGAAAAAGGGGGTTTCCCGGGAAAAATGGGAGACTTGGCAGCTATGAACAGGTACATGATTGTAACTGGTAACAGATACTAAACTAGACCTCCAAGACAAGTATTCACTCTATACATTGCCCGTGAATTGGAGAACATATTCTTCTGGAGAATGTTAGGAATTCAAGCTGAAGTCATCCCCCTAAATCAGGGGGTGCCCTCCTGTTGTTTTGGACTATGACTTCCACAACTCCTGACAGATGGCCATGTCGTCTGGGGCTGATGGGAGTTGCATTCTACAACGTGGAGAATCCCTGCTATCCATTTTGGCTATCCCTGCTCTAAATGTTACAGAGGGGCATAAAGAAACAAATGAAAGTATGCCTTTTCAAATAGAAGTGTTTATCTTTCTGTTGAAAGTATGTGTGTGTGTGTGTGTGTGTGTGTGTGTGTGTGTGTGTGTCTGATGGTTATATTAGAAGTGGCTCAAAAATATGAGAAGAGAAGACAGAAATGCAGAGTATGCTGTCTTGCACCAGGTCAGCCTAGTTGTCATCTAGCCTGGGATTGTCTCCTCCGAGTGCAAGTGCTTCTCCGGGGTCTCCAGGGTCTTGTCATCCGATCTCTGATAGCTTTAACTGGAGATGCCAGGTATTGAACCTGAGACCTTCTGCAGGCAAACATGGTCTCTAGCAGCAAGCTATGTCCCTTCCTGAACTGCACATGAATCAAATACTGAAGACTCCTACACCACCAGGGAGGGCATTTCACAACTGGGAGGCCACCACTGAAAAAGCCCTGTCATGGGTCAGTGCACTGGGCAGCCACCAGCAACAACAAGAAGACCTTATCTTGTTGTTCCACTCTTGGTGTTGGGTGCACAACATTTCTTTGGAAACATCCCCACATTTCCCAAACATACTTCTTATTAATGTTCCCCCCCCCCCAAGAGTGTTCATCAGTAATTTTGCTCTTTGCATTCACGTGTTGCTTCACCATCACACAAAAGAGAGCTGCAATGCTCTTTGCAATACGTTTTCAGTTGCAGAGCAGATTCTGGAAGAAGATCCAGTTGGGGAAAGGAGCAGAGGGTGCATTGTCCTGTGAGACATTCCTTCTACTAAGGAGGGAGGAAGGAATTTGCATCTGGGAGAACCCTGAAGTATAGGCACAGCTGAGCTAGCAAGACTCTCCTACTAAAACCCAGGATAGCAGACAATAATCCTACCAGCAAAAGGCAAATAGATCCCATATTCTACATATATGTGTGTAGTAATGTCCTGTGCCATTTTCTTCAGATAACCCCCCCCCCCTACATATCAGGACACTTTCTGGAGGGGGCAGGGAGCCTAGCAATCACAGGTGGTTAATAACTTTTATTTTTTTCTTAGCTACATTTCAGAAGTTCCCTGTATATCCTTAAATATACTGTACATACATTTGTGCTTCAGCCTCTGAAACACACCATTTAGTTTTCTCCTTTTCCCACAGCTGTTCCTGTGGCAGCTGGAGATTTCTGTGGTGCTTCCACCCCTTTTGATCTGGCATTTGACTCTGTAACTAACCCAACAGGGATTGAATCGGACACACATTTACACCAACACCCCCTTTCTGTTTCCTACAAAATCCAATTAACAAACGAGAAAGAGGGTGGGGGATTTCTAGCTGTTGAAAGTAGTGATGCCTTCCATTTTGTCCTGTGTTTCCCTTTTGGAAAGTTCCAAACGTAAAATGTGCGAAAAGGGAAATGGAACTGGCCAAATATTGCTTTAGGCTAAACCATCTGATCAAGGAACTGGCTTCAAGCTGCTGTCTGAGATTCCAGAGACCGAGAAGCTGGAGTAACTTGATTGTATGTTAAAGGCAAAAAAAGGCTTTGAAATTTAGTAGAAAAAACTACTAGATAATGTTATAACTAGGATCACATCCTGTTAGGGGACCACCAGGGGTCAGCGGGGAGCCCAGCGGAGCGGTGCCAGGTCTCCAGGAGGTGGTGTTGAGGCTCCCGAAGTGGAGAGGGAGTCTTGGGGTGCTGACAGCTCACAGTCTCACCGGGGAAGGTCTGAAGCGCCGGACCTGAGCGCTGTGGAGGGGGGAGGTGTCAGGGGCCAGAGAACCTACTCAACAGTTGAGCAGTTCGGGGGGCGAAGGGAATGTTCCCGCCCCTTCAACTCAGGAGCGCAGGGGGAGGACAAACGCCAGGAGCAGAGGCGGAAACCGAGGGGTCCAAAGTTACTATGTTGGCGGCAATCTAGATGCGTGCCACTTCCGGATTCTGACTCGGACTGAGAAGTCATTGACTTTTGTCACTCTGATGTACATAGTTGTAAATAAAGCCTTGTAAAATCCATTCAAGGCAGCTGCGTGTCGTTACTCGTGAAAAAGCATCCTGAGAGTCCTTACACATCCATAGCATACATTTAAAGGACAAGGCTTACCCCAAAGGAACCTGAAAACTAGTTTACCACTCACAGCGATTCTTTCAGTTACCCACAACAAACTACAGTCCCCAATGATGATTTGGGGGAAGCCATCTGCTTTAAATGTGATTTAAATGTATGGTGTGGGGCAAAAATGGTAGAAATATCTGCCATAGTTCAAAGCTGGTTTGCAAGCCAATGTTTGTGCTAACTGAGGTTTGCTGTTAGGTCTGAATTCACAAACCTTTGACCCATCACAGTCGGGGCCAAGGCTCCATCTCGGGGGGCTGCTGCACATTATAGAGACAAAAATGAACTTGAGAAACTGAGCACTGAGCAGATGGCATAAAAAAGCAGACAGGAAGCTGTGAACCACGGCTTTACTGCTCAACACACAGTGTGGTTATAATTCATACCTTGGTTTGGCATGATTTCTGAACTGAGCCTTTATCATGCAGCTGGGCTGGGCCAAAGCCACAAGAGTCATGCTAATATCTATATGCAGGGGATGAACCAATGTTTGGAGGCAGCAATGGGCTGGATGTGGGCCACTCAATTGAAACTGAATCCAGACAAGACAGAGATGCTCTGGGCTGGCAGTTTTTGGGTCTAGGAATTGGTGAGGCACCCTGTTCTAAATGGGGCTCATTCCTCCTGAAGAAACAGGAACCTTGAGGGTACTTGAATCATCCAGAGTCACTTGAAGTCCAGGTAGTTTTTGTGGCTAGAAGTTCCTTTCCTCAGATACAGCTGGTCTGCCAGCTATCTCCATTCCTGGACAGAGACAGTCTAGCCACAGATATCCATGCTCTGCTAACTTCAATGCTGGGTTACTGTAATGAGCATATTGTGAGAGGCATGGGCACAGGCAGGGAGGACAGCTAACCCCCCCCCCAAAAAAATCAAGTAAATATATTAAAAAATATGGCACTTAACTGAGGTTATGACCCACCCATCCCAACATAAAACCTGCCCTCCCAGCATAAATCTTTGATAACTGTCCTAAAGTTGCAACTTGCGCAACATAGGGAGCCAGTGAGTGAGTGGGCATGACATCAATTCTGAAACAATTGAATTGGTTGCCTATTATTTTCCAGGCCTAGTTGAAGGTGCTTATGCTGACATTTTAGATGCTAGGCCCCAAATATCTGAGAGAGTTTCTCTTTCCATTCTGACCTGCCTTAAGTTTTAAGATCTGCAAGGGAGATCCAGCCCTTCCCTTTACTGGGAATTTGTATGTTTGGGATCAGTGTTGCAGTCCTTTAATTTTGGTTTTTTCATGCTGTTTTTAGGAATTTTTGTTAAGTTTGATTATAATGTTTCTGCGTCCTGGAACCTTCAGGTGAAGGACAGTTTATAACTACTTCTAATTCAATTTAAATAATGCTTTAAAGCTCACCTTTAAAGTGACTTTGAGGTACAAGCTGGGTATGCTGTTGCCTGGAGTTCAGCAAGCAGAAGAAACTGCTTCACTGACCAAAATGTCATCAACAAATGTTTCTTCTAATATTTATAACCAGGCCTGACCAATCAAGAGGCTTCATACTGCTGGCCAATCACAGGGGTCAGTTTTGCATACCCTCATTCCTTTTCTAGTGATGAAGGAGCCCCTGAAGCTCATATATTCTACAGGAGCTCACTAGGCTGTCTTCCACCCCCAGACCTTGATGTCCCCAGTTCCAGCCCAGAGTCCTGACACCTGTTGTATGAATCAGGAAGTCTCTAGTCTGTAGTTGTGACCAAAAAGTCGTGAATGCACTAGGTTTGCTTAGGTATACCTATCTCTCTAAGCCTCAGATATGAAGATATGATAGATATGATACGCAATATGAAGATATGAGATACTAACGTGTTTTAGAGAGCTGTTGCAAGGATACAGAAAGATAATATATTTAATTAGTAGAGGCTGGCCCGCTAGGGTGAATGGGGCCTCCCTACCAACCTCCGTTTGCTCTTGGGCAGCTTCCTCCTTCTCCTCAATCTCGGTGTTGCCTGTGTAACACCTTCCTCATCGGGGAAGAGGTTTGGGATATAAAGCTTGAATTAGTTGGCTCTGGTTGTCATTGGCTCCACCTGCCCTCAGCCTCCCTGCTTTCCGCCCTACCAGCCCCAATTGTTGTTGTTGTTTAGTCGTTTAGTCGTGTCCGACTCTTCGTGACCCCATGGACCAGAGCACGCCAGGCACTCCTGTCTTGCACTGCCTCCCGCAGTTTGGTCAAACTCATGTTCGTAGCTTCGAGAACACTGTCCAACCATCTCGTCCTCTGTCGTCCCCTTCTCCTAGTGCCCTCAATCTTTCCCAACATCAGGGTCTTCTCTTCTCATGAGGTGGCCAAAGTATTGGAGCCTCAGCTTCACGATCTGTCCTTCCAGGGAGCACTCAGGGCTGATTTCCTTAAGAATGGATAGGTTTGATCTTCTTGCAGTCCATGGGACTCTCAAGAGTCTCCTCCAGCACCATAATTCAAAAGTATCCAATACTCAACAACAACTGCTGTATTTAGGGAGAAGTAGAATGCATGGTTTCATTGCACTGGCACCACTAGTTAAAATAATAACATAGCATGTGCTCCAGCACAGAGGTCTTCCTCTGAGGCTGGAATCCATTCAGCAGGTGAGGGTAACAGTCTCTGAAGAAGCCACTGCCAGCCGCTTTAGATAACAGATGGACCGTCTGTGTTCCGCCTGCCATGTTGCGTTCCTGTTACAATCCCTTGGTTTAACTGCTTTGCCACTGCAGTTGCTGCTATTTATGCCCCACCCCACCCCACCCAGACACTCACTTTTTGTTCTCTTTGCTGATAAAGACGAAGCTGCTGTGTCACACTGAAGTCTGGAGTCAGCTGCCAGATCCACCAGGCCAGCTCCAAGTCTTTTAAGGAAACTCGATACCCAGCTGCCCACTTTTAAATCCATTCCTCTCCGGCAATACCCCAAGGGGAAAAACAAATTGGATTATCTTTAATCTAAGCAGAAGTATCCAGTGTCTTAAAACAGGGCAGATTCTACACACACACACACACAAACACACACACAATTTTTATTATACAGTGGTACCTCTGTTTACAAACACAATTGGTTCTGGAAGTCTGTACTTAACCTGAAGCGAACTTTCCCATTGAAAGTAATGAAAAGTGGATTAATCCGTTCCAGACGGTCCGTGGAGTACTTAAACTGAAAATAATCAAACCAAGGCGTACTTAAACCGAGGTATGACTGTAAGTTAATAATCAGTACATTCAGAGAAAAATAGTAAACAAGTTCACCCCAGTAACATATAAAGCAGGTGGGGAGAGGGCCTTAAAAATAAAAGCTTAGGACCATGGGTAGGCAAACTAAGGCCCGGGGGCCGGATCCGGCCCAATCGCCTTCTAAATCCAGCCCGTGGACGGTCCAGGAATCAGTGTGTTTTTACATGAGTAGAATTTGTGCTTTTATTTAAAATGCATCTCTGGGTTATTTGTGCGGCATAGGAATTGGTTCATTTCCCCCCCCCCAAAAATATATATAGTCCAGCCCCCCACAAGGTCTGAGTGGACCCACTGAAATTAGTTGACCTATGTGAGTCATGCCAATTAATTTCAGTGGATCTGTTCTAACATTGGATACATCCCTATCAATGTTATAAACTGGGATAGAAAAGCTGGGAGCCAAATCGTTTCTGGGACCTGGGTTGTGGGTGCCAAAACAGAATGTCTACTCGCCATTTTTCTGGGGGGGGGGGATCGGTAACATTTCCTATTGTTTTGATAAGCATCAACTAACGCGCAATTCACATAAGTGACACATTTTTGCAAGAAGCAAAAAAATGGCACCCAGACTTTTTGAGGTGCTCGCAAATGGAGAATCTTTAGGTGCAAAATTCACCTGGTGCCCTGCTGATTTCAAATCCTGATCCCTATGTGTTTTATTATATTAATTATAATTTTAAACTTTTATAAGCTTCCATGGGAACCAATTCAATAGTGGGGGACAGGTTTGTGGGTGTTTTTGTTTTTGTTTTTAAAAAGGAAGGTCTACCTTTGTATTCATGTTTTCTTTATTTACAGAAATATTATTTTTCAGCTGTTCCACAGTACACAAACTACAGGTCGTTTGCTTCATAAGTGATAGTGTGCTTGAGAGTTTTGCTACGTGGATATTATATATGTGTATGGAAAATGTCAGTGTGAAATGCTTCTGAATGTAGAGATAGACATGCTGGTGGGATGGAAAGGAAGATGGGGAAAGTTGATGACCCCCCCACCCCCCACTTAGGGTCTAATAAATCCTATCATGAGTGTTTGTTTGGCTGGGAGGAGGGCAGGGGAAGGGACACTTTGTTGATAACGCCCCAGTATGTTTTCTGCTGTGATGACTCATGGTGTTCTCTCTTGTCTTTAGATACCAGCCTGTTGATATCATTCAACCAACCAATCATGTATTGCCAGCCTCATTCGGGGATTCTGATTGGTACTTTGTCACAGGCATCTCTCTTACCTCCACCAATGAGTCCTCACGTAGAAAACCACCACAGCATGACCTGCAGAAACAGGGAATGCCAGGTGAATATCTTGACTCTTTTTTCTTCTACGTCTTTTGTGAAACTCACAGGCCCTTGTGCCCTTGTGTCTTTTCCCCGTCCCCTCTCCCTCTCTCTCTCTCCCTATTCTAGATCACGAGCTGCTCAGGCAAGAGCTGAATAATCGTTTTTTGGTTCAGAGTTCGGACAGGACCGGAGCCTCTCTTGGCCCGGTGCCGCTGCTGAGGGCGGAGTTCCACCAGCACCAACACACCCACCAGCACCAACACACCCACCAGCACACATTCAGCCATTTCCCATCCAGCCTGCCCCAGATGCCGCCCACTGCACCTCCCCTGCTGCGCGCCCCCTCCCAAAATGTGAGGATAAGTAGAGACACCTCTGGCCAAAACAACCATGCCAGCACCAGCTCTTTCAGATGGGACACTTTTCTGTGAAGAGTGCATCCTTGTAAGGATGCGTTTGTTTAAAGTTGTCACCTTCAGTTGCACTGTTTTCAAACTAGCATTTAATACAGTTAAGTTTTCGTAGGTTGCAACCTGCTGCTTCTTCTCAATGGGCCCCACCACAATGCTACTTTTCTGCAAACCTTTCGCCAAGCTCTGTTTCTAGAGAAGGGTGTGCAACATGTAACGTGGGGTGGTCATGCAAGTTTCTGTTTTTCAGGCAGCTGACATAATAGCATCTGGGCATATGTATTGGGTAGGGAACATATAGGCATGATTTCATATATCTCACACACTTATTGCAACATGGGCATTGATTCTTATATCCAGTGCTTTTTTTTTCTGGGGCGGGGGACGCAGGAGTATGCATCCCCCTAAACATTTTTTGAATCTACGTTTGGCCTCATTGAGGGGCAGTATTTCAATATGAGTAGGAAAATGAGAGTAGCCCTAAACATTTTTTTTAAGAAAAAAAGCACTGCTTATATCATAAAAGTAAGATGGGAAGGGCACCCCACAGATAAGCATGTTCCGACTATGACAGAAAGGGCAGGGTGTAAAAATTTCGTATGCCACCTTCCATTGTTAAACCATGCTCAAAATGGCTTATGGCATGAAAAGATTTAATTTTGGATCTACAGCATGAAAAGATTTACATAATTAGCAAAAGCAACAACATTTTGTTTGTAGTCACAAACAATAAATGGAAACAGCTCAGTAGGTATACAATAAAATCAAACAATAGTTCATAACAGCAGAAATTTAATACAGTCATACCTCATGTTACATTTGCTTCATGTTACGTTTTTTCAGGTTGCGTCCCGCAGCAACCCAGAAGTACCGGAAAGGGTTACTTCCGGGTTTTACCACTCACGCGTGCACAGTAGCGCTAAATTGCACTTTGCGCATGCGCACAAGTGCCAGATCGCACCGCGCACCTGCGCAGATACGGCACTTCAGGTTGCGGGCTTTTCATGTTGCGAACGGGCCTCCAGAACAGATCCCGTTCTCAACCAGAGGTACCACTGTATATCCAAAATTAAATCTTGACTCCAGCTAAAACTCCAAACAATACCCCCCCCCACACACACACACATACAATGGCATTCTGAGCAGCAGGTCTTTCAGGACTCACAGGTAGGATGGTCTCTGGTCCCTTAAGCAGAAGCAGCAGTTGTTGTAGCTGGTCAGTCATGCCCCCACCCTTCCCAGGCCAAGTGGAAATAGGCCAGCAAAACAAGGAGCAGATCTTGCAGGACTCGCAGCAAAGCGAGAATCTTCTATGAAAGTAAGAGTTGAGAGGGCAGGAGATAGCTTTTATTGCAAATAAGTTGATTGTTTTGTTAACACACAAGAGAGGTCAACATCATTGTGCAATAGACCTATGGCCACACTGGTTGATCATTCTGAAATTCTGCCTTAATAATTTGCCTGTGCTGCTGGTTTCAGTATTTTTGCATCAGTGCCATCTATTGCTGTACCACCCACTCACTAACTCAACATTTGACTGGGCAACTCAAGGCACAATAAATACATGCCAATTTTCCAAAAGGGTGAGGGACTTCTTCAGGCTTTACAGTTTCTTCCCAGACAGGATAGCTGGAACATTCAAGTTGCTTTCAAATAATACCATCCACCCATGCCTGAAAGCTCCACCCTTTTACCAACTTCTCAGATCCTGTCATTGGCCATTCCAGCAAGGGTTTGTTTGGTGGGACAACAGAACTTTAGCAGGGTCCCAATCCTGCAGAAAAGCTAGAGCTTTTCCTGCCTCCTTGGCTCTCAGGTTTTACAGCGATGCCATTTGGTTTTGCACCTTTTCCACTGCTGCTGTTAGCAGTTTTGTAAATTCTTCAAACAGCCTTTTTTCACACAAGGCAATGGTTTTTTGTTTGTTTGTTTTTTGGTACATTGCATAAAGCAAGATTCAGTATTTTCTCTCTTTTTGAAGGAACACACTGCTTTCTTTTGAAGCAAAGGAGCAAATGTTCCAAATCAGGCATTGTGGGGCAAGCTCATAGGAAATGACATTTCTTGCCTTTCTTTACCACACTGGCTGATGGTATGACGACATTGTTCGCTTCTAATCCGCTTAACTGCAGGACAATGAGAGCGATTTCTGCCTCCCCCAATGTCCATCCACAGGTGTTTAAGCAACGTGCAAATACCTCCCTCCTCCCCTTCCTCATAAAGCAATCTCAGAACTTTTCCTTGAAGGCCTGGCATGTTGTTTAAAAATCCTGATATCTGATCTTGCTGGAAAAAAAGTTCCCTTCCTGCCCACCCACGCCCTGTTGATGTCAAGCTAAAGAGTGAAAACAGCTTTGCCGTGCCCTCTTTTGTTGTGCTTGAGCTCCCATCTTCTTATATTCCACTAAATGGGTTTATTAATCCTAATGCCAGAGCGGGTGGCGTTGAAACCGCCAGCTGCATGTGTTTTAGTAATTTATAGTATTTACACTGGAGGGTACATGACTCCGGTAATAACTGTAATTAACACAATTGCAAATCTGCTCTCCTGTATGGAGGAGAGCACACAACAGCTGGCTTGCTGAACGAGTGGCATTTCAAAGGGGTCATTGCTCACCATTCTGCGCCTTCCCTCAACACATCCCCCTTTTGCTTAAGATTGGAATGTGCACATTCTTCACAGGGCATGGAAAGAATACTGATGGGGGCACAGGTCAGGTGCACAGTGCAAGGGGACAAAACGGCAGGACGAAAAAACATGGGGGCAAATCCACAGTGGGTGGATCTACCTTGCAATCTTGCCTGATTTTTCTTATGCCTTTTTTTCAAGGAGCTGGTTGAGCTAAGTAAGGGTTGTTTGATTTTAAAAAATGAGATAAGTGCTGGTAGATTATCTTGAATTCTGCTGCAGCTCATACAGCTGTATCATAAAATCTAACTTTTAGAAATGATTTAGGGTGTTGACTGGCTTCTTGAGGAAGTTTGTAGGTGATGGTAAAGATTTATGTGCTAGGTGTCTGAACTTGCTGCTTCCCCATTGCAAAGGTGCAGGTTTAAGAGGCTGTGAAGTTTGGAAAATATACACATGGCCTTAAAATAAAACTCCCCACTGCCACCTCCCCCCAAAAAAACCACTAACTGAACTGGATCCTGTACACCTGGGAGCATGCTTCATTGTGCTTAGATTGCAACCCAGTGCTGAAGAAATATATTCTCATTTGTTTTTCTCTTATTTCTCTTTTTCTTCCAGTTCGACAAGTACGCTCCCAAACTTGATAACCCTTATTTTCGACATTCCAACGTGAGTGCATTTGTGGGTTTGGGTTTTTATTTTTTATTTCGTTTTGGTGTCTATGTTTGAACTTGCTGGTGGCTTTCTTTGCATGTATTTGATGTAAGCTTTAGCTCTTGTTTCTGTGTTGTTGTTTTTAAGTTTATTTTCACCTACTACAATAACACCATAAAATTCCTTTAATTCAATCATTCATCAAATGTTCTTCCTCTAATTCAGTGTTGGTTGCTGCTTTCTGACACCTGTTTGTCAGGCTGCAATCCTATACCCATTTGCTTGGGAGTATTGCCCATTGAAGCTTGCTTCTGAGTAGGATTGCAAAAGAAATGCTAAGTCTGTGTCTGTACAATACCACTTCTGATTCTGAGCTGGAACTCACATGAATACCTCGTCATCCAAAAGCATTCCCCGCACATATAAAAACGGAACATATCCAGAAGAAGTCTATGCTAGAACCCTTCTCATTGACAACTAGTCTTTGATATGAAGGAGTTCTGAATCATGTGAGCTATAGGCTGAAGTGTTACAGCCCAGCACCTGTTATACCACCACAATGAGAACGTAAGCCAGTGTCTTCCAGTCTTTGTACATCTTCCTTCAAATTTAGTGACTCAAGCATAACACAGTAGTTCAGCTGTAGACTAGCCAGGGCTAAGTAAAGGGGCTCACTTTTGTCCTGTGGTTAGAAAGTGTTAGAAGACCAAACAGGCATGCACTAGCTCACTTATATATCCAGTTTTAACTCTGCTGGCCTTGTTCAGTACTGCTATTCCCTAGGAATAGATCTGTCACCATTATTCTCCATTTTATGCATTTTTTGTACTAATTTACTGGACATAGCTCACCTAATTCCAATAACTTGTCTATAAGATTTTTTTTTGTCACTTTTGGCTCTCCCCCCCAAATTTAGTGTAGGTGTTCTGAATTATTGATGCTGTCATCCAAAGTGTTTGCACCTCCTCCTGGCTTTATATCCTCGGCACATTTGATAAAACTATATACAGTATGTAAATCTCTAATTATAAGATTGAACAAAAGTGGTCCATGGGCATAATAGACACTTGTGAAATTCCAGTTGATAGCTCTTTCTGAGATGACAGGCCATGCATTGTAATTATTTCTTAAGCTGATTCTTTCAGACATTTGTGAATCCATTCCACATAGCCACTGCTGTCTAGTCCAGTTCTGTTCAGTTACCCTAACGAAATGCCACATGGAAATACGTTATCAGCTTTCCCGACATTGTGACAACTCATTATCGAAATCTTCTCTCAAGATGGGAACTAGCTTGTACACCAAAATATCCTGCCAGTCTTAAAAAAATAAAATTTCTCACCTGTCACTTCAAAAACGCTCATTGATAAGAAGCCAAAAAATGATGCAAACAGCCACTGCCATGCTAGTGTTAGAGATTACTCTATGCAGAAGCAATAATGGCATGTCTGGTGGTTGTTTCTTTAATTGGGCCAGTTTTGTCACAGTAAAAATAAATGAGCTTTCACGCTAAACAAGATTCTTCAGCCAGTCATCCTGATATAAATGATAGTGTCTGAATTCAAGCCTTTCAGCAACACTCTAGAATTGTTTGCCTGTTGGTACACTTACTGCCTGCCCTTGCTCTGCTGTTCCTTTTTATCAGTTGCTGCATCAGAAGCAGCATCCTGGGACCGCATACTGTGGAAAATTAAAAGTGTGCTGATAATAGTGGACTTCATGGTTGGCAACTGTGGTAATTACCTTGTAACTGGGAGGCAGATAAAGATTAAAGATGCCAAGCTGGCTGCTTTCACACTTGCTTAAAGTGGCATGTTTGCAGGAGAGCTATAATAGCAGAATTAAGAATGGTAGCAGAGGCTAATTTCCCCCCTCTGGTAAAAATGAAAGCTTTCCTTTCTTCTCAAAAGAGCATCCATTGTCCCATGGACCTTTTGCTTCTTATAGACATCTATTGGAAATGTCTCCTCCCCCCGCCCCTGAGAAAAGCATTTAATGCTTTCTTGAGGACTGGCAACCCCACCTTGAATATGTATGTAGAAAAGAGGCTTGACAGCTGTTACTACAGTGACATCCTGCTCTGGCAAAAGCAGGACCATTACAAAAAGTTCCAGGCTGTATAATCAGGTGCATAAGCAGTTCTGTGCAGTTGGACAGCAATCACAAACATAGGATTGCTCATTCTGAGAATCTCTGCTTTCGTTTGTTAAAAACAACAACCAATTTTCTAGCACTTAATGCTCCAAAGATAAAACTAAAAAATATATGGATAAACTACAGTGGCTGCACACAGCAGGCCTGCTCCCATTGTCTAAGGATGGAAATGTAGTCTTTAGAGCACTGCGTCCTTCTCTTTAGGTCTCTCGAGCTGAATAAGGAAATACTCTTGGTTCAACAACTAACTGTAGCTTGCCTTCAGGGCAGTCTTGAGCAGGTCGCGCGCCCTGGCACTGAGGGGCAGAGATCGCTCCGGCGCCCTCGCAGGGCGCAACATGGTCCCGGCCTACCGGCCCGGCGCCCTGGCACACCGCACCACCGGGGGTCTACCTAGAGTCGGCCCTGCTTGCCTTGATGGTGTGATGTCTAGGGCATCATATAATGCTAATGCAATATGTCCTTCATATCACACACTGATTGTGGTAGCCCTTCCTGAACACCTCTTGCTGATGCCATGATTCCAATGAAGGATTTTGTAAGTGATCTGTAGCAGAGGTGGGAAACTCTTTTGAGCCCAAGAGCCGCATTTTGTCACAGGGAACCTTCCAGTGGCAATATAACATTGATGGGTGGGGAAAGAGGCAAAGTGGGCAGGTCAATACATGTGACTTTTACCTCTGTATAGTAGGCCACATTACAACTACACAAAAGTGAGTCGTTTTCCACACACACACACACACACACACACACCTCCATCCAGGAAATGAAAGGCATTATAGTTCAAGCAAGGCACAAGCACTCAAGGAGGGTGCTTCTATCCATTGATAGAGCATGAGACTCTTAACCTCAGGGTCATGCAGGAATCTTTTGCTCAACATGCGGCTCATTCCTGCACTGCAGAGGGGTGGACTAAATGACCCCCGTGGTCCCTTCCAACTCTTCAATTCTGTTATTCTAGGGTGCAGAGGGATGTGACCTTGGGAGGGGGCAAGGCTTATAGGGATTCCCAACATCCAGCTAGAAAGGCAGATTTAGGCTCCTGGCTTAAGGTTTCCCACCCCTGAGCCACAGTAAGGGTAACATTTGTGGTTCACTAGAAAGGCCACATACATTTTAGTGCTGGGAGCTGCTGAACACACTGGGTAAATTCATCATTGATACAAACCAAGTCTCTCAGAAGCGGCCAAATGCAGAAGACTTGTGTGTTACTCAGAAGTAGAAATGCATCCTCTTTAGAGATTGGATAGCAGGTCACCAAGCTTGCAATCAAAATATTTGTAAATGTGATTTGAGTGAGTGCATGATAATGGTATATTCCTTTAAAATAGTCTTCTCCTTCTTAAATGATACAGCAAAATTAAAGTGGGTGAGTTCTTTGTTTGCTAAATACGAGCTCTTGAAGGAATCGTGAGTTAGGCAAGCTCCCCCAGCACCTAACCAATAAAGGGCTTGAAAATAGATTTGTTAATTTTTGTTTTGGAAAAAGTTCCCACGATTTGCACCAAACTTGTCTCTCACATCTATTACTTATCTGTAATGTAATAACCTCTCTCCTTTTCTCTCTTCCTAGTTCTTTCCAAGCTATCCTCCAGCAATGCCTGGGATGCCACCTCTGCTTCCACATTCAGGTCCTTTCGGGTCACTTCAGGGAGCATTTCAGCCGAAGGTACAACTTTATTATGGTTTCATTTTTTTCCACAGGCTCATTTTTGTTGTTGTTGCCCATACAAAAGAAAGCATGGTTAAAATGTTGCTGCAATATAAACACACATGTGTATTTCTTGATCAAATTATTATTTTGACTAGGCGCATCTGTTACCCTTTTGCAATTTGTTTGATTGTTAAAGAAAGTAGCTTTTTTTTTTCAGGGAGGGAGGTGGAATCTCTTGCTGCTGCTGAGCTAGGTCTCCCTAGTACACAGGTAGCCATTGTGGTGCTCTCCAGATATTTTGGACTCCGTCTCTCTCATCGGCTCCAGTGTTTGAGGACTATGGAAATTGTAGTCAAGGGTACCATACTGCCCTCCAGATGGGGAACCTTTGGCCCTCCAGATGTTGTTCAACTACACCTCCCATTATCACCAACAAGCAGGGCCAATGCTAGGGGCAATGGGAGTTGTAGTTGTTGTAGTTCAGCAAAATCTGGAGGGCCAAAGGTTCTCCACACCAGCCTTTAAAAAATAAAGGAACGTGTCATTGCACTCAGCCCACCTCTTGCAAGTGGGAAGAGAATTGGGGGTCATTTGGGGGAAGCATTGACTGTGATGACCTTACACAATTCTTTTAGTAGAAGCTGCATAGGTGATGTTAGTTGGCAGCAAACAGGTCTCCCCAATAGCTTCTGGATTGGGCTCCACAGCTGCTTTGCAATACCTTTTTTCTATAGGCAGGTATTTGAGGGATGGAGCTCTTTTTCTTCATGTGAATATTTTATTGTGTGTGTACACTGTAAGAATTCTGGATGTGTGCACATGGGGCAAAAATAGCCAAGTGCAGTGTCTTTTTGCATGGTGCGGTATATGGGTATACAATAGGGGCGTGCATCAGTTCTGTGTGAGGGTCAAATGATGAGGTGAATCAGAGGTCTCCCCTCCCCCCGAGTCAAAGTGTGATGTCAATAACACTTTGTTGTTCAGAATCCCCACAAACTCTAGTGTTGTCTTAGTTTCCTATGTTTCCCAGGGTCCATGGGCTTTGCAAAAAGTGAAGCTGCCCATAATACTGCCTGTCGAGCACCAAAGAGCTCTGGGTTTGTTCGTTTATTTTGCTAAAGCACATCCATGGGGAATTTTTGTACAAATTAAAAGATTCCTTTCAGGGGGCTTTCTTTTATTTTGTTTTAAATCCTGTGTTGCTTTGCTCTATCCAAAAAACAAAGCAGAACCCTTCAGAACTCTGCAAACATTTCATCCACTTTCGTCAAACAGGAAAATGTCATAGCCATTTTTACATTCCCCATTATAGTGAATGGGGAATGCAAAGCTTCATTTTATACAAAGTGCCTTTGAGCCTGAATTACAGACTGAAATGGAGACAGAACAGTTGAGTTTTAAAACACACAGATACGCATATAAGGCGAATTGTTGGGCCCGTGCACACACCTAGCATACAACTTTTCCCCCCTTACACCTCCGTAGCAAAAGACTCTGCATACCAAATGGTTCTGAAACTGCAGCCACTCTCAAATTGGTCATCAGACAGCTGCAATGAAACTCACCAGCAGAACCTACACCATCTGTGAAACTGATCAGCTAGGCTGCAGCCTCTGTTTGCAATTAGCCTTTCCCTCACCACTGGGTAACTAGCATCATATAGGGAAGCCAAGTGAAAATAATGTAGGCAGCCCCAACTGTTTCATAGAAATGTGGCTTGGAGGGGCTGGAGTAGATGCTGGCTGTTTATCAGAAGAGAGTGCTACACTTCAAATAAGATTTTTTAAAAAAAACTTAAGCAAACTAATATGTGCTTAGACAGATTACCGGTAGCCTGTGTGGCATCCCTGTTGTCTCTTGCAGACACCCAAATCCTGAAGCAGTTTTGCAGACATGTCAACTAACACTTAAAATTCTGGACAACTTCTGAAATTGCTGTGCAGAAGAAAAAGACCACATTATTCTGCAGTAGGGCTCCTAGTGTCGGTGTAAAGAGATAACTTACCCTCCATGCTCTGGAGCGGGAAACGGGGCCAGGCCAAAGGAGTGGTTTTGCTCCACTGATATTGCAGAAACAACCCAACAAACAAACCACACAGATTTCTGTTTGTTATTTTTAGGGGGCTGAGATCTCCAATAGCACCAAGAGATTTAGGCATCTGAGGGTGACCCTGTACCCCTTAAACACTGGCACCCCCCCCACCCAATGTTAGCAAACAACAAACCCTACATATAGCATGGAGAGTGGCCCTAATAGTGTTGCAGTAGTAGGCTCAGCTAGTTTTTTACTGTCTCTCTTACTATGTTTGTTGCTTAAAAGCTCTCATGGTGCCATGCTTCAGATTCCTTTCTTTCCATTTGTAAAGTCTTTATAGAAACATGAGTAATGTGATCCGAGCTGTAAAAAGTAAACCCCACTGAATTCAGTGGGACTTAATCCTGGGTAAGTGGGTATAGAATTGTAGTGTAGGATTGTAGAATTTTAGAAGGGAGAGGAAATGTAACCCCCCCAAAGCACCAGCGGCTTCTGCAGACATATCTCCATGCAGAGATAAAAGGAAGAGCATTTGCCGAAGAGGCAGCCTTGCTATCTGCATTGCAAATATACATAAAATTGTAGTCTGCAGTACGAACGATAAGCTTAGGGTTCAGGTGGAGCCTTTCTTTTGTGAACTTGCATACATGAGTGGGAATGACAACGTTTGTGGGAGACAGTGATGTAAGTGCCTGTATTTCCATGCTCCCATCTCTAATTTTCAAAAGCATTCCTGATCTTAACATAACTTTCTGTGCATTTATTGCCCAAGGAGCTTGCAGGACGGTTCCCCCCATAGCAAGCCTGTGAGAGTAAGTTAGACTGAAAAATGGCGAGTGGCTTAAGGTCACCTAATGAGCCTCATGATTAAACAGAGGTTTGTTCACAAGCTTTCCTGGTCCAAGTCCAACACCCTGTTTGCTGTGGCACAGTGGGTCTGATTCTGAGCTGTCCCTCACTGGTTGTAACCCTGTTTACCCTCTGCTGGCATGCAGAATGCGTGCCCAAAGGGATGATCTTTGCACAGCCATTTTTCCCCACTCAGTTTTAGCGCAGGATGTGGGTTTGGAGGAAGAGGATGCCTCTTAATAACTGTGGTTGCCGCTTCCCTGCAGAACCAACTGGATTGACTCAATCAGGGGTCTTCATTTCTTGATGGAGTAATGCCAGTTAATACAACAGCTTCCAAACCTTTAGGACAACAGCTGATGCACTACTAGACCAGGGGTAGTCAACATTTTTATACCTACCGCCCACTAATGCATCTTTCTTGATGGTAAAATTTCCTTACGGCCCACCAGTGCTCGATGGAGGGAGGATTCAGCTTGCGCCATAGAGCCCCCCTACAGCCCACCTAGAATCCTGAAACACCCACTACTGGGCGGTAGGGACCAGGTTGACAACCCCTGCACTAGACAATAGTCATCCTTTGTTTTCTGTCTTTATTACCAAGCTGTTTCATGGTAAGTCAGACCAGTTGTTCAGCAAGCCTAGTGCAGTCGTTGGGACTTTGAATCTAGTTTTTTTGCTGTTTTTAATTTTCTTGTTTATATATTAATTTTGCAAATTTGTGGGCTGCTTCACAGCCTGATTGCACGGTTCTTTGCTCCAGATTGCTGTTTTCTGCTTGGTTTCATCATTAGATGCACACCAGCAATATAGAGTGGGCTTAGGGATTTCTTGCAATTTCATTTAAGCCACTATTTAGAAGGAAGGAATTTGACTAGAAAATCCACCCTCTTCACACCTCATAAAATTGGTCCAAGACAACCACTGCTTCCTCTGTCGGCCCAAACTTGTTTTCCATATTCTTCTGCAATGCGCTCCAGCCGTTGTGAGACTCCATTTTATGAGCACAGTCCAGATTAGATTAGTGGGTCCCTACTCCCACCCATAGCTGCCAAGTTATCCCTTTTTTACAGGGATTTTCCCTTATGCTGAATAGGCTTCCTCGCGAGAAAAGGGAAAACTTGGCAGCTATGCTCCCACCCCAGTATTATTGCCAGGTTTGAAGGGCCCTGGTCAAGGTGCCCCCCATGAGGCTACCTCCCCCCTTGCCACCCTGTCCAGTTAATTTTCTCATTCCACCCCCATTCCCCATGCACCCTTGCATGGGCATAGCCAGGATTTTTGTCAGGAGGCAAGCTTTATGTTGGGAGGGCAGAACCTTAATTAGTTAAGTATTTCTATTTACCAGTATGTACTTGATTTAGGGCTACGTCCATGCACCCTGGGCTTTCTGCTCCCCTGCCCCATGCCACCTTGGTCACTCCACTCCCCCACTACCTGCTCTTCTCTTCTCCCATTTCTCTCCCCTGTGGTCACTCCACCAGAGTGGTTTGTGTTTTCTTGTTTGCTTAAATGTGCATTAAGATGCCCTGGTTGGTTCAGTTTTGAACTGAAATGGTAGGATACTGGTGTTCTTAAATAAATGGAACTCCGGCAGCCTTTTAGGGCTTTTATCTAGTCAGTTTGAGTTCCCCCACCTCACCCCACCCCACTTCCCAACAACCAGACTCTAATCAACGTGAGGCAACTGGTTGTATGAATGTAGTCAGTGGATAAATTAGTTCTGAATAATTCTGTCCCATAGGGATGGGGGATCTTTTATCAGCCCGAGGGTCACATTCCGTCATGGGTAACCTTCGGAGTGGGGAGCATGTATCAGTGGTGGGTGAGGCCAGAGGCAAAAGTCAGACAAATAAGAAATGTAACACCGGCCTTTGGGTAGAAGGCTGCATGCACAGTTCAAAGACATATCCCAAGGAGGCAAAAGCGCCCAAGGAGGGCACAGAGCAGGGCAGTCAGTAACATGGCCTGGGGGAAGTCCCAAAGGCCAGATAGCAAGGGGTGTGTTTGGCCGCAAGGTTGTAGGATCCTCACCCCCTGCTGTACTGTGTGTACAGGAGATGCATAGCTAGTATTCTCTAACAGCACATGAACCTTCCCCAAGGTGGAAAGCAGTCCCCCAGATTTACAACATTGTGTTGCTATATTTGACTGAATGGGGAGCATGTGGACGCACCTAAATTATCCCAAACTTGCAGCGATAATGATTCATCTCCTTGGAGAAAAGATAAAGCTGAAATCCACACAAATCATCCTAACCTTTTTCTTCTCAAACTTTCCTCTTCCTCCCATGTGACTGCCTTAAGCCCTAGATCATCATGACAGACACATTCGGTGGCTGACCATGGCATAATGAATTCTGTCCTCCTTGCCCTGTGAAGCAAGGAGTTTGTTTTTGTTTCCCTCCCCACTTCTCATGTCACTTCCCCGAGGCCTCATATGTAAATCCCCACCACATGAATCCAACCTGACTGCAAACTTCTTAGCTACTTTCCCAAAGGCCATTTCTCATGAGCTAAGAACTTGAAAAGGTCAAAAGTATTCAATTTACTTTGCCGAAGGAAGCATTTCCATCTGTCTTCAGGGGGACAGAAGGACCAAAGGGCACTCTATCACTCACACTATTAATGTGATGTGACCTTAAAATGCATCATAGCTGTTATTTTTGCCTCCCTGCCCATCAGTTCACAAAAGGGGCCTGACAGCCCTTCCGCTCATGGGGGAATCTTCCCCCACCCTCTCCTTTGCACACACAACTCAGGATTCTTTCGTTGCATCCTTTTGTTCTTTTTCTTTCAACTTTTAAAACCATCCTTGACCTCTCATACTTAAGTTACAGAAGTATGTTTGCAGGTTTCTCCTTAAGCCTCCTTGTTTGAAATCTGACAGCAGTTTGGCCCGTTTAATCGGTTAACTGCCTAGCTAGGGAATTAGCTAAACTTTCTGCGCTCATCTTGAGGAACAACAGGTGCAGTGCCATGGGAAGGAAAAGACTGATTGCTGGCTCAGAGCCCCATTCCCTCCAACAAGCCAAGACTTGGGACCGATCATGCCAAGTTGGATGTATAACCTCAGGGCTTGGTTAACTACTGTGCAGAATTGCACCCCAGGCAATAACAAAAAACAAAACACCTTTTGGTGTTCTATCCAATCATACGCTATAGTGTGATTTCTGGTTTTCCTACTTCCTCATAGATTTACAGGCCACTTAAAAAATAAATCTAAGTTTCAGAACAACAGCCTTTAAACATGCACAGTTGCATCCATAAACAGCTATCGCTCCTGCTAAAATAATAGAGGGAATTAGCAAGGTCCCAAGGCAAATGGATGTACAAGCTCAGTGGTGCAATTTCACATGTATAAAAGGCAAAAATGTGTCTTCAGTGAAGGAGGGGCAGCATTGTTGCTAGGAAGAGAAGAATGCACAAGAATATGTGTGCTCATCTCCCTTTAATGAGGCAAAACCTTTTTTGCACAAAGAAGCCAGAAAGTGTAGCACACATCCTGACTTACATGTAAAATGGGCTGTACCATCCAAAGTTGACAGCCAAAATAAAACATTTTTTAAAAAAAATACATTTATGTCCAAAAGAGGGGGTGGGAGCAAAACAAATGTGGCTGCTTCTAAGAGTCTATAGCAGGGGTGGGGAACTTCTAGTCTGGGGCCAAATGCGGCTTTCCTAGGACTGTCTCTGTGCAACCCTAGGCCACAAACCCCTCACCCAAACTTGAAGGCAATTTTGCCTGGCTGGAATGTGTCACTGAACAGTGCTAAATCCTCCTGCTTACCTGGACGAGAGGTGGGGTGTAGAAACCCCAAACTTTTGTATAGCTGGAACTGTGCAAAGCAAAGATTTGCATTGGTTGCTCGACCTGCCTTTTGCCTCCCCCCCCCCCCCGCCCCCATTAGCATCTGACCCCTGGAAGGTGGCACACGAGGGGAATGCTGCCTGCAGACTAATAAAGGTTCCACATCCCTGGTTTCTAGCCACAGGCTATATGTTAACTGTGGGAAGAGCACTGAACGTTGCACAGATTGCCACGAGGCAGCTGCTTGGGGGGTTATGAAAGGGCAGCAAATTGCTATTCACTTTTATTATTGTTCTTGTATTGATACCACCAGGGAGGGGGGAAAGGAGCTTGTGAGATGTTCAGTGCCGGCTGCCTAAATATCTTAACTGACCTTGGTTACTGCACTCCTTGACTGTTCTGAGGGTGCTTTTTGCTGTTCCGCCTGAGGCAGCAAATTGCTTCCTGCTGAGTATGATGGGTCCCTATCCCATGGTGAACCTATTCAGAAGTCAACTTTAAGAAAGTTTGGGACACAGAGGCACAAACTATTTATCATCATATGCCCGTTTATACTTTTCTACCACATTTCCAGGATTATCTCTACAGTCGTGAGCACTGGATGCTTTTACAATTGGGATTCTCAGGATAAAGCCTATGCACCCAATTAAACATGCCAGGGGGTGAGAACTCCTCTCTCATCCCCACCTTGGTCAGAACAGGATCTGTCCCTAGCTCTGCCACTTGCTAAGCAAGTCATATCATTTTTTGTGAGCACCTCATTCCACAACAAGACAGGGTGAACTAAAAGTAGCACCACATTAACCCGGTTCAAGAGCCACTCGCTTATTTATGTAGTGACAGCAACTAGGCAGCCAAAGGAGTTAGTACAACATATGTCCTATATCCCAACCCCATAAGAAGTCTGGCTGCAGAATTCAGAACCAGCTGAAGTTTCCACGTCTCTTCAGAGGCAGTCCCACACACAGGCTGTTAACAATAATCCGAACAACAGCCAACTAAGGCATGAATCACTGTGGCCAGGCTGGGAGGTTCCAGGAAAGGACAGAGCCAGTGAAATCAATTTTGGTTGTGCAAAGGTGCTCCTAGCTACAACAGAGGCCTAAAAATCCAGGCCTAAGGCTTAGGTCCATGAGCACCAAATAGCAAATATGAGTTCTCAGAGGGTGTTTAACTGAAACACTTCCTACAAAAACATACTAAGCTACCATACTAAGCTAAACTGACTCTGCAAATTTACAAGCTTTATGTTTCAACAGGGTCACATTAAATCATGGCTGGAGCAGTGGAACTTTTATTTATTGTCTTCTCCTTTCATTGCAGACTTCAAATCCTATTGATGTAGCGAGTAGACCTGGAGCAGTACACCATACTCTTCTGCAAAAGACGCCAGGGGTATTTATTTCCTTCGTTTATTGTCATCTATCTCTCGAAATAAATTCCTTTTCCTCTGTATGTGTATGATCGAATTTTCAAAGCTGATCTGTTTTTCCATATTTTCCTTAGGTGTCTGACCCCTATCGGGCTCCAGTACGAGTAAGTAAGGTTTGTCAGTGATTTTTTTTAATCTACCTTTTCTTAAAATATAATTTGTGTAAATGTAAAAATGTACATGCATGTGACATAAATCTGTTTTGGCACTTCTTTTGAAGTTGATTAAATAATACTCTTGTTTCGTACGTCACATTCACTTTCTGCTTCAACTTTCCAAGTTAGCCCAAATTCTACAGTAGGAAAAGCTAGATTCTGCTACCTGCATAAATTATGCAAATGAAGCATTTGCAGTACTAAACAAATTTTCACGATTTCAATCACACCATTTCTTAGAGCCTGCAATCCAAAGGAGGCTTCTCCTTCATGAATTAAGGATGAAAAAAATCAATGCATGTGCAATGCTCTGGATTGTGGGAAGAATAAAATATGCTTCTCCCGACTCAAGCTTCTTTATATGTTTATTTTATATATT
The DNA here is from genome assembly GCF_965207765.1 of Zootoca vivipara. Taxonomy (NCBI): domain Eukaryota; kingdom Metazoa; phylum Chordata; class Lepidosauria; order Squamata; family Lacertidae; genus Zootoca; species Zootoca vivipara. The sequence continues at coordinate 11,069,737 of NC_142599.1, forward strand.
TATCAGGCCTATCCATGCTCTTTCCTCTTAAGGGATTTTCCATTGAGAGTGAAGAAGACATAGTGATTAGTCATCATGGCTGTACCTCTGAACACCAGTTCCGGGGGGGGGGGGGGGACAACAGTGACAGAGTTATTGCCTTCATGCCCTGCTCATGAAAATAAGATGGTGAACTAAATTAACTTTGGCCTGATCCAAGAGGGCTCTTCTTATTCACGCCCCATGGTTTTTATACTCCTCCCCCCCCCCATTATCTGATTGACAAAACTACATTTCAAAAGTGCAATCTAGTAAAAACTATGAGACCAGCGAAATTCAACAGATCAGCAATGGTGTGATTGTCCTTCACTTCTGAGCCATAAGCAGGAGCCTGTTTTTCAAAGGCATGAGAATAACAAAATGCTTTACCTGTCTCCTAAGGGAGGCAAATATTGGGGGGGGGGGTTGTAAATGAAGCTTATAGGGGCACCTAACCTAAAAAGTCCCTGTACCTTGTGGATGCTAATCTTGCATCCAAAACACACATGATACCCTGAGCTTCACTAACAGATCTTTGAACAGGGTGGGATTGCATCCTATGATCTGATGCTCTCCAAGCTGCACAAAGGAGGAATTTGTTAGAAGTAATCTTCCCTCACATGAAAACAATACTGCATATTTCTAAATTATACAAACCAAATCAATATCCAGCACTGTGAATGACTAGTCCTCTTAATTATTATATTCTATTAAATTTCAAAAATTTCACATATACACTCCAAAACATAATTTTTCTTTGATTTTTTTTTTATTCCCCACCCGTTTTCTGTGGTGTTTTTAATTTCTCCCCCTTGATGCACTCAGTCTTCTCTCTCTTATGTCATGACCACCATACAGTCTCATTCCTTCTGTTGCTCATGGTTCAAATCCTGCTCACGAATTTATCATAGTACAATATTTCTTTAAATACGCCAAAAAAGGCTTCTATTCTTCCACAAAACAATCATGAATGACTAGTCTCTTTTCACGCGCTGAGTATTGTCAGGGGGGGGGGAATGGCTCCAGATTGCTGGTATTTTAAGTTAAACCTCCATTTTTAAAATCCATTTGCTTGCAGAAGCCTGGCAAGTGGTGTGCTGTTCACGTACAGATTGCCTGGCAGATCTACCATCACCAGCAGAAGATAAAGGTAAATGAGCATATTTATTCAGAGATGATGAGTCTTTCGGCTTACATGATATGTTCCCCCTGCTACTCCCACCTGATAAATAAGTAGCTTCTCACGGCGTAGCTTCAGTTTGTAAGGTGTGAAATTAATTAAGCCTTTCTGTCTTTTAACATCTACCGTAGAGCTTTAATTGGTTGTGCTTGTCTGGTGGGGCAGGGCAGACTGGTAGCAAAACAAGCCAAAGGTATAAAATATGCAACCGAAAGGAGATCAGCTGGGAGGCTTGTGGGGACGGTGGGGGCGTACAAAGCACACGTGTTTAATATCATTTCCCTTCTGCACTAGTACCTCCTGTGGAATATGGAGTGCTATCCTGTTCAGAGTGAAATGAGCGGTACGGTGAAGGACATTTTACAAAACATAGAGCAGGCGAGTAGAATGACAGTCATTGTGTCAGAGGTGCCTGGGGTTTTTTATTTTGTGGTATTGTGTGGAGGGGAGGGATGGGGGGAGACTGGAACTGGAGAGGTGAGAATGTTAGGAGATGGTTCACCTTTGCCCAAGCAATTCGTCTAAAGCCCTTAGAATCCAGCACTTGGAAGATTCCAGATGTCAGTTTTCAAGGCACTTCACTGAGTGATCTCAGTGATGCTAAAGGCACTTCTCATGGGGGGGTTTTATTGAGTCAGACGGGAGTTAAATTCCACACTGAGACCCAAAGTGTGCTAGCTAGAACATCTTTTATAATATGCACCAATAAGCGCAATTAAAGCCATAGACATTTCATTACCATGTTGCAGAATTTCGGTGAAACTCTTGGGAGGCAGCTATGAATATTTCGGGTGATATAGGGGAGGCAGAAGTAGTGTCCATGCAAATGGGGAAGTCCATTAGCAGGAGTTGTTAAGCTGTTAGCTTCTAACGGAAGAAACTAAATAACAGATCGGCCACAACACTACCTGTGCTTCAAAATCTCGGTTTAGCAACAACCACGGATACAAATGCTGAACACTCTGTGGTCGATTAATTTCTGTAGAAGTTTTACAAGGCACATGTATTTGGGAGTTGCAGAACCATAGGATCCTAGATGCCTTGAATAGATTTTAAAGTTTTGATTTAAGAGCCAAATTACTTGTTTTTATGCCCCTCTCTTCATTATCATCACCACAACCACCTTGTGCTTTGCTCATTAATCCATCACAGGTATTTACTGCCATAGCTTAGTAACTAATGTCAGGGGGAAAGGCAGAAATGTGGCCAGTCCACAACGCGTTACAGAAGTGGCAAGTAACCCTTCATTTTAATAGAGCTGGACTGCGCACGTTAATCAGGTTCAATGAGTATACCGTTATTTTAAGCAGAAACCATTTAAGAGCCGCACACTTTGGTAGCAACTAATAAGCCTGGAAATGGAAATCTGCTTTTCTAACAACCTTCCATACTTCAATATTACCTGCTTTTACAGTCTTGCTGTAGTGGTTAAGGTACACTAGCTTTTATATATTAAGGGAGTGTCAGGACCAATATGTTCAGCAGCCAGGGTCATAACTCAGTGCCCAACCATTTCCTTTGCATGGTTGAGGTGCCACAGCTTGACTTCCTGATAGCTCTAGCTACATGCTGTCAGGTGGCTGGGCTGAGCAAGACCTCCACCTGAGGCTCTTTAAAAGTAGATACCTTACTATGCTGATTTTGTGTAAGATCGTTCTTGGTATCAAACATAAGGTCGTTTTGCTTGACAGTCTGGGTGGAACTAGACATTACAGGCAATGTGCAGCAGATGTCAGAAACAGTGGCCCCTTCTCCCTGCCACCTCCCCAATTAACGTCTAATAAAAATTGTATGACAGGATAATCATCATGCTGGGAGTTTCCCCACCCTTGTAAAGAACAGTCAGTGGAGTGAGGGGGAAACATGAAATGCCATCAGTTCATGTTTTTCGTTTTCCTACCCCAGGAGTAGCCAGTGTGGTCCCCTCCGGAAGCTGTGAACTGGAGCTCCCATTGTCTCTTTCCATTGGCTATGCTGTCTGAGGTTGATGGGAGTTGGGAGTGCAGCAACATCAGGAGGGAACCATATTGATTGCCCCTGCCTTTCACATTACCAGGAGAGGAAGAAGAGAGGTTGGGCTGCTCCTTTTTGTAGCAGCCTTTCAGCTCCCACAAAGTTTTGTTTATTATTCCATTACTTATGCTCTCTGCGGTCATGGAATTTATGCCATCCTTTCATAGGTCATTTATAGCTGTTGTTCCTTATGAGGAAAGTATGAAGCTTCTGCTTAACCTCCATGGATAAACTTGAGTGTCCTCCTAACAAATGGGCACTGTTTTTGCACACTTTGTCCTAGGCTAGTTTTTATCAGCACGTGAAAGGATGCTCCATCCTCAAAACATATTGAAATAAACAGGGCTGTGTAGTGCTCTGAATGCAGGGAGCAGATTCTTCCCTCATCCTCTTCCTTTTCCATGAGTCTTTCATGCTGCGCTTTCTTTGCCCCAGGAAAGGGAATAGCCTCCACAAGCCTCTGTCTTTTTCCGTCTCCCTCTCTGTGAACTGAACTGAAGCAACCAAGCATGCGACTCTTGTCATCCAACTCTTTGAGGGTTAGTTCTGTCTGCAGCTTTCAGCCTGTGGAATATGTTTGTGCCGGGCTGAGGCTGCAGACTGATCCGAGGGGCGCACGACTCACTCAGCATATCACATTGCATTCTCCTGCTGAGTTAATGCCACGGGGCTAAGAGCTCATTTCAGAACTTATTCATGGAGGAGGAGGCAGGCAGGCAGGCAGCTGAGAAGCTGTGGAGTGAAATGGCCTCATAGAGGCTACTGTCAGAGCATGATTCTCAGTATGAGACCTCAGATGCTGCCATCACTCTGGCTAACTCTCCCTGGCGGTGCTAACACAGGCGTGAAGTACGAGCCCTTTTACTGCTTCCCCCCCTAACCCTTTTCTCTGTAGTAAAAGAAAGAAAAATGTATAATGAGATTTTTTTTTGTATCCTTTGACAGCAAATGCAACTGGATCCCCACAAGCTAGAGATAGGTGGGAAACTTGACCTGTTCAGCAGACCTCCTGCCCCTGGTGTGTTCCCAGGGTTCCATTATACTCAAGATCTCGCCCGGCCACTCTTTTCCACCACAGGTGAGGAGGAATGAGTGTTGAATAAGTATGGACATATGTGTTTAATTGTTCTCTTCCCCTCCCTTTTACTCTGTGCAAAATTTTGTAATCATCAATATGTGTGCACACATGGCCAGAAAGCTTTCTTCCTCTTAAAACCACTAGTTTTATAAACATTGAAGCCTTGGACCAAAACGCCCAATCACCCAAATAACCCTGTGCAGACTCAAGTTTGGCTGGATCCTTTCCTACTTCACAAATCAAAGTAATTCTCTCTCACACATTATACCTAAAATAAGAATAAATGGCATACAGATGTAAAACAGACACTGTCTCAATGAATTCTGAATATCGTATGGCATAGATTGTTAATTTCTTCCGGAAGCCTAAATTAAGTAAACGTACTTTCAGATGTCTATGAGAAGACAATATGGAGGATGCCCATTCGTATCTCCAGTGAGAAGGGAGTTCCACAATTGGGGTGCTTTGACAGAGAAATAGATCTATTAAGGCTTCAGCTCTATGCACACTTCTTAGGAAATAAGCTCCACTGAATACGGTGGGGCTTACATTTGAGTAAACATGTATAGGGTTGCAGAGCATAGGCAACAGATTAAAGGAAGCCTTCATTTCAGTCCCAGATAAAGGACCCCAACCCACCTGTGAGTATATTAATCACAAGAGGGATTGGACTGTAAATCTCAATAAAGTTGGTTATCGGAGGAGAGCGGGATGAACAAACATTGTGACTCCTATAGAGAGATGAATAAATCTTTTACTTTACAGTATCTAAGGCTTTCTAGTCACTTTATGGAACAAGAGTATAGTTGGGGTGAATCATGGTGTCTGCCGTATTGCCTTGTTACTGCAAAGACGTAAGTTATCTTAGGCCCACCTGGCTTTGGGATGAATGTTCCGCTGCCTGGCAGACATTATATTTAATAACTCCCCGACAGCCCACAATATTGTCCCTGGCTTTCGCCAAAGGTTTTCTTTTTCTTTTTTCTTTTTTTAATTCTTATTATTATCAGCCCCATGTAGTCAAGTTTGTAAGCTGTCTCCTTTGAAGAAATCTCCCATCCGTTATACACCTTCTGAAATCCTAGAGGATTAGAGAGATGACAGCCTCCATCTGTCTCAAAGCAGTCGAGCAAGTTGCTATGTTTATAGATAACATCGCGTCCCGCTAGCCATGGCAGCATTTCTCTCTGGAGTTTCCTTATCTCGTTTTCTGGTTGCTTAGAGCCAATTCACTCGATCACTTTTCAGTCATTTCATGGTGAGCCAGTGGTTTCCATATCATGTTCCTAGGAACCCAGAGGTTCATCAGAATGCTTATCAAGGGCTTGTCTTCCCCTGCAACATATAGTCACCGGAAAGGCTTGGGTGTGTTCTAGGGCAGGCAGCTTAAATCTATTTGTACCCAGGACTTGCTCCAATTTGAAGGAACTCTTGGCAACATGCCTTCTCCTTTGTCCAAACCTAGACCAACCTTCTCCTTTTGACAGTAGAGTCTAAATATCCCAGAATGTCTCACACCTGTAGAGACTGCCTCTCTAGAACATGAGCTTGCATGCTTGGCCAATAACGGACACCAACCTTGGTGTGCAGACACAGCTGTGCAGAATCTCCTGCAATAACAACAAAAATGCTTTTGGACTTTCCATGGGCATATGGTTGGCCACTCCGAGAACAGGATGCTTGGAGTACATTTGCAAGTGGCCCAATCCAGCAGGCTTTTCTTATGTTCTCGGCCTATTGTAATTAAAACAAGCAAACGAAACTGAAATATTCACCTGACCTTCCTTCCCTTTCCCACTCCAAAATTTAGAACGACAAGTTTCAGAGCAGTCCATTGTAATCTCACACCTACAAATTTGAATTGCCCAATACTACACCTCTTCCAGCTTACTGAAACGGCTAGACACATGTTTATAACTAGGTCTCCATATCACCATTGTTTGTAAGAGTCAAAAGGGTTTCATCCAACAAAGTTGTTCCATTCACACAACAACTTATGCTTTGTACAGTGGAGTTTCCCCTCCTTCTCCTGCCTCCCCCTCAATTCTGTTCTGACCCTCCGGAGATGGTTTCTTTTGGGGGGGGGGGTCCCCCACTGCAGAAGATGAAGTCTCTGTGCAAAGAGACAACTTTGTCGGATGCTACTCCAATTCTTGCTACTTGTTCACACTTACCTGAACTGCTGCCGACATTGTTTTAGGAATCTCCATGAAGAGAAACAGAAATGGAAATGACCAGAATAAATGCAAAGTACAAGATGGTAGATAAACTTCAAAAAGTTGCAGGGAGGGGGAGAGAGAGAGAGAGAGCCAAAAGATTACTGAGCATGATGTACCATTTATCATCTATGCATCCATGCTTTTTAACTTGCATATTAGATTCTGCCTAATGCTGATAAAAGGGTGCTGCTTTGACACTCCTCCTGCTGAGTTGAAATCCTGCTTCACTGCAGAAAGGCATGCCATTATATATATATTCCACCTCCATTTTCCAACAGGAATAAGAGAAAAGTGCTTCCCTCTCCATTTTGAATGACCTTCCCTTTTCCACTAATGCCTGTGCCATGATCCTGTTCATTTGAAGTCTCACCATATGATAAATTACGAATAATAAAACAAAACCACATATGACCATTCCCAGTGTGAGAGCTGCTCAACTTGTCTTTTGGCCTCCTGTAAACTGCATTTTGCATGACTTCACAGTATGTGCTGTAGGAATATTGTGTTTGATCTTGGAAGGCATTTTCCCACATCTGCTAGATTTACACGATGGCCTTCTGGCAGCCAGGAGGGGTGTGAAAAGAGCTCCAGCACGCAGCTGACTGTGAATAGAGACAACACACTGTGTGTCGGAAAGCAGATTAATGAGTAAATGATAAGGCTAAATATATATATGGCATGCTCTGGTCCATGGGGTCACGAAGAGTCGGACACGACTAAATGACTAAACAACAACAACACACCACACACACACATACATATACATATACTGTACAGATAGATAGATAGATAGATAGATAGATAGATAGATAGATAGATAGATAGATAGATTCCATCTCCTTGATAGGGGTAGATTGGAGAGAACCCAAAGTTTTTTCAGATTTGTTAGATGTTAGGTGTCGTGGGATTTTTCAAGCCCAGTAAAATTCAGCCTGGCAAACAGGAATTCTCAGCTAGTCGAGCAGGAGGAGGAAATAACACTCAACTGAGGGCTGCTTAGTTGCTGGGCCCTCCAAGTCCATATTTACCCATCCCACGCCAAGAGAACCTGTGCTCAGAAATGCCCTACTGTCATGATTTTTGTAACTTTAAAAAAAATGCTTCTCCCCTGCCCCATACTACATGAAGCATTAGCAGAAATATCATTTCTCCCAACTATTTCTCTGCAACCTAAATACCAAAAACGAAACCTGGAACCCTACGCCAGTCAGCAACCAGAGCTGATGATGCTAGTAGAGTGGCTAAAAAAAGGTGCTGTGAGGGAAGGAGTTTCTGGTTCAAATCACATACCAGCTACAAACTCAAAGTGGCATTTAGGAGATTGCATTTCTGCTTGCCTGCTGGAATGATCTCCCTTCTCCTCTCGGCACACTGTTCTGGAGGTTCTCCTGATGCACTGGAACAGATTTGGGAAGCTGCGCTGGCTTCTACTCACACAATGGGTTAGCTCAACATGGCCCCAAAACACCTTACCCCAATTCGTCGCATGCGGATACTGGTCTGCCATTGAATGCTACTGCAATGGTTGCTGTGAAAGCACTTTGAACACTTGAAATCACTACATAAATGTGAAGTGTTGTCATGAAAGCTTCACTTCATGACATTGGCCTGGGCCCGTGTTTGTCTATGTATGTTGCAATGGATCATGGACACACACACACGGATAGTGATCCAGCCTACCTAGCTAATATGCCAGTTCTTAACTTGCTGCAGCCACATTGAACCTTTGGACTGCATCAGCGAGGCTGAGAGGAGGTCTTGTTGTCTGGGCAGCACAAGACCTCCATACCTACTGCCCAGGCTTGTGCCCCAAGGAGGTCACTTTGGTGCTGACTTCACTCTCAGAGGCACACTCATTCCATTGTGTCTCGAGACAGATGCATGGCAACAACTGACTTGGGGTTGTATCCCACATTAGTAACACTTAAGTGTTGACCCATTAGGTACTTTTTTCTTCCTGTGGGTATTCTGCAGACATTTTTTAAATATAAAGATCTCTTCTTTCTTGCATCCACAGGTTCTGCCCACCCAACCGCCACTCCTTTCGGCCCTTCACCTCATCACAGCAGCTTCCTGCCTACTAACCACTTGGCAGGTAGGTGTAAGTAAACTCTTTCATCTTTTATCAATAATGCTGTATATGTGTCTTGGCTTCCTGTGCATTAGCAATGTTTTTTGTTTTGTTTTTAAAAAATTGTCTAAAAGCAGAGCAGGAGGTTTAGCCTCTACAACAGGCATCCCCAAACTTCGGCCCTCCAGATGTTTTGGACTACAATCCCCATCTTCCCCGACCACTGGTACTGTTAAGTAGGGATCATGGGAGTTGCAGACCAAAACACCTGGAGGGCCGCGGTTTGGGGATGCCTGCTCTACAATAAGGGCAATTCCTAAGCAACATTCCCCACAAGAAATAGGAGGGGAGGGGGTGCTGTTTATATAAGAGAATTGGAAGAGACAGAAGTATCCTCCGAAGCTGCATTGGTTTTCAGGCTGCCTTCCATATACATCTGATAAAAGTTTCAGAGATAGCAGTTTCATGTCAAATCAGATTCATTTCTCATTGGAAGATCCACCAGTGTTTCCAAGAAACCCAGAGTGGCAATTTCTGTCCTTCCAAAGCTGAAATACTGGGTTGTGTGTAATAGTGTTACCAGTTATTACTTGCCAGGCAGTACAAGAGAGCCATGAGTTTTTTTCTTGGAAAAACTTGAATGTTTAAAGGACATAAGAGAGAACAAGACCGGGCATTGTGTCTACAACAGTACATACAGGACTGATACAGGGATGAATTAGCTCAATTGTGCCATCTTCCAGTTTTCACAGGGCTGGCAAGGGGGAAAAAGAAAACATTTGAAATCACCAAAGACAAATATTAGCTGGTGCACAAATGGCTTTTTTGTGCTCCCTAAATTGTCCCCTGGAAGTGTGCTGAAGATCAGGGTGGGCAATGCAGGGACTGTGGACTGTACACAAGCTCCCAGAGCGTGTTCTTCACTATACACCATGAACTAAAAACCAAAGAACTGCCTTGTCAGATTTGACCAAAAGGTCCTTCTAGCCTCTGGCCGCTCAGGTATCTCTGAGAAGCTCACAAGCAGGACATGACAGTGATAGCCATATCTTATTGCTTTGTCTCCAGCATCAGGTTATCAGAAATATATTGCCTCTCATTTTGGAGCTCCCTGTTCTTAACTCTCCTGGGCAGTAGCCATTGCTGCACCCAGTGCTATTTTTCCTAGAAAAAGAGGTGTCAGAACTCACCCTCAACACCTCCCTTGTTCTCTTATAATGGCAATCCTGCCCACCTGAGAGGTGCTGCTGGAAAAAAAGCCCTGGCTGCACCCATCCTTGTATTAATTTGCCAAGTTACAATTCTGATAATCTTCATCTTGATTTCTTCTTTCCCTCATACTGGAAGAAGCAGATCTGAACAAGTGATTTGAAGTTTGCAATAACATTTTCAGTGCTGAGCAAGTCACCCATCTCTGTTATAGATAGAAACTCACACTTGTAGCTGTGTTGACTCATTCTGATTTGAGCTAGTGACCACATTGGTAAAAAACTGCTAGACAACACTTGAGCCTTTTCCAGTTGTTTCCAGTATGGGGCAGGCAATGGAGTACAGTAATTAACCCACACTGCTAGAGCAATTAAACTAATCTGAGTCATCCAAAACTCTTCCTAGTCAGTCAGTCGGTTGCAGTCTCTCGCGGAGTTTGCTGAGATGGTGCGAACTCAACTCCTAGATAATCCTTAAATTAAGCATAGTGTTTACATAATTCCATAATAGGGAAGGGCGGGGTATGAATTAAAAATTATTATTATTATTATTATTATTATTATTATTATTATTATTATTATTATTAACACATTATTAGAGCTATCCATTTAGGGTTCTAGAGTTGACCAAGAGGTGCTACAATATTCATGCCCATAATATGCCGTTGTGGGCGTGGTATTAGATGTCTGTGACTCTCACTCTCATCCATGAGTAGTGTTTTGTAACTTAAAAGAGTATTTAATCAGGAGTCCAGGTCATGGTGCCATTTTAGCTAGTAACTCATTAAAAGAAGAGTATACAACTCACATATATTATGCCTGTTTGTTCTGCTAGAGCAAATAGTATGTTTTTGCCCATGGATTCCTCTAAGGTCAAGCAGCCCTTTCCAGAGTTTTAGCAGCTCTCAGAACTTGTGGGTTCCATAAGCAAAGGACAAGGAAAGCAAATGAAATATACAGATGAAAATGGCTAACACATATTTCCAGGGAATGGGGTGTCAAATTAATGCAGTAACACTTTGATGTGGGAGTTCCTAGGTTATGTCAAATTTTAGCTTCGTAGCTAGGCCTATATAGTGTAATGAAGGCTGTACTCCTAGACATGCTCACCTGGGAGCAAGTCCCTGGGGCTTGCTTGTGAGTAGATACTGTATATTCCGGCGTATAAGACGACTGGGTGTATAAGACGACCCCAACTTTTCCAGTTAAAATATAGAGTTTGGGATATACTCGCCATATAAGATATACGACCCGGCATATAAGACGACCCCCAACTTTTGCAAAGATTTTCCTGGATAAAAAGTAGTCTTATACGCAGGAATATACTATGTGTAAAATTTGTTAGCCTACATAATCCAAAGCAGAGGGATAAAGAGAGAGGATTAGTATATGTATCAAAAAGCCACTTTATGCCTGCCTGAGCTTCTTGCCTTGGCATCTCCTCCTACCTGTTTGCCACCTCCCCGCAAAAAAAAAAATCACAATCACATCAGAAATCAGCTTTCAGCTTTTCATTTTGTTGTTGCTATTCCAGGTGGATCAGGTATCAGCTTGGTAGCTGCACCCATCAATTTTGGCTCCTGGGCTGTTAACTTTCAGCTTCCCTCTCGCTTGGCACGCACAGAGCTTAACTCCAGCACCTGTTTTGCAGAGCAAGTTCTCAAATCCCTTCTCCATTTTTAACACGCTGGGAATTTTCTGTGCAAAGAACCTTGCAGTGAGAAGGATCAGCTTAAAGTCTGGCCTAATCCCTACTTGGATTCAGACCATTAAAATATATATATATAAAGAGGGGGAGGGGAGAAAGGGGTGCATTTCATTCTCCAACATTCTTGGCTAAATGCCGGCTAAAACCCTGTTTGCCTTTCCAGATCCATTTAGCAGGTCAAGCACCTTCAGCGGCCTTGGGAACTTAGGCAGCAATGCCTTTGGAGGATTAGGCAGTCATACTCTGAGTAAGTACTGGCTGGGTTCTGTAGACAAACCTCCTCTCCAGAGAAACCACATGCTCACATTGAAAGCAGCTGGTGGTAGGTTGTTTAAAATAGAGCAAAACCTTCATTTCCTAACCTCCATTCTCCTTTTGAGAACAAAACAAAACACTGCACCTAAGTGTTCCAGGTCTCTGTGGCAGGAGCTTCCCCATAATGTGTTCTCCCACCCAGTGGCAACTGTACTTGGTTGCTTGCACTCTATTTCCAGAGAAAACAGGGGCCAGTAAAACCTTAATCCCCTTAATCTTCTTCACGTCTCTCAGAGCCACTTCTCTCACTGTTTGTGAAAGGCATGGAGTCGCCACAAAGAGCCCTGGAAATGCCATTTTTGAGAGAGGCCATGCTAACTCTTACCATACATGCATCGCCTCCTCTTTTTTGAGGGTTTATTCAAACACATCAAGCTCAGATCCGACAGGGGAAAAGAGCACAAAATGGGTGCTGTGGTGCATTTCTCGGAGCTGAACACCTATGATCCAGGAGCACCTTGAATAACACTAGTCATTTTATTAAGAGGCAGACAAGATTATAGACAGCTAAATTTTCTTCCTCCTCCCAGTAATCAATGTAGCCAGATGGCTTCTGCACTGGACTTTTCAGTTCTTTGAAACACCCATGTGAAGCACTGATTTTGCATCTGTTTCCCTGTTTCAGATCACAGCTAATGATTGGTGCTCATGCAGTGACTTTTTGTACTATTTATTTATTTCACAACATTTATATACCATTTGATTGTAATAAAACCTCAAAGCGGTTTTTATTCACATGAATAAAATCCAGGGGGAAAGTACATCAAGATGGGCTATTTATGTAGCTTTTTCAAGATACTTCTATGGGAAGCAATCCTAGGAACATGGGAATCTGCTTATTGAAGTCCATCTATCTTAGTATTGTCTACACTGACTGACAGCAGCACTCCAGGATCTCAAGACAGGATTGTTTTTCCATCCTCACACAGAGATGCCAAAGATTGAACCTGGGACCTTTCGTATGGGAAGCATGTGTCCTACAACTCAGCCTATAGCATTTCCATTGGCTAATCCAGTGCAATTTATTGCTTGATGCAATTATGTCCTGCACCAACAATTTGAGTCCTCCACCAACCCTTCAGGTGGATGTTTAGCAAAGCAGCAGGGGGGAAGCGAAATCTGGCTTCTTGTTGGCACTATGGGGTCTGCATTTAGACACAGTCTTAAAATGAATTGTGGGAAATTACTTATTTACGCGCTACCGGGCACTGTGCAGGTGTACTTAGGACTGCTGAGACAAAGAAACAAGCAATGGTTGAGTCCCCCATTTTTTAACACACTAAAATCTACTGCTACTCAGATTCATCTCCATCCTTAGCATAGCTGCCAAGTTTTCGCTTTTCTCGCGAGGAAGCCTATTCAGCATAAGGGAAAATCCCTGTAAAAAAGGGATAACTTGGCAGCTATGATCCTTAGGCAACACTTCTATGTTCCTTGGGAGATGGAAACCACAACTACTAATTGCATTGAGAGCAACATATAAAGATGGGCAAGGATATTTTAATTTCAGTCTTACATATTTATGGCTTTCAAACTGTCTCTGTGCTCCAAAGAGCAAATCTGCATATTCCAAATTTAGATGGTAGTAGCACCTTGAGACACAAAGGTGATACAAGACGATTCACTAAGCTGAACCAAACTTTCTGGACAGAGAGCCTGCTAGATTGGTATGCATTACACTGGAAGAAGGGAAGTTGGTGGGGGTGGGAAGAGTACTGTAACATGCATTGCCTCTTGCATAATGTATAATAATTGATAGAAATTGTTGCTTTGTATTTAGTCAAAGATTCACAATGAAAAAATGTGAATTTTAAACAATGTTGCATTATCTTGTACGCCTTGAAAGTGGCACTCCATTACTTTTACACGCCACAGAACTCACGGCATTCTGGAAGTTGTTTTCAGAGTTAAAAAGAGTACCCCAATTTCTTTCTTTCTTTCTTTCTTTCTTTCTTTCTTTCTTTCTTTCTTTCTTTCTTTCTTTCTTTCTTTTTTTTAAAAAAAGTTAGCTACATGCAGTTGCTCAACACAGTTGCTGGTGGGAGTTTTTGTAGAGGAGCATTGTTGGTGAACTAATCAAATTGACTGATTTATGCCCAGGGAGATTTGCTACATTCAAGCTCAGCCTGTTCATTCCCTAATCAAAGATCTCAACTCACTGCTTCCCACTGCAGGTGGCTGATTGTTATTAACTAGCTGCATCCTCTTAGTTAATCTGAGTGGCTGTGGCAACAGTGCCAGTTGAGCCATGGATATCACAGTGGGGGGAAACAGGCAGATTTGGGAGTCGCCTCTTATCTTCAAAGCAAACGGCCTCATTACTTCCACAAAGTTACTCAGATCTGCAGTTAGCCTTTTTTTCTGCAGAGACTTTAAACGGCTACTATTTCATTCCACAGTTAATTACTGTTTTTTCAGTGTCTGTCTCTCTCTCCCTCTTTTTATATTATCCAGCCTTGAAAGGATAACTGAGCTCATAATTGGCACTTGTGCAGAACCTATTTGGGACAAAAAGTCTTTTGTTCGAAGAGGGGCACACAAAGAGAACTAACCTAGTCTTTTCCCCTTTCCTCCCAATTCTAGGTCACAATAGCATTTTTGCTCACAAAGAAGGACCCAATGTCCAGAGCTTCAACAACCCCCATGAGCCATGGAACAGACTCCACCGGACGCCACCATCGTTCCCAACACCTCCACAGTGGCCAAAGCCCGGCGACTCTGAGCGAAGCTCCTCTGTGACAAACCACGACAGAGACCGAGAGTCAGAGAAGAGAGAGATATCTTCAAGTAAAGAAGACAGAGATAAGGACAGGTGAGGAAGGGAGGCCGCCTACTGCAGATTGGGCAGAGTGAAACTTACCTCTCTGCAAACGGATATGTTCCACTTAGAGTGTTATTAAGCAGAACCACGTCAGAAATATCATATGGCGTAATTAATAGTCAGGAGCCTGAATTCAACCTTTAAAGTGGTATAGAAGCATCATGGGGTGTATAGTTTGCATTTGCCAGGGGTGCGAAGCCTTTGAGTATTCGAGTTGCTGCTGGACTTCAACTCCCATCATCCTCCAGGCAGCATGTCCCATGGTCATGGGAGCTGAGAGTCCAGTAACAACTGGAGGGTGGCAGGTTCCCTGACCATGATATACCGCAACCTTTCTGATTGGCCAGTTCCCCTTGCTATCATAGCGAACTAAAAGGAAACATTTGGGGAACATACTGAAAAATTGCCTGATAAATCAGGCAGTCCCGTGGTGAGTTATTACAATAGTTTCACCGCCATATACCATAGCATGCTAACCGGCCTGTAAAGGGAGGGGGGGAAGGCATGAGGATGGGAACTGGTGGAGGAAGAGACAGGTGAGCACAACTCAGCTCCTCCTGAAAGGTTTCTGGTCAGGAGAGTGAAGGTGGCAGTCTCCTGGGTGCTGCTGCAATGTTCTCCTGCCAGGCCCTAGGATATCACCATTGGCCCAAGGTTTATATTCCAGCCAACTTGCTTTTTTTAATCCTCCTGATCAGGTCCTCTCCTGAAAGTCATCTGATCCCTGTGGAGCTGGGATCCCCATGATTGTGGTGCCCAGGCTCAGCCTCCCCACTGTTCTTGCCTCCATCAACATATTGTTGCAGCAAACTGGTGCCACATTGGATACTGATTGGCATTGCTGATACTATAGCCAACATTCATCCCATGAGATCCATTAGGAAGTGTGTGGTCAGCAGAGCCCAGGCTTCCTATATTGCTTCTGAGGACTTAATTAGGCACTGCCCTTTGAGTCAACCTGTAGCAAAATCCTGGTGCTGGAACCCACTTGGCCCCGATTCATAGCATCACATAATTTGTATAGCTACCCAGTATATATATGTGTGTGTGTGTGTGTGTGTTCCCTCATCTCAGCCTTTCGCTCCGCCGAGCTGTGACTTCCCTCCCTCCCGTCATTCGGCTTTTCTCACTCTTGTCTTGCAGTTCCTTTTTATAAACATGGATAAGTTCACTTCGTACCCAGTATATGTTTTTAATGGAAATTTTGTGGGTTTCTGGGGCCCTTTTTTCCTGCAAATGTTGGGAAACTTCTCTGATTTAATAGAATTGTTAAGAGATGGAAGGGACCCCAAGGATCATGCAGTAAGATTCTCACTACAGTGTAAGAATCTCTTTGCCCAATGTGGGGCTCAAACCCACAACCCAGAGATTAAGAGTCTCATGCTCTGCCAGCTGAGCTATAGGATGATTTCTAACTGATGTCCTCAAAAAACGTTGCTGTATAAACTTGCTCCGTATCACCCAATACCGTCTTAAAAGCATGAGTGTCAGTGATGTGACTGCCTTGGTCCTTCTCAAAAGGAACCCAGCAAAACACACAAATATTTCTGGCAGAGTTAAGTTAAACAGATCTCAGAATAACTCACCTGGATTACCCTCGCAAAACTAACCTACCTATTCCAAACCCTCCCAATCTTGATCCTCCCAACCCAACTTCGCAGATGGCAGAGAAAACTACACTTTTTTATCTTCTCACATAAAAAACCAAGAATAAGCGCCAAATACCTACACCTCCCCACCTCAGCAGGAGGATGGGGCATCCCCAGCATAGAAACATATTACAGAGCCAACCAAATACACCATATAATCCCATACACACTAGAAGACGAGACAAAACAATGGATACACCTAGAGAGGGATCAGTCGAAAGTATCTGTACCACAGCATACCCATTCCTCCCAAACAAACTTAGGAAAATTCCCATAACACTTAATAGGTACACACAAACCATGTTCAAAGCATGGAAAACAGAAACAGGCAAACTATCCCCAACCCCACTAACCCCCCTGGCTTACCACCCATTATTCCACCATGCAGCACAAAACCTCCAGATAAAAACCTGGCAAACCAAAGGCTTATATCGCCTAGCAGACTTTTATAAAAATAGCAAACCTCTATCAACACAAGAAATACAAGATAAACTAAAAAACACCCAAATACCCTGGTTAGCACAACACCAACTACATGCCCTCCTAGACAATCCAGCAGTAAAATCAGCAGCAACTAGGCCCCTGACAACCTTCAAAAACCTCCTCCTAACGACATGGCAAAGGGATGGTATCTGCAATATATTAAATACTACTCCAAAATCCCATAAGTCCCCTAGACACAATCAAAAGACAATGGGAAGACGACATAGGCTACAAAATTAATCCCACTCAGTGGTCTAAACCCCCCCTTTAAATCCATATCAACAAAAAGGAAAGAACTCAAGTCTGAAACTCACCTACAGGTGATACCTAGCACCAAGAAAACTAGTGCTAATACGCCCAGGAACCTCACCAAAATGCTGGAGAGGGTTCACCTTAACAGGCACATATGTCCACATGTGGTGGGAGTGCCCCAAAATCCAACTATTCTGGACAACAACCATATGGGAAATAAGTAAAATAACCAAGCAAACATTAGAAATGACCCCAGAATTGGCCTTACTAAACCTTTTCCAAGACAATAATGCCCAAGTACACTACAAAGAACTCATAACTCACTTACTCTCAGCAACCAGAAGCACCATAACCAGACACTGGAAAGACCTGTCAGGAGTAAGCATGGACCAATGGTACCAAATAGTAAGGGAAACAGCCCTACTAGAAAAATTAACCAATAAGCTGAAACTGACACGGGGACAAATAGAAGAAGACTTCACCCCGGTATGGCTCCCCTTTATCACATACACAGCCCAACAAGACAATGACAAAAATCTACCAACAGCATACAGATCAATATGGCTAACCTGATCCAAAACACCCACCCACCACACACGAAACAAAGACCACTACAGCCAACCACAAATGAACAACCATACCTAGGCCAACCCCAACCTCTCTCACCACCAAAGGAACACAAGGGGACAACAGAGAACCTGCACAAGTGACGCTGACAAACCCCCCACATATATTAACTAAAATAGAAACATTGTCACCTGACCCTCCCATCTTCCCCCATCTACTTCTATCCCCCTCTTTCTTCCCGAATGTCTCAACAAATGAAACCGATTTGTAAAAATGTTACAAGAGACATTGCATATATTTCTGTTAATCAAGAAAAATCTTTAATAAAAAGAAAAAAAGAATAACTCACCTGGCATATATTTTTTATTATTCACTCTGATCACAGCAGTTGAGTTTCCTAAGGAAATCCAGCTGTGTGATCAGAGTGAATGATGAAAGTTAAATGCCAAATAAGAAAGGGGATTTGAGGATACGTAGGTAAAGTTTCTGTGGTTCACCATCTGCTTGTTCAATACAGGATGTTCATGGGTTGCTGGCATCACTTGATTAGTTAGAAGGCTTTAAAAAGCTCAAGGGTCTGTAAGAATTGGATAGAAGCAGTAGCCGAAGGGTGATTGGAATAACGTCCAGGCCCAAATAGACAAACAAATAACTATTAAATCTATCCAGAGTTGCATAGAGCAGTGTTTCCCACCCAACCTTGTGCCTCCAGATGTTTTCGGACTACAATTCCCATCATTCCTGACCACTGGTCTTGCTAGCTAGGGATGATGGGAGTTGTAGTCCCAAAACATCTGGAGGCACAAGGTTGGGAAACACTGGCATAGAGGACATTTTTTCCATGTTAATCTTTCTGAAAGCTTCCGGCATTCAGCATTTCCAGACAATGTGACATACAGTATTTATTATTACATTTATATCCCACCTGTCCCCCAAGGTGCTCCAGGTGGCATCAGTGCCCCCCCCCGTTTTATCCTCACAACAACCCTGTGAAGTAGGTTCAGTTGAGAGGTTGTGACTGGTCCGAGGTTACTTTATGAGTTTCATGGCCGAGTGGAAAATTTGAACCACGGTCTGATGATGAAATGACTGATACTTTTGTTAAATAATGACAGTATTGCCACAGATGCATAAAAATAACACAAAATTGTTAGAAGACAGCAACATATTCACAATATGATATATTTTCCTGCAGGGACCTTCTGGATAAAAATAGGCATTCAAATAGATCTTCGCCAGCTTCAGCCCCAGTGACTCACCAGATTAGCAACCTCATTCGCAGCAACAGTCAGACCTCCAGTGATCTCACCAGGCAAGTTGGCCTCAGTGAAAGAGAAAGGCCTAAGGAACCGGAGAGAGATATTTCTGACCGGCTAAGGGATCCTCCTCCAATTGTGGAGCACAAGATCAAAGAGAGCCGCTCCCCAGTGAAAGAACCACCAAGCCATGAAAAAAGATCCTCAGAGGACAACACCAAGCCAGTAATCCAGTCTGTATCTCCCTATAGCAAACCTGCACTGAGCGAGAGTTTAAAACTCAGCAATCTAATGAACAAGGATATTGAAAGAAAGCCAGAGCTTCCAGCAGACCTTCAGAAGATCAAGAATGATATCAAGGTCAAAGAGGAGCGCAAGGAGGACAGTGACGTGATGGTTGTGAGCTCAGAACCTTCACAGCATTCCAGAACTGTTGAACACCCACCACCACCTTCTTTGCATGGGTTACCATTGCCCCACACAATGGCAGCCACCATGCCCATCTCCATGGGCGCTGTCCATCAGATGAGCAATATGAATGTCCTGGATCGTAGCAGAATGATGACCCCTCTAATGGGCATGAATCCATTGCCGGGAAGGGAGCGACTGCCCCATCCTGGGTTCTCCTGGGACCCCGTGAGGGACCCGTTGCGAGATGCTTACCGGAGCTTGGACCTGCACCGTCGGATGGACTTCCAGCTCCGCGCTGATCCCATCCATAGGTTCCCCACCGCCGCTGGGTTCTATGACCACGAGCGCTCTTACCGAGACAGAGAACCCCACGACTACAACCATGAGAATCTTCTTGAAGCACGGCGTGAGCAGGAGCGACTCAGGCAAGCGGAGGAGAGAGAGAGGTTGCACTTACGGGAAGAACTTGAGCGTGCCAGGATGCATCACTTGCACTCGTCCCCTATTGAAAGCCACCTGGCACATGTGCCATCTTTCATGCCTCATCTCAGTGGGATGCATTATCCCAGACTCAGCCCCTCAGCTGCCATGCACAATGGAATCTTGAATAGGAACCCACCAACAGCCGCTTTGAGTGCCCCGCCCCCTTTGGTACCAGCTAGTAGTACAAGACCACCCTCCCCCCGCCGGACTACGCCACTCACAAACTCTGAATCGAGAGACTATTCTCCTTCTAGGAACCCCAAAGAAGTAGAGGCACGATAGTCCCTAACAAACAAACAGGATGAATTTTAAAACTCACCTGTAAATATAAAAGAGGGAGGGGGGGAAGAGACCTTTTAAAAATGCACTGCTGTAAACTTTTTTTAAACTGTAAAATTTGTAGAAATTAAGCACAGTTCCATTAATAATTGGGGAGCAGGAGGGTTATAGGTTACGAACCTTCCAAGCAAATGGTTACTGAAAATTGAAATTTAATATATAGGTCTTTATTTCTCCGTTTTGTTTTTGCTTCTGTGCTGAGTTAAAATATTACCAGGTTTGTACATTTTTTCCCAAATGTGAGAAGCATTTTTAATGAATTTGTATTTTTTTGTTAAATTTTGTGTGCTCTTTATTTACATAAAGAGCTGCTTTTTTTTTAGTTTAAATTTTAATGGCCTCAGATCCTTAAGTAAATACAAAATACACACCCAGGGTTTCTGAAAGTATTATTTATGGAAATACTGTAGTTTTGTACAGTCCACTGTGAGGTTCCCAATTGAGGCCACTCACTTTCTCTTGGTACTTTGGAACTGAAGTTACAGATATATATTAAAATAATAATAATAATTAATAATAATGTACAAAATTGTTTGGTTTTGCCTTATATTATGGAGAAATGAATTTTTTTTGACTTCTTGTTTTAAACAACAAAAAAGAAAACAATATGTAAATATTCTGTTAATATAAATGTACACCAATATTGAATTCTTAACATAGGTAGACTTTATAAAAAATGGTTTTTAGAACCACTCTCTGGTTATTTGTTAACATTATTCCAACACATCATTGTCACTGTCTTTGAAAACAAACAAAGAACCCCAACTATGGCACAAAACCTTCAACTATGCAAAATAACTTGGAGGCAGGTCCTGGTTGATGTGAGGGTAGGCAAAAAAGCATTTACAAAAATATACACACACACCCTGAAAAACCGCCCCAAATGCATTCAATGTAAGCATGCAGCTTCGTAGGAAAAGGGCGATCGTTACGGGAAGAGGAAACTTGTTCTACCGCAAAACAAACCCTACAGTGTTTATCTAAATCATAATTTCAATTTTGTTTTGTGTGCCTAACACACGGATGTTCAATAAACGTAAGGAAAAGATCCAGGTTATCTTATTACTGAAGTTTCTGCTACACAGACACGACTGACACAGCAATATGCGACAAATCCCTTTCTCTTGCTCCACTTCCCTCCCCTGCCGGAGAGTAGGGGGAGTGGGCTGCCTTCCTTCGTCAATTCCAGGCACGTGAGCAAGGAAGCACTCTCTCCTGTGGATCCCTATGGGTTTATAAAAAATATTAAGGCATTGGGGGGAAGAAGTCCAAAGGGTTAATTTAAGATACTTAACACGTTCACCCGAAGTTTGCAATGACCATATTCAAATGCTTGTTTCCATCTGAGTTTGGCCTTGTGTTGCTGCTGCTTTATTTGGCCACCATTTGATTTATAATATTGCTTTTCGTATGTGAATTTTGCTATGGCCCAGTTCAACAGGGCAGGAAAAGCAGAGCAGGGAGATAGAACACCCAAGTGGAAAACTTTATAGACTTAGCTTGGAAGGGCTCTGCACGGATCTGGCTCAGAGAAGGAAAATGCATATGCAGCCCCTAGTTGTATTTATACCAGACCAGACCCCTCATCCTGCTAAGGATATATATGGGCATTGTGCCCCTTCCTTCCATATATCCAGTATTCACATTTTTATATTATTCTGGGTTTCTGCTTTCTAGTTAATTCAAACATCTGCTGATGTTTTCTTCTCTCGACACTATTTCCTTTCCTTCCTCCCTACCCCCACCCGGCAAATACCCTTTTCCCTGCCTTGTAATTTTAAACATTTGGTTTCTTTGTAGATCATTGAAGATAAATATAGCATTGATTTTGGATGAAAAAGGTAGTTAAGTGTTTGTGTGTCAGATCTAGTCAGAGCGACTGCCGGGAGCGAGAGGGAGAGTAAATGGTTTATTGATGAACGTGCTCAGCCTATTAACGGCACTAAACCTTTGGCAAATTTGGACGTTAAAGAGTCATGTGGCTCAGCTGAGCATCTGCTGGTTCTTCTCTTGCAGTCTCCCTGGTTCAAAGATGCTCATGGCCCATGTTGCATATGGGAGAGTCGTGGAATCTTGGCTGAGTTTGATGTACCACGCTACACACGAATAGAACGGGTGGGGAGGCGCAAAAATCATGTATCCGTCCCCCTAAGCACAAGTTTCCAATGAACAGCTAGTTTGGTGGGGGCGGGGGTGGAAGGGGGCAATTAATCTTAAGTCCCCCCACACACCAAAAATATACTCATACACAACCAGATTGTGTAAACTTCCACCTCCTAAAGGACATCCAAGAATAGCCTCACTTGTTAAGCAGTTGTATTCAGACTGGAGTGTGGGGTGAGAGTTAACTTGTCCTACAATTCCATTTGGTCTAATTTGTGAAGTAGATAAAATTGGGAGGAGATGTGGCAAGAGACAGACACTAACAGCAGTGAACTATAATATACACCATGTCCAGCCACCTTTTCTGCAGTTCTTATCATAAGCATTTGCTCTCTGTTTGCATTATTACTCTCTGCAAGGAGAGACGCGAATTCACAGTGCAGGGTCCTCACAAAAAGAGGGTGAAGGTTTTTTTTTTTTAAGGGGTGGGGTAGGGGGGTTTTTTTGCAGGCTGAGCAATTCTGCATCTGGAATCCGCTTAGTTTTTTTTGCCCAAGAAAATCCTGAAGGAAATCAGAGAAACTTCAAAGGACATTGCCCCTGCTGAGTTCACAACCCCGTAAAGCTTCCACGATCAATATTTTATCAGCAATACGCCATTTTCTAGCAACACAACGTGTTACAAGGAAGAGAGGGGCTGCGTGTGTTTGTGTGGAAATGACAAGGTGAAATTACAGGCTACCATTTCAGAACATAATGGAAAATCCAAACTGTGGTTTGAGGCCTTAACTGATGCAAGGCTGGGGGGTGGGGTGGGCAGAAGTGAGAGAAAGAGAACAGGAGGGGCAAACATCCCTGTAAAAAAGAATAAACCATCAAAGCCACATGCAAGCTTAAGAAAAGGAGTTACCTTCTGTTACTTCTGGCACCTGCTGTTGAAAGAGCACTTAAACGTAATCTGTGCAGACTGATCCTTTAACATGTGCTGGCAAAGCTGCGAGTGAGGTCACCTTACAAGTCTCCTCCCTCAGGCTTACACAGTTATCCCCTCCTTTGCTTCAACTAAAACATGTATCGCAGGATTCAAGATGTGTGCAATTTGAGGCCCATTGGTAGGAGGTTTGTTTATGTATCTGGGTGCAATCTTGTTTTAATTTTGTGTGTTCATTTACTGGCATTTCCGCAAGGGCCATTTTGACTTTCAAGAGCCGCAGCAAAACCCTCACCAAACAGCCCTTGACCAGAGCCAGCCCCAGAGTAATGAGCACTGGAAGAACCTGTGAAATGGGACACGAATGCCACCTTGCTAATTATTTATCAGTTCCTCTCTGTTAGCAGTGAGGTTGCCAACTGGCTGGGCACAGATTGCCCTGCCTGGCTTTTCAGTTAGCCTGGGTTAGCTACTGGATTCACCTGCCAAAGCCAATTAGCTGAGTCAGCCTGTTTGCTTGTGCAGATCTCTTTGCCAGGAAGGCACCTCCAAGTAGACCAGGCATCCCCAAACTGTGGCCCTCCAGACATTTTGGCCTACAACTCCCATGATCCCTAGCTAACAGAACCAGTGGTCAGGGATGATGGGAATTGTAGTCCAAAACATCTGGAGGGCCGAAGTTTGGGGATACCTGAAGTAGACCTTCCTCTACCAAACAGATAACCAGCGGTGATGGAGCTGCCCCAGACCATTGCCTGCTGGAAAACCTGCTGCTAAATCAGGGTTCCTAGCAGGGTCTGCGAACACCATTTCCCAGCAAAAAGGTGGAAGCGGTGGCTGGCCCCTTTTCCTGGATAATGGAACGCTGTCACCCAGTGGGATATGAGTGCCACCCTTTCCTGCAGAAGGGCCACGTGGTCCGTTTTAGTTTTTTTTTGTTGTTGTTCTCGCGTTGCTGGCTGAAACATTTGATCCTTCGGAGCACTTTGCAGGAGATGACAGGGAAAGGTTGGCTTTTCACCAGCTGCGCCCAGGAGCTCTATTACTGTGGTGGCGAGCAGCCGACATCCTGACAAGTGACACAAGGATTACTCCTCCAACAAGAAGCCGCTGGAGCAGCAGGTCCTGAAGAAATCCCGAAGCCCAGCTGTCAACACCCTGGCTACACACACACAAAAATCCCACAGTGCATTTTATTCAGGGGGGTGGGGCGGGGGGACATGATGGAGCAGTGCATGCTTTGGGGTAGGCAGTTACAATTCACATTTCATTTCAGTCAGGCATATTTTACTACAGCCACATGCTAACTAGATCTCCCCAGTGCCAGACTGTGTTTTACAACAGGAGGAGGGAGATTTGCAGGGCACCTAGGCGGGGGGGGGGGGGGGGGACTACGACAATGAAACAAGCTCCCTCCTACCACCACCAGCCCAACCCCCATGGGGGAGCCCCAAGGCAGGGGAACTGTGGAGTACTAATAAGGTTGCAATACATCCAGAATTGCCCAGACATAGCCAGGATTCGGCTGTCAGAAACAGTGTCTGGGGCCAGAAAATGCTGAAATGTGCGGGGGGGGGGGGCCCTCAACAACTTAATTTGTGTCCTGATTTTGAAATATGGCAACCCTAACTGAGCTCCACATGCAGATGAATATAGTGGTTCAAAGTAGAAGGATATATGCACGTTTCTTCATGTGAAAAAAAAATCCCCAAGAATTCCAGAAGTACCAGAATAGAACAGAACAGGAGTTGGAAGGGACCCTGTGAATCAGTACAACCCATTGCAATGTAAGAATTTGCAGCTGTCCCTTACAGGGATCAAACCTGCAACACTTGTGTTTGCACCACACTACCCAATTGAGCTATCCTGCTGATACAGAATTGTACAGTTGGAAGGGACTCTGAGGGTCATCCAGTCTGACCCCCTGCAATGCAGGGATATGCAGTTGTCTAATAATAATAATAATAATAATAATAATAATAATAATATATTTATCCCCCGCCCATCTGGCTGGGTTTCCCCAGCCACTCTGGGTGACTTCCAACAGAAAAATAAAATACAATTATCTATTAAACATTAAAAGCCTCCCTTAACAGGGCTGCCTTCAGATGTTTTCTAAAAATCTGGTAGTTGTCTTTCTCTTTGACATCTGATGGGAGGGCGTTCCACAGGACAGGCGC
Organism: Zootoca vivipara; assembly: GCF_965207765.1. Lineage (NCBI taxonomy): Eukaryota > Metazoa > Chordata > Lepidosauria > Squamata > Lacertidae > Zootoca > Zootoca vivipara. The sequence continues at coordinate 11,095,022 of NC_142599.1, forward strand.
CACTACCGAGAAGGCCCTCTGCCTGGTTCCTTCCAACTTGGCTTCTCGCAACAAGGGAACCGCCAGAAGGCCCTCGGCGCTGGACCTCAGTGTCTGGGCAGAATGATGGGGGTGGAGACGCTCCTTCAGGTATACTGGACCGAGGCCGTTTAGGGCTTTAAAGGTCAGCACCAACACTTTGAATTGTGCTCGGAAACATACTGGGAGCAAATGTAGGTCTTTCAAGACCGGTGGTCTCAGTGGCCGCTCCCAGTGACCAGTCTAGCTGCTGCATTCTGGATTAGTTGTAGTTTCCAGGGCACCTTCAAATGTAGCCCCACGTAGAACGCATTGCAGTACAGGTAGTCCAAGCGAGAGAAAACTAGAGCATGCACCACTTGGGTGAGACATTCTGCAGGCAGGTAGGGTCTCAGCCTGCGTACCAGATGGAGCTGATAGACAGCTGCCCTGGACACAGAATTAACCTGCGCCTCCATGGACAGCTGAGACTCCAAAATGACTCCCAGGCTGCACACCTGGTGCTTCAGTGGCATAGTTACCCCATTCAGGACCAGGGAGTCCTCCACACCTGCCCGCCTCCTGTCCCCCACAAACAGTACTTCTGTCTTGTCAGGATTCAACCTCAATCTGTTAACCGCCACCCATCCTCTGACCGCCTCCAGCCACTCACACAGGACCTTCACCGCCTTCACTGGTTCTGATTTGAAAGAGAGGTAGAGCTGGGTATCATCCGCATACTGATGAACACCCAGCCCAAACCCCCTGATTATCTCTCCCAGCGGCTGCATGTAGATGTTAAAAAGCATGGGGGAGAGGACAGAACCCTGAGGCACCCCACCACACCAAGGAGTGTGGTGGAGTCTCCTTCTTTGGAGGTCTTTTAGCAGAGGCTTGACAGGCATATGTCAAGAATGCTTTGATGGTGTTTCCTGATTGGCAGGGGGTTGGACTGGATGGCCCTTGTGGTCTCTTCCAACTCTATGATTCTATGATTCTAAGTGAGAGCCCAGGGGTCTGAATACTCATCCTCCACCACCACTTTCTGAACACGGCCCAGGAGGAAGGAGCGGAACCACTGTATGACAGTGCCCCCAGCTCCCAACCCCTCTAGACGGTCCAGAAGGATGTTATGGTCGATTGTGTCAAAAGCCGCTGGGAGATCCAGCAGAACTAGGAAACAGCTCTCACCTTTGTCCCTAGCCCACCGGAGATCATCAACCAGTGCGACCAAGGCAGTTTCAGTCCCATGGCGAGGCCTGAATCCCGACTAGAAGGGATCCCAAATGGTCCGCTTCTTCCAGGCGTGCCTGGAGTTATTCAGCAACCACTTACTCAATCACCTTGCCCATACAGGGATTGAACCTGCAACCTTGGTGTTATCAGCACCATGCTCTACTAACCAGCTCACCCTTTACATGCTTGCCTTCTATAAGAAGGGAGATTCTGGGTGTGGTAAAAAAATAAAATCAAAGGGTATAGGAAGCTGGCTTATAGAGTCAGACCACTGGTTTCTCCCTCTTCTCCTCCTCCTCCTCCCCGCCCCCCCCCCAAGCTCTTTACACTGTCTGGGAGCATCTTTCCAAGGTTTCAGACAAGGGACCATCACACAGCCCTACCTGGATATGAATTTGGGACCTTCTGCCTGCAAAGCAGATGCTCTGCCACTGAGCTATATGGTCCCTTTCCCCTACAGCCCCTTCACGGGCAGCTTCAAATGGTACAGTCTTGGTCACTCTACTATGACATGCCCTACCTGCTCAGGTGGCTGCTCAACAGCCATAGAGGACACATGAACCTAGGCATCTGAAATCCATACCCAAGCTTTGTTTGTGGCCCACACTGTCAACCCAGTCAAAGACACGTGCACAAAAAGCCATTCAGATTATAGCCACCTTACTTGGCAGACAAAGCTTTCACATTAGCTCACGAAGCCTCTCCCCCCCCCCCAAAAAAGGACCTGCACCTCTGCACTCGCACTAATAATGAATTGGTTTAATGGGCTGACAAACCAGAGAGCAGCCAAAACTAACAAAAGTTTATGATCCTGTGGTCTCATTTACAACAGGATAACGCAGCAATAATTTACTCGATACTTGAGTGGAGAGAGAAAAGTTATGGTCATCACATTATTTATATGTATTTTCGAAAATACTTTTAATGGGAAAAACACTGATGAGCCTTTTGGCCCATTAACTCACACACCATTGTTTCAAGCTACACAGCTGTCAGCTCAGCAGGGTGCGCCCCCCCCCCCGCAATGCCGGCGCTGTAGGAACAATGGCTTAGAATATAACACCAGAAAAGCTTTATGGGGTGGGGGGGAAAGAGGAGGGCCGTGTTAAGAATTCCACAACCATAGGGGGAAAAGGCTGGATATATATGGGAAGCAACACACTTTAAGAGAGACCACCACCATGCATGGGTACTGCACCCTGCAAGACCACTAAAATAAGCATCCTAATGAAACAGGTGCTGTGAATATGGTGGAAACATGGGCAGAGCATACCTGCCAAGTTGCTGTCAGAGAAATAAGGGACCGGGCCGGAAATAGCAGGCCGGAAGTAGCGCTGGCGCCATTTTGGAACTGGGCGGAGCAGCATCAAAAGTCGCTTCTGAGCATGCTCCGCCCAGTTCCAAAATGGCCGTCACGCCAGAATAAACCAGGGGAAAACAAAAAAATCCATTTTTTCAGCTAGGAACAGCTGGAAAAACGGGGATTTCCCGGGGAAAACGGGAGACTTGGCAGCTATGGGGCAGAGCCAGTCCCTAAAAGAGGTGCATGGTGATGTTGTATGCAGCAACAAAACTGACAGGTAAGTGTGAGGGGATTGGAAATTGCTAACAAAAGCAACAATAAAAGTGCTTCCATAGGGGGAAGGGTAAAAATTCGATCCAGTTCACTTTTTAATCCAAACCTCCCTAATCCTCCATTTCCGTAACAATTTTGGAACTGTAACACAGCCTTCTTTTGAAATTTGCACTTCTCTGAATTTTGCGGTGCAGTTCTCTAGTACCAAATGCATATACAGTGGTACCTTCGGTTACAAACGGGATCTGTTCCGGAGGCCCGGCTGTATCCTGAAAATTTCGTAACCAGAGGACTGCTTCTGCTGCACACGCGCGAGCGGCAAACCCACTTCCAGGTTTGCTGCAGCCGTAACCAGAAGATTCCGTAACCTGGAGGTTACGCAACACGAGGTACCACTCTATAGGAAAGGTGAAGCAAGTGCATGCATTTGTGAAAATAACATACAAAAACACACTGAGAAATTGCTTTGCAAAAATGTGTATGTTGGTCAAATTTGCACACACAAAAATGTGTATGTTAGGAGAAAGTCATTGTTATAAGAATTTTGAGGTCATATATATATATATAATAATTGTTCATAAAAACATGTACATGAATGTACAGTACAGGCACATGTCTGAAGCACCACAGGAAGACAGGCCTTTCTGACACCATTTTGACTCTCTCAGACCTGGGGTTCCTCTGCAAGGAAGAAGGTGGGGGGAACCTTCTCATTGTCTCAGGAATTAAAGTGATAATCCCTGGCATCCTGATACCTGAGTGCCAGACAAAAGGGTGTGATTAACTTGGCTGGGAAACAGGGAAATGTAAATATCTCTCTTTTTTGTTGATTAGGTTTTGGGGGCAGGGGGCAGGGTCCAGGATGCTCAGATTACTGCCACCAGACCTCCCCTTTCATGATGTACCTATGATGAATCTAGGGAGGGGGGGTCTTGGGCTACACCCCTTCTGTGACATATGGATGATGCTTCTGGGGGGTGGGCTGAAACCAATTTCAAATTTCTTTTTAAGGACAGGACACCTTTGTTTGGGGGCCTTCCTTGTTCTCCTGTGTGAGAGGAAGGACCCTGTTGCAACAGCGAAATAAAAGTGCCTTGCTTCGTACGTCCTGGTTTGGTCTCTGTTATTTGGTGGGCAGGAGACGCTTAAATTTGTCTGCTTGCCTGGATCCTTGGGCGCTCCCTGGGTCAGGATCCATTTCTCTGGGTTCATAGGAACCAGCTTAAATTTTACTACATCATGCTAAAAAGCTGGTGAGTTTTCATAAGGTGTTTTTGAAGAAAAAAAATGTACAAGATGATGTGGAATTGTAGAGAGATGAATTTAAGTTTGGGGAAAATGAGGGACTGAGAATGACATATTCACCCATCCCTAATAGCGATTGAGATGCACTCCCACGCATTCCTTCTTGAATCCTGGGAAGCATGATGAGAGGAAGCAGAACTCAAAGCTTCATCGTGACATTATTTACACACAGCGCTATTCCAGCTCAAGAAAGAAAGAAAAACGTGTGTTGCTTTTCTCCCCCTTTTGGAAAGCTGTGCTGGTGTGTCTGCAGACTGTTAGAGCCTGCTGGAACAGACAGCAGCTGTCTGAAGCCTCCCTCATCAGATGTTTCCCTTCATTCTGCTGTGGTTTTTTAAAAAATAATACAAGGCTGTTGAACTTTTTAAACAAAGGAAAACACTTCTGCACAAGTGCTTTGGAGAAGGCTGCTCAGAGGTCATCTCCCAGAGCTGTAAATTCATTAGTCTTGTCTCCTTGCAAGAGAAAATACTCCCCCATTCCCCTCCCCTTTTGGCCCTTCTTCTTCCCTAATTAAAAGCAAAATTATTTCCTGGCCAAAATGGCCAGTCCACATTCATTCATCTCCATTCTTTTTCTGTTTGGATAAGCCATGCTACAGTATGCCAAGGGTGCCACATAAACTCTTTAAATGGCCACACTGTGTGTTATCACTAGCTAGGCAAGTCACGACACTTGGCAGGATGCAGAAGAGTGGTTTGAGGCACCAGCTGGGAAGACGGCTCAGAGCCAGGGGATTGGTGGTGGGACAATGATGAGTGGTCAGAGAATGATGAAGGAGCAAACTGGGAGGAGGTGTCAGAAGGAGAAGAGGCAACAGAGTTTAGTGAGCAGGGAGAGGCAGTGGCAGAAGGCAGTCCAGAATCAGAGGCAGAAGTGGAGGCTGGAGAGGAGGGGGGCCAAGAGGCAGCGATCAGGCTGCTGAAGAAGCCCGGGGGCTTAAAATGTTTTAATTTTTTAAAAAACTTTGTTTTCTTTAAAAAGATGGGGGTTGTTGTAGTTTTTTTAAATACTGTAGATGGAATTAGGATGTGCCTGGAAAAGAGAGGAGCTAGAGCAGGGGTCCCCAGACTACGGCTCGGGGGCCACATACGGCCCCCGAGGCTCTTTTATGCGCCCCCCGGGGACCCCCGCCGCCCGCTGCCGCCGCCCGCTCCTACCGGCACAGTGTGGCGCGGCTGCCGACTTCTGACCCGGAAAAGCGACGGAAATAGCTTGTGCGCACGCACAAGCGTCATTTCCGGTGTACTTCCGGGTCAGAGGAGGTTTCTGCACATGCGCACAAGCTATTTCCGGCGCTTTCCAGGTCGGCGCGGCGGGCATCCAGCCCAAAGCCGGGTAAGTTTGGGGACCCCTGAGATAGAGAGAGCAGGGATGACCAAAATCGCAGTGGTTCTGGGCAAGGGGAGGTATGGCATGGAGGGTGGAGCAGGCCAGATAAGGGGCACACGAGACAGGCATTGACTGTGCCATGTGCCAGTCCCTCTTCCAACCTGGGAAACTGTGGTTGTCCTATCAGCCAGCCCTCAGGTCTGCAGCTGCTGTTGCTGAATGCCAGGTTAGCTCTGAGTAAGACCTCTCATATGCATTATCTGATTATGGATGCGGAGAGGCTGATCTGGTCTGTAGCACTGAGACGTGGGTAGGTGAGCAAGGTGGAGCCGGTCTCACCCAGCTGTGACCACCTGGGTACTCGGTGCAGCATCAGGAAATACTTGAGGGTCAGGGAAGGGGAGTTGTGGAACCTAGGGCGTGTGTTCCTGGCGTTGGGCAATTGGGAAATATTAGGTATTCTGCTGGTTTAGCGCCTGCCTCACTGCTCAGCAGTGTCCCTGCCTGAGCTGACAGAGCTGGTCTCATAAGCAATGTCAAGGACTCCCAGACCGCTGGTTTGGGGGGGGGGTTCAGTTTGTTGGCTCTGAGCCTGACTGGAGGTTGCCCAGCGCACACACACACAGCAAAAACTCTGAGGCTTGTTTTGATTTTTTAAAAGCGGCTTATCTTATTCAGAATAGCCAGGACAGGATAAGCAGGTCTTATCTTATCACTGCCTGTATTGATGTCAAGGTTTAAAAAGAGCTTGGGGTTCTGCTACATGGAGCAGAACTCCTACACCTATAAACACTGATAAGGCAGCCCTAAACAGCATATTCCTTCTCTGCAAGATGGACACAACAGAGGGAGTCAGAACAGTATCCATCGTGAAAGTCTACCAGATTCTCTCTCTCTCTCTCTCTCTCTCTCACACACACACACACACCTCTCCCCCTTTGCTCCAGCTAATTTGCTTCATTTATTCAGGCTGCTGAAGCTTTGGCTAAATATTGAGATGGACTCTGAACACTCGGCAAACAGTCACATATACCAGTCAAGCGACTGAATTTTGCATGGAGTCACATGCTCTACTGAGTGAGCTATCCCTGATGTCAGGGACTGAACCCAAAACTTTGTGCATGAGAAGCAGAGGCTCCACCACTGAGCCATGCTCCTTCCTACAAGGTCAAGGAAGCCGATTTGCTAATTTGCCCCATGCCAAGCTGGACAGGGGCGTTTATAGATGTTGTAGATGATGCAGTAAATATGAGGCTTTTCCCATTTTGCTGAAGTCTTTTAAAAAAAATGGTAACCTTTTACTGGCATCCTCTATAATAACACAGAGCGCTCGCCAGCGCTCGCCCTTGCTCACTCACGCGCTCACGCGCTCCCCTATCTCATCGCCACCCGGCTCAGGTCTTGAGCGGGGGGCGCTTTTCCGTACCTCTGAGGGGGGAAGAGGAGGCTGAGTGGCCACTTCTCGCCCCGCTGCCCCTTGCGGGCTTTTTGGGGGGACGGGGACAAGGAGGGGAGCGGGGAAGCGGAGCAGCGCCTTAAGAGGGAAAGGGGCAGCGGATAACTACTCCCAGCCGTCACCAGGCGGATGGATGGAGGCACGGCGAGGAGTGACCCTGTGAGGAACCGGTGAGTCGTGTGTGTGTGTGTGTGTGTGTGTGTGTTTTTATGTTGCCACAGGGAGGGTCCCTTTCGTGACTGTATGGGTGCTTAAAAATATATACTGTATATATATTGAGGGAGCGGCGGGGCTTAACAATCGAATAGCACCCCAAAAAATAAAATTACAAAGAGGGTTTCAGTAGGCTTTGGTTTCCCTCTTGCTTTGGTGACGGCCGGGTGGAAGTGTTGAAGCGGCCAAGTGGAGGGACTAAGCGGGGGAGGGGGCACTTACCTCCCACGGCGCAGGGAAAGACTGGAAGAGCGTCGCAGCAATGCGCACGTGCAGAGCAGCCATAAAGGGATGCAGGGAGGCATGTGGGTGGAGAAAAGAAGGAAGAGAGAAAGTGGCAATGGGAGGGGGGAATCGTGCACCGTACTTTCCAAATTTAAAGGAGCTGTTATTACAAATGTTTCACCACATATGTTCTAGCACCCGTTAATTTAACGGGCTTCATGATACTAGTAAATAATAAATGTGGTGCATCCCCACCCCACTTACTTTTCTCCTCCTCGTTATTAAAGCAATAAAGCAATTTCAAAGGTGTGGTTATCATGAGTTAATAGCATATCCAGAGGATTCCTGCTACCCTAGGAGATTTCTTAATCTTGTTTTTTTTAAAATAAAATAAAATAAAGGAGGCAGGGGGGAGAAGCCCTTGTCGTGTCATATGCCATTAGTTAATTTCAGACAGCATCTAACCCCACCCCCCCCCATTCATGTGTTACACGGAGCGCAGGGCAAGTTAAAGAGAGATAAAAAGCTATCGTAATCAGGTCAGGAGATGCGTCCAGGAAGAATTTTTCTTTTTCATTTCCTGAAAAAAAACACAAATCTGTTTCACTAATACAGTCCTGGAAGAGAAGGCCCTTTCAAGGCCACCTCTGAAACTGAGTTTCCTAACACAGTACTGCTTCCCAAAAAAAGGCTCTGATGCAACACACAGATAGCCCAAATGTCTGAACTTGGCATCCTCAGAATCACAGCTTCCATTCAAAAAGCAAGGACTAATCCTTAGGGCTACAAGGACAGACTGAAAAAATAGGCCTCTCAGAAGCCAGAAATCGGTTTTCCAGTAGTTTACAGGCTCATGGGCCTTTGCATCACATGACTACCAAACATAGCGAATTGTCTAAAATAGGTAAGCACACACTAATCTGCAAACAGGTCTCAGAAAAGCACTCGGGGGTGGGGGGGATTTTACTTTATAAAACATGTATCTGTAAAGGATCTAATTTCGCTTTCTTCTTACTTCCTGTACCACTTCATACCATTACAAATAAGCCATACAGGCTGTAGTTCAGTGGTACAGCATCTGCCTTGCACACCGAAGGTTCAGCCCACAGCATCTCCAGGTAGGGAATGTCACTGTCTGAAACCCTGAAGAACTGCTGCCGGTCAGTGCAGACAACCCTGAGGTACGTGGACCAACGGCCTGACTTCATAACAACACCGCTTCCTATGTTCCTATCATCTATTTCGTCTGAATTGGATTGCAAAGAAGAGCTTCCCCAACCTAGCCTAACAAAGAGAATCCAAATAAACTACACATTGCAAGTGTTCCCGGACGCAACTCTGTGGGGAGGAAACTCAACAGCTTTGGGGCTGCCACAGAGAATGCCCTCTTCTGGGTTGCCCACCGCCCGAAACGCACCAAGATGGTCCCCTCTTATAGTAATACCCAGAAAGGTCTGTAGAGGAAGGAGGCCATTTTTTTCAGATTTGTGAGGCTTAAGTGTCTAAAGCCCTAAACAACCCCAGAGCCATAGCTTGGGGGGGGGGGTTCTAGCCAGGGTTTCTGCCCCAGGTGAAGCCTCCAGAGGGGTGCCATCGAGGCTTCTAGCTTCCCAGCATGTCTGGGCTTCAGCCAGAGAGAAAGATGAAAAAGTGAACAGCAACTGCGAGCTCCATCATTCCCCTTTCCCCATGAAGCTGAAGAAATCTGGAGAGGCTGCATGGCTCTCCCCAGTGAAGCAGAAGATAGGGTCTCCTGTTTTTTCTACTGTGTAAGGAAAAATTCTGGAGGGATGGAGGGAGGGGCAGGAAACCGAGGAAGAGAATCAGTTGGACTAGATGATCCTTCTTCCAACTACAATAGATGATCCTTCTTCCAACTACAGTACAATTCTATGATTCCTTCAGAACTTTGAATGTGTTTAAATAGCTAAGGTTGAGTCATTTTGCAGACTATCTACACCAGAGGGCTTTCCTATAGGGCTTAGTGACGCATTACACCACAGCGCCGGCCTCTCAGGGGCGCCCTCTTTTCCTAGAATTCGCTTGCCTGGTGCATGCACAGTGCTCCTGCATCCTGGGCGATGCAATAGTTGCTCGCTGGCGGTGTTGTGAGGTTGTGTGTGTGTGTGCGCACACACACTTATCTAAACTGGGTGGCTGAGCGAGCGCAGCACACGGCAACCCTCCCCTCGCGCGCCCTCTTTGGGAGCCAAGGCCTTCTTGGGGATGGGAATGAAACGAAAGGAGGATCACGTGAGGCTCCTCTTCCTCCTCCTCCTTTCCCCTGTGCTGCACTCGCTCTCTCAGTCACGCCGCCGGCTTGTTTTTGCCCTCCTGCTCCTCCCTCTTTCCTAGCTGCGCTCTCCTTTGCTCAGTTGCGTGGCTGGGCGTGCAGCTTGCCTCCCAAGTCTCCTGTGCATGGCAGGAGTGCAGGAGGGAAGCCCCAAAGAGGCGAGTCGGAACGGTTTCAATGGGGACGCTGGAGCCTCTCCCAGCAGCTCCCTGTCAAAGCTCCCCACCAGCAAGCGAGGACCCCGTCTCTCCCTTTTCGGTGCGGCGGCTTCTCGGCAGGCAGAAGGGAAGCAGACCTGCCCTTAGCTGTGCCCAAGTACACCTTTATTTCTCCCTTTAAGTAGCATTGCGAAATGCAGCGGGCTGCACACGCACACCCCATATGTTGTGTGTGTGGTCGTGGGTGAGGACAATCTGCTGCTGTCCCGCTGCACCCACGCACCCACTCACTTCGAGGGGATCAGGGAGCAACTGGGGTTGGCCTGTGTGTTTGTGTTAAAACCCTTCTGCTGTCCTTCCTTCTTGGCTGCAGGAGGAGCCACGCTATTTCTACCCCGGCTCAGCTTCCTGACCAGCACCCTCCTCTCCTCTCCGTCGGTGGGTTAAATGCCCTCTCCTTTCTGCTTTCCTCTGTCCCACTGTAGCCTTATTAGCTACTAAGGGTCCTTTAAGTTGCGCCCAGGCAGGGACAGAGATAGCCAATAATGACACCGAGGGTTGAATCCAGAGAAAGAATTGAATTCTTAAATTTAAGAGACTCTTGGTGATCAGCTCCATGACAAGAGTAAAGAAACACAAATTTGCAAAGCTTCTTATACACTTCTTGGGCTCCTTTCCCCCTCCTCTGTAAATGTGCGCATGCAAGGGGGTCACAGGTTACAAATCCATATTAGGAAAATCCATATCCCATCCTTCTCATAAACACGAAGGGGGTCACAAGTACATACAAGGAAGATCCGTGTCTGGTCCTGTGCATAAACACATGCTGACTCATGCTACCCCGGAAGCGTCCTCACTCAGCCTTGAGTGGGGGCTTGAATTCCTATCTATCTTGCCTGCTCTTTGCGTCAGACTGCTAGCATCAGACAAGACAGTCATCCGGCCTTGATAGCTTAGCAGGGCTTGCTATTGAATGGGTCTTGCTATTGAATGCACTTTGGCCCACTTTGGTGCACAGACGCAGAGGCAAAAAGGAAAGCATTTTAAGAAGCATTTTAGGGATATGGGGGGGCTAAGCCATACAATCAGAATTATACAATGCAAACTATATGATCAGATTCAGCTCAATAACACAATTGGCAAATCTCTCCCTTCACCACTTTCTCTCTCTCGTTTCATCCAGTAAAGGAAGGGGTAGGTTCCCCCCAACCCCCAGCTCTTGCCCTTCCTTCCCTGTAGTGAAATCTGTGGAATTCCCAAGTTCAGGTCAACAACTCTGCTGGGGAACCTTTTCTTAAAAAGGTCAACAACTTTGGGGTTCCCCCCCCTTAAATGGAACCTAAAATGACTACAAAATTATCATTTCCTGAAATGAGTCATCAAACAAAAATAAAATCGAAAGGAATCTTGAAGCCGGAGCAGGAGGGCAAAAACCATTTTACAGTAAAAGGAAACCAGAGGGTCTCGGCTGATCTTATGGAAATGCAGTCTTTTAATGATCCTGTGACCAAATAAATCCAATTCAAAACCTGACCTCAGGTAGACCGTTGCTGCACGTGGAAGTTCTACTTTTGACAAACAAGTTGCTTCCACTGGAAGGGATGCTCATTTTTTCCCTTTGATCATAAAGTCATACTACTGTACTTCTAAGGATTGCTTTGTATTCAAATGATATTTTGCCTACTTTTTATGCCCTTTATGAATAAATGTGTTGAGAGGTGGGTGTTTGTATGTATGTATAGTTACAGGTAGGTAGCCGTTTTGGTCTGATGTAGTCGAAACAAAATTTTAGAAATCCTTCCAGTAGCACCTTAGAGACCAACTAAGTTTATCATTGGTATGAGCTTTCGTGTGCATGCATACTTCTTCCTGCGTATAAGACTACTTTTAACCCAGAAAAATCTTCTCAAAAGTCGGGGGTCATCTTATACGCCGGGTCGTATTTCTTATACGACGAGTATATCCCAAACTCTATATTTTAACTGGAAAAGTTTGGGGGTCATCTTATACGCTGGAATATACGGTAGGTATGTATGTAGGTATGCAAAAATGCATCAGGGAGGGAGGTGCCAAACTGGGTCTTTGACCCGGGTGACAGAAAGCCTAGTTTTGGCCCTGACAACCAAGCTCACCACCACCAACAACAACAACCTTTCCTTTTTTACTCCCCTCTCCCTCCAACCTACAATAACCAGTATGGAAAGAAGCCAACCATGCTTCTGTGTGGCCCCTGGGTTTGAGATTCCCCAGCGACAAAAGGTTTATTGCGCTGCCGCAGCTTAATCCTTCAGGATTGGAGCGGCAGGCAACAAGCGGCTCTCCTTCGCCTGATGGAGCGGCAAAGAGACATGGCACATCATTTACAGGGAAAGGAAGGTGACTTTGAGGCAGTCGTCAGCTTGCCTGGGAGTGTCATTGGAGGAGATTCTTAAATGTGTCTTGACAGAGGATCCGGCTGTATGGACAAGTTCGCTGCCTGCCACAAAGAATAACAGGGGAACTTGTCCATTCCAAACCACCCCCAATCGTACTCTCTCAGTTTCCCCACTGCCCCTTCCTGACAATGTCTGTCATTCCGGCATGCCATCACTGGGAATTAATGTCGCCCTGGGGTGGTGAAGCAGGGAGCCACAGAGCACATCAAAACACACACCGACATTAGACTCCAACAGGCTTTCATTTAAGGCAATTATGCACCAAAGAGACTCTACCTTATCGCTGATCTCTTGTTTGTTTGTTTTTTATCCAACACGCCTCCCAGATTCCTCAACTAATACCTTCCTCCTCCTAACAGAAGACTGATGATAGGGAGGAAGCTGGCTCAACTCCGCCCATCTCTCCCCCCACTCCCGTAATCCACAAACATGTGGATATGTGTGGGGTTTTGTGTCAGTGTCGCTTGTGCAGGTTCTCTGCTATTCACTTGTGTTCCTTTGGTGGTGAGAGAGGTTGGGGTTGGCCTAGGGTGTGGTTGTTAGTATGTGATTGGCTGTGGTAAGCTTTGTTTTCACGTGTGAGTGGGGTGGGTGGGTGTTTTGGATCAGGTTAGCCATATTGATTTGTATGCTGTTGGTGGATTTTTGTCACTGTCTTGGGCTGTTTACAGGTAGGTAGCCGTGTTGGTCTGAGTCGAAACAAAACAAAAAAATTCCTTCAGTAGCACCTTAAAGACCAACTAAGTTTTTATTTTGGTATGAACTTTCGTGTGCATGCACACTTCGTCAGATACACTAAAGCAGAAGTCACCAGACCCTTATGTATATTCAGAGGGTGGGGGGTGGGGTGATGGGAATGGGTGATGAGCTGATAGGAGTGGTAAACCTGTTGATGACTGTTAACGACTGTTAATGACTGCAATTGGTCTTGGGGGGGGGAAGCAAGGGCTGAGGTGCTAAGGAAAGCTTGATCATGTATAATGAGATAAGAATCCTGTGTTTCTGTTCATTCCAGGTGGCTCCATAGTTTTAAGCTTGCTAATGAGTTGCAATTCAGCAACTTCTCTTTCCAGTCTGTTTCTGAATTTTTCTGTAATAAAACAGCTGCTTTGAGATCTTGTATAGAATGTCCTGGGAGATTGAAGTGTTCTCCTACTGGTTTCTCTGTTGGGCTGTGTATGTGATAAAGGGGAGCCATACCAGGGTGAAGGCGTCTTCTTCTATTTGTATCACTTGTGATGCACTACAGCAGGTATTCCCAAACTTCGGCCCTCCAGATGTTTTGGACTACAATTCCCATCTTCCCTGACCACTGGTCCTGCTAGCTAGGGATCATGGAAGTTGTAGGCCAAAACATCTGGAGGGCCGCAGTTTGGTGATGCCTGCACTACAGAATGCAAGTAGGATGCTAAAGTGATAGAATATGAGGAAAGCAGGATTCTGCCTTCTACAAAATAAGACAATTGGCCAGTTTGGCTCAGCATTGTCAACACTGATTGGCAGCAGCTCTACAGCATTTCAGAAAGGAGTTGTCGTGTCCCGTGTCCCGTCCCCCGTCCCCGCAGCTTACCTGGATATTTATTTAATTTCTACACCACCCTTCATCCAAGGATCGCAATATAAAACACAAAAAAAAGACACAGCATAGGAATGAAACAGCCCCCCCCCCACAGTATTACTTCTTCATTAAATTGGATGAAGGGTGGTATAGCAATTCTATCGTCATCATCATCAACTAGGATATTCTGCATGCAAAGCAGATGCTCTACCACTGAGCTACTACAGCTCTTCTCCTAACAAGAAGCTCCTTTCTACTGAGTCAAACCATAAAACCTTGTATTGTCTACGGTGAGGCTGAGCTACAGCCCTCACTCAAATCTTCCTCTATTTTAAAAAGGCAGTACTGTATGCTCTTCACATACTGAAGCGCTTTCTATGTAGAAAATTTGTGTACTCCTTAGAATTTAATTTGGAGGGCGCTCAGGGCAAATGACTATGCTTAAATGACTTACAGCATCCACTGCAAGTACAAAACGCCTTTCCCTATTGTTATTTTAAAAGCAGCATTTCGGCACCAAGGGGTAGAGTCAGGAAGGCTGATGAAATGTGCAGATTATACTAAAAGGAGAGAAGATTAACACCTTGGCAACTAAGGAAGCTATACATTAGGACAGAAATGAATTTTAAGTTGCAATAGAATGGCAAAAACTACATCTCTGAGGGGGAAGAGGAAGAATAATCTACAATCCAGATGTCCACTAAGCAGATGAAACCTGGAAACACTAAAAAGGAGTCCGGAGGTGAAAACAAAAACAAGCTGCACTTGTGAGCAGAGAGATAAAGCTAGTTTACTGCACGCGGGGTGGGTGGGGGGGGCAACCCACCATGCAGTCAGCTTGGTAAGAATCTTGTTTTCGGTCAAAAGAAAGGTTTTAAACAGCAACAAGAAAGTTGTAATACCTCATTTCAGAAAAAAGGGATATCAGTCAGACCTAGACACCATTTTTACTGATTTTAATGTGTTTTTGCATTGCTGTGAACCATCCTGGGACCTTGTGGAGAAGGGCAAAATAGGTGATAGATAGACAGACAGACAGACAGACAGATGATAGATAGATAGATAGATAGATAGATAGATAGATAGATAGATAGATTCCTACGAATCTCAGGTTTCATTTTAATAAAAACCAGTTTCCCTCCTCTACAGTGATAGGAGACTCAAAGTTTGCGGACAGCCCAAACCCCTTAAATTAAGAGCAGGCTTTTTTATTTTTAAAACCAGAATATTTCCCCAACACTTAACTGACCCTGTACACCCTCCTGTGCCAAAAACCTCCAAAAGAAAGAAGCCTCATAAGCATTTAGAGCAAAAGATCCTGCTGGATCAGGCCGTAGGCCCAACCAAGCCCATCATCCTGTTCTCAAAATAAGTCGACCAAATACCCACAGGGAGCCCACACGCAGGCAGTGATGCAGCAACGGAGAGCTAAAGTGCTTTCCTCCCTTGCAATTCCTTGCAACTGGCATTCAGAGGCAGGCAGAGGAGAAGGAACAGAGCCTTCTCCTCCTCCTTTGGGGCGCAATGGCTGTTCTAGCCATCCCAGGTGGTCCTGCCAAGTTGGGAAAGCCCTTTCCATCACCTGCTGTACCGCAAGCACCGCCCCTGACAAAATGCTGCGCTAGACAGCCACCAACAGCCCTATTGAGGGTCTTCCTTGAGTCGCTACAGCTCCACAGCAGCCCAAGCAGACATCGCCAGCCCCTTTGTGTGCATCTCCAATGCACCAGGCTCCCCCCCCTTTTTTTTGCAGCTTGCCATTAATGCATGTCAGTCCAGTTGTCAGTCTGGAGGCTCAAGCTTTATTTTGCAGACAATCGGGGTAAAATCCAATTTGAAAAGAAAGGCAAAAGCTGTAGTTGTTAGAGAGGTGTGATAATGAAAGCCGTTGTGGCTCCCCCCCCCCTTTTCCGCATTTTATCTGTAAAACAGCCTGAGGGCTTACAAAGAGTTTACAAGAGCCCGGGAGGGGGACGGCTGGAGATAACAGTGGCAGGCACAAAGCAGCTAAACTGAAATCTCTAAGTTATCTGCCTGTGCCAAATTTTCAGACAGAGAAAATGGGGGCGGGGGCGGGGAGAGAGAAACAGAAATGCTGTTCCTAAAGTCCAACATTGCCATCTAGTGTCAAAGCACTACAGTCAGACTTAGCTCAGCTTTGTAATCTGAGGTTATCGCTAGACTGTCACCTTGTGACAGTCAAATTCCAACAGCCCCGGTCAGCACCCATGGCACATAGATATAAACTTCATCATACCCTCCAACATTTCTCCAATAAAAATAGTGATGTCATATTCAATAACAACAAAAACAACAATTTTGACTGGGTGGCTTCCAACATATATAAAACCATCATTAAACACTGAAAAACTTCCCTATACAGGACTGCCTTCAGGTGTCTTCTAAAGGTTGTATAGTTACTTATCTTCTTGACTCAGGGGTTGGGTAACTCCATACCCTCCAACATTTCTCCAAAGAAAATAGCAACACCCCAAGGACAGAAACAAGGAAGGCTTATTTAAATCTGGGACTGTCCCTGGAAGGGTCTGCTAGTGCTTGGGAGTGGAGGGTGGTCTCTGATCCATCCACTCTGAATGGAGTCTTGCGACAGAGGAAATAATTGATTTTATGTCAACTGGAGGGGAAAAGACTGTTTCCCCAAAAGTATGTGCCCACTAACAGCCACAAGAACACCATACACCTAAAACGCCTGGTTTCCCCAAAGGATTCTGGGAACTATGATTTACAGAGCTACAATTCCCACCACACTTGACACACTGCAGTTCTTGGGGATTCTTTGGGGCGGGGGAAAGCAATGTGCTTTAAATGTGGATGTGAATCTGGATCTTCTTCAGAAATTCTTCTCTGAATCCCCTCACCTTCCACACCTTCCATGGCGAAGTAGCTGGCTTCCAAGGGCCTTTTACTGCAGTGGAATCTGAATTATAGATGTAATTGACAATACTGGTTGTTGTTGACTCACTGACTGATGTCATGGACATGTTTGCCCTATTTCAGTAGCAGTTGGTGACCAACAGGCATAACAAGGCAGAAAGCTGGTGGCGCAAAGGAGATAATGGGAGGGAGTTACAGAGCAAATTAACTAACTTTAAGTTCGTTCCGGCCCAATCAGGGTATCCACAAAAATACTTGAAGGGTGTCTCAGAAAGACTGACAACTTCTTGGAAACATTCCCAAGTTCACACAAGGGCTATGACATTAGATGGTAACATTGATGGTATTTCCGCCACTTGGGAATAAGGTGTTAAAGCTATGGTTTTCCCAGTAGTGATGTATGGAAGTGAGAGCTGGACCATAAAGAAGGCTGATCGCCGAAGAATTGATGCTTTTGAATTATGGTGCTGGAGGAGACTCTTGAGAGTCCCATGGACTGCAAGAAGATCAAACCTATCCATTCTTAAGGAAATCAGCCCTGAGTGCTCACTGGAAGGACAGATCCTGAAGCTGAGGCTCCAATACTTTGGCCACCTTATGAGAAGAGAAGACTCCCTTGAAAAGACCCTGATGTTGGGAAAGATGGAGGGCACTAGGAGAAGGGGACGACAGAGGACGAGGTGGTTGGACAGTGTTCTCGAAGCTACGAACATGAGTTTGACCAAACTGCGGGAGGCAGTGCAAGACAGGAGTGCCTGGCGTGTTATGGTCCGTGGGGTCACGAAGAGTCGGACACGACTAAACGACTAAACAACAACAACAACAACATGTCAAATAGCCCTTCCTAAACTTTCTCTGCTGAATAGCTACTAATTATTCTATCCTTTTCCTTCCCAACACTACTGGTACCTTTTTTTAAAAAAAGGAATACCTGTACTAAAAAAACTAAAACACCAGGCAATAAAAAGTCGCTTATAAAAGTTGCATGTTGCTTGAAGTAACAGACTTAACGGATAAGCAGAAAATCCAAACAACATTAGTTCACTGGACAAGTTCAATAAAATCCGGCACTAACTACGTCTAGCCCATTCAAGATTGCTTTAGCATAGAAAAATCTATATGAAGGGCCAGAGAACAACCTAACAGCTGCCCCCAAGGCGTCTACAATATAATAAAATACTAAGGCTGCAATCCTAACTCCACTTAATCAGGGAGTAAGCCCTACTGAAGTCAATAGGGTTTACTTCTAGACATAGTTAGCTAGACATAGTTAGCATTGCGCTGTGGTGCTACAATGCTACAGACACTTACTTTGGAGTAAGTCCCACTGAATCCAGCAGGACACAAATGCAGGTGGAGAAATTCTTGCTCTTGCTTTGCAATTCCTTAATTTGCTCTGGGTGCTGCTCAGCTTTCCTAAACCCTGTTCTATGTATGAGTCAAAATTCATTCCTGAATTTATTATACCGCTATGAAAAGCGCAGTTCCCCTTTCCCAAAGTTAGTTTTTTAAACCTTACACTACAAAAGAGAAAAAGAGCTCAATTAAGCAAGTACAGTCAAATATTAACAGTGCAGCCTCCACACAAGCTAAATTAGCAGAAACACCATTACACCTGCTCTTCCCACCCTCCAAAAAACAGCTTTAAAATGTTTTCCCCACGTGCCTCTGGCCATAACCATAGTATACCACCATTCCTATAGAGCTCTATTTACATATTACACACACACACTAGAAGTAATAAACACCAGAAACTCACAGAGACACTGTTAGCTGAAGTTAGTATCACACTTCTTTCTCCTGCTGTTTCCAAAAGGAGGTAAAAACCAGCACAGCCTCAAAGAACAGGTGTGGCAAATGAATACATCTGATTGGTTGGGGAGGACGGTCATAATCCCAACCAAACCTTCTAACGCCTTCAATGGGTTGCTGAGGTACTCCTGACTAACTAACCAAGGGATAAAAGCTAAAGGGGGAATTAAAATAGAGGCACATTCCTGCTAGAAGGGTTTGGTGGCATTTTTTAACCTTGGAAACAGGGGTGGGAACTTAGTGATGATTGCAATTGGCTGTGGTGTCCTGAGATCATTGGCCAGCATAGGAGATGGACAGAAATAACTCCCAACTACAGTAGACTGGTAAATATTGGCAAGGGAGGGGGCTCTCAATCTCATATAGGTCTGGGTGCCCACTGCCCACTCAATAATCTTTCTGAACCCTGAATCCCACAAAGCTATAGCCCAGTCTCTGCTCATATATAATGCGTTATACTGTATATCTCATTTAGGCTGTATCTAGACACATCAAAGAAGCGTTTCAGTCAAAGCGTTGAAACAAAATAAAAAATTCCTTCCAGTAGCACCTTAGAGACCAACTAAGTTTGTTATTAGTACAGTATGAGCTTTCGTGTGCATGCACACTTCTTCAGAAGCGTTGTAAATGCTTCAAAGCGTTGTAAATGCAAACAGGGAAAACAGGTAGAAAAAACGGGACTCCACGTCGCCATCTGGTGGCACAGTGTTATATCGCACATACAACACTTTTTCTTTGTTAGTTTTCAGCAGGATACACTTTTGCTTGTTTTGCTGCCGCTATTGTATTGGTTGGTTTTGGCATTCTTCCGTGTTGTGCTGTACACTTATTTTATTCTTATTTATTATTGCATTTATACCCCACCCTTTCCTCCAAGGAGTTCACAGTGGCATATATGGCTCTCCTGCCTCCATTTTATCCTTACAACAACACTGAGGTAGGCTAGGCTGAGAGACCGTGACTGGCGCAAGTTCACCCAGCAAGCTTTAGAGGCAAGTGAGGAGTTGAACCCTGCTCTCCCAGGTCCTAGGGTGATACTCTAACCACTGCACCACACTGGAAGTTGAATACAGGGGACCTTGACCTTGGAGCAGTGGGGGGGGGGAGTTGACTCTCAAAGCTTCTCTGTTTTTCCCTCAGAGCCTTCCCCAGGCTACATGCCTCCAGAGTCAAACCCTTCACCAGCTCTGGAATGTGTCCCTGCACTCTGGTAGTGCTTCCTGCTTGTCTGGATGGAAGACAGGGGAAGGGAGCCGCTTGCAAAGAAACTAGCTCACCGGGCAAACACAGAATTCACATTTATTGCTCTGCCAACTTTAGCCTGCGGCCCTGCCCACATGTGGCCCCTTAAAGGCTGTCTAGGAGATAATGTGGCCCTCGGGCTGCAAAAAGTCCCCCGCTCCTGCAGCTCAACTACATGATGAGGTGTAAATGAGACGAACAAGCAAAACCTGCCAATAGCTTCAACCTCAGATCTGAGAGCTCTATCGTGTTAAATGTTATAGCAATATCAATTCTGCTTAGAGAGATATACTAGAAGTCTCTTTATTAAAGGCACAGGATCACTGGTCCGTGCTAAACTAGTCAAAACTATCTAAAATAACGCAGACACCTGTGTAGATGTCTTAATCCTGGTTTGCTTCCTTTGACTGACTGTTAAATACTCTGTTTGCTCGTCTCTCTGCGTCTAAAACATCCGTAGCTTATTCATATTTCTTTGTGCTATGCTAAACCATAGTTTTACTGTATCTTTACCCAGGTTAAAGGCAACAAACATGGTTTGTGCTAACCATGGTTTAGTGTTACGTCTGCATAACATGGGGAAAGGTTCACCTTTGATTTATACCTGCTTTGCAGTTGTCAAAATACATATAGAAGTGCTGTATAGAAAAAGAAATTGGCAATCCTTAGTGGAAGTAAGTGAAAAACTGGAAGCCGTTCTGTGGGAAATAAAGTACGAGAGCCAGTTTTAGGTGGGCAGGCCGCACTGGAAGCAAAGGCTGGAACATTGAGCCTGCACCAGAGTAGACCAGCTGGTGCGGGAGGAAGTTTGCGCCAACAAGCCAGTTGGCAGGAACTGCCTATCCTGCAAAATCCAAAGGTGAGAAGCAGAGCCACTGTTGCCAATCAGCAAATTGCTTGTCATGCCTTTAAAATTACATGCCTTGCTATTGCTTGGGGTGCCTGAATCCAAAAGGCATAATCTGCTGTTGGTGTTCTCTAATTAGTTGTTTTTAGAGCACCTACTATTGACACAGTGCCTTTAGAGCTTTGTGAATTGCTGTAATGACACCCATTCCCTATCTCTACAGCTTGCAGCCTTATCTTTTATGCCAAACAGGGTGGATGTTCAGCAAATACTTGGCTCAGAAGGCCATTATAGGTGCTTGGGCTGTGTTAAATCATCCCATCAAAATGCCAAGTAAGAATCAGGGTGTTAATCTTTGTATCTGGGTGATTTCCAGATCTACAAACGAAGCTGTGCCAAAAATTTCCAACCACTTGCACAGCATTTATGGGATAGAATGGGGGTGGGAATGGTAGCTTTGGGGGCCTTTTACAATGAAACATCTGGAATTATTCATTTGGGAACTCTCTCTCTCTCTCACACACACACACACAAGCTCTTAAAAGAAAAAGAAAAACCAAGCAGATTTTTTCCCTACAACAATCCACGAACACAGCTCAGTAGAATACAGACACCCAGCTACTAAATTCTTTCTAATTTACAGAGTTTGTGAAGTTCTGACACAAAGTCCAGTGCCTTAGCGGTAGAGCATATCCATTATATGGAAAAGATGCCATGTTAAGTCACTAGTATCTCCAGTTAAAGGTGCGGAAGCCTCCTGCCTGAAACCCAAAACACTGCTGCCAGTCAGTGTTAGATAAATGAGGGAAAGCTCCCCGATTCTTCCTTGGATGGACACTTTATCTCCAAGAAAGGGACGCTGGATAAACACAGCATCAGGGTACGACTCCATTTATTAAAGCCTAATCAACGATGTGCTTTGAAGGGCAAACCTCTGGGCTCATACTTCCAAAAGGTTGCCCCAAACAATATAAATTCTACAGCTTTTATCTTCTTTTGCCACATCAGTATAGATGTGAGTTTGTCGAACTTTCCACCTCCAGGGCCCATTTAAGATGACTAATAATTATGGAGTCCAATCAGTCACAAAATGGTGGCGCAAGGGCAGAGCCAATCACAAAATGGTGGCAACTGGAGGCTTAGTTTGGCATAATGAGCTGACATCGTTTTGCGCTGAGATCCAATTCCATCTTAGGGAAATGCTAAATTCTTTTTCATCGAATTCTCCATGTCCATAGAGCAGCTTTCCTCAAGCGAATTACAAACATGTGTTCTGCCGCTATTCAGAAAGCCTCTCTGCTTTAGGCAGCATTTGCTGATCTGGAAACTCAAAGTAGAAAGGGCTTTTTCTTTTATATTTTCCCTTCCCGCCCCTGCATACCACTCAAAGTATTTTTACCCATCTCCTGTAATTTCTCCTCCCATTTTCCTTTCACTCTCACCTTGTACCTCCTGCCTCCCTCCCCGCCAAACAAACAAAAACTGCTAGTTTATTTCACCCTTCCTCCCTGGTTCTTTTAAATTCACTTCTGTAACAGCTTTTCTCTCTTTCCCCCTTCTTCTGTCCCCATATGTTTATTATTAAATACCGCCCTTCATCCGTAGATCTTAGGGTGGTTCACAGCACAAAAATACAGGGTAATAAATAACAAAACAAAACAACAACCCCGCCGCCACCCATTTTAAATGTATTTGTTCTTTTATTTGTACTACGTCAGTTGCCTTAAGCCTCTTGAGTGCAAATATGTGGCTTATAATCAGGGCCAGCCCAATAAATTTTCTCATAAATGTCCCTATTTTCATCGGATAAATGTTGGAGGTTCTTGAGGTAACTAGCTATGTAACCTTTAGAAGACTTCTGAAGGCAGCCCTGTATAGGGAAGTTTTTTCATATTTTATTATGTTCTTTTAAATATGTTGAAAGCTGCCCAGAGTTGCTGGAGTGACCCAGTCCGATGGGCAGGGTATAAATAGTAAAATTATTATTATTATTATTAGGGAATAGGGCATCCCTATTTTCACCAGAGAAATGTTGGAGGGTATGGCAGCAGCAAGGGCAATGGTGGCAGGGACAGGAAGAGGCCAGGGAGTGGATTGAATCTGCCACCTGAGGGAAATGGCTTCCACACTAGCAGTTCGAAAGCACATCAAAGTGCAAGTAGATAAATAGGGACTGCTCCGGCGGGAAGGTAAACGATGTTTCCGTGCACTGCTCTGGTTCGCCAGAAGCAGCTTTGTCATGCTGGCCACATGACCCGGAAGCTGTCTGCAGACAAACGCCAGCTCCCTCGGCCTATAGAGCGAGATGAGCGCCACAACCCCAGAGTCGGACACGACTGGACCTGATGGTCAGGTGCCCCTTTACCTTTTATGACAGGTGTTATTCTGTGCTGGCACCTTTCCAAACTAACCATGCCATAGCTTTTTTGGTTGGGCAGATTGAGCATGCTGAGTGAAAGGAGAGTGGTTTTTGTTGTTGTTGTTGTGTTGCCTAAATTGTTGAGCTTTTGGGGGGAAATCACACACAAAATGCCATTTTGAGCTATTTTTATGGGAAATCAGCAAAGACATTTACCCAGACATTTACCTGATTTCTGCCCAGACGCTGCTGTCGCCTGCTGTATTCCGGATATGTCTGGGAAAATGCAAATGTATGGCAAACTTACTCTTGGTAGCTCCCCGACCCTCAAAGGTTGTATGTGTTGGGCAAAATACGCACTAACCGAGTGGCAACAGTGGCAGGGTCGACGAAATAACAAAGTCGTCTTCAGTATCTTTGCTTGCTTTTATTTACAATTATATACACCACACTCCTCTACTCCATTCCTCTCATTTCACAATACATCACCACACCCATGAACCATTTGGGTAGCTTAAATACAGAATTCAGAATAGTCAATTTCCCAATCACATTACAGTAAGCAAACTCTACCTTCAATTATTCAAATTAGCAAAAGCTCACAGGTGTGTTAATATTCAGATCAAGGTTACAAACACACATCTCTGTGTAGCACCATTGACCACATCAGTCTTAAAGGAAAAACCTAACAGTGTGGAGATCATGGCCTGGGAGAGGGCATTCTCTGTGGCAGCTGCTTGGTTGTGGAATTCCCTCCCCACAGAAATCTTAATTGAATTTATAGACAGAAAACACAAATACAATGTACAATAAACAAACAAAAAACAGAAAAGGAAAAAATGATATATAGGGTTTAAAAACTGAGGATATAAGTACAGAATATAAGTAAGAAGATAAAGGTTTGATAATGATATGAAGAGAGTCGAAAATAGATTGAAACTATAAGGAATGTTATACAGTACCTCGCAACCAGATATATGAATCCAAAAATAGCAGAAGAAAGCAGTGTGGAAGTCAAATTTGTAATTTTAAGTTTGTAATTTTTAAATTGAATTGGTAATCTGAGACTGAAGACTGGGAAACAAAGATATGGACAAATGTAAAAGATAAACTGTAAATGTAACAAATGTAATGTAACTAAATGTTTAACTACCGGTATGTAATATGCTTTATGTGGAAATTAATAAAACTAATGGGGGGGAGTGTGTCTGGTACCTTCATTATATTCTTTCCTCCTGTTTGGAAGACGTGCCTCTTTATGTTGGCCTTTTGACGCCTGAGATATATATTTTCAGGGCCCACCCTATTCCTGTGGCTGTAATTTTTTTTACACTGTTTTAAACATTGAATTTTAAATTTTTGTCATCTGCCCTGAGACCTTATGGTGAAGGGAGGGTAAGAAATCAAATTATCAGCAACAGTAGTCATAATATTAATCAATAATTTAAAAAACACTGAAGCACATAGCCTGGTTCTCTGAACATAAATATATAGGAAGCTCTTTTCCAGATGCATTCTTGCCTTGCTTCACCATAAGCAAAGACTGCCCTTAGTAGGGCCTTATCTCTGTTGAACCTATTTACTTTGGTTGTTAGCAGAAAAATGCAAGAGACTGAGAGGCCAAGAAAATCCAGGTTAGGCTGCTGGAAGAGGGAGGGGCGAAGGATAAATCTGCTCTTAAGTGAAACTGACTTTTTATCTCTCTGTGTCTTCCTGCTGACACTACATTAGGGAGGTTGACATCAAAAATCCCCGGAGGTCCAAATCCAATTTGAAATCAAATGGAAAAGACCGGCCTGGGAAGGACAAGGTTGAATTGGTTCTGCCACAAGAAAAATTAGGACAGAAACAGGTTTATCTCCAACCAATCTCTTAAATAAACTGCCTTGAGGTTTTAATAAGGGGGTCATCCTGATCCGATTTTTGAAGCGTAACGGGGACACAGAGCCTGAATTGACCCATCTGTATAATAATAATAATAATAATTATTATTATTATTATTTATACCCCGCCCTTCCCAGTCAAGACCGGGCTCAGGGCGGCTAACAACAAATAATATCAACACAAATATAAAAGAAACATTTCAGTTAAAACAACAGAATAATACAATGTTAAAATTCAATTTTAAAATTAAAAATCTACGAATAAGATAAAACCATTATAAATAAAACCTTAGGGGAGGGTAACCGTGGGGTCAGACTGCGTCAGTCCGAAGGCCAAACGAAACAGCTCTGTCTTGCAGGCCCTACGAAAAGATGACAAATCCCGCAGGGCCCTAGTCTCCTGGGACAGAGCGTTCCACCAGGTCGGGGCCAGTACTGAGAAGGCCCTGGTCCTGGTCGAGGCCAGCCTAGCCACCTTGTGACTCGGGATCTCCAATATGTTATTATTTGTGGACCGTAATGTCCTCTGTGGGTCATACCGGGAGAGGCGGTCCCCTAGGTACGAGGGTCCTAAGCCGCATAAGGCTTTAAAGGTCAAAACCAGCACCTTGAACCTGATCCTGTACTCCACCGGGAGCCAGTGCAGTTGGTAAAGCACTGGATGAATATGATCCCGCAGCCGGGACCCCGTAAGGAGCCTCGCCGCGGCATTCTGCACCCGCTGGAGTTTCTGGGTCAGTTTCAAGGGCAGCCCCGCGTAGAGCGAATTACAATAATCAAGCCTAGAGGTGACCATCGCATGGATCACTGTGGCTAGATCAGGTTGAGAGAGATAGGGGACCAACTGCTTAATGCGGCGGAGATGGAAAAATGCCACCTTGGCTGTGGTTGCAACCTGTGCCTCCATGGAAAGGGAGGCATCCAAGGTTACCCCCAAGCTCTTGACAGAAGGGGCTGACACTAATTGGGCCCCAGCGAAAGATGGAAGTTGCCCCCCCCCGCCCCATGTCATCCCGACCCAGCCAGAGGACCTCTGTCTTCGAAGGATTTAGCTTCAGCCGACTCCCACGTAGCCAACTCGTATAAGCGAGTTGCTGGCAACACGGTTCTTTGTGAGTACTGTGCCATATTTAGAATGGAGGCAGGTGATTCCTTGATGCCCACAATTTGTATTCAGGGAGACAGCTGCGGCTCTGATTAACATACCATCACTTACAAGAAGGTGCCTTTCCCTCTATCCATCTGTCAAAAACCGCAGCGATCAAGTACTCTTGTGTTCACTAAAATTCAAAACGATGAACGTCTGGCCCGCACATCACCACCAGATGAAACAGAAATAGAAACTGGAGTCTCTAGGCCTTAATAGAGCTGCCTTAATCATAGAAGTGGCTGCCATTTATTTTAAATAGGAGCCTCTCTCATGGCAGAACTCAGTAAAGCCCCACTTATTGGGAAGTGAAGTAGCTGCAGAATTCATGCCGGTTCATTTAGCTCTGACAAACTTGATTCAAAGGATGAAGAGGAACAGTGCAGTTGAAACCCTGTATATTCAGAAGCAAGTCCTATTGTAAGTGGGGTTAGGATTGTGGCCTTAGTCATAAAGTGGCATGTAGAAGGTCCCAGGTTCAAATCCCCAGCATTTCCAAATAGGGCTAGGAAAGACTGTCTGAAACCCAAGTGCCCCTGCTGGCACAATACAGAGCTAGATGGCACAAAGGTCTGACTCTGTGTAAGGCAGTTTCCTATGTAATCCACAGGCTGCAGTCATACTGCGCACGCAACACATGCCCAGTCTGCTTATTCGTAAGAGCAATGTGGCTTGTCTTCTAACCTGCTTGTTATGTATCGTTCAAACTGTTGTCTTCCCCACAAGATCCTTACTCCCTTAACATGGAAGCAATTAAATCAGGCATCCCCAAACTGCGGCCCTCCAGATGTTTTGGCCTACAACTCCCATGATCCCTAGCTAACAGGACCAGTGGTCAGGGAAGATGGGAATTGTAGTCCAGAACATCTGGAGGGCCGAAGTTTGGGGATGCCTGAATTAAATCATTTCCTCCACATTTAGGATATGGTTAGCCACAAACCTAATACTCGTTTGCATAAAGCTGTTTTCAAACTCAATGTTCTAATGTCCTTCTCTCCCCCCCCCATATCCCCAGAGCTCTACAAAACTCAAGATTCTTTGTGATTAAATGTGAAAAGCCCCCCCCCACCAGAAAACCCAACATTTTCAGATTTTCAATTTTCTTTTTGACCTCCTGGGGTTTTTAATATGAAATCTTCCAGCACATGGAAGCCATATAGCATCTTGAATTATGGCCAGTTTTCTTTTTAATGGCCATAGCAGTGTATTTACGGTACTAGATGTGACCACACACACAAATGCAACCCAGTGCTCAGAACATCATTAAATGACGATGGGCCCGACCCCCCAAAAGAGAAAAAATAAAGGACAGGATGACAGGAAGGGAGCCCTTGGCTCCAAACTAAATGAGCTGATTCTTCCTTGCTCATGGAAGCAACTGACACTCAAATAAGAAGGAGCTAGAGACTTAAAAAGATTTGAGTTTGTATCAAAATAGAAAGAAGGGGCTGAAATATTCTGTTAGCAGAGGAAACAACAAGCTTTTATTTTTATGCCATTCTTAGTCCATATTGTTTTCTAAAGGTACTATATTGCTGTTTATTTTCACATTTAATAATATCATTATCTTCTATCTGAGGCTTTTAAAATGGTTTACAGTTAAAATCTTGAGTCTGTGTGGTCTTTTATCACTTTACCTCCTTTCTCACTGGGCTGCTACCGGTAATGAGCAAATACAAACCCTGATTAAATGACAAAAATAACATCTGCCACCAACAAAGTAACTGTTTTGTAGCAAATCTAAAAGTTTATTTGGTTTCTTGATCTCCCTTGCTATGTCTGTTTTCATTTGCTAGCAGAGTATATAAACTTCCGATCTCTGCTTTTGTTCTTCTGTTGCATTTTGAATTTTATTTGGGCTTTGTTTGTTTTCATTTTATTTCTAACATTTAGATAGCCAAGAGTTCTATGGGCATTTCACCAAGCAACAAAAAATAAAATACAGCGTAAAACAGTAATAAAAACAACAACCTTGAAGATAATTAAAAATGCTATTTAAAATTGCCTTGGGGGACCATTTGGTAGGCCAAAAGGCAGGATTTTTTAAATTACTTAAAATAAAACATAAACAAAAATTCTGCCAATTGAATAACAATTTACTTGGACCAATAGGAGACAGGAGCAGTGGGTTTTTTAAATAAAAAAAAGTCTTGCCTTTGTACCTCTAGTTCATAAAAGAAAACCACTCTCAATAGCCTGAATCCAATTACTCTGCAGCCAATGAGAGTGTAGTAAAGCAACAGCAGGAACCCCCATGGGATTTGGCTTCTTTAACTCATTGTCTGTCTATTATTCCCCTGCCCCGCCAATGGAGGAGACTCACAGCAGCTGCATTTGAGAACCGGAAGAGCTGTGTTTAATTTCTAATACATGCCTCTTTGCGCATGGAACAGACGTACAGTACTGTAGAGATAAAAATGATGAGGGACATACTAAACCGGCTAGTCTAACCCCATCAGATTCATTGATACTTATTTCTGATTAAACATCGTTCAGATTGTGCTATAAATGTTTTTGTTAAGCCGCGTTGAGACTTTTTGTTGTATGTAGAGTCTGAGAAATTGGGATTTCTGTAACACACTCTACATGGGGCTGCCTCTGAAAGTACACAATAAAAAAAAGTACTGAGGAACTTCAACTGGCTTAAAGAGCTGTAGCTGTTTTTATTGTACTTATTTGTATTTTCAAAGCAGACTTTCTATATGCATATAGTTTTAATTCTTTTAATGTTTGTTTTCTAATGATTTTTTTTTCTGTTTTAAACAATTATTGTTTTTATCTCTAAGCCCCTGCCCCTTGCTACCTGAAGCCCTATGGTTTTTATCTGTTCCAGGTATGAGGCTAAATGACTCAGCTACTTTCACCTGGCTTGACTGGTACTACCCTCACTTGGCTGCAAAGCAATCAACCCACAACTGGGCCATCTCCAAGAATAGGAGTGCACCTGCAAGCACTTAAGTCTGTATTAAATGAAGGGTTAATTGCACAATCCTACCTACACCTCCTCAGTTACAATTCTTCTGCATTTCCACTACAGGCTGAGAAACACTGACTGGCCCATGGTCACCCAGTCAACTTCATGGCTGAGTGGGGATTTGAACCCTGGTCTCCAAGATCCTAGTCCAGGCATCCCCAAACTTCGGCCCTCCAGATGTTTTGGACAACAATTCCCATCTTCCCCGACCACTGGTCCTGTTAGCTAGGGATCATGGGAGTTGTAGGCCAAAACATCAGGAGGGCAGCAGTTTGGGGATGCCTGTCGTCCAACACTCATATTGGCCCTCATATTTTAAAAAAAAGTCATTTGTTTTAGCATTTTAAAATTGCCTTAGGTGCTATGACAGAACGGTGGTACGTAACTGTGATAAATACTGGAGGCTTTCTTCATTCTGTATGAGACATTCAGGTGTATATAGCACATAACACAGTTACAGAGATTTACACAATTTTCAGACCATGGCTACTCAGAAGCAAATCCTATTGAATTCAGTGGGGTTTACTCCCAGGTAGCAGGGCTAAGATTGCAATATTTTAATGGTAAAGTCCAGTCGTGAACGACTCTGGGGTTGCGGCGTTTAGTTTTTCTCGCTTTATTATGGCACCTTAAATAAAGGGTGGGGAACCTCTGGCCTCCAGATGTGGTTGGACTAGGGCTGTGTATATACTATACATTTAAAGCACATTCATAATATATTCTTTCCTTCAGAAAATTCTGGGCACTTTAGTTTACCCCTTACAGAGTTACAATTGCCTGCAACCATTAACAAGGCAGCAACCAGAATTCTTTGAGTGAAATAAGTGCTTTAAGATTATAGCATCCATGCAGCCAGCATTGGCTTTGCTGGCTGGGATTGGCTGGGGTGGAAGCTGGACCACTTCTGGAGGACCTCAACCCCACCCGCAGCACTGGAGTCCACTTTACCAGATACCACACAACCAGCTTTAGAAGTTATGATTAAATTGACAATTGCAGTGGGTCAGGAATTGACCTAAATTACTTGCATTGAACATTTTAATGAACTATAATGCAGTGGTATGAAATTTGAAATTCCTTTACTTGAGGTCTTGAAGAGGCCCCCAACCTATTTGTTGGTACAGAAACTACCAGTAACCTACTGTAGGAGGGTGAAATCTGCATTGATTGCTCTGCCGACCTTTGCCTCTGGCAGTTTTATGTGAATATATACTAAGCATAAATATCACTAGTAAGCAGTAATTTACTAGCTTGCCAAATACAGAAATAGGCCCTAGTGCTTCTGCATATTGCAGTTACCAACTACAAAAAAAGTTTAAAGATACAAGATGCATTTTAATTATGACACTTGGTAGATTCGCCAGACCGATATTAGCCACCATGTACTCTTTTTGGGCTCCCAGTTGTGTTTAATTATCCAGTCATAAGTCATATGTATATTGCATTGTTTTAGCAGATTTTAATTTACTTCTCAGATTCAATTGTTGCTGTTGTTTTTAATTGTTTGTATTAATAGTGTATTTCACAGCGGCCATCAATCCCACCCAATTATCTGTGTGGGGTGTATAGCTGCAGCTTCTTTCTTTTGGCAAAACCTCTATTTAAAACCCAAACAGGCCTTGTGTATCAATCCTACACATAGGGATGCATGTATGATATATATAGATATAGAAATTGTTATAAGAATTTTAAGGTCATATATATTTTAAAAAATGTTCTGAACTGTATTGTATATATAAACCACATGTCTGAAACCCCACAGATTAGGTCCTGAATAAATTGACCTCAAATATTTCTCTGCAAGGTAAAAGTGGGAAACCTCCCCACTGTCTCTTTCCTCACAAATCCTGTCTTAAGGGCACATTCAAGATATGAACAGGGTGTGAGCCTGTGACCTAGATTCAGGAATTGTTGTTGTTGTTTAGTCGTGTCCGACTCTTCTTGACCCCATGGATTCAGGAATTAAGTAGTTATAATAACAAAAGAGTGGCCAAAATCCAGATAATGCAAACAGGTAACTTGCCAGGCAGGAGATAAACAACGCACTGAGATTTCTGTTGTAGACCGCCTTTTCTGTAATGTAATTGAGTCCCTGTCAGTGAAAAGTGCGAATAATAATAATAAGAGGCAAGGACTCTATGGTAAGCACAGCGAGCGACTCTCTAGCCGCCAACCGTTCCATAGTTAGCGGCGGCGCCCTCTTCCTTCCGGTTCCCTTTCTCCTTTCCTCTCTCCCGGCCTCACCCGCACTCCTCTCTATGGTGACGCTCGAACCTAGACCGGCCAATGGCTGGCCTTAAGAGGCCTGGCGAGCTCCGCCCAGGGCCTGATCAGCTGAGGTCTGGCAATGTCTGTTGACAGCAGCAGCCTCAGCGGCAGGACTCGGGCGTAAGAGGCTGGTGGGGCTGGTGCTGCCAGGGTGTGAGGGGGGGGGAGCTCAGCCTCTTGGGCTGGGTCAGGGGGCGGAAGGGGAGAGGAAGGAGAGGGGACTGAGTGGGGCTCTCTTCTCCCCACTGCTCTCCCTCCTGGGCTGGGCGGTGGGGGAGTGAAGGGAGGTGGGATCCTGGCGCTGTGAATATGGGGCGCTGTGCAAGAGTTCCTCAAGCCTTGTAAAGCCCCCCCCCGCCTTGTAAAGGCCCCCTTTACCCCACGGGCTCAGCTCTCCCCCCAGACCTCGCAGAGGCCTTCTGGAGGAGCCTGGATGCCAGCAAGGGGGAGGTATTTGGCACAGGCCCCTATTTCTTATTCTTCCTCTTCCCCGTTTTCCTCCCCACCCTTTTTTAAAAGAAAGCTTTTCTTCCACAAATACAACCCCCTCCCCCAATTTCTAAGCCTAAAGGGACGTTGTCTAAAAAAAAACTTAGAAACGCAACAGAAGGCGGAGGAGTTGAGCAACTAAAGGAAACTAAAAAGGAGGAAGAACCACCCACCGCCCAAAGGACATGGGGGTGGGGAGCGTGTGAGAGAGAAGACTCTAGGGAGGAATTTACAGGGTTAAAGCTGAGATTCTAAACAGTTTTTTTGGGGGGGTGTTAAGCCCCCATTGACTTACTGCTCAGAAGGTGGGGAAGCAGGTGGGAGTGAAAATGCACCTCTACCGAGCTGCTCCCTCCTCTCCCCTAAAAAGAATTGTTCCACCGGACGGTAAGATTTTACTGCAAACACGTGCTTCCTCAGGAGTTTGTTTCTTGTTTCCTCTCGTCGTAACTGGCATGCTGCTTTTCTCCCCAACCCCTCCGCCCCCCCCCGAAAAACATCTTAATTGCAAGAAGCTAGCAGATGGAGCTAAAATGAAACTTCCCCCACCCGGCCGCTTAACTTTCCTTTCCGTCCCAAACTCTACAGATGTAAATCCAGATGGAGCACTCGGAAGTCAGAGGACAAATACAGCAGCAAAGGCAGCGGAAGCCTTGGGGAAAGCTGATCCGCTTGGGGGCAGAGGAAGCCGAGCCTCACCTCTTGTTGCTGAAGAAAGAGTGGACAATTGGGAGGAAAAAAGGTATGGTTCCAGAAATAGTCGTGCAGTGGATGTGTGGGCTATAAGATGGCAGAGAGGTATGCATAAGCTGATCGTTCATTCCCTTGTTTATAGTTTTCTACCCAGCCATAGGGAACCCACAGTTGAGGATTTTTGTTGGTAGTATTCTCTTCGGGTGAGCTGAGAAGGCTTTCTTAGTTTCTTGTTAATCATCAACAATCAAAAGACTTGGAGCTTTCCTTTGAAGGGCCTGTTTTTATCGGGCTTCCTGTTTCGTACACTAAGCTGTTTTGTTTTTTATGTTTTGGAAAATAAGCTAGGACTCCATGTTTTACTTTCTCAAGAAAACTGAGCCAAAGAACATGGGTAATACATTTTTCTAAGTTGACATAATAGTCAATTTTTCTGTGATTCACAGCTGCAATATTTGGTTGCTTTTGCAAGGCATTATTTTCATTTCAGTTTTTTATATTAAAAAGTGAAAGATGCTTACTGTGCAATCTGATACATGTTGTTTTAGAAGTAGGCCCCATTAGACATAATCGCAGGTAATTGCGTAAAGAATTGCAGCCTAAGTAGTTGTTAGGCACGTTGTACTAAACCCTCCAGCTTGTATGAGAGAATAGTAAATCATTATATGAACTGTCAAAATTGTTGATGTGGATTCAAGTTCTGACTTAATTTTTCCACTTGTGCTCTTTCATTGATATAATTAATAAAGCCTTTCTCTGTAAGATGCTGTTAGGAAAAGTTTAGGAAAAGTTTCCTTTTAAGCTGCTTTCAATATATGTTAAAGAAGAATCACACATGATATACAAATGCAAATACATAAAAGCATGAATACAAATATAGAAACTATGATCACTTGTGAACGCATCCAAATAACGTGTACGTTAAAGCACATGGCTCCCCCCCCCCAAAAAAAATTATGTAGTGTGGAAATTGTATTTTACCCCACCATAGCTACTTAACTTCCCAGCACCCTTAATAAAAATACAGTTCTTGAGATTCTTTGCGGGAACCCATGTGCTTTAAATGTGTGGTGTGCATGTGACCTTTGGATGGTGTATGTTCTCTGATGGTAAGATCCTTTCAGAGCCTGATTGATCACATATTTCCTTGGCATAAGTCCTCAGACATGTAGTGGGACTTACTTCATGGTCAAAAGAGTGTTGTGGCACCTTAGACCGAGTCTAAAACATCATAGAATGAGCTCAGCAGTGACCAGTGAGGTGGCATAGATGGGATTCTGTTGCTCTCTTGGCTTTTCAATAAAATGGTAAGCTGGCACTTACTGAGAGGGGAAAGCATGGCATTGTGCATCACAGCAGAAGCACTGGATTGGCTTTGCCACACAGCACTGAGCACTCCATGCCTTGACTCTCCCCTCTCAATAATCACCAGTGGCCTGCTCTGTTCAGGAGGTGGGAACCTCACCTGTGCTGATTCACATTCATGGAATAGCACATGCCATAATAAATTTGCTAGCCTTTTAATGTGCCAGAAGACTTACACACTGCTATCCTTTTGGAAATTATTTCATGGTAAGTACTCTTAGATATGTAGGGCTGATGGGTTTGGGGATAGGATGGGACAGGGATGGTCTAGCAGTTGGGCTGAGCTTTGTAAGTCAGCAGCAGCATCTCTGGAACAAAAATAGTATAGACCAGTGTTCTGCAAACTCGCGCCCTCCAAATGCTAATTTAGACTACAGTTCCCGTCAGCCCCATCTAGCATTGCCAATGAGGCATAGTATGGAGGGTATGTTGCTGGAGAAAGCTGTTACTGGCTATCCTGGAATTTCTGGTGATATATGAAAAACTTGTCCTGGTTTTGAAAATGCGTGTCACAAATTTGTGGAGGGTGGCTATCAAATTATGGGCTATTGGGTTGTTTTTTTATGTATTTTGTTGTTTTATATCTTGATTTTATTCTGTAAACTGCCCTGAGACACCCAGGTATAAGGTGGTAAAGGGGTAAAGGTAAAGGGGACCCCTGACCATTAGGTCCAGTCATGACCGACTCTGGGGTTGCGTCTTGCGTTATTGGCCGAGGGAGCCGGCGTACAGCTTCCAGGTCATGTGGCTAGCATGACAAAGCCGCTTCTGGCGAACCAGAGCAGCGCACGGAAATGCCGTTTACCTTCCCGCTGGAGCGGTACCTATTTATCTACTTGCACTTTGACGTGCTTTCGAACTGCTAGGTTGGCAGGAGCTGGGACCGAGCAACGGGAGCTCACCCCATCACAGGGATTCAAACTGCCGACCTTCTGATCGGCAAGCCCTAGGCTCAGTGCTTTAACCCACAGCGCCATCCACGTCTCTATAAAGTGGTGTATAAATTCAATTAATACTACTACTAATAATAATAATCGTCTGTGATAGCAGAATAGAAACTTCATATGCAGAGGCAGTATATCCCTGAGGAGCACAAAGTGGGTACCAATAAAAGGGGATGGCCAGCCTTCTCATACCCTGTGTGTGAGCATCCCAGAAATTGTGATGGTCTCAGTAAGGCCGAATTCTTCCAGGAATATCTGCAAATCTAATGACACTAACATCTTTGTCACAAAGGTTGCGACCTGTCCTTTCCTGGCAACAAACTGGTATCTGGAGATCACTGTAAAATAAGGGTGGATGAAGAATCTGGTCAAGTATCACTGGAGGATACCAGGTCAGTTTTGCCTGAGCCCTTTCTGCTTTCCCTGCCTGGTTCTGTTGAGTAAAATGTTTGGTTAGTGTTCATGGGGGAGTGTCCTGGTGGTTCTTATTTGACTACAAGGCAATATGTTGCTATTTTCTGCATCCCATTTCTCTCTCGGGACCATGTTTTATTTTTTAATGTGCTTTCCGTATGCAAACTGTAATTTTGTGAGGATAGTGATTATCCCATCATCTAGTCCTTAAAATTGTTAACTGAGATTGCAGTTCCCAAGGTTCCTTGGACGGGAGATGACTCGATTGCTCCTTAGGTTGCCACAAGGTTGAGACCCTCTGGTACTAATTCCTGCCCCTTTTGTGACGTCAGAGCTTTTAACTATTTCTAGTGTTCTGTTTCTATGGAAGGGATTTCCATGCCAACTTCCCTGATGTTGATTTTTGTTGTTGTGGGAAGGGGGTTGTCTCTCTATGGTTGCATACACTTTTTAAATAAAGAGAGAAGCTGCTATACATTGAAAGCACATGACCTCCCTTGAAGAACCCCGGAAACTAGTTTAAGGTGCTGGGAATTGCAGCCTTGTAAACTACACATCCCATATTTATTTGGGGTAAGCCATGTGCTTTAAATATATAGTTGGTATGCTGCCTCTCTTTTTTAGCACACTATATTTTTTTCGGAGTATCTGAATGCACAGAATGTTGTAAGATTGACTTTATTTCTTGTTTTTCTTTTTATATAATTTATATCAACTTGATTGTAATAAAACTTATAAGAAGTTCACAAGAAGGGATTGCATTGACTAAGCTGTATCCTGTGTGCATGACTTGT
Organism: Zootoca vivipara; assembly: GCF_965207765.1. Taxonomy (NCBI): domain Eukaryota; kingdom Metazoa; phylum Chordata; class Lepidosauria; order Squamata; family Lacertidae; genus Zootoca; species Zootoca vivipara. The sequence continues at coordinate 11,130,932 of NC_142599.1, forward strand.
GACTTCGCCTCTCTTTGAAGTAATCCGTTCAACTATTTCGACATCATCTTCATGATGTGTCTGCTTTGCTTGCATACAGAAGCCATTTAAAAATGTAAACAGGCCATAAGAGAGTAAGAGGTCTCACAGGCTTTTGTAGCTAGCAAGCTGCCAACATTATTGCAGCCAAAGTACAATCTGTTTTGCTGGCAGGATGATAAAAGATTTGATGGAGAGCATTAGTAATTGGAACACTTACAAGTAGGGTAGGTATGGAATAGTCACAGACACATGTGTAATCACTCTGGGTGAACCAACCTGACTCAGGGCGACCTGGAGCTCATAGCTGCCAAGTTTTCCCTTTTCTCGCGAGGAAGCCTATTCAGCATAAGGGAAAATCCCTTTAAAAAAGGGATAACTTGGCAGCTATGCTGGAGCTGTCAGAACTCAATCCAGCTGAAGCCCAGATTTACATGAATGGGCATGGGATCCTTGTCTTTCCATCTTAAAGATCCATCAGTGCTTTTTAGAGCAAGGGTGGGAAACCTCTGACCCTCCCAATGTTGTTTGACCACAGCTCCTGCCACCCCTGACCATTGGCCATGCTTTTCTGGTTGCTGCTAAATGATTAGCTTTCCAGCACTACTAAAACAAGGTTGGGTAGCCTAATTAAAGCTACTATCCCATACATGTTTGCTTGGGAGAAAGTTTCATTAAAGGAGCTGGCGTTTACTTCTGAACAAACATGCATAGGATCAAGCTGTAATGCTAATAAAAATAAGCAAGAGAAATGTTTCCAAATTTAGCTGAGATACCTGTTCTATATTTCTCTTGCATCTTCCCTCACCCCCAATTCTCTGTTTAGGAAGCAGCTTTAATTTGCATTTTTACTGCAGAAAGTCAACAGCTTTCTGTAAAAAAGTAGTACTTGGATTATTTTGCACATGAATTGGGAGTCTCTTATGTTTGAGGGGAGGGGATACAATTTCTTTTAGAAGGCCCATAAAAGTAGCATTGGGAGCGTTATGCAAAAGCAATGCCCCTTTTTGCAGTTTCCCAGTTTGGGGAAAAGGTTTCCTGCTTTCTGCATCAGAAAGGCTAGCAAACTGTTTTCCTCACTTGGCAACTCCCTCCCCCACTTTTCCCTTAATCAGCAACTGTAAATTAACAAGGTCTCTCTTGTCTTGCAAAGTTGCTTACCTTTCTTCACACCCCAGTGACAAAATCCAGTTTGCATCTTGTTAAATTGTGCATTGAGTAAAAAGTGTGTTAACTCTGGTGTTCCCCAGTTCTTGGTATTAGACTCTCTGGGACCCCATGGGGCTGAGACAAGCGGGCTTCTTTGAGATCAAAGCTCTGGAAGAGGAGGGAGCAGAGCAAGGGTGGGGTTTTTTGTTCGGTAATTATATTATCCTCATTAAAATGCCATCCCATATTTTCCCCAGACTTTAATTTGGATTTACAGTTTCTATTTGTCAGGTTTCTTGCATAAGTCTATATTAAATGGGGATGGATATAATACAGGATGTCATTTTGATGAGGAAGATAACATGTGGATGCTGTGGGGGGGGGGCAGAATTTTATGCGTGAGGTTCCCTCTGTCTCCTCCTTGCTGTTTAGGGGCAGCTCTTCTTACCCAATTCTAGCACCTTCCCTTCAGTATCTTGTAAAGACAGGGTTTGTCCACCCGATGGCAGCAATGGCCGTTTGTTTTTCTTAGATAGACTTTATCATCCAGACTTTGATATTAATCACTGTGTGCAAGAACTGCTGCTGTTCTGAGGACAACGTCCTGCCCTTCTTCCCCAAAGAGCCTGGGTGATAGAACATTACAATTTAAACTAAGATTAAAACATTTAAAAGCAATTTAAACATTTAAAAAATCTAAATCATGTAAAACTGTCGCTCTTGCAGTTTAATAATTGTCCAGGCTGCCAGGAACAGTTATCTTTCAACCATCAAAATACCTGGGTGAATAGGAATGTTTTAAAATTCCCCCTGAAAGTTAATCATGACCTGTCAAGTAAAAAAATAAAATAGTAATCGTATTAGTTGACTACAACTAGGGTGGCCAGTTTAGGCATAACTAAAGAAGAGGAGACACATTGTTAAAAAAAAAGGACTAAAGAGGGCACAGATTTGCACATGCTGACTTATACTGTATAGGTGCCAATTTAGAAACAATCACAGTAGTTTATTTTTTAAATTTTATTTATGCTTTTCAGGTTTATACATTTCAATAATTTTACAATCATTTTAACATTTCAAAACTTGACTTCCTTCCCCCTTTTTCTGCAGTTCCTTAAATTTATTTTTAATATCTTCTGCATATCCAAATTAACTTAATTCGTTATTCATTTATTCATCTACTTTAAATATATATTCTTATGAAACTGCAGGTTATTACAATAATCCTGCCAATGTTCTTATCTGTTTACAATTTATCTGTAAACGTTCAATAAACCATTTCCATTCTTTTATAAAAAGTTTGTTATCTTGATTTCTTATTTTTCTGGTAAGTTTCTCCATTGTTGCATATTCCATAAGTTTTTTTTATCCATTCTTCCTTTGCTGGGACTTCTGCTTCTTTTTATTTTGAGGTGAGTAACATTCTTGCCGCTGTAGTAGCATACATGAATAAGTTTCTGTACGGTTTAGGTAGTTCTGTCCCTATAAATTTTTTTACAAACATTATTTTAAACATCCTTTTCAATTCGTTCTATATCATTTCCCAGCATATGATATAACAATTGCAGTAGCTTAAATAAAGTACATCTTGGCATAGTGGGGAGGATTGTGAACAGGTGAGCTCTGTGCCTGCTCAGTCCTCTCTCCGTCTATGCTATCTGTGAATAAGCAGCTTTAAAGGAGATTCCTCGGAAGGTGGTGGGCTCTTCCCCACTGGAGGTATTTAAGCAGAGCCTTGGATAACCATCTGGGATGTTGTCGTTGCAAGATTCCTGCAATGAGCAGCAGGGTTGGACTACATGACCCTCAGAGTTTCTTTCAGGTTTCTGGTTAGACACTTATGTAGCCCACCCCGCACCTACTCCCTTGTTACTCACCAGAAGGCCTTGTTTATATTTTATAGCACTAATGGAACGGTTATTAACAAACAGAAGGTGGTGAAGAAGCAGACTTGCCCATTACAGACTGGCGATGTGATCTATGTTATTTACAGGAAAAATGAGCCAGAAAACAGTAAGGGGATTTTGCTGCTGCTTCTTTTTTTTAATGGGCTTCTTTGGCACAGGGGCTGATGGGTGGGAGATCACTGGGTTAGAACAAGAAGAGGGAACCTGTGCTGGCGCCACCCTCCGACGTTGCCAGCTTACAATTCCCGGCCCCCCTGCTGGCTGGGCCTGATGGGAGTTGGAGTCCAACATAATCTGGAGGGCCATGAGTTCCTCACCCCTGGGTTAGCGTGTGTGCATGTGCGCAGAAACAAATGAAAGAACAAACGGTATTTCTCCAAGTGAAGCTTATATGGGATGCATCTGTTTGTACTCTCTTGTACTCCCGGGCCAAAAGCCTAGCCATTAAGGAAAGGTGTAGGGCCACATGACCAAAAACATGAGGGTTGTCTTGCCATCCCCACTGCAACTGTGTGAGGTAGATGAGGGAGAGAGAGAGAGAGAGTGTGTGTGTAAATGGCCTAAGGTCATGGAGTGAGCTTCATGGCTGAGCAGGGATGTGAACCTGGGCCTACCCACTCTTATGCCAGTGCTCTCACCACTAGAGCACACTGGCTTTTGATAGATTCCAGCGCTAACGATAAGTGAAGCACAGAGCTGTTGCAATGGCGCTGGTTGGGAGGAAGCAGGGAAACTGGGTTAGCAGACTGCCTCCTGCCTAAGAAATGATGCACTTTGGAAATGGAAGAGGGAGTGTCGGGGAGGCATCTGAACCTCCCCAGACAATTGTCTTTAGGGAGAGACCCATCTTTCCTTGGAAGATTCAGGACTTCTTCATACAACCTGTAATTAAACTAGGGAACTCTAACAGGAAGTAGTGATGGCCCACCCACTTTGGTGGCATTAAAATGGTGCATTAGACGAATTTGTGGAGGATAAAGCTCTCAGTGGCTCCTACCCATGATGATTATGTTCTGCCTTAGCTGCTGGACACAGTTTGCCTTTGAATGCCAGTTGCTGGCAATCGCAAGCGGCAAAAGTGCTGTTACACTCAAGTCCTTTTTGTGGGCTTCCCATAGGCATCTGGTTTAAGAACAGGATGCTGGACTAGATTGGCCATTGGCCTTTTCCAGCTAGCTCAACTTCTTACCTGTTTGGGAACCATTGGCCTTACCAATTTTCTCTCTCTTCAGATGTTGCATATCTTTATGAATCCTTGAATCCAAAACAGGACCCAGCTAATGAGCCAGTAGGTAAGTAAAAGCGATTAGCTCAAGGCCAGCGGAGGCAGGGGAGAATGAGCAGTGAAGATTAGCTGCATCCCTTTTAAAGCTGCCCGGCTCTGCAGAATCCCGTTAACAGAGATTTCTCTAAGCCTCTTGAGCTGTTGAGGCAGCCCCAGAGACACGTTCCCCCTTGCTCCCTTCCCCTCTGCAGAAGCCACTGTCAAAAGCATGTGCCATATGACCAAAGATACCTCAAGTACCAGACAAAGCGAAGATGGGACCTCGGCGGCATTGCCACCGTCTGCTAACCAGGCTAGCTATGACGAACCACAGCCATCCACTTCCACGTCGAACCTCTTTAATGCTGCTTCTACCTCTCTCGCTGAGTCCATATCCATGGAGCAGGATAATCCCTCAACATCTGGTAAATTCCCAGTTCACTTGGCCCCATGTGTCTAATGATCATTTCACATTGGCCTTCCTGCTGAAGCCTAAGCTGTGCAAAAATTGGGGGTGGAAATCCAGAATAGTCTTTGGAGAAGGAGGAGGAGTGCTATTTTTTAGGTTTTCTTTATATCCCAAGACCAGGGGTTGGCAACCTGCGGCCCATGGGTTGCAAGTGGGCCATGGGGGCAATTTAGCCGGCCCACAAGCCACCCCCCGAACCAAGCCGCCTGCTTAACGAGTCGCCACGCGCTGCGCTAAACTGCTGCAGTACGGCGGCGGAAATCACGTCTGTGCATGCGCTGACGCCTGAAATCGTGCACGCACACGTGGTCCAGCCCACAGAGATCTCCGCGGGACTTGACTGGCCCAGGTAAGTAAAACCTTGCTGACCCCCTGCCCAAGACCAAGCAAGTACATCCATTATAATAGGAGGCAGTTCTACCCCTCTATATTAACCAAACAATAAATACCATAGCTGCCATTGCTTGCCCTTGTGTACAGGAACGCTTTGCGTTCAATCAGTGAGCAACGCTTTCTGCTGATGTGCTGCGCTTCCCTTTCTTTCTTTCTTTTTGGGGGGGCAGGGTCGCAACCGTACGCCTTTATTCCTGCACCTTCCCTGCCTGGCTTGGAACCATGTGGTCCAGAAGCATCACTTAAACACAAGCAGCCCAATGTAAATACTGAAACTTCTGACACTTCTTCAGGGGATAAAGAGAAAACCGTGTCAGCTATGCCCAAGTTGAAAAGCAGGGATGAAGAGGAAGCCCTGGAGCCTGCCAGGAAGAAAATAAAAGCAGGTTAATAAATAACTGTTACTTCTTTTTTTAAGAGGGCTGTGGTCCAAGATCTGGTTGGTTTTCCGTCCTAGCAACTTTGGGCATTCCTTACTGTCCCTTACCCCCCCCCCACAACTTCCATGCAATTTATCTTCCCTTCCCTGAAACCCGTTCCTGGTGTAACTTCTGCAACCCAGCTGAAAGGTGCCAAACTCTGCAAGGCAGTTTTAACCACTTCCCCCCACTACCATGAGTGAATGCCCTTTGGAACCATTGCATGGCCAACGGTCTGGAGGGCCGCTGTTTCCCCAGCCTAGCCTGGGAAGATCCCCTGCAGGACACGGAGAAGCTCCACGCCTTCAAAATGGGCAGGGAAGACTTGGGCAGCGTCTTGTTTGTTGAGCAACAATGTCTTGGGTTCCATTGTGTGTGCCCAGCGCTGTGATGTGTGTTTCCCTCCCGCCCCTTGCAGCTGGCGACGCCAGCACATATCTCCAGGTGATTCCTCCAAACGAATGTGCAATTAAAACAGGGACAGAAGACACGAAGTCACCAAATGTGAAGCCAGACAAAATGGAAGAAACACTCACCTGCATCATCTGCCAAGAGCTGCTGTATGACTGTGTCAGGTAAGGGGGGGACCTGGTGTCTGTGGGCCAGACCAGAAGTAATGGCAGTAGGCCAATGTGTTTGAATCAGTTCACTGCTGAGTTCCTACAGAGTATGCGTGTGGCGGAGGATTGAAAACTCATTAGGGACAGGTGAGAAGGGGAAGTGGTGGGGAACAGTCCCCCCCCCCTGCCCCGCACACTTGCTCCCCCCCCCGCTATTTTTCTTCCAGTGAGAGAAAATGTTTGCTGGTGGGAGAGGGAGCGCTGAGAAGCACACACACATGCAATCTCAAAGGAATTCGGTATTGGTATACTGCAGGATGTATTGAGTCCTGCTTCCAATTACCTCCTATCCCCACATCCCATTTCCTTTCACCGCCCAGTTTTCTGAGCGGCCTCCCTAGCTCTCCTCTCTTCTCTTCCTGCTCTCCTGCCCCTGAAAGTGCAGCCCCTCTTGGCTCCTTCAGAACACCTTCTCCGCATCCATCCCTTGTTGCATAAGTTCCGCAAGCCAATGAGCATTCCGAGCCACCGTACCCGCTCCGCCAACCATATTCCATGGTTCTGCTGCCCTGAGAGCAATGCAGCAGAGCTGTCTGTTTCAGCACCAAACAGAAGGTTGAGGATGGGGAGAGAAACGCCTCCAGCAGCAGAGCGCAGAGAGGCAAGACTGAGTAGAATCAAAGCTCCTCTAACCCATGCACGTCATACATTTAAAGCAGTCTTATTAGTCACGGGGAATTCTTGGAACTGAGGTTTGTTACAAGTGCTCTGTGAGGGCAGCAGCTTTGACAAACTACAATTCCCAGGATTCTTTGGGGGAAGTCGTGGCTGTTAAAGTGGCACAGGGGTGCTTTAAATGTGTGGTGTGGATGTGGCCAAAGCTGTCACTGATTTCAGGAAAGTTGAACTGATTCCTTTCTCCATAAGTGTTCAAACGCATTTGGAGCCAACATAAAAGCCCAGAACCTTTGCTGGCATTTGATTATGTGGATAAAAGCCATATGGGATAATGTTATGCATTTTGAAGAAGGTCATGCGAACACAGATTAAAAATGCAGCACTGCGAAATCGGTGAACACACAGCCAGCAGGAGTATAAACACAGCCTGAGATGTGACATTTCTGATCCTGCAGACAATGGTTTGGTGTGTTGGGAGGAAGCCTTGCATTTGCACACTTACTCTTCCCCTTTCCTCCTGCCTGCACATTATCAGCTTAATGGGTCATTTTCTAGTTTGGTCAAACCACAGTTTGATGACTTGAGAGAACACTTTGGAAACCATGGTTTGCATAGAATGAGAAATACCACATTTGATTGTAGGCACATCCTCCTCCTCTTCCTCCTCCTCTTCATATCAAGGTTTCCCCTTTTCTCTCCAGCTTGCAGCCCTGCATGCACACTTTCTGTGCTGCTTGTTACTCAGGATGGATGGAACGCTCCTCTCTCTGTCCAACTTGCCGCTGTCCGGTGGAACGTATCTGTAAAAACCATATTTTGAACAATTTGGTGGAAGCTTACCTCATCCAGCACCCAGGCAAGTGGAAAACTGTCCGCAGATATTTGTTGTTGATGCTGACAATAGATTTACTTGGATCTTTAGGGTGGGGAGGACAAGTCCCTGCCCAAAGGAGCTTGTAATCTAAAAATTGGTCACACTAGAGACCACAGTTGGAGGTGGGGGCAAACACTATAGTGCTGTAATCAAGTACAGGCTAACAAGATGAGCTGCATTCATTTGGAAATAGTGAGTCGACTCCACTTGCACACAGTGAATTTATTCAGTCATTTAGTAGCTGAGGGTACCAAACATGTCAAGGGGCTCCTGAGAATTTGGCTAGCGCCACCCCCAGACACTGACGTGCATACAAACCATACCCCTCGGCCGACACGATTGGCATCAATCTGTGCGCATGTGGGTGTATTCAAATAGGGCTCCCTCCACAGTGAGGTGAACCCTGGTTCACTAGAAATTGCATCTCCATGAATTGAGCCCGTCCCAAGTGCACCCTTATGTGGATAGGCACGCATCGGTGAGGCTGTTGCAATCTGCGTGTTGGCTAGATGGGTGTGTGGATTGGTGGTGGAATGCGAGTCAAAATCCAGAATGCAGGACCAGCCAGGCACATTCTCCGAAACCCCTTCCATGCATTCAATACCCGCCCATACCAAATGATTGAACAGGGCTTGCCCATGCCTATGCCTCTGTTCCTATGTAAGGGGCAGGTGGAGTATGTACTAGTCTTGTAGCCTGATCCAGTATGCCTAGTGCTAGGCTTTGCATGCACCAGCTCAAGGGCTGCAGCTCTTTTAACAGTGAAATATTGCCAAAGGGAGGGGTAGGGCACAGGGCTAATCATATAATGTAGGTAACCACTCTCCAGATCATTGGTTGGGCCATTTCTTTGGGTTGTCTTGTGGAGTGGTTGGGTGCAGGGAAACTAAAGAAGGGTGTCAAAAACAGCAGAGGGATGAGTTCTAGTGCTTTCTTAAAGGTGTAGACTCACAGCAAAGCAGCCTTCCAGGTCTCCCAGCCTTTACAGATGTGAGACCGCAGAAAGGAGATGGCTTGTCCACTCTCAAGCATTTATCCATCCTTTATACACAAAGCAGCACACATCAGTTTGGCCAGAACCTCTCATCAATCCACCTGACCCTTAGAGCAGGGGTCAGCAAACTTTTTCAGCAGGGGGCTGTTCCACTGTCCTTCAGACCTTGGGGGCCGGACTATGTATTTTTTTGGGGGGGGGGGGAATGAACGAATTCCTATGCCCCACAAATAACCCAGAGATGCATTTTAAATAAAAGCACACATTCTACTCATGTAAAAATACCAGGCAGGTCCCACAAATAACCCAGAAATGCATTTTGAATAAAAGGACATATTCTACTCATGTAAAAACATGCTGATTCCCAGACTGTCTGCGGGCCGAATTTAGAAGGCAATTGGGCCAGATCTGGCCCCCCGGGCCTTAGTTTGCCTACCCATGCCTTAGAGGCTGTAGGTCAGGGGATACCAACCTACGGTCCGGGGGCCGGATAAGGCCCAATGGACTCGTTTATCCAGCCTGCGGCAACCCCTGCTACCCGCTCTTACCAGCTGTGTGGGGACCCACTTCCAGGTCGGAGGACACGCTATTTCCGGTGCACATATGGGTCGGAGGAGGCCCATGCGCATGCACACAAGCTATTTCCGGTGCTCCCGGAAGTGCGCAAGAAATAGCATGTGGGCGCATGCTCCCCTGCCCTCCGGCCCGCCGCGCAATCATCGCTGAAGACACCGGCCCGAGGCAAGGAAAGCTTGGAGAACCCTGATGTAGGTGGCAACTATCCAAGACTTACTGATAGTTCTGCTTTCTGGGCTCAGAGCCCAGCACCCAAGCCCACAGATAAGGATAACATCAAAGCAAGTTAATTATATCAAAGCAAGTGAATATAAACATACACAAGTTCATTATTACAACAACTGCAATTGATTGTGGGGTTATCTTGACTACCAAGAAGGCATTTGCAGAGCTTCTGGAACAGTTCACCTTTGATTCAACACACGTCTCCATCCTTGGCCAGTTCCTGATTCTAAATGCATCTGTTTCTGCTACGCCTGGAGAGAAAAGACTGCAAAATGGGCTAGGTTATCAGTTTCCAGCCAGGCACCAGAAAACTGCAGATTGAAGAGCAGCTGGTATCTTTATCACCAGCCAACCCCATTATCCTGTGAACCGCCCTGAGATCTTGTGGTGATGGGCGGTATATAAATCTAATAAATCATAATACTAATAATCCATTCATAGCTCCTTCTACCATTTAGAGTGGAGACAGGATACCTTATGGACTCCAATTCCCATCAGCTTCACCTAGCGGTCAAGGATGATGGGAGTTGGAGTCTAATAGCATCTGGAGGGCCCAGAAGTTCCACATCTCTGGTTCAAAGGGGGAAGCTGGAAACCTGGGCTGTGATACTAACTGCCAGTGGCCATAAAACAATGGCATACTTGTCTCTCACTTTTGTAACTATTTACGAGCCAACGTGGTTGGAGTGGTGGTCTCGTAATCTGGTGAACCAGGTTTGCTTCCCTGCTCCTCCACATGCAGCTGCTGGGTGACCTTGGGCTAGTCACACTTCTCTAAAATCTCTCAGCCTCACTCACCTCCCAGAGTGTTTGTTGTGGGGGAGGAAGGGAATGGAGATTGTTAACCACTTTGAGACTCCTTAGGGTAGTGATAAAGCGGGATATCGAATCCAAACTCCTCCTCTTCTTACATGCATTTGAACTGAAAGCCACTTTAAGAGCCAGCATAGAGGACTTCCTGGATTCCTTGAAAGTTCTGTGACTCCAAAATGAACATAGATGCATTTTTGAATGGGAGCCTGTGCAGCTCAGGACCGACTCCTGGTCAAAAGGCTAGTCAAGTTTCCTCTGTTTGTAGATAAGTGTCGCAGTGAAGAAGATGTGCGAAGCATGGATGCCCGGAACAAAATCACTCAAGACATGCTTCAGCCAAAGGTGCGAAGGTCCCTTTCGGATGAAGAAGGAAGTTCTGAAGATCTGCTGGAACTGTCTGACGTAGATAGCGAATCCTCTGATATTAGGTGAGTATGTTTGTGGCAATAGGGTTTTTTTTGGTGGGACTTGCTACCAGGATGAAATTTTGAATCTACCTTTGAGGCACTTCTCAGGCCATGCTGACTCCTTCAGTGCCTTTGCTTGCCTAGAATTTGCCCTTGAATTGTGATATCTATTGCTTGCCTTGACAGAGTAAACTCTGTGTGTGTGTGTGCGCGTGTGTGCGCGCGTGTGCGCGCGCGTGTGCGTGTGTGCGCGCACACACAAGTTTTTTTATTGTAAGCATGGTTGGATTCTACTAAGGTAAGAATTGCATCTGTTGGCCTGCTGTTTTTTTTCCTTTTGCCCCCACTCACCACCAATTGGCATGCGGCCCCCAGGAGGCTTCCCATGAAAAATCGTGGCCCTTGGGCTGAACTAGGTTCCCCACCTCCGCTTTGAAAGATTACTATTCCACTTTTTTGCCTGCCTACATACATCTTAGGTGGCTAACAGTAAGAGGAAAACTTAACAGATAAGGGCCCTGCTGAATCATGCTAAAAGTCAGTTTAGTCCAGCAGCCTGTTCTTCCCAGTGACCAGCTTGAGGTGTGTGGGTAGCTCACAAGGAGGACATGAAGGTAGTATTCTTCTCTCACTATTGTTGCCCATAATGGATGTTCAGGGGTATATTGGCTTCTCATCCTGGGCATTATATCATAGAATTGTACAGTTGGAAGGGACCACAAGGGTCATATAGTACAACCCTCTGCAACGCAGGAATCTTCTGCCCAACATGGCACTTGAAGGGGGCCAGTGATGTAAAAAAATTCCTCTCTTTGGGCTTTAGATGCTGTTGCTGCTGCAGGAGCTACTCAGCCTTCTGCTCTTGAAAGGGTCCACAAAAGCCATGAAAGAAATCTCTCTCACACACCCACATCTCACCTGTGTGCTGCTTATTAAAGAGTGCCAGGATTACTCGATGTTTTCATCCCAATTAGACAGTCAGGGTCATGCCCCTCTTAAACTTGAGCCTCTTATAACCTTTCGCTATCCTGTAATTCAGCTTTGCTGTCTTCATGCCCGGCTTGAGTTTCATAGAATCATAAAGTTGGAAGGAACCACAAGGGCCATCCAGTCCAACCCCCTGCCAAGCAGGAAACACCATCAAAGCATTCTTGACATATGACTGTCAACCCTCTGCTTAAAGACCTCCAAAGAAGGAGACTCCACCACACTTCTTGGCAGCAAATTCCACTGTCGAACAGCTCTTACTGTCAGGAAGTTCTTCCTAATGTTTCTCAGAAGCCACGGTTGGAAACAAGATGTGGGAATTCCTGGCCCAGTCCAGTGGGGGCTCTTGAATCTGATTGAATTCACATTGGCTTTCACACAAGTTCCAATAACCTACCTGCACCCGTCTTTTCAGTCAGCCATACATTGTGTGCCGACAGTGTCCGGGGTATCGTCGGCAACCCGCTACGGCCATTGCCTCCCCGGGCCAGGAAGGAGAAACGGAAGCCCGGCAGTCCTTAGGGGATGCACCATCTACCTCTGCCAACTTTCCAACAGGTCAGTGTGGGGAAAGAATGCAGTCAGTGGGTGGCAACATGAGGCCTTCTTGCTGTGTCTAGCCTGACAAGTTCTTTGCTCCCCAATAGGTTTCCTCTTCCTTCCTTCCATTGTAATGGGGCAACACTATCAATGGGCTCTTACCCCAGGCCAGTCAGGATGTAATCACCAGTTAACTTGTTCCCCATGGAAAAGTGTATATAGCCAGAGTGTCATGTTTGAGCTTCTTGGCATTCTTAGCCAAGGGTGTTATATTGATTTTTCATAGGTCTACCTTTCAAGCAAACAGCTGGATCAATCTACAGGGAAGGGCCACAACTCGGTCCCAGGTTCAATCCCCAGCATCTCTAGAACCAACTGGGGGGGGGGATTCCCTATCTGAAATCCTGGGTTGCTGCTGGGACACAGTACTGAGCTAGATGGACTAATGAATTTCTATTAAGTGATAATATGATTGATAATTATATATTAGTAACTTTATATTACCCCTAACTTTCTATTTTGTTTAAGCTGGCTGTTTTTGCTTCAGTTTTTTGTACATGGCTTAGAGATATTTTTAATATATTAAATGAGATAGAAATTAAACAATCAAGATCAAATCATCTGCAACAAACAGGGCTTTCGGGCCAGTTGCACAGAGCTGTCGGTTGATGCAGAAAGGATTCCATAAAAGTCTGATTTACCCTGGATTGGGTGGCCCCTGGTCCTGACCCTGACCATTGAGATTCTATGAAGCTCACTGTCCATGCCCTGTTTTCACTCCAACTCTTTCTGTGTCTCCCTGTCATTTTCTCCCAACCTAGCTGTCCAGGAGTACGTATGTCCTTCTCAAGGAAGCCACGTGATATGCACTTGCTGTTTCCAGCCGATGCCAGACCGCAGAGCGGAGCGTGAACAGAATCCGCATATCGCCCCCCAGCAATGTGAGCTACGAGTCGGTTGCCTTCTCTGTTAGGCACTTTTGCTGTTTGTTCCAAACTGCTATCTTTTGGAGGGTTCTGCCATGGAGGCATGAGAGCAGAGTTAAGCCGGCAAAGGGTTGGGAAGTATTCTGTTTTTTTTTAAAAAAAAAATTAATGACGATGTGTACCTTTGCAACAGGACAGTCTATATGTTTAAATAGATATCACCACCCAATTTCTTCCCCTCACGTGGCAGTGCAAGAATTCCTTCGGGATTCAAATAGTGGGTGGCTGCTACTTGTGGATATATTTATGTAAAGGGAGCTGGGGGAATGTGCAGTAGGAAGAACTGAAGAAGGAATGTAAGCCCTTCCTTTTCACCAGTGGGGTGAGTGCAGTTTCGCCTTTTCTTCCTGCTGTAGGAAGAGCACTGCAGAGCACCACTTTCCCATCCTTAAGGGAGTTGTTCCTCCCTTGGTTTCTGGTCCTCTGCCTCCCCTCTTTCCACTTCCAATTATTCTACTTGGCTGATCAGGAAGTGATGTCACTTAGGGAAGGTGCTACTTGTATGCTCACCCCCAACTTCCTATAAGTAGTGGTTGGTTGACTGGCTGAGTGAGAGTGAAGATACTCACTGTATGCAACAGATATAATGGAAGTGTGTTCATTGATGGCTAATAAGGAATTTGGGGTCCTTTACTACTTGATATTCTGGATGCCTGATGCCACAACATGTTCTCTGCTCTCTGTGTTCACAGGCACCATCTGTCTCCAACCCTTCTGTCACATGTACTGGGGTTGCACTCGAGTGGCATGTTTTGGTTGCTTGGCACCATTCTGTGGTAGGTTGGACCACTGTCTCGCTCCAGGAGTCTTTTTTTTTTTTTTTTTTTGCTGTTGGAGGAATTGCTATTGATGGAATTTTCTCAAAAACTCTTGAGGAATTTGGGAGCACTGACCATTGGAAGCTGAGACAATTTGGCTCCCAGCAATATTAGCAAACACATGAAATTTCTCTTAAGCTGTTTGATACATACCTTGGTAAATGTAATCAACTTTAAAGTGTTTTTCCACAACCAAAGTTGGCCTTGGCATATTTTAAAACACAGTCCTGGTTGAGACTGTAATATTTTACTAAACTCACCCAATGGAGAGAAGCCTCTGTGCCCCTGTGGAGGTTACTGGTTCAGACAAATTGTGCAGGAAGAGGTGGCTTACCATTGACAGTGATGCCTTTCTCCAGGTGGGAAAGAGCACTTCAGGTGTTGGAAGCAGGCATTCCTGTAGCGTGCACTGATAAATATTCTTGGAGCTGGCAACTTCTGCAGGCAGGTGGAGGCTTCTGGTCTCTGGGAAATCGAGGCCCATTAAAAGGCTTCCTAAACAAAGCTAAATTGTGCTCCACAGAAGACCCTGAGCAGGGTAGATTCATGATTTAGGGTGTAGAGAACCATGAATGAGATCCATGATGGCTTCCATTTATAATGTTCCCATTTCTATTCATGCATTCTAAGATCTGTCTGACAATGCTGCAAAGCACAATCCCTAATGTGGACTCTAGTGGCATCCTCTTTGAGAACCTAAGAATAGTCCTGCTGCATCAGGCCAATGGTCTGTCTGCTCCATCTTGTTCTCAATGTGGCCATCCCAATGCCTATGGGAAGCCTGAAAGCAGGACGTGATCAAAACAGCACTCTCCCACTTGTGACTCCCAGCAACTGCCATTCAGAGGCTCCCTGCTTCCAGTTGTGGAGGGAGAACATAGCCATTGTGGCTAGTAGCAGTTGATAGACACTTTTTATCCCTTGGTTGAGCGTGTTACCTTCTGCAGGAGGGGATTCCCATGCATCCAGTTTCCAGCCCTTGACATGGAAACTAATACTTCTGATCTCAGTGAAGCCAGTACTCCAGTTCTGTGAGCTTGAAATCATGACTTCTAGGCACTGAAGGTCATCCTTGCGGTGAGAAAAGACAAGACGCCTCTTGGGTATTTCAGAGCAAGGATAATTTTCCCTCTCTTTTTCATTTCCTTACAGAAATAAATCTTGGTGACAAGTGTTTAGATGGCGTCCTTAATGGCAATAACTATGAATCGGACATTCTAAAGGTATATTCAGTTTTAAAGTATATCAGTTGACAGACTATAACTGCTTAACCTAGTTTGCAGAATACATTTTTACTACTTTCCATGGGGTGGTTGGGTGGGTCAAGTTGTTTAGTGGATCTCTTTTACATGCTGCTGACTACCCTTTTCTCTCATCTGAGGATTACCTGGCATCCAGGGGTTTAACATGGAAAAATATGTTAAACGAAAGTCTCCTAGCTCTTCAAAGAGGAGTTTTTATTTTACCAGGTAAGCCCCATCTTTTCTCTCTGACTTGAGCTTTCCAGAGGCTTATCTTCTGTGTTGTGCGCTTTCAGGGAAGCAAATTACATTTCCCCATTTGTACCTACCCAAACCTTGATCCTATCCTCTTCAGAAACCCTGTTCCGCAACTATCTCCACCAGGTGAAGTGACTGGCTAACTGCCAGAAGAAAAGGCCTTTTAAGTGGTGGCACTCTGGTTATGGGATAGCCTTCCCAGAGACGTTGGCCTGACACCATCTTTGTGGTCCTTTCACCACCTTTCAGTTCACCAAGGCCTTTCAGATAACTTACAGCAAGCATATGAACTCTTGACGAATTGCTGCCTTTTTCGAATATTTCATGAAATGGCTTTTTTGGCCCCTGACTATCTGCAACTCTGATTCTCCTCTGCCCTCCAGATTACCGCATTACTGGAGAAACTGTTCTCTGTTACTGTTGTGGCCTCCGCAGCTTCCGAGAGCTTGCTTATCAGTACAGGCAGAATATTCCTGTTACTGAATTGCCAGGTATGGAAAAACTGTCTTTGTCATTCATTCATTCATTTATTCCCCACCCATTCATTTATTCCCCACCTTTCCCCCCTGGTTTATAACAAAAGCCAACAAACAACATTAGAAATAAATCAGTTTTAAATAAAATTGGAAGCATTGGTTAAATATTTCTATTTATATTTCCTGAGCGATTCAGTCGCCAGTCAGTCTGCATTTTGGGATGGCAATTAGCTGTGCCACACCTACATAAAGTTGCTACTATTCTGAAGTTGGAAAGGGCAGGTAACGGCAGCAGTACTCTGAGCAGTTTTAGATGGCTGAGGACTGCCAGACCCTAACCCACGTTCACAACTTTCCCCCTCTCATATGTGATCTGGAAAGTATGTCACTCAATTTTCATTGTAGAGAGAATCTTTAAATCTTGTACCAAAGGGCAAAAGAAACCTACAGTAATTCTCTCCCATTATTTCTCTTCCACAATACAAATGTTTTGGAGGGCTATTCAGTTTGCTCTGCATTAGGACTATATTTACTGTATGGTGTGTGTTAAAATTCCAGGACAAGACTAACCCATGTGCATACGCTTCAGTAACAGCTTAGCATGCACTATGCTAGCATTAAGTATCCGTATTTTAAAATACATGTTGCTGTTGCTGTTTCTATTACCGGGTATATCTTGTTAAATTTCAATAATTTCCACGTATACATATTGTTGTTGTTTGGTTTGGTCCCCCAACTGATAATCTACTTACATGGCTTTGCACTTGCTACCAAATAATTTTCCAGACCTTATTTTAGAACAACAACATTGATTGACTGATTCCCCCACCCACCGGCCCTCAAATCTCTCTGCTTTTAATTAACATCAATTGTGCATCAAATGTGGTGTTGTTTTTTTCTTACAGTGGCTGTCACATCACGCCCTGATTGCTATTGGGGGCGCAATTGCCGGACTCAGGTCAAAGCTCACCACGCAATGTGAGTTGCCCCTGCCCCTACCCTCATCCCCTCATTACTTTTCTATAAGAACATAAATCTGTGTGCATTTCAGGATCAGGGTAATGGTTCCACCAGAAAAAACCGTATGCACAACTTTTTCTATACTTCTGATGAGAGATCATTTCCCTCTCATGATGCTAACTGTTACTCCAGCACTGGAATTATATGCTCTGTGCACCTAAGCCCAGTCAGCACTCTGGGAGCTGGGTTCTGGACCAATGGACGTTTTAGAGTACTCTTCAAAGGCAGCCCCGTGTAGGTATTAGATATTGGTTGCATTCAAAAATTGCACTAAACCCTGTTGCAAGAATAAAACCAGCGTCTCCTTGGGCTTGCGTGCCTGCTCTCCTGTCTTCCAGTGCAGAGCTACAAAAAGGTGATAGAAAGTTTCTGCTTTAACCACAGTTTATCATGTCACTGAAACCCTAAACTGTGTTTAGTTTCAAATGTGATTAGTGGAAACCAGGCAACTTTGAATTAATCATAGTTAAGTTAACATTAACCACAGTTTGCCTAAGTTTGGACTACAGAGCAAACTACAGGTAAACTCATTCACATAGCACAATTCTATGTTTAGTGTTGCATTCAAACCAGTGCATTATTTCAAAACAGCTAATAATTTGAATATAGTATGTTTTAATATTAATTTATCAACAACAAAAACTTCCCATCTAATGTGGGAAGGAAACTTGACAGTGCTAGCTCACTTTGAACATTATAAGAACATGAGCTGCCCAGAAATCTGCCCAGGGGCTATAAACAGTTTCAACAGTTCACATGTGGGGTGGGGGCAATAGTGTTTTTCTTTAAATTTGACATTAACCACCCTAAAAATGCGAGCCTTGACTTAAAACAAAAGGTGGGGGATAGCACTCAAGATTATAAAATGGTGAGATAGGTGGGATTTGTTCGTTGGAAACTGTGTCCAGGAAAATCCAGAATTCGGAAGGCGAATTTCATTAAAAGCAGCTCAAAAACGCCCGCCCATCCGCCAAAGAAGAAGAAGCTCAACAACTTTGCCAAAACAAATCACATCAACTGTTTGCTTGTTTTCTCTTATGTTTTCTAAATTTTAACTCAAGTCTTTTGTTGTTCCAGGAAATTCAATCACATCTGTGAACAAACACGATTCAAAAACTGAAGGTTTTTTAACTGGCCTGAATACTCGCAGCCTGTAGGAAAGGAGGGGAAAATTAAATCTGCAATACTGACCGTACAGCTATTGTTTCATTGTTCCCTCATAGCAGGGAATTGGTAACTCTTTTTACATCAGATGCTCTGGTGTATATTTTTGATTTGTAAAACATTTTTCACAGTTTATGAGCAGGTCAGTGTCTTTTTTTTCTTTTCTTTTCCTTCAATAGACAGTGTGGAACAAGCAATTCATTCATGATTAGTCTGCCCCTGCTTCATCATGTTTTTGACTTAATGACATCATCATTGGACTGAAGGATTCTAATGGCATTGAATAAAGTAGGGGGAGTCTACGCTGTGTGGCAGTAATTGCGCTGTTCAAATATATTGAGAGCTATTGTTTGTGGGGTGAAGTAGGACTACAGGGTGGGTGCAAAAAGTTGCTAGGCAAGCGATAAGCTCCTTCTTGACACACAGATGGGCAGCAGTAGTTACCCACTCCACCCAAGTGGTGTAGTGGAGGACAGTTGGGGCTGTGTCTACAGGGTCTTGCTAAGGCGATTGGTTGCATGGCCCTTCAATCAACATGGCTGTCAAAAAGATCACAGCTGGATTTGGCCTGGCCTATCCAGTTGTCAGGGGCGACTTGTGATACCCTGCCCTTTCTTGCAACATTTGCTCCTGAGTGCTGCAATGCCCAATCAGCGCAGCTGGAATGTACCCTTTTTATTTGTGGTGGTGATGAGATAAATGGGAGCAATCTCTTTTTATTTTCTTTATTTTTTGGTCAGGTCTTTTGCTTTTACCAGTGTGGTGTAGTGGTTAAGAGCGGCAGACTCGTAATCTGGGGAACCGGGTTCGCATCTCCGCTCCTCCACATGCAGCTGCTGGGTGACCTTGGGCTAGTCACACTTCTCTGAAGTCTCTCAGCCCCACCCACCTCACAGGGTGTCTGTTGTGGGGGAGGAGGGGAAAGGAGATTGTTCGCCGCTTTGAGACTCCTTTGGGTAGTGATAAAGCGGGATATCAAATCCAAACTCTTCTTCCTGGAATCCCTGAGGCTCTGCTCCCTTCTCCTCCCCTTAGATACGTTTGCTTTTCAGTCTTGGGACCAGAGGGATAGCAAGACAGTCACCTTCTTGTTTTGACAACCATTGGACTTTTGAGATCAAAATAACAGCAATCCTGGACCTCGTTTTACAAAGCGAATGTGTTCATGCAAGTCTTTCTTTTCTTTTTTAACAGCCATTGGGAGAGAAGTGGAAGTAATATTTTAGAGCAACCCCTCCAATTGTTGACATTTGCTGTCCCCTACTTATAACCCAGTTACACTGGAGACTTGTTATTCCTTACCTAGACCATAAAGGTGATCTCTAGGTTGTTGTACGGAATGGGCGCAATCCAAGCAAAGTCAATAACTTTTAGTTGCTGGTGCTGTCAGTAGAATTTTTATTATTATTATTTTGATTGGACCTCCCCTTATTCTTATATTTCCTGCGTTCTTTTCATTACACATAGAGGAAAGTTGTTTTTGTCTCTGCTTATATGATAGGCATGGTGGTAGAATCGCGCATCTTATTCTAAGCATTTTTAAGCTCTCCTTTTGACTTTAGAATTACACACAAAGCAGTACAAATAATAGGAATTGCCTTTGAAATCAGGAATTGCCTTTTGAAATTATCTGTGCATGAATACATTTCTACTTTGCAAATTATGCTGCAGATTGTAACAGTTGGATCAAGGCAGCCTTGAGCAGTGTAGGATGTAGAAATAAGTTGCTTCCTCAGGCGCCCCGCCCCCCCCCCCCAAATTCTGGAATTATGTTGCTAAATTAGCAATGCCGCTGTTCAGCAATACACTAGATGATGCTTTGCAATGTACATTTTTACAACATAAGATTGCTTTTTAAAAACATCAATGTGCTGGTACGGGTAGATTTAATAATGCCAAGAGCACAGTCTTCCTTTTTGTAATAATGGGGCATGGTGCAACACATTAACTTCCCATACCCTAAAACAGTAATGTGGGAACTCACCCAAAGAGAAAGCCAACAGGCTAATCCAGGATGTTTGCCTACCCAAGTGTCCTTTAAGGGTGGGTCTAAGGCATTTACAAAAGGATTTGTCACTTTTAAGTGTGTAAAAACGTTGTTCTTTCACTCCTGGCTTTAAAAACATAGAGCTTCCAAAGTGTTATGGTTTACTAACCACACCCAAACCATTTGTAATAGAAACTTATTCCCCACCCCACCCCACCCCGAAAACGCCAACCTAACATAATGAGCGCCTGCTCACTGTAGCCATAGGAAAATTTTAAGTGGAGTGCCCTTAAACCTTGATGCAGTCGATTGACTGGATGCTCTAGATTGCATCCTAAACATGGCTTAGTAGGTTTAAGTCTGGGTTCACAATCTGGGGACCCTGTCCATAAATCCTGTTAGTGGTGCAGGAGCCAATTCCCTGTACAGCCGTACCTTGGTTCTCAAACACATTGGAACTTGGATGTTTTGGCTCCTGAACACCAAAAACCCAGGAGTGTTCTGGTTTTTGAACTTTTTCGAAAGCTATACATCCAACGCGGCTTCCGACTGAGTGCAGGAAGCTCCTGCAGCCAATTGGAAGTCACGCCTTGGTTTTTTAACTGTTTCGAGAGTCAAATGGATTCCCGGAATGGATTAAGTACGAGAACCAAAGTACAACTGTATCCACTTCCCCGACTTGAAGATGCAGGAGAGCAGGATGGGGAGAACACATGCTATGTCTATCCACTGCAATTTGGCCTGTGACACTTTTTTAGGTCCTTTCCACCTCTCCTACACATCTCCAGTCCAACATGGGAAATTGCTACAGGGAAGTGGTTTCTATGTTATCAGTACCATAAGTTTGAAACAGATTCCCAAGCCCAGCCTGATGTCAAGTTGTATTCTTGGACTATGTGGTGCTTTCATTTCCTGAAATAATGTTAACGGTGTGCTGGCATTGGAAAGACCAAAAGGCAATACTGCACAATGTAAAATACATTACCTTTTGGGAAATCAGAATTACTGCTGGATTTCATTCTGAAAGCAAAGGGTGAAGACATACACAGGACAAAAGAATGTTTTTAGTCGATTACTGCCGTTGTCTTAACTCAAACTCTCCAGATGTTACACTTAAAGAACTGTTGCTGGTGTGCTGGACCACAAATCTGGCAACTGTCGTCAACAGAGGGCTAGAAGCAGCTTACTGCCATGGAAATAGCATGGTGCTTGAGAAGGGAAATAACAGCTTTTTCTTCATGTATACATTTAAACTTAGAGCAGTCCTTGCTTAAACAGGCTTCCCAACCCAACTGACCTAAAACTTACCCAGGAAAACGATAGACAAATATGCAATATTATAAATTATGTAATAGTACCCAATTACGTGTCTGCATATCTGTATTGTTGTACTTGGTAGAGTAGAAGTCAGTCCAGAGCATAAGGACAAGTTTGTTATAATTGGGATAATCCATTTGGGTAACGCTGTTCCAAGCATGTATCATTTCAGGTTGCAATGGTGACTTCCATGTCTCAATGCTTCTCCCATAATCACAAACATTAGCATGCCAGAAGTAGGGGGTTAACCTTTTCTTCTTTATAAAGAGAACTTTTTTTGTGGGAGAGTACTCAAACATGCAGTCAGGAGACTAAAAGTGGAATTATCTTCTGGTTTTAGGTCATCTAGCAGCTTGCACTTAATCTCTTCTGTGGTAACAGGATTCACTTAAACTGCAGCCTATAACTTGCCAAGTTGCAAGCTCACAATCAGTGGGGGAGTTACTAACATTTAGCAATGCGAGTATATGATATTGGGGATGAAGAGGGTGAGTGAAGTGTATATCTTGAACTTGGATCTGTAAAGCTTTTGCAGGAAGAATGGGTGGCTTTTTAAGATGCCTGTTTAGTACCTACAAAATAGTATGGAATGGCCTATTTTTAAGGGGAAAGCTGGTCTGGAATAATCCTTGCAGTTGACAAATGGAAAATGTGCATTTAGTTTCAGTTCTGACACTTGAGTTTTCTGTTGTGTGTGTTTGTGTTTAAAGCTTGAGGGGGGGGGGAATAGTGTAAAAGTCTGCAGTTACGGAATCCTCTAAGGCTGAGCATTTCCAGCTGTTTGGTCTCTGTTTCAGCTCAGCATGTGCGTGTGAGCACATTTTTTGCATATGTGAAAAAGGGGAGCCCCTTGCACTTCTGTTTCCAGGGCATGCTTTGCATTCCCTGTTGCTTCTTCCTGTATTCAGAATTGGCATCCAGCAAAGAGTTTCTTTTGATTGCTGGATGGGTTGAAAATTATGGGCTCCTCACTCCCCTGAAAAAATGGTGCTTTATACTTGACTTGTAATGGTTCACATTAGGCATGTATATTCTTGCTCTGGGCACATCAATAACCATGTTATGAGTAAAAAGAAATTGAAGCAATCGGCTGTGCTGCACATCAGAGGGCTGTGAATTTGATGCCACCACACTCCTCTCACACACACATATATACACACTAAATCTACTTTTTCTATGCATTAGGCGATTGAAGTATTGCAATGGAATGAAAAGGGTTTTTTGTGCATACGCTGTATCTTTTTTAAAAGAATGAAAATAATTAATATTGCCAATGTTGGTGGGGCTGAATTGACCTTTAATCTTTAATATGCTCTTTTAAGTATTGAAGAGCACCATTGTTCATGGGTATTACATACTCTTACATGTTTTAGTCCTTTTTTTAAAAAAGCAAAAAAAGCAAAAAAGCAAATTGTATGGATTGGCCGGGTGATATTTTTTAGTTAATGTGTTAACTTCTAAAAGTTTACTTGATGTTTAAAAACTGTAAATGGTTTGGCATATTTTAACCTCTCTGAAGTACAGGCTTCAC
This sequence comes from Zootoca vivipara, assembly GCF_965207765.1. Classification (NCBI taxonomy): domain Eukaryota; kingdom Metazoa; phylum Chordata; class Lepidosauria; order Squamata; family Lacertidae; genus Zootoca; species Zootoca vivipara. Next base: position 11,154,003 of record NC_142599.1, read on the forward strand.
CTCCCTTCTGTAAGAGAGAGAGAGACAAAACACTGGGAGTTGGAGAATAGTCTGTTCTTAGGATAGATGTGGAAAACTGAGGATTGTGTATTGCTAAATAAGGCCTAGTCTCCTCCTCTGGGATATTCTTCTGTAAAGAAGGTGGGCAAATAGTTCTTCCAACCTTTTTTGTGGCAATGTCAAGGATTAAAAAGTTTACTCATGAAAACTGCTTCTACTGTCTTTTTCTTTGTTGAGTTTCTATTTTGGCTCGGCTCCCTCCCTTCTTTTGCCATTAAAGCTCAAATTTTGGACTACTTCATGTGATATCAAATTGTGTATGATGACATCTAATTTCCTTTCATATATATCTATATATATAAGAATGTAGACACTGCAAGCGTGGAGATAACACCCTTACACTGTAACAGCTGAACCGAATTGCATCAAATTAGGGCAAAGTGTACCTTGCCAATCAGGGAGGGATCTGGCGTAAAAATTTTTTTTCAAAAAACCGTCATAGACCTCTTGGTTTCTCAAACAGTTTTGGGTTTTGTTTTGTTTTTGCAGAGCCATACAATAGTGGTTTGTTAAAAAAGAAAAAGCTAAAGACTGCTTGTTGACTTCTGGATGTTACCCATTAATCATGAAGAGGAGAAATTATGAAAATTCCAAGTTCAAAGGCACTGTAAATGTGGTGTATACTTGGTCGATAGCCATGGCTAAACTCCATTGCTCATATTTCTATAGAGACCACATGCATGATTAAAATGCACACACACCAAAAATGCTCCACAACTGCTATCAATACTGATAAGATAGAGCAGATGGAAATTTAAACAGCAGGTGAAACCATAAATTATTCTGGGCAAAATCAGGACTAAGTATATTAGGAGGAGCCAGACTTAAAGACTCCCTAAGCATAGCAAAAATGAAAAATTGCTCCATTTGATAGGGAGGGTTAGATTTTTCCCATTCCTTCCTGGGCATCTGCTTTGCAATAAATATTTGGAAGCCTTCTTCAGCTGTCTAAACCAGGTGCAATCAGAGAGCTCCCCAAGATGTGATCCCTTCCATTCGTGTATAGCAAAAGCCCTTTGAAGAAATGCAAGTAATTATACATTTCTTACCAGGTTACCATTGGGAAGCAATTAAAATCCTTAAGGGGCTATTAGGTATAATCAAACTAGCAGGCGTTCCTTTCATTCAGCCTTAAAATACACACTTCATTAGAATCAGAATTGCACAGCTGCTTGAAGCTGAAAAGTCTCTAGACTGCCCTGGTGGTGACAGAAATGCATTATTTAGTAATGGAAACAAAATGGTTGAAGAAGCAAATAGGTGTTTATCAGCAATAACTAGCTAGATTGGATGTTTAAAAAACAACACGGTACAAACAGAATATTCATCACAGGCTAAAAATAGCTCCAGGGTGCAACTTATTAAAGCACTTGACAAACATGACCTGCTTTCTCAAGGAATACTGGGGACCTCAAAGCAACTTTTTGAGACAGCTGTGGCTGTGAGCAAAGCATACCCCAAATATCCTCAAAGACACACTCACTTCCTAGGCATCCAAAAAACTAGACCACCAGACCAAGGATTGCAAAATCTGTATGGATGTTTAACTCAACAGGAAGTTGCACTTGCAATGTCCCTGGTGATTTATTTTTGGGATTGTGAGAATGTGTGCGCATCAATGCGTTTTATTCATGATTTACCACCCAGCATTTTGCCATGTATATATTTGCAAGAGGTAAAATACTCTGAAATGAACTGAAGCCAGTTGGGATTTCCCCCACCCCCATCCTTAAGTTGCATCTCCACTCTTTATGATCTTTGCAACAATGAACACCATGTATGAGGCAAAAATGGGTGTCGAAGAAAGCAGGGGACAACCTTTGGAACTGTGTTTATTGCTGCAGTGAGAACAGGCATATATGAGGCAAGCATACTGGCCCTGGCCACTGTGAATTGCCCTAACAGTAGTTAGCTAGGTTTGATGAGGTTCTAGTACCTTGCAGCTGGTATTCTTTGAATAATGTGCAATGAGAGTGTTATGTTTTACCAAAGTGTGCATTTATCTCTCCAAAGCTGCCAGCACTTTCCCCAGATGATGCTATTAGTGTACTTTCTGTATGAGCATCACATTAAGAGAAAATCCTCCTACCCCAAGTGGCAGAGCCTTCTGCGGGGTTTAGGAAAGAAGCAATCCTTTTATAATGCAGTCCTTAAGAATAGCCAGAACTACCATCCCTAATGAAACTTTTGACAATCCTAACTGTCTCACATCTAATGTAGTTTTACACACAAATGCAGTAAAAACAACAACAAACCAAGCAAAGGTGCTGTGCATTTTGTTTTGTGCTCATGTAGCTAACCGTTTACTTCTTTGTGTGTGTTTCTTCTGCTAAACACAGTTCTAACTGTTACCCACTGCCACTTCCCTGTCCAAGCCACAATCAAACTTCAGTAAGGAATTGTGCGATTTCCCCCAGCTGTGACTAGAATTTGGTTGATCTGTTTCAAAGTATTATGTCCAAAACAGCATGCCTCTTTTTCAATGCAAGCCTGACCATTTGCTTCCTGGTATGGTATGGAATGGAAATAGACAGTGCCTCCATATTCATCACACCACTTTAAGAAAGCCTGTCTTCTTTGTAAGAAGTACCAGTCAGGTAGTCTTGATAAGCTCTCAATAAGCCAACAAAAAAACAGTCATTAGATGCAGCTCAGTAAGAGGTGGCAATGCAATAGGGTATAACTTAACACACAATCTATTCCAACATTTAGAGTCAAGGCTGCCCAAGCACATTCTCCACGTTGTACGTGCAATGCAGTTTCCATTCCATCTCAAAAGGAACATGTTTCTTTATTGCTTCCAATTGCACAAACCTACAACGTTCAGTGTCAGTTTTGATACCCATATTTGGAGGAGTTACTGAACTGAAGTTTGACACAACTGGTGAGAGGCCAAGGAATCAAAATTCGGATGAGAATTAGTGGTGCCGGTGTCTGAAACAGGCCCATAGTTTTTATCCTTGTAACCACTGCAGCTCTTCAGGGAATCACTGTATGAATTTGGGTACTCTCCCCAAAGATCAAGGTCTGCTCTGATACTGGTGGACTCAACTGAGCTTTCTTGAAGAGTTGGGTCCACTGGCTGCTCATCTGCAATGCCCATCCCCATATTATTATGGATAACATTTGGCTCAGATAAAGCATCTGCACATTGATTCACATGCTCTGCTAAAACCAAAGGCTGCTGATCATCCCCTTCCTCAGAAATAACAAAAACAGGTTTGGGTTTATCCATTTCCAATGAGAGCGGCTTGGATTTTGAGCCATTGACTATGTTGCTTGTGAGCTGGATGGGCCCTTCAAGGAGGTCTTCGGTACCCTGGCCTGGACTGTTGACTGGAGATCTTGTGCCCACATGCTTTGCATGATCAGACAGCCTTGGTTGGTTACAGTCGGGAGAACTTGTTAAAAACCCAAAGTAAGGGTTTCTGAAACGGGATCTTTTCAAGTTGCAGCTACTGCTTAGCTTGCGTTGTTTCTGTGCCGAATACGTCAGCGGGTAAGATGCAGTGCTGGCCGATGAGTCCAAGTAAGCCGGTTCGGAGATGCCGTCTATTTCTGCAGCTGAAGTTACTTTCCGAGTAGCTGCAGTCTGGTCTTTCGTGGATGCAGAAAAGCCCTGGCAGGAGCAATCATAACATCAACTCTGATCATCAGATCTGAGGGAACTACAAGTGAATATTTCTTAAGAAGTTGTTAAAGAGGTCATTTTGCTCTATTCCTTCACTGTCATTTCCTTCTGTGCCTTGCTCATGATTGCCTTTCCCACAACTTGAAGGTCAATGCAAAGAAGGGGGGGGGGGAGAGACATGCATGCACATGTGGGAAGGAGTGTTCTGAAGGTAAGAAAACTGTTAATATTTCACAAGGTCTCCGCCATTCCTTCCTTTATTTTTTTCTATTACAGAATCAAAGTCAGGAATGGGGAACTTCTGGCCCACAAGTTGTTGCTGGACTATAACTCCCATCAATCCTGGCCATTGGCTATGCAGGGCTTGCTGTAAGTGTCACTCAGCTGGTTAGCACTGGTTAGCTGAGCAGGGATTGGTTGCCCTACAGAGTTCTCAAGTGGGGCTTTGCTGTTGGTGCCTATCAGCTGTTGGGTGTTGACAGCAAGCCACATTTGCCAAGGAACAATTGGGAGCGAATTGTTAAGGCTCCTGCAAAGGCTTCCTTTGCAGCTGTGCCTTTACCTGCCCCACACCCGATGCCATAGATGGCATTACATGTGCGACAGATGGGCATGGCTCTGTGAAAATGACCCCATGGGCCACCCACACCGGCCCTTACTTGACTTGCAGATGCTAGATTCTTATTAGCATACAAGCATGACAGTACTAGTAGGGGAAACCGGCTAGACCTGAAGCCACTGATCAAACTTTGACAGCAGATCTGCAGGACACATTCAACTTGCACCCCCAGGGCTTTCTACAAATACTTACGCTGCTGTTAACCAATTTGGTGAAAGGGCTGTTAGTAGCCCAGCTGCACCACTTTTTCTGTAGCTGAGGCAATGGAGCTAGTAAGTCATGAAAAGTACGAGCACGCCATGTTCGCTGAGTTGGGCAATGGCTCTCTGTTTGTGCCACCCCTATATTTGTAGCACTGATGCCAGATTCCACTGGACCTGCTGTCAGCCAGTCAGAAACTGAGCCGGGACTTGTGATGCTTCTCTTCAGCTTTCTGTCCTAATGGGAAAAAGACAGATAAATCAAAACAAAAATACTGCATGTGATACCTTTATCCAGTTGGCCAGTGAATTTTATTCTAAAATCCATACTTGAAGCTCTTGCCCAATTAAAATCTCATAGCTCAGTCGGGTAGAGCATGGGACTCTTAAACTCAGGGTTGTGGGTTCAAGCCCCACATTGGGCAAAATATTCCTGCATTGCAGGGGGTTGGACCAGATGACCCTCATAGTCCCTTCAAACTCTACAATTCTATGGTTCTGTGACTTTTACTTGATTAATCAATTGATTAAATTCACAGTATTTTGCATATGAATTAAAGCAATTGTTCTGACTCGAAAACATATACTTTTTTCTGGATCAGCTTTCCCCAGTGTGGTGCCTTCCAGCATAGCTGCCAAGTCTCCCGTTTTCCCCGGGAAACCCCCGTTTTTCCAGCTGTCCCCAGCCGAAAAAACGGATTTTTTTGTTTTTTCCAGTTTATTCTGGCGCAGCGGCCATTTTGGAACTGGGCGGAGCATGCTCAGAAGCGACTTTTGATGCTGCTCTGCCCAGTTCCAAAATGGCTGCAGCGTGACTTCTGCTGCGGCGACCATTTTGGAACTGGGCACAGCAGCATCAAAAGTCACTTCTGAGCATGCTCTGCCCAGTTCCAAAATGGTCGCCGCGCTACTTCCAGTATGCTATTTTCGGTCCGGTCCCTTATTTTTCAGAGAGGAACTTGGCAGGTATGCCTTCCAGATGTTGGAAGACGGTCCCCATAATCCCTGAACATTGACCATACTGACTGGGCCCTAGCTGTACCACTGACTCCTCAGACTGGTAACTCCACTCCAAGTTCACAGGCACCAATCTCTCTAGTTACCTGCTCCTGCAAATCGCGTAGAACCAGGGACCTTCTACATGCCAAGCACATGCACCTTCAGTCCTAAAATAGTGCTTGCAGATTAAAAATTGCAGTATACACATACACAAGCCCCATCTACACTATGTATTTGAATAAGTCTTATACCATTTTAAACAGTCATGACTTTCTCTGAAGTATCCTGGGAACTGCTAAGGGTGCTGAGAGTTGTTAGGAGACCCCTATTCCCCTCAGGGACCTACATCTCAAAGCTGGTTCCAGGATTCTTGCAGTAGCAATTGTCTTAATCACAAATACTTGTGAATTGCTTAAAAAAAATAGAAAATGAAAGAAAGCTGGAAATACATCAAATGGCTTGGGCATAGTATTAACACCTTATAATGCTTCATAATTTACCAGACAGACACACTCTTGACTCTCAACAGTGGTGGATTAGCTTTCTTGCTGGAAGCATAAACTCTCAACTGCTCCTGTTTAGGGTGGCCACATCTCGTGCTTTATAGAGGACATTCCTCTGTTTGTGGAGATGTCAGAGGACAGGCTTCTGTGCGAAAGTCCTGTTTGAAGGGCTGTCTAGTCTAAATCCAGTTTGAAGATCAATAACCATAACAAATGAGAGCAGGAGGGGATTTGAAGTTCCCATCAACAATTAGCTCCTGGATATGAGGCTGAGCAGCCACATGTACTAGCAAAGGTTATGCAAATATTTTGTGTCCCCCCCCCCTTTTGGCAATCCATTAAGCGGCCAAGGATGGGTTGTATCCAAAGCTAGTCCTACTTGGAATAGACACATTGAAATTGATGGACATTGCTAATTTGGGTTCAATAATCTCAATGGGTCTGCTCTAAGTAGCATTTAGTTAGATCCCACCTTTAGTTACTAGAGACAGCTCTTATTTCCTGTTACTTAGTAATGGCAAATCATGGACAGCTGTAAAAATAGATGACTGACCTCTATAAAGAAAGACATCCAACCACCCTATGCTCCATTGGTGAGCTCCTCCTCTGTTAGTGGATACTGCGGGGGGGGGGCATACCTGCCAAGTTGCTGTCAGAGAAATAAGGGACCGGGCCGGAAATAGCAGACCGGAAGTAGCGCTGCCGCCATTTTGGAACTGGGCGGAGCATGCTCAGAAGTGACTTTTGATGCTGCTTTGCCCAGTTCCAAAATGGCCGCCACGCCAGAAGTCGCACTGCAGCCATTTTGCTTCTGAGCATGCTCCACCCAGTTCCAAAATGGCCACCGCGCCAGAATAAACAAAAAAATCCATTTTTTCAGCTAGGAACAGCTGGAAAAAACGGGGATTTCCCGGGGAAAACAGGAGACTTGGCAGCTGGGGGGGGGGGTTACCTGGTGTAGACAACAGCATCAGAGAGCGGCAGTGCCCAAGCAATACCATGTGGCTGCCCTAACCACCATTTTTCACTGGAGGCATTGTGGGAAATTAAAATGGTGGCTTGATCCAGCTGCCACTGAATGTTATGCAGAATGGTGGTATGAAATCACACACACACAAAAAAAAATGTAACAGAAGACAGCTGGGTGCTGACCCTAGCTATGAGCACAGTGGAATTACAAGCATGTCCCTATTTTCATCCATGAAGCATTGGGCTCCTGCCATGATCAGAGCTCAGACTCACACTCTCTAGGAATCCTGGAGCCACTGTTGACCAACAGTTGCTTCTCACTAAAAGGATTTAGATAATCTCCCCCCCCCAAAAAAAAAATCCGCTTATGGGTTCACATAGTCTAGACAGGCATTTCAAACGAGGGTGATCCTGGGATCTTTTTTTACTGTCAAGGTTCAAAATTTCACACCTCCATAAACATTGGCAAAACATCCAGAAAAGAAAAGAACAACAGCAACTAAGTGGAAAACAAATACTTATTTGCTAAGTTCTGACTTGATTTAGGATAGGGAGCATGTTCCTATCCTAGGGAGTAGACTATAGTCACAATTCTACCACCAGGAAATTTGGATAATTTATTTCAGTATTTTCCTGTATGACGAAATGCTCGCAGAATTTCATATAAATCTCTCTTTTCTCTTAGTCAATGTATTTGTGCAGACATTGCCCTCCAGATGTTTTGTACTACAACCCACATCAATCCCAGCCAGCAAGGCCCAATGATCAGGAATAACTGGAATTGTAGTCTACAACATCAGGAGGGCACCAAGATGGCTACACCTAGTGTGTGTGTGGTGTGTGTGTGTGTGTGGCTAGCACAGGTTTAAAATATGTGCTGCCTTTTGTTAGAACAAAATAATTTAAAGGTGGCTAACCCTGTGGCCCCAAAAATGTTGCTGGAGTCCCATATCCCATCAGTATGGCAAATGGGTAGGATGATGGGAAGGTTGCAAGTTGTAGCTAAACATTGTTAAGTGAGTCCCATCTTATATGTTGAGGTTATAGGTGTGTCCTGGATTTTGAAACATCTGAGAACTACTGGTTGAACATGCACATGTGAATCAAACCCAACTGGAAGAGAAAAAAATGCTGAAAAACACAGCCCAAGATTTCATTCACTGAAAATGTCTCACTGAAAACACACCAAGGATTCCTCTACCTGTATTCTGTAGGAGGTAAAACTCAAGCCACCAGCTCCAGGGCTGGCTGAAATAATAAACACCTCATCACTTCCAGACTCGGTGGTCACTGCTGACATTGAAGAAGGTATATCCTGGTCTGTTTGCTGAGGAGAGCACTCCATGCTGCCATCGTAGGAAGTGACTAAAGAAAACACAAATATGTGTCATTAACTATTATTTATAGTATAATACCATCAGGGTGTTGCTGGTTTTGCAACAGTACTGTCCTAGAGAGTACCGTGGCAGGGACTTCCGGTCTGGCTCCATCAGAAATCGGCGAGGGAAACCTCGGGCTCCGAGGTTCCCTGCGTCTCGGGGGGGGGGGGAGAGCCGCTTGGGCGAACATGGATACCCAGCAGAGCTGCAGGTAACCCCCTTTTGGGGGGCGACAAGAGCAGACGGAGCGAGACGGAGCCTTGGGACAATTCGCTCACTCTGAGGCGCAAAGCTCCTTGCCGGTCTCAATTGAGTGCCAGATGCCTCCAAAAATCGATTTGGACTTGTAAGTAAATCTATTTAATCAATTTGGAAAAAGAATTTGGACCTGGGAGGGGAATCCAAAAGAAAACAGAGGTCGTTTCCCCCCCTACCGAGACACCAAGATGCAATTACCGAGCCTACAGCCATTATGCTGAAACGGGACTTTGAATTTCTCTGAAAATCAAATTGGACCCCTTCCCTGTGGCAGCGAAGCCAAGGGAAGGCGATTTACTTTATTTGTGTGGATCTCCGTAAAAAATTGGAACTTTATATTAACGAGCTCTCCGGTAACCGGTGACGGGAAACTGTAGGCCAACATTGGGACTCGTTTCTGGCACAACAGCCTATATGCCATATTGTAACTTGAGAAGACAAAGGATACAGACAGTCAAAACAACACCACGAGATGTGTGAGAAAGGGATACAAAGTGTATGGGAAAAAGTTCAAGAAGTGTTGACAGGAGTAAAAGAATACAAAAGACTTACAAAGTTATGGATTGAAACTCAGCACCAACCTCTCCCCACAGACAATTTTGAGACACAGGTTGAGGATATAGATGCTGTAAACATCAATGTTGTAAAGGAGGAAGACCAAGAGGAGCTACAGATTTCGATCGAAGTGCAATCGGTGAGAGAGGTTGCACAGGACATACGGTACGTAACAACAAAGGAGCTCCAATGTGTGAGGAAGCCCAGGAATCATTTTTCCCAGTGAGAGAGAGGGGAGCAGGGAAGCCGAAGTTATGACAAAGTTATTAAAATGAGATTTTTTTTTCTCTTTTCTTTTTTTCCTGGAATTTCCTCCAGCTTTTCTGTTATATTTTTGTATTTGTTTTTTTCTTTTTTCTTTTCTTTTTTCTATATAGTATTATGATATGATTTGTAATCTTAAGTTGAAAATTTTTAATAAACATAATTAAAAAGAGAGAGAGAGTACCGTGGCAAACCCTATGCATTTGTTGCTTACCTGCTCCATTTCCGTCAACAGAGTGATTGTTGTTTTCATTCTCTTGACTCGGCATCACCAGCTGCAGCTCATTGATATCAACAGCGGCATTCTGGATCCCATTCTACAACTCAAAACATTCCCCAGTCAACATCTTCAGGTAGACACCAACAAGAATCAAAGAAAAAACCAAGAACCTGCACAAACCATCAAGACCACAAACTACTAGCACTAACCTCTCGGTCACTGCGTGCATCCAAAGAACTCCTTTTGGGACACAATTTCTTCCTGAAGGGGTTGGGTGGGGAGAGCAGGGGAGGGAGGAGGAAAGAGGAAAGAGGAAACATCACATTTATGCTCATTTCAGCAGCCCTTGCAGCTGGAAGTTCAGCATCACCTACTAGACCAGAAGATGGGAACCTTTGTCACAGGGGTTCTCTACCTGGCCTTAGAACTCTCCCCCAGCCACACCCCACCACAGGCTCTGCTTTTTGTTGGACCTTGAGCTCTGATACTGTTTCTTGTTTGTATGGGTGGAGCATAGAGAGAGGTGTATGTTTGTAGAAGCTAGCCTACTGTACATGGATTGCTCCACCCACTTTGGCATCTGGCCCCGCCCTCCACTGGCATGTGGCTCTCAGGAGGCTGCTTGGACAGGAATGTGGCCCTCGGCTTGAAAAAGGTCCCATACCTCTTTCTAGGAAGAAAGACAGCCAAAAATCCAGGCTACCCACAGTGGTGTTCCATTTTTGGAGTGGGCAAAATTGCATATTATATTCCCAGAAGTGAAATACGACGCCCAAATACAGCAATGAATATCTGAAAGACCTGCCTCCTTCCCTAGAAAACCCTCTTGGGTGCTAAGATCAGCAGAGGGTGCTTTCTTGGTAGTTCCTCCAACCTCAAAGGCGCAGAGGGTGGCAGCCCAGGAGAGAGCCTTCTTGGTGGCAGCCCCTAAGCTGTGGAACTCCCTCCCCGCAGGAGTGCATCTGGCAGCTTCATTGTACAGCTTCCGGCAAATGCTGAAGATGTATCTCTTTAACCCTGGCTTTTCAGAATGCACCTTATTTTTGTAATTGTAACTTGTTTTAAATCGTTTTTGATATTGTGTTTTAATGTTGTAATTCACCCTGGGATCTTAGGGTGAATGGTGGGTGATTAATAATAATAATAATAATAATAATAATAATAATAATAAACACGCAGGAAAACAGACATGTTTTAACCTGGCATCAAAAATGTCAGCACTTGGTGTACTTCTCGGGGTGAGGATTTCAACAATGGTGGTGCTATGACAGAAGTTCCTGTACCACCCACTGCTGTGTTTCCCTTGGTGATGGGATTATGAGAAGGGCCTTTCCCACTGATCTAAGGACCTGGGCCAGCTCACACAGTGAGATTTGTTCATTTAGATACCTCTGCTCCAAGTCATTTATGTTGATTTTACTTGTTTTTATTTAACAGAACTTATGTGCCACTTAAATATCAAAACCTCCAAGCAAGTTTAGATGCATTAAAATCAAATTAAAAATTAATTAAAATTAAAAATTAAAATTACTGATAAAAACCAGCATTAAAAACAAGTTAGGCTGAAATTTTCAGATTAAAATTAACATTAATAAAATGTATATCTATACAGACACACACACACAGAGAGAGAGAGAGAGAGAGAGAGAGAGAGAGAGAGAGAGAGAGAGACTGAGACTATGAAATAAAATTACATTTTAAAATAAATGTTGTATTTATACGTCTGGATATGCTTGCTTAAATAATAATCTTAATTTTTAGCAAGCACCTACTTAATATCAAGGGGCAGGGAGTTCCAAAGTTTAGGTGCTGTCACACTGAAGGGTCAATTCCTAGCAAGTGTGGAACAATGTTAGGTGACATTGGTAAAAGTGCCAGCTTTGCTTTTGCCAGCACATAAAATTCAGCCTGGAAATGAACAGGCAACTATTGAAGATCTTTCTGAGTCAGTATTAGGGGATTCCTAGTACCTGCTTCATTCAACATCCTCACAGCTGAATTCTGCACTATTTGTATCATCTGGACATATTATAGTTATCATTGAGAAGTAGTGGTAGTAGAAGTACTTTTTTCTGGGGTTGGGGGCGCAGGGGTACACATAACCCTAAACATTTTGTGAATCTAAGTTTGGCCTCATTGAGAATCTAAGTTTGGCCAATATGAGTAGGAAAATGAGAGTGCCCCTAAACATTCTTTTTTTGGGGGAAAGCACTGAGTAGTAGTAGTAGTTGTCTTACTCATGGTATCCACACACAAACACACACTCATTTATTTATTCAATTGATATCCCATCCTTCCTCCCAAAGGAGCCCAAAGCAGCGAACACATGAACAGTGCAATAGCAAAAGCATGCTAAAAACATTATCTCAGCTAAGGCTGCCAGGTTCAGCCACTAAAACAGGAATGTTTTAAAAATCCCTCCTGAAAGTCAGTAAAGAGGGGAAGGTAAGCTCCTCACCAGGGAGGACAATCATCAAATGGGGAGCCACCACCAAGAAGGCCCTGTCACAGGTTAATTGCAACCATGAATCCCCGTCCCCCCCCCCCCGTGGCGGCGGCAACAACAAGGCCTCACCTGCTGATCGTAGGGTCCAAGATGGTTGGCAAATGGGGAAGGGACTCTTTTTGGTACTTGAGCCCCAAATACACACAAACACACACACATTCTGGGTACAGGGACACACAAGTCGTTGGTCACCAAATATAGAGACAGTCATTGGCTCTTAACTGGTCAAGTGAGCTCCACAACCCCACAGAGTGAGGCCAGCTTGGGCTCTAAGGAATACAGCCTTACTGCGTTCCTCATTCTTACTGCGTTCCTCATTTTTGGGTTAAGTTTAAAAACAGAGCAGGGGTGGCAGCCTTTGGGGTTGCCTGCAAGGAGCCGAGAGGGAATAACAAGCTCATTCTCTTCTGGTAAGGCACAGAGGTTGCCGTCAGAAACGGCTCCTTGGCAGGTCAGAGCTGCAAGAGAGCTTGGTTTCTGTTGCAAGGCCTCTTCATACTTCACAGCCACAGAGTGCGGGCGGGGGGGACCCCCAAACCCTCAGGTCTCTGCAGGGCACGATTCAAATTAAATAAGGTGGACGAGCCTCTTGTTCTTGGGGGCTTGGGAAAGGAGAGGGGTGAAAAACAGCCTCGCTGCTAACCCAGGCCGGGCTTCATGGCCAAAAGTAATTAGAATTATTGGCCAACCAACAACTGAGGCTTTCATTCCTTTCCCCAACCAGTAAACAAAGGCAACAGTGTGGCAAAATCTTGGAGTTTCCCAGAGAGCTCTCTGTGGCTGAAGGGAATGAGTGTCTCCAGCGGGCACACACAGATACACACAGACATACACACACACACACACTCAATTAGAAGAGTGCCAGGGTGCTAGATTTGGCCTGCGTCTTTCGGGCTGCCTGCAGGGGTGGGGAGCTGCTACTTTTAGCCAGCAACCGGCAGATTAAAAGCAGTAATAATACGGATGGTAATGATAAAGAATAGGAGAGATGAGGTGAGGGCTAGCCAAGTTCTGGTTCTCCCAAGGACAGGCCACGGTGAGGGGAAGGAGAAAGCAAGGCATGTTCAGAAAACAGAGGACCCCACGGTTATTCACTTCTTTTGTGTAGGCTTTTACAACAGAAACGGTCGCCAGCTAATTTGAGATGTTGAGCTAGGTTGAACGCTGCGGGCCTAGAGTCAGTTTTCAGTAACAGAGACGAATAATTAGTGTTTCTGCTACAGCACTTTCCCCTCGGTGCTCAGACACCCTGCAGCAGTGGTTTGGGGCTTGCAGAGTGTTTACTTTGGGGTTCCCCCCCCAAGTCCAGCCCAAGATGTTTGGCTACCTGAGGCAAAAATAAAATAAAATGGCACCTTCCCAATTCCATATACAGTGGACCCTCGGGTTCATAACTTTCGGGTTGTGAACGTGGCAAATCCGGAAATGTATACTTCCGGGTTTTGTCACGCCCGCATGTGCAGAGCATTCTGCACACCTCGCGCATGTGAAGAAGCACTCTATTGTGCTGTGCGCATGCACAGAAGCGGCGCCTCTTCTTACAAAATTTTTGGGGTTCGCATGGACCACTGGAACGAATAAAATTCATTTCCGGAGGGTCCACTGTACAGTCGTACCTTGGTTCTCGAACAGAATGCGTTCCGGGAGTCCGTTCCGACTCCCGGAACTGTTCAAAAACCAAGGTGTGGCTTCCGATTGGCTGCAGGAGCATCCTGCAGCCAATCGGAAGCCACAGAAGCCATGCCAGATGTTCGGCTTCCGAAAATCGTTTGAAAACCGGAACACTCACTTCCAGGTTTCGATCGTTTGGGAGCCAATTTGTTCAGGAGCCAAGGCATTTGAGATCCAAGGTACGACTGTATAAAAGATGATCCAAATTGTAGCCAACTCTTCTTTTTCCCCCCAACACCAGTCATGCGACAGGGTCCTCCACTGCACCTCGGGGCAGCATGCTAGTTTAGGGGTTGCTGAGCAAGCCACATGGCCCACATGGTTCTGTCTGCTTCTCCATCCCTTGGCATTTGCCTCCTGAATTGGCCAATTCACTCTAACAGCCTTGTAGTTTTATTAGAAGAGATTCACCAACTGGAGCCAGGTGCAAAAGATGTAAGGTTGGATCCAGCTTAAGATAGCCAGCATGGCATTGTGGTTACAGTGTTGGACCAGGACCTGGGACTAGGCCAGAGTTCGAATCCCCACTTGACCTGAAGCATGCTAGAAGACTTTGGGCCAGTCACTTGCTCTCAGCCTAACCTGTCTCAGAGGGGTTTTGTGAGGATAAAATGGGGAGGGAGAGTAGTATGTATGCCACCTTGAGCTCCTTAGATAAAAAGTAGAATAAAAATGTAGGAAAAATAAATAAATGCTCTATCAGGGGTCCCCAAACTAAGGCCCGGGGGGCCAGATGCAGCCCAATCACCTTCTAAATCTGTCCCACGGACGGTTCGGGAATCAGCATGCTTTTGCATGAGTAGAATGTGTCCTTTTATTTAAAATGCATCTCTGGGTTATTTGTGGGGCATAGGAATTCGTTCATATTTCCCCCCGAAATATAGTCCAGCCCCCCACAAGGTCTAAGGGACAGTGCACCGGCCCCCTGCTGAAAAAGTTTGCTGACCCCTGCTCTATGACATCCATGACTCTGATACACGGCAAAAATCACTTGGTTGTAAATTATTCTGTCTTTGCATGCTGTGCAACTAGACACAAAGATTACATTTGGAGATGTCCCTCAATGAAGGAAAGACTAAATTAATCGTATGAATTTCAGTCAATTTATTAAATCAATAAAATCTGCACAAATTTGCCTACAAGGTATTCTCTCTTCAATGTCTCTTCAAAGATAGTATGTGTAGGTGGTTTTTGTTTAATATAAGCACTTGTTTTTTAATTAAGAAGAACTCTACTGCCCCATTAGTCTGGGGTACCTTTTAAATCAATTAAAATATTGTAAATTTATTAATTTAATGAAGTAATCAAACATGGCTTAGTAATATTCTTATCGTCTGGCATCCCCCACTGGAAGGCATCCCTCAGCTGAGAGCGATAATTCTTAAATGAAAGTTAAGGGTAGGGATCGACGGATCTCTCAATTTCAGTTCTCTGTTCCTCATTTTTCCAATCTTAAATTCAGTTCTCCACATTTCTGCAGCAATTTGCATTTTTAAAACATCTTTAAAAAAACATTTGTTAGCTTGTTAGTGCAAAAGTATCCTAATAACCACATTTTTGTACTCAGGCTGAGCAATATAGACTTGTTTACAAGCAATTTCCCCAAATATAATCGACTTTGTAGGTTATTACCACTAATATATGCATTTTTATGCACACTTTCCCCTAATATACAGTGGAACCTCAGGTTACATACCATCCTCCTTACGAACGAGCTCCACTAACCCGGAAGTAGATGCTCCTGGTAGCCAACTTTGCCCCGGAATGCAAGCGGAATTCACGCGCTGGCGGCCCGGCGGCAGCGGGAGTCCCCATTAGCAAAAGCACACCTCAGGTTAAGAACCATTTCAGGTTAAGAACGGACCTCTGGAATGAATTAAGTTTGTAGCCGGAGGTACCACTGTATATGCAATTTTTGGTACACATTATTACTTAGCTGGAGAACTGCATCACAAAATTCAGAGCAATGCAAATTTAGGATGGCTGTGCTTTGGTTCAGATATTATTTCAGAAAGTGCAAATGCAGCAGGTCGGTCTTGAAATGTGAACTGAATTGAACTTCTTCCCCATCCCTAGTTAAGGGTTCAAAAAGGAGTCAACAAGGGCAGCACCTACCTGCAAGCTATACAGAGCGAGGACAAAAGAACAAGTGCAAAGAAGACTATCCCTGCTATTATCATCAGCATCATAATATTTTCTATCCCCTCGTTTGAGTCACTCACAGCAACCAGTTCTGTATCGTTCTTGTACTCAAAGAGCATCGCAAAGCCTCGCCCGCGATCCGTGGTCGTGATCAGCTCCACAATGACTTCTACCATCTTCAGAGAAGACCCAAAAGTCATGTTCTTGTTCAGTGGTGAATTTGTTCCGCAGAAGCGAGAAGAGAAGGCAGTGAGGTCAGAGACGTACAAGACATCATGGGGACAAACATCAATTGAGGATGGTGGTGTGGAGGAAGCATCTGTTGGCAAGCCCACCGTTGAAATGGCCACGTCCTCTCCAAAAGTCACATTTCCTAAATGTTGTTTAGGGCCTTCTGAATCTTCGCTTCCTCCCCTGGCAGCAAGGTGAGCAAACAGAATTTTGTCCTTCAGGTTTCGATCCCCTTGTACTCCACCAAAAATTTGTCCTGGCAAAGTGACATTGGTAGCTCCCATTAACGGCAGTTCACTAGGCTGAGTAACTGCTAACTCTTTGGGTTCTTGCGTTTGCTGGAATTGCTTGGACTCCTGTTTCTGAGAGGTGGCCTCTGGAAACCTATCATCATCAAGATTATAAAAATCCTTCAAGTGAGACTCTTCGAAAATTATACCCTTAGTAGGAATGGTGTTGGGGAGGTCTGCATTTTCCTCAGTGGGGGGAAGCTCTTCGTTTGTGTTTTTTGGAAGGGAAAGGAAACCACCCCAGACATGTGGATTTTCGCTGATGCTTTCAAACACATCGAAGTCAAAAATTTCCAACATTAGGTATGTTCCAGCAGGGATAAAGAACTGCCAAATACAGTGCATGCCCGATGAGTAATTGTTTGGGAAACCAGGTGATAAAATAAGTCCTCTTTCCAACAAGCTGAACTGTGCACCGCAAGAATAGTATACCTGAAATTAAAAGGGGGGAGATTACTTCTTAGTTGCTTTGAATAAAAAAAGTATCAACGCTCTGTCACTGGCATTTGTTCCCACCCCTTTGCAAACTTCATCTAGCTGGCTGCCTGTGAGAATATTTGTAAGGAATATGCCTCTGATTGCCAATTGCAGGGAACTGCAAGTGTGAGAGTGCTGCTGCACTCAGGCCCTGCACGCAGGCATCCCATAAACGTGGTTGGCTACTGTGAGAACAGGGCACTGAACTAAGATGGGCTTTAACTGGCACCATTAGGCAGAGTAAGGCTTGTTAGTTTGTGAAGTGACTGCTCCTGATAAATATATCCCCAGTGGTGGATTTGTCAATGAAATTCTACTAAATATTGATCCAGAGCAGATTCCAATGTACAGTCGTACCTTGGATCTCGAACGCCTTGGCTCCCAAACAAATCGGCTCCCAAATGATCGAAACCCGGAAGTGAGTGTTCCAGTTTTCGAACAATTTTCGGAAGCTGAATGTCCGATGGGGCTTCCACAGCTTCCGACTGGCTGCAGGAGCTTCCTGCAGCCAATCAGAAGCTGTGTTCTGGTTTTCAAACGTTTTGGAAGTCTAACGGACTTCTGGAATGGATTCCGTTTGACTTCCGAGGTACGACTGTATAGACCAGAGGCAATTGTTTTACTGCTACTGAAGGCAAATGAACACAATGGTCACAAATCCAATAAATTCAGGACTGGCACTGTCCATAAGAAATCCAGTTGCAGCAGACTTAACTTAAATTTACAATAACTTATAATAAGACTAAACCTTAACACTAAGCATATTATGTACAGAACACCACACCAGAAGGAAAGAGAGATAGAAAGAGTGAAACTCAGGCTTCTTCTGGCCTTATTATTATAGTCTGCATGACCTTGACAGAAAGAGGTAACAGAACCAGTTTAAACCAGCTGTACTCAGCTTCTCTGAAGGAATAACCCAAACATCACATCCCTTTTGCTTGTTTCTTTCACACAGAGAAGCTTCCAGAAGCTTCCAGAACCCTCTTGAATTAAGTAGAATAGGAAAGAACTCTACACATCAGATCAATACTTTCTGCACTAAGAAATGCAAACTGACAGGATTGTGCGATTTCCCCCTATGGATCAACACAGCACCTTTTGCCTTGTGTGGGATTCAACTGTATTGTGAAAGGCCTAGATATGTTACTTGTTGCCTTGCTCACACTGGAGGCGGCTGCCATGTCCATAATTTTCTTGATTAAAGGTATAATCAAACTGGTATGTTTGTTGGGAATGTTTTCGAGTGGAGGAGCGTGCTGTTGACCTTTGCATGGATCTAGGGGAAATAAATCAATTCAGAAAACATCAATGCAATCCCTGCATTAACTTGAGGGATATAATATCCTGCCGCCTCCCTGCTGCCTTGAAAAGAGGAAAGTTATAAATCAATAGGGCAGTCGCTGTTATGCAGGCACCATTCATTCCCCGGCATTAATGGGGGAGGAAAGGGGGTTTATTTTAAAACCAAAACTAAAAAGGATTAAGTCATTTTCAGTCTGTTTAAACACAAAAAGGATCTTGGCAGGACAACAGACAAATCTTACAGAGTCTGTGTATAGGCACAGATGTCAAAATATTCTAGATTCCTAACAGGCCCTCTTTGGCTCACACTGAAATTAAAGGCTTTGGAATACACCATAAATTAGTTTTTTAAAGTCTCTCTTCCTCCCACTCCACTTTTCTCCAGTGGAAAACTTGTAAAATGAGAGGTGTAGGTTTAAATTTTAAAATTTTTCTCACATTCCTATAATCTAAGACAGGGTGGGGAACCTGATCTGGTCAGTGGGCCAGATACATATCTCTCCTACCCTGGGGTTGGGGAAGACAGAATAGGCTCACCTGCCACCATAATAACATCAGGTGATGATCATAGGGACTTCAAAGCACCACATAGGGCTTGCATTGACCCTGTGTGGTCCTTTAACCACCACAGACCAGCGGAATTGAAATCACCACCTATCAGCTGATATAGGTGGTGACTTCAAGCCTGCTTCCAGCAGCGATCAGCTGTATTATCAAGTTCCTTATGGGATACTCAGTCGTGCAGTTGAACCACTTGCATCTCTAACCGCCATGCACCTGATATCTTGTGTGATGCCAGCTGCAGGGAAGGTGGGAATGATTTGAGGAAATGGGCCAAACTGGGAACTACCGTATGTCAGACCAAATTTGGCCTGTGGGATGGGCGCTCCCCACCCACATCTGGAAAGAAGGCTGTTTGGCTTTCTTTTGAGAAGGAATACCTTTAGCTGCTGATATGAAAGGCTGCAAGGGGTAATGGAACAAAAGGAAGCGGGGAGGAAACCAGCCAAACCCAACAATCTGCTCTGTTCACAAAAAGTATATCTGAAAAGGTCACCTCAGCAGTCAATGATTTATTCATTATAGCCAGAAAGGCTGAGCAGACTCATGAATGTATTCCATCGACAAGACAAAGGAGGAGGAAATGCAAGGAAGATCAAAAGACCGCTTCAAAAAGAAAAAAAAGGGGGGGGGTAAAGAAATTTAAAGCCTGAAAAGGGAGTTTCTGGAGGAGAGACAGAAGGAGGGGTCAACTGATAATATTGAATTGTAATGTGCTATTAAATATGAGAAAGGAATCTATCCCACTGAATGTGAACAGTTTATTATGGCGGCTGTTGGCACATCTAGACTGTCACTATTTTCAGAGAGGATTCAATCACATATTGGCAAATTGAGGTTGCAAAATTATCACTGATTGTGAGGTCCTATTATCACTGATTGTGAGGTCTTGCACAACAAATGCACTTCCCCAAAAGAACATGCACGTCTTGTGATGGGAAAATGCAGTGGAAAGTGTGATATAACACACAGCAGCATACTTTTACTGAGTAAGACCATTGGTCCATCCTGCTCAGTACTGTTTGCACTGACTGGCACAGGTTTTGCAGTTTTTTTCTCCCAGCCTCACCTGACTGATGCCAGATATTTACCTCCTTCCGGGACCTTTTGCATGCAAGGCAGATGCTGTGCCAATGAGCTATGACCCTTTCCCACTTGCTCAGTGACACATGATCATCAGGCTTCCCTGCAAACAAACGCAATGGCGGAAGCAGACCCAGGAAATCAGCTGGGTGTCCACAGCACAAGATGACAGACCTGTGCATGCTTATGGCTTGCTGACTGCAAATGGTGAATTGCATGCTGTGGGGGGTGGGGGAAACAATAAGCCACAACAAGAGGAGGAGAACATAAGAGCAGTCATACAGAATCAGACCAACAGCCTGCTTCCAGGGGGGCCCGTCAGATGTTTTACTTAAGTCCTTGAATCCATTTTTAGACGATCACTGCACAAGGGCAAGATAATGCTGATTGGGGGCTAGCCCGACATTACTGGTGTGTGTGTTGTGGGGGTTATTGTCTGAAAGGGACCCAATAAATATATTGGGCATTTAAAAATTCAATCCCAGTGTATCTTTGGATCAAACACCCACTTCATTTAACCAGCTGTGTTGTTTTTAATTATGTTCTTATTGATTTTCTCCAAACCACACAAAAAGGATTGTCATCATACAATAACGGAAACAACAAAATCTCGAAAGACGCCCCTTCTTCCAAGAATAAAAACTGCCATGTTCTACATCAGCCATCCCCAAACTGCGGCCCTCCCGATGTTTTGGCCTACAACTCCCATGATCCCTAGCTAACAGAACCAGTGGTCAGGGATGATGGGAATTGTAGCCCAAAACATCTGGAGGGCCGAAGTTTGGGGGTGCCTGTTCTACATGATTGACATGTGTTAGGATAAAAAGAAAATGTCCTAGTGTCCAGAATTAAACGGATCAAAATATTCTGTATGCTACAGAGAGTCCCTTGTTGTTCATATATGTAATAAAGTGATACTGTTCCACTGTAGCCTTACTGGCTTAATAATGGTTCCTTAAGTCAGTGTTTCTCAACCAGTGTGCCTCCAGATGTTTTGGACTACAACTCCCATCATCCCTAGCTAGCAAGACCAGTGGTCAGGAATGATGGGAGTTGTAGTCCCAAAACATCTGGAGGCACACTGGTTGAGAAACACTGCCTTAAGTTGCACCCAGGCAGGGACAAAGACAGTCAATAACGACACCGAGGGTTGAATTCAATTCAGAGAAAGAGTTTAATCTCTATATAGAGAGACTCTTGGTGATCACCTTCACGACAAGAGTAAAGAAAGACAAATTTGCAAAGATTCTTATAAGTGTGCGCACGCAAGAGGGTCATAGGTTACAAATACATATATGGATCTTCCTGTGTCCTGTCCTTCTCATAAACACATGCTGACTCAACAAAGCCTTCAGCCTTCAGTAAGGCTAGTTTGTGCATCAAGCTAGCAACTTCCAGCGTCAAGCTGGAAGTGCATCATCCGCTTGATAAGCCCCTCTATGCTTCTCGTTCTGTCTTCCAGACAAGGCCAGCTATTCGGCCTTGATAGCAAGCAGGGCATCCTGTCTCACTGTTGAATGTTTTCATTACACTTTGACACAGAGGCAAAGAGAAAAGCATTTTAAGGAGAAAAGCATCCCAGGAATATGGGGGCTAAGCCACACAGTCATATTTATACAATGCAAACTATATGATCAGATTTAGCCCAATAATACAATTAGCAAATCTCTCCCTCCACCACTACAAACTTGTCTGTAGACTCCCCTCCCCCTCTGCTGCCATTTTTAACTTATATTTGAGTTTTTCACTTAGAGCAATCTGCCAAAACTTTTACTACCAAGGCATGACAGACACTCCTCCAAATCATTCCAGTATCTAGCAATCACCAACCTGGCGGCAACCAGCAAATGTCCAATTAAAGGCTTAAAATGTACAGACCATCTACAGAGCAGCTGTAGCCTCTGCGTTCGGAAAAATCTCAGTACTGTATAGGGTTGCATTCAATCCAATACAGTACATTTCAGAGTAGACCCTTCAAAATTAATGGACCTGACTAGCTTAGGTCTATCAACTTAAATGAATCTATTCTGAGTTGGACTTAGCTGGATGCATCCCGTAACCTAGAATGTTGTCCTGACCTTTCTTTGGCTCTCATTACACCGGCAAGTAAATGCGTATCATAATAATATATACCAAATTACTCATTTGTAGTTGTCATCTTTTGCATTCGCTGATTATAGCATGGGGTGTCATAGGGCTCTGCAGATAATTACAGAGAAATTGTGCTTTGGTCTGTGAGTCTTCAAAAACATGAGATTGTTTGCTTGCAAGCTGGGAAAGGTGCTCCTTTCAAGAAAGCACTAAGAAGTGTCTTGTGATGGGTGTGTGTGCATGTTTTTATCTGTGCAAAACCTGGTGCTTTCTTGGTTCTCCTGGTCTTTGCTTGAGTACCCATATTTATTTGCTCATTTATTTTTTTGCTTCAACCCTCATTCCTGCAAGCTACAATTCTGGCCAAAGAAGAAACCATGTGACTTCATGGCACAATTGTGCAATCTTTTGAAGTCCACAGCTGTGGTTATCTTAATGAGGCAGCTGGTCCTAGCCTTATCCTCTTACATTCCCCCCCCCCCTTGCAGTTGCTTTTCCTTTAAACCCTGAAGAACATTATCCCCAATTTAAACTGGGGTACACAAATCAGCAGAGCCTTGTTGTAGAAGCATCCTAGGACCGAACCACTTATGAATGCAGGGCGAGGTAGCTCTTTTCACGAAGGGAGGTAGCTTCATAAATTAGTGGGCTATGCCATACTGTAAGTTTCTTCCCTGATGTGTTGAAGCAGGCATCCCCAAACTTTGGCCCTCCAGATGTTTTGGACTACAATTCCCCGACCACTGATCCTGTTAGCTAAGGATCATGGGAGTTGTAGGCCAAAACATCTGGAGGGCCGCAGTTTGGGGATGCCTGTGCTAAAGTATTCTATGTTCAGGTGCTCCCCACCCCACCCCCAATCTGCTTGCAGAAATAATACAGTCTGAGAGAGCTGCTAAGAGTGGCTGGGGCAGCCCAGTCAGATGGTTGGAGTACAAATAATAAAATTAATAAGAATTATTATTACAATACAGTATTTTGCTGACTACTTGTAGGATCTGCAACACAGTGTTGCAGTATGGAGTGCTTTTGTTTAGGGTTCCAGCCATTTGATTCAATTCCAAGTTGTTTTGTCATAAATCAAGGCTGTGTACACACCATGTCCCAAAGCATCTGCATTTTACCCCTTATAGAGCTACAACTCCCAGCAATTTCAATTATCATTAATTAATTGATATATTAATATACCACCTACATACCAAAATGGCTTCTAAACTGTTTACAACTGTAAAAATCAATATATAATTAAAATACACAATAACAATCCACTGGGCCATTAAAACATCCTTAGTTAAGCTATGCTGTAAAGCAAACAGTCAAAACAAGAAAACCTGATGTTCATAAGGATGAGAGATAAAAATTGCAAGGTAAATAAGTATATTAAGGAATAAGAAATGACGTACACTGGTGGAGGGAAGTCACATAGGTGTAGTATTTATTTTTGTATTCTTTGTATTT
Source organism: Zootoca vivipara (assembly GCF_965207765.1). Lineage (NCBI taxonomy): Eukaryota > Metazoa > Chordata > Lepidosauria > Squamata > Lacertidae > Zootoca > Zootoca vivipara. Next base: position 11,177,475 of record NC_142599.1, read on the forward strand.
GTTTGTACTCAAGTTTTTTTGAAATAAGTGAGTATATGTTTGGTTGTATGTGCATATTAAATAATAATAATAAAGAAATAAAGGAAAAAAGAAAACCTGATGTTCACTTCAGGGAAATGCTTGCTTAAAGAGGTATGTCCTCAGGAGCCAATGGAATGCCATCATTGATGGGGCATAGCGCTATGGTCTAAACCACTGAGCCTAGGGCTTGCTGATCGGAAGGTCGGCGTTTCAAATCCCCACAACGGGGTGAACTCTCGTTGCTTGGTCCCTACTCCTGCCCACCTAGCAGTTCGAAAGCACGTCAAAGTGCAAATAGATAAATAGGAACCACTCCGGCAGGAAGGTAAACGGCATTTCATGCTCTGGTTTCACCAGAAGTGGCTTTGTCATGCTGGCCACATGACCAGGAAGCTGTACGCCGGCTCCCTCGGCCAATAACGCGAGATGAGCACCGCAACCCCAGAGTCGTCTGTGACTGGACCTAACAGTCAGGGGTCCCTTTACCTTTAGGTTACCACAAGCCAATAATCATCAGGCAAAGGCAAAAGTACATGGGCTGTCTTAACAAACAACAGTTCCTAGGATTCTTTTTTTTGGGGGGGGGGAGTCATGTACTTTAAATATATGGTGTGTAAAGGTAAAGGGACCCCTGACCATTAGGTCCAGTCGTGACCGACTCTGGGGTTGCGCGCTCATCTCGCATTATTGGCCTAGGGAGCCGGCGTACAGCTTCCAGGTCATGTGGCCAGCAAGACAAAGCCGCTTCTGGCGAACCAGAGCAGCACATGGAAACGCCGGAGCGGTACCTATTTATCTACTTGCACTTTGATGTGCTTTCGAACTGCTAGGTTGGCAGGAGTTGGGACCGAGCAACGGGAGCTCACCCCGTCGCAGGGATTTGAACCTGGCAACCTTCTGATCAGCAAGCCCTAGGCTCTGTGGTTTAACCCACAGCGCCACCTGCGTCCCATATGGTGTATAGGCAGCCCAAAATTGGATAGATCCTAAGGAAACCAAAGCTTTTAATGCTAGCTCATGTTGAAATGTTATACTTTTGCTTGGAACTGATGTTTTATAGTGTGGAAATTGCTAACTAATCATTTACATATGGTAAAACTGCTGTTACCTAACAGGATGAGTAATTTCTTTTGGGCTAAAAAAAATAAAATATGCATTCCCTCCCTCACTGTTGACTTAAGGAGTTGTACTTTTCCACTATGGGAATTTGTTTGCTGATGCCATGGGCAGCTTGTAGAGAGGTGGTTCTAAGTACTCTCCAGCCATTTGCTCTTCCTCTCTAAGCTGCAAGCAGAACTGCAGCTGATACATGGGGGAAATTGTGCATAAAAAAGAAAATATTTGTGGAAATAACACACAAAAAGACATTGCATTGGGAGAAGTTGCTTGCAAAAAACACACACACACATTTGCCATAACAGCATATAAAATATGTTTGTTAAGAGAAATGTGCGCTAAGATACTGGAGAATTTTCACGAGGATTTTTTAAAATGCAAAATTGCTGCAGAAGGGCAGAGAACTGAATTTGAGATTGGAAAAACGGATATGCAGGGTGTCATTTATGTCCCATTTTTGTTTTTTGTTTTTGTTTTAAATCAGCCAATCAGGAGGGACTTACAATTAAAAAATTCAGACCTTTAAATGGTTAGATTAGGATTGCCCTGTCACTTAGATAGGGACCTTTTTCAGAGAGAGACTGGGGTTAGCTCGGGAGGATAACCCTATCTGATCCCCTGAGAGGAAAGTAAAAGTCTTAGAAGGGGCTTTGAGATTGTTGCTGTTGTAGAAACACAAACAGCCATTCTAGGTGGAAATAGTCTATCCTGAGACTAGATTTAAGCAGGAGTGCTGCTTCAGGTTTTCAAGTTCTCTGTATATAGTGTTTGCCTTAAACCAGGCATAGGCAAACTCCGGCCCTCCAGATGTTTGGGACTACAATTCCCACCATCCCTAGCTAACAGGACCAGTGGTCAGGGATGATGGGAACTGTAGTCCCAAACGTCTGGAAGGCCAGAGTTTGCCTATGCCTGCCTTAAACGACAGTAAGTATTTGTGCCTCACATGAATATCCACCCAAGTTGGAAAAAAACCCACTGAGTGCAAATCAATAAAAAGTCTAGTTTTGCTCCAGAAGTGCCTCCTCTTTGCTTTGTGGGATAAGTGGATGCATGACATCCTTCACTCAAGCAGAACCCCTGAGTTTAGTTTAATAAAGAAACCTTAACACAAGCAGTTAAAACAGACCATTCCAGTGTTGTTAATGGGAAGAGTTGGATTTTTTAAACACTCGGAAAATTGGTCACATTACCCCAGCTCCCATCTTCAGTGAGGGAGTCTGTCATCATACACATAAGGATTGGGGTGGTGGTAGACATTTCAAACAAACAAACAAACAAACAAACAAACAAACAAATACACAGAGCATTGTTGATCACTGGCGGAGGACGAGGGGGCAAGGAGAGCGCACCGCCCCCAGCACCACAATCCCGGGGGGTGCCATCGCGGCTGCCCCCTGCGTGCTGGGCGCCATGCCACGCCCCCAGGATGCACGCCATGCCCCTGCGGGCAGCGTGCCACGCCCACACCTGCTCTCCTCCCCCAGTGCCGGAGCATGAAGCTCTGCCACTGTTGTTGATCTACCTTGCCAGGCATGCTCTGAAAACTAAAGGATAGTCCAATAATAAGGGACTATAATGACTATCCACCTTCATGGATCACTGCCATGTTGTGGCAAAGGGGCTTGAATAACTCCAAGAAGCTATGAGCTATGCCGTGCAGGGCCACCCAAGATGGACAGGTCATAGCCAAGAGTTTAGACTAAATGTGATCCACCTGGAGAAGGAACTGGCAACCCACTCCAGTATTTTGCCAGGAAAACTCCATGGACATAAAAAAGGAGAAGTTTTGAAAAGAAAGTGAGTGTTTCCAAGGCATGCTCTGATTCATGGGGTCACGGAGAGTCGAACACAACTAAACAACAACGACTATCAGACAGGAGTGGCATTTGCCAACTCTGCATTAAATAATTAAAATGATGAAAGTAGATACCCATAATTATACTGCGACTGCACAAAAGCCCTTGACACTGCTGGACTTACCTTGGCGTGGGAGTGAGATAATCACTTTGAACAGTTCATTATACGCACGGATCCTAGTATCTCCACCAAGATTACTGACGTTGGTTTATCCCATTCTAGAAATATTATCCCCACTTTGTTGATGTTTCAGTGGTACATGGGAATGGATATTTGCAGAGGATGAGCAAAAGGGTCAAGAATTCTAGGACAAAAATAAAGCCATTTGGTAGAATGTTTTGAGTGAAGTGAGAAAGAGGATTTGGGGCAGGCATAGGCAAACTCGGCCCTCCAGATGTTTTGGGACTACAACTCCCATCATCCCTGACCACTGGTCCTGTTAGCTAAGGATGATGGGAGTTGTAGTCCAAAACATTTGGAAGGCCGAGTTTGCCTATGTCTGATTTGGGGGGTGGGGTAAGGTGGGTTGTTGATAGCTCCTTCTCCTAAGCCAGGCATCCCCAAACTTCGGCCCTCCCAATGTTTTGGACTACAATTCCCATCTTCCCTGACCACTGGTCCTGTTAGCTAGGGATCATGGGAGTTGTAGGCCAAAACATCGGGAGGGCCGCAGTTTGGGGATGCCTGGCTTAGGAGAAGGAGCTGTCAACAACCCACTTTACCCCACCCCCCAAATCAGACATAGGCAAACTCGGCCCTCCAGATGTTTTGGACTACAATTCCCATCTTCCCTGACCACTGGTCCTGTTAGCTAGGGAGTTGTAGGCCAAAACATCTGGAGGGCCGCGGTTTGGGGATGCCTGTCCTTAGCTAAGTAAGAAATTCCAGAATGAATTCGCATCCAAAATTTGGCTTCTGGGAAGTTAAATTCCATACTTAAAAAATAATCCTATGAGGTGGGGTTGAGCTCTATGCAGGAGGAGAAAGTTTCTTTCCAGCCTTATTAGCCTGGACAGAATGAGTGGAGTTGGCTAATTTTGCAGAGCTGAATTGGCTTCTTCTCAGTCCTTTTGAAAAAAAAGCTATTTGTTTTAAACCCATAGATGAAAACAGCTTGGAATTTTGTTTTCCAACACTACAAAGCAAATCTTCTTTTATGCGAACTCGTAGGATGTTCCACATGTTGGATGTCTGTGCTGCAGAAAGCCATATGAGGTTGAAAGCAATCCATATGTGGAAGAACAGCGTGCAGACAAGTCTCTCCCACGACTTACTTCAGTCTGTGGACCTCCCAAAATGCCCCCAGCCTCGAAGCAGATCCATACACTCCCCCTCCCTGTCCCATTTATAATGCTAAGTGATTCTCACTTTCCTGAGCTTTACAGACGTCCAGGGATGCTGGCACTAAATTAGTTTGGATGAGACAGTACTAGAATCTCTCTAATACTACAGGTGGAGAGAAATTCGATTCACTTTGCATTGAAAGGTGAACCTACCTAATTTGTGCTTTCTAAAACAAGGAACGCGGGTGGCGCTGTGGGTTAAACCACAGAGCCTAGGGCTTGCCAATCAAAAGGTCGGCAGTTCGAATCCCCACGACGGGGTGAGCTCCCGTTGCTTGGTCCCAGCTCCTGCCCACCTAGCAGTTCGAAAGCACATCAAAGTGCAAGTAGATAAATAGGTACTGCTCCGGCGGGACGGTAAACGGCGTTTCCGTGCGCTGCTCTGGTTTGCCAGAAGTGGCTTAGTCATGCTGGCCACATGACCCAGCAGCTGTACGCCAGCTCCCTCGGCCAGTAAAGTGAGATGAGTGCCGCAACCCCAGAGTCATCCGTGACTGGACCTAATGGTCAGGGGTTCCCTTTACCTTTACCTTTAAAACAATAGGAGAGCTGAAATACACCCATCCTTCAAAACTTGCACTCCTCTGAATTTTGCAACGCAGTTCTCCAGCCAAGTAAATGTGTATGAAAATGTAGATAGGTCAAAACCAGAACTTTGACTAGGGCCCAAAACCTAATTGGCACCCAGTACAAAATTGGGACCAGGATCAATGTAATATCTTCAAACCATTTTGGCCCGAAATCTGCCAACTGCTTCTAGCTAATATCTTAATGCCTCTCACTTGCTAAAGGGTGTCCTATTCCAAAGAGTGGGTAGAGATTGCAGGTCATTAAGGAAAATATCCTGTTCTGCAATTCGAATCCCCGCGACAGGGTGAGCTCTCATTGCTCTGTCCCACTTCATGCCAACCTAGCAGTTCGAAAGCATGCCAGTGCAAGTAGACGGGAAGGTAAATGGTGACGGGAAGGTAAATGGTGTTTCCGTGCGCTCTGGCTTCCATCACGGTGTTCCATTGCGCCAGAAGCAGTTTAGTCATGCTGGCAACATGACCCGGAAAGCTGTCTGTGGACAAACGGCGGCTCCCTTGGCCTGAAAGCGAGATGAGTGCCGCAACCCCATAGTTGCCTTTGACTGGACTTAACCGTCCAGTTTCAATACTGTCTGCAGTATGATGTGTGGATGGTCCAGAATAAATCCTCAACTATTTCACTATTATGACATCAATGACACATTACAGAATCTCTCTCTCACTCACTCACACACACAAGTCTGGATGGGCTCAGTGACAAATTGCTTACCTCTCCACTCTTATATCCCAATACATCCCTGTGCCCATGCTTTTCACTCCTCTACCTGGGAGTTAGGAGTACAATAAGAGGGAATGGCTACCCATGCATATACCAAAGCAACACCCTACACAGGTACTTAAAAACAAACAAACAACCTACACTGAAAAGCTGAATTGGTGATTTGAAAATGATGCAAATTAAACTGTCATCTGGCTTGTTCACACATTTGAGTCACTACCTGGATCTAGCACTCATGAAGTAGAGAACATGCAAATCAGTCTGTCATTGCTAAAAATTGCGACTACTGCCCTCAAAATCTAACTTACCCAAAGGAGAAAAATCGTAAAGGGGGATTGGGGGAAGATGAGGAGATTCTGGGACTATTGTTTACTCAGGACTTCAGGGGGCAGGATGCTTGTAAATTTCACTCCATTGCCTGTGCATCACTGCAAAATGAAACGATAAATGACAAGAACTCGGGCCAAAAAGGATAGTTTCAAAAAGGATAATTTCAAAAAGTCTTCACAAAGTTTTATTCAGGATAAATTCCAGTAAACATCAACATCAGGACAAGGCCCTGTTTCGATTATTCTTCATCAGCTGGAATGTAAAAGTTAACATAAATCTTAGAATAGTTCTCCTTGTAATGAAAAATCATTCAACTCTCTAGACATAAAGTTATAACAAATAAAAAGGACAGAGACTATATTTAAATAAACATTACTGATATATCTGTGAGTGACCAACCTCACATCAAATTTATAATCTGCTTTCTAAATAAGGATTTAAATTGCTTATAACATACAACAAGCTTGTCTATACTTAAATAATAGATCCTCTTACAAAATATAATGATCCTTATTACAGGAATACTTGTAGTTTTCTCCAAACAGAGTTATAATACTTATAATAAACGAAGGTAGCTTACCTAGGTTTCTCAGGTCTAAGTGTACCAAGTGTGTTTGCCTTGCTAACTTAAATTGTTTGCAGCACTTAAATGATAGAGGGAACGAGGTTACAGCAGAATTAAAGGGATAGTATTATCGTTTAATTGTGCATCACTGCAAAGCATAGAGACCCAGCAGGGATGGGAATGAGAAAATGGCACTGGTTCATCAGTCACAGGAAAGGCCGATCAGCAGAGTTGTTGTTGTTCCAGAGTGCTTACCAGCGAGCCGTTTATTTTTCCCAAATGATTCTGCTGTGCCAGATCCAAAGTATATTGGTCAACCATGTATCTAAAAATACAAGAACATCACACAAATAGAGAATCTTCTCTCAAGGGTAGCATTTAACCCTGCTATCCTCATAATCATAATGTTCTTACATCTAACTGGTAAAGAATATGAGGTGAATATAAAAATATATTTTAAAAAGTTAATGAATCCAGCTGTCTCTCCACAGAAACCAGTGCCTGGTGACCGAAGAATTGGAACATCTGGAGGAAAAACAACTTCCTTAGATATAGAGATTTGGTTATTCAGGATGAGAAGCCCGATTTATTAAAGAATCAAGAGCAGATTAAACCAGGAAAACCCTTTAAGCACATCCAGGTTTTCATAAACATCAAAAATCCCATCATTGATGATAATTTAAGAAGGTTAATGGATTACAAAAAATTAATTACCAAAATGACTGTTTATTGTCAAAAATCATACCATTTAGTATTGAAATATGATACAGAATTAAAGCAAGTAAAGGATTTTATGATTAAACTGATGCAGAAAATAAAGGAAAGATTGTAAAGGGAGATTGTAACAAAGTAGTGATGTGGTTTTATCTAACCCTAATAACAATACAGAGAAAATACCCAGGTTTATCCTGGAAATGTCAAAAAGAAAAGGGGGATTATTGCTGTATACGGTGGGAGAGTCAGCTAGCAAAAAAATAACACTTTTGGAAATATAAAAGGTTTAATAACAGAAATACTGCTAGATGACAACTCCAGTTTTCCATGGCCATTCGTTATGCAGGTTGTGGCTGGTGGGATTTGGAAGTTAGCAACATCATGGTGCTGGAGGAGACTCTTGAGAGTCCCATGGACTGCAAGGTCAAACCTATCCATTCTTAAGGAAATCAGCCCTGAGTGCTCACTGGAAGGACAGATCGTGAAGCTGAGGCTCCAATACTTTGGCCACCTCATGAGAAGAGAAGAATCCTTGGAAAATACCCTGATGTTGGGAAAGATTGAGGGCACAAGGAGAAGGGGACGACAGAGGATGAGATGGTTGGACAGTGTTCTCGAAGCTACGAACATGAGTTTGACCAAACTGCGGGAGGCAGTGCAAGACAGGAGTGCCTGGCGTGCTATGGTCCATGGGGTCACAAAGAGTCGGACACGACTAAACGACTAAACAACAACAACAAACATCATGGATCTTGGATTGGTTAAATTGCAGGAAGCAAAGAGTAGGAATAAATGGACAGTTATCCAAATGGAGAGAAGTAGAAAGTGGAGGCTTCAAGGATCAGTACTGGGACCTGTGCTTACCTGTTCATAAATTATCTAGACTAGAGCAGTGGTTCCCAGTTGGTGGTTTTCGGAACCCAGGGGTTCTGTGGCAAACCATTCACATAACAAAAACTACCGTAGAGATATCAAAATTTTTCAAAAGTAGGAGGTCCATAGTTTGGCTATTGAAAAACAGGGGGTCCACAGTACTTAGCTAATTGGGAACCACTGATAGAGTTAGAAGTGAAGTGGCCAAGCTTGCTGACGACACTGAATTGTTCATGGTTGTTAAAACAAAAAGAGGTTGCAAAGAGCTCCAAGAGGACCTCCTCCAGATGAAGTGAAAGGGTGGTAAAATGGCAAATGCAATTCAATGTAACCAAGTGTAGAGTGATGCATGTTGGAGCAAAATTCATTAGTTTCACATACACGCTCATGGGGTCTGAACTGGAGGTGACAGATCAGAAGCAAGACTTGGGGGTCACAGTAGATGTTGACCCAACATGCAGGGACTTTTTTTTTTTTAAAAAAGGCAAATTCCATGCTAGGGATTATTTGGAAAGTGATTGAAAATAAAATGTCCAATATTGTAATGCCATCATACAAGTATGTTCTGGTTGCCTCACCTCAAAAAAGATATTGTCGAGTTGGAAAAGGTTCAGAAAAAAGGCCACCAAAAAGATCAAGGGGATGGAGCAACTGCCCTATAAAGGAAGGTTGCAGCGCTGGTAGGGTTGCCATATTTCAAAAAGTGAAAATCCAGACACAAAAGTTGTTGAGGGATTGTTGTTTTTTGCAAATTTTTGAGCTATTTTTAAGGAAATGCGCCAAAATATACACTTCTGATATTTTCCTGGACATTAAAGAGATTTCCAACAGCCGAATCCTGGCAACTTCCGGATGTATGGCAACCCCAAGTGTTGGAGACATTTTAGTTTAGAGAAAAGGTGAGTTAGAGGTAACACGATAGAAGTTTATAAAATTATGTATCACATGGCGAGAGTGAATAGAGAAGAGCTTTTCTCCCTCTCTCATAACACAAGAACTCGTGGAGCTCCAATGAAGCCGAATGTTGCAAGATTCAGGACAGTAGACTATTCTTATGTTTTTATGTTAACACCTGAAGGATTGCAGATTCCCCATTGACCCTGCTCTAAGTAGGGATATCAGAGAATTAGGATGGAAATGGAAACAGGAGTTGCCAACGTCTGCAGAATTTGTCCCATGGTCTGGAAAAGAATACAAATGGTATTTGCTGTTGTTGTTTTCAGCCTGCAAATGATATGTAATTATGATGCCACACCCCACATTTCCATTGTGTTTCCTTCAAACTGAAATAAGTGGCATGGAGTAACTAAATAACAATGTACCATTGGACTAGGGTTTTTTAACCAAAAATTTTGGCTTAAAATTGGGACTCGTCTTATACACAGGTAGTGCTGAGGGGCATTTTCTTAACTTGGAGTCCCCAAAAACAGGGGGCGTCTTATACACAGAAAAATACAGCACTTACATTGAATTCTGCCACTGCAGACAGCAAGACGAGTAACATGGATTTTGCCAGAAACTGAACTGCAGCAGAACGGAAACAGCACTGCACAGGTGAAACACAGTTGGAATGGAAATTTATGCCTTCTTACATCCCTAGTTCTAAGTGATGGTTCCTAGCTCTGAAACTCACTGAGCTGTATCCAACTAAATAGATCTGCTAGTGCAAGTACAGTACTGTATTTCTGCTTGTGCAATGGTACTTCCTCTGTGCCCTTCCCAAATCTATGCAAGGGTTTGTGGGGACCCTCAGAACAGATTTAGGGGGGCATGGGAAAGGAGGGAATATTTCTTCATGCTGCCTGAAGTTCTTGTGCTATCAGATCTATTTAGTAGGATTTTGACTATTATCGCTGGCTGGAGGCACGCCAACACACGTTTTACTGAATGGTGTTCAACTTCATACTATAAACTTTTCTGATTTGTATTTTCTCAGAGTTAAAAAGAAACTGCTGCAGAGTTTTTGATGCTGCTCTTGTCTCCCAATTGTTTTAGCTGTTTTGAATTCTCTCTCTCTCTCTCTCTCTCTCTCTCTCTCTCTCACTCTCACACACACACACACACACACACACACACAGAGAGAGAGCGGCTACCCTTTCTGAGGTAGAAAGGCAATTAGTATGTTATAACAATACACAGACACGTCAGTGGTTGCAATTTTAGAAATTCTCTTTTCCCTTCGTCATTAGAGAGTATTGCTATGCTTCATGCACTCAAATCATTAGGCACCAAAACAGAGACATGAATACCCCAAACACTGCGTTCCCTAAAGCAGCTGTCATGGCAAATCAGCATCAGGCATCTATACATCGGGAAGTTGTGCTTAGGCACTTATCAAGGGAAGGGTTGCAGCTCAGTGGTAGAGAGTCTGCTTTGTTGCAGCTCAGGGTAGAGATTCTGCTTTGCATGCCAGAGGTCATGGAGCTAGGTGGCGGTCTGACTCTGTATAAAGCAGCTTCCTATGAACAAGCTTTGATAGGAAACCCAAAACATAAATCCACATTCTAAAAAAGCAAACACCTACAGTTCCATTCTCAATCCAGAGTATGTAATTTGGTATCACCAGAGAGGAGCCAAATGTGGATCAACTTCAAGTGGCCACTTTTATTACTATTATTATCAACAGTCACATCTAGAAACTGGAATTTTCAATGGGCATTGCTGTCCACTAAACATGCAAGTGTCATAGCTGGTGGGATATGATCATTTTCTGTGTTGGAGGCAACTTCAAATGGTCAACATCATGCCTATATGCCAGTTGTAAGAGAATTCTAATTGAGTTTGGGACCTTTCTCTGTGAAGTAGTGTTTTTATTTGTACACAGATTGTAACAGCTGGTGTTTTAATTTAGTTTGATCATTTGATTTGCTTAATTGTTTATACAAGATGAACTCTACAATACAGTATCAGTTCCCCCAGCCAGATGGGTGGGGTATAAATATATTATTATTATTATTATTATTATTATTATTATTATTATTATTATTATTATTTAATGTTTGATCTTTTATTATATTTTTATAAGTGCTGGAATCCACCCAGAGTTGCCAGGGAAAACCAGCCATTTGGGTGGGTAGCATCATCATCATCATCATCATCATCATTAATACAGTTCCAGGATTCTAAGTTTGTACTTCATATTTAACTTATACAGGCCAGTGGTTGATGCAAAAATCTATCTAACTAGAACTGTCAACCAGAAGGAGGCAGAATATGTTTCTTCTTTAAACTGTCCTGCAGAAAGCACCCCCAGTGTCTCCATTTCCCAGCTCCCAGTTGCGGGTCTCCCTATTGCAGCCTCAGATTTGAAATGCTCCCTTTCTGTGTTCTTTCCTCCCCAGAAAATGTACCTTAGTGAACATTACTGGTATTTGCTCCTTATCATTCCTTCCTATAACAAACTCAGGTGGGGAGCGCTGACAGGATTTCAGCCAAAACAAGGCCATTGTGGGGGAGGTATCAACATATCTGATGTAACCCCAAGGTTTTTGTTTTATAAGTCTTCTGCTTTTGGGGAGGGGAAGGAGTTACAATTCCATTCTACACCATGCTTGTGCTGGTCCTTTGGCCTGATGATTGTGTTATTACAATTTTGGGACCTTATCAAATGGAACCCAGTTAGTTTTGCCACAGATTGACAATTATTGGCTTGCGGTAACAAAGAGTTGGACTTCTTAACTGGTGGTGAATGCCCTTCCTGCTTAAATATGAGAGGTCACATCAGTATTGGCATTCTGCCGGCTCCTGAAGACATGCAAGCATTTCATTGAATTTCAACTTGTGATCTAATTGTTTTAATTGCCTTTTACACTGTTTTCCTTACTATGCTTCTTAACTGGCTTGTTTTATTGCATTTTAAAATTATGGATCCTTTAAACACTTTGACTGATTTTTTTTAATTGTGAATTTTAACTATGCCTGCGTTTTATACTTGTTTTGCACGCAGAAGGCAATGCTTGGCTTAGGTCTTTGTTGTCCTTCCCCTCTTTACTGAAAAATGTGGTATGCCAGTCATGCTGTATTTGGGGACTCTTCAGCTCTAACACCAATGCCAATAGAATTGGGACTGGCAGGGCAGGAAGGCAGGAAGACCAAGCACTAGGTGGAGCCAGAGCGAATGATTAGCATAGCCATCCCCTGCACCAGGGGTGCCAACCTGAATAAAATATTGGGGTGGGCAGGTAAGCCCTGCCCCACTATGTCCATCAACTTGGGGGGTCCGGGCCCCCTCAAATATTTTATTGGGGGTACAAAGACCCCTCAGCCCCTAGGAGTCGGCTCTTATTTCCTGCAATGGTTGCAAGAAGGCAAGTGTGACAGCGGCAGGCAAACGTTGCTGGGGCAATGTCCTATTTGCTCTGGTGTAATATCCTCCACTCCCAGAGACCCTGGAGAGTCACTGCCAGTCAGTATAGGGATAGGTGTACAAAGGGCTGTATCCAATGTCTGTTTGTTGCACCAGCAGATGGCAACATTTAAAGGTTGTGCACAAGGGAACCCAACACAACAGTTGTGTAATCTGCTTAACAGTAAACTTTGGTAATGCACTTGTATTTTCCCTTGTGCAACAATGTTCTGTTAGCACAAGTATACCCCTAAGTGATTTCAAGGTAGTGAGTGGTACATTGCATACAACCCCAAACAGTATGACTTGGTACAGTTCACTTGTGTAGCAGCAGATACTGGAAGAGAAGCGTCCATTCCTCCCCTGTCCGCCCCCCAGATTTTCTAATTGTGGTAGTGTTTCCCGGCTATAAATGGTGCTTCAGCAGTTGCATGCCAAGGCACCTATTTTGTTCCTCTGGCTGCATCATTTACCGTACGGATTCAACTTGCATTATTTGGTCGGTTGATCTGGCAGGAGACCTCGGTACGGCAAGCTGTGATTCTGGCTCCACTGCCAGTTGCTTTTACAGACTTAATAGCTGAAATGTCATAGACTTTATTAATCAGACTGCATTCTTTGCTAATTGATGGACATAGTTTCGGAGTTGAAATTTTTTAATACTTCACTGAGCTCGGGAGTGATCCGTCATGAAAAAAAAAATACACAGCGGACTTTCTCTCTTGTTTCAAGTGCAACCAGCCCTAGACTGCTTGCGACATTCTCCCTCTTTCTTCTGCTTCATGTTATTTACATTATTATCCCATCCTTTGCCTTAGGCCAGGATTTGGAACCTGTGCTGAGCCCTATGTTTTGGACCACAACTCCCATCAACCCTGACCGTTGTTTTCATATATAGGGACATCCCATTCCATAATGATAATTTTACTATTTATACCCCACCCATCTTCCTGGGTTGCCCCAACCACTCTGGGCAGCTTCCAACATATATAAAAATAATAATTAAACATTAAACATTTTAATAAAAACCTTCCCTATACAGGATTTCCTTCAGATGGCTCAGGGGTCGGATAACTCCATACCCTCCAACATTTCTCCAATGAAAATAGGGGCATCCTAAGGAAAAGTGGGACATTCCAGAATCAAATCAGAAACTGGGACGGCTTCTCTAAAACAAGGATGTCCCTGGAAAATAGGGAAACTTGGAGAGTCTGAGAACATAAGAAGAGCCTGCTGGATCAGACCATCCAGATGCCCATTTGAAACCCACCAGCAGGATCCACAAGAGTACTCTCCCCCTCCTGCGTTTCTTAACAAATGGTATTCAGAAGCATTACTGCCTTTGACTTTGGAGGCAGAGCATAGCAATCTTGACCAGTAGCCATCATAGCCCTCTCTGCCATTAATTTGTCTAAACCAGTGGTTCCCAACAGGTGGTCCGCGGACCCCCAGGGGTTCGCGAGCTATGCCAGAGGGGTCCGCAAGATGCTATTAGAATAAAAAATATATTAAATATATTTTGTATGACAACAGATTTTTTGTTTTGGCCGCTTCCTGCATGAGCAGAGTCTAGCGCAAAACTAGAATTAGATGAGGCAGTAGTTCTGCTGTATGCCGTTAGGTGGCGCTTTACAAACACTACTGTTTTGCAAAGAGGCAGCGCGTGCATTCTACTAACGCTCACCTCCCCAAGATGCTTTGCGCACGTCGGCTTCATTTGTGCGCTACTGCGCAGGTACCCTGTCTTCTCCATTCCCCTCCCTCCTCCCTGGACTCTTATAAAAAGACTCTTAATTTGGCTCTCACTTTTTAATTTTAGGATTAGGAATTAATGGGGGTCCTTGTCACAATAGCTGCTCGATGAGGGGTGCTCGAGAAAATTTTGTTGGGAACCCCTGGTCTACACCCATCTAAGCTGGTGGCCATCACTGTCTCCTGTGGGAGCAAGTGATAGTTTAACTGCGCTGCATGAAGTTCTTCCAACATTCAGCTTCTTTAAATGTCCATGAGTTTTAGTGCTTTAAGAAAGAGAAAAGAAACGTCTCTCTCATGTCACCCCTTGCTCCAACTGAACTTACTCCCTAGCAAATATATTTACCAGTAGTTCTGCAATCTTATTTATAGTGACTATTACGTTCACAAGAGCCAGAGAAAGAGGTACAGACTCCTTTAAGAAATCGTTGCATGTGGTCTGAAAGAAAGGAGGTGGAGGGAGACTGCATTTCCTGCCCTACCTAAGTGGTGTCCCTGGGGGGATTTGAATCAGGCTTCTTAAAAGCCTGCACTCCAGATAACACACCGCCCCATCCTTAGGAGCTAGCAGGAAGCATTTAATTTCAACTATGCATATGTGCTTCCTCCTCCTGGAATCAACATATTGTGGCTTTATTTTTATTTTTTTTCTTAATAAAAAACAGAATTCCCAAAAAGCAAATTGGACCCAGTTTTCAAATCAGCCATTCAGTGGGGCAGAGGAGAGAAAAATGAACCTTGAGGCATGATCATAAAAAGAGAGAGCGTTATGCTCCACAATTATGGCACTGCTTCTGCTAATTAAGGCAGCATGGTATATGGAAAGTGAGACGTATAGAAAGAGAAATCTGATTTCAAATTCCTGCTCGGTTGTCAACCTCACTGGGTGTCCTTAGGATCACCCACCTCTCGACCTACCCTGTTTCTCCAAAAATAAGACGTAGCCATAAAATAAGCATTTTAAGCATTCAAGGAATATAAGCCATACCCCGAAAATAAGCCATAGTGGTTTTTTAAAGGAAAAATAAATATAAGACGGTGTCTTATTTTTGGAGAAACACGGTAACCCACATCATATGGCTACTGTGAGCATGAGAAACCACACCAGACCATCTAAACCAGGGGTTCCCAAACTGTGGCCTGTGGACCAATGCATGGTCCATGCTGTTTTTGTGGATTTGTGGTTGAAGACAGAAGACAGCCCATCCATCATATTAAATATTCATATAGATTTGCAGTTGTTCATCCATTGCCTCCTTCGCTTCTCACATAATATTCCGCTGTGTTACAGCCTGAATGCTACAGAATTCAATTTGAAATACAGCAAAGTAACAGGCAATAAACAAAACAAGCAACAAAATACAGTTGCACAGAGTATTGCAATTGTTATGACGGGCGGAGGTTAGTATGCAACTACATACTGAAATTAATGAACACAGCTAAGTTGGGCCCATTAATTTCGATGGTACTACTCTGGGTAAAACCTTAGTTGAATTCCACCCAGAAAAACCATCAAGTGGTCCACCAAAACCCTCAACAATTTTCCTGTGGTCTGTGGGAAGAAAAGTTTGGGAACCACAGATCTAAACAAATTGTGAGGATATTTTCACTTGTATAAAGATGCAACTACATCCATATGCTAGTGGATAGCCTTACTGGATCTCTGTGGGACTTACTTGTTTCTCCTGGGGTGTGGAGGGTCTCCCTTAATGGACTTGGGGCACTGGCCAAATTTGCATATACTATGTGGCATGTGTATAGCCACAAATTTAACCTGACCTTTTTTTTTTTTGGCAAGGAGTGGGTTGAAATACTGTAAACTCTGACTCATGTTGTCAGGGTTTACACTGAGTATGTGGTGCCAACAGGATTTTCTGGGTCCAGTACACAGTGGTTTGCACATAACCCAAAACTATGGTTTAGCATTATGCCTGAACGCTGCCAGTGGCTTAACTATAGTGTGTTTACTTTCAACAAACCACAAGTTGAAGCAATGGTTTGTGGTTGGTTGTCCAGGGTCTCAGGCAGGAATCTTCCCTGGTCTTACCTGGAGATGCAAAGACATGGACCTGGGACTTCCTGCACATAAAGCAGATACCCTATCTCTGAGCTACAGCTGATCAAATACAGTACAATCTATTGGCCCAATTTATTTTCACAATGACCTGGGATGAATGTGGTAAGTTCTTTGAGACTGGTTTCTCTGGTGATGTCTCCAAATGCATCTTTCATTAGGATCCACCTAGCTCATGTAGCCAATATTATTTGGAAAGATATACAAGCAACAATATTCAGAGCCAAATTAAGGTGATATAACTAGGGCTGCACTCCTATGCACCTGGGAATAGGCTTGATTGAGTTTACTGCCAAGGCGGGTGGCACTGTGGGTTAAACCACTGAGCCTAGGGCTTGCCGATCAGAAGGTCGGCGGTTCGAATCCCCGTGACGGGGTGAGCTCCCGTTGCTCGGTCCCAGCTCCTGCCAACCTAGCAGTTCGAAAGCACGTCAAAGTGCAAGTAGATAAATAGGGACCGCTCCGAAGGGAAGGTAAACAGCATTTCCGTGCGCTGCTCTGGTTCTCCAGAAGCAGTTTAGTCATGCTGGCCACATGACCCAGAAGCTGTACGCCGGCTCCCTCGGCCAACAGAGCAAGATGAGCGCCACAACCCCAGAGTCGGTCATGACTGGGCCTAATGGTCAGGGGTCCCTTTACCTTTACCTTTACACACATATAAGATTGGGGTGTACAGTGTTATTATATATGGCAGTCTCCACCAGAGAGGAGTGACAGTCCAAAACATTTGGAGGGCATCAACTTGGGGAAGGATGCTATACAGACTTGTGCAAACTAGTGGATGGGCATCCAACACAACAGCTGTCCTAGCAGAAACTTGTTGTGCAGAAGATTCTACAATCTATTTGCAATCTATTTGCAACTGCCAGAAACCCGCTCATGTATTCTCTTGTGCAATAACAGGCAGATCCATGCCATATATTTAAAGCCAATGACTTTCCCAAAGAATCCTGGGAACTGTAGTCTGCTAAGGGAACTGCAAATTCTAGCCCCATGAGGGGGGAAACGACAGTTTTCCTAGATATGCAGATGAGGGCTCTCATGAATGAAAGTTCCGTTATATAAAACTCCATGCATACAGAACAGTAGCCTTTCAGGAGGGAAGTTTCTGGCCATGTCTTCTCCCTGATATGTTAGCTTTCTGTGCACACGAAGGATTTTTATTTTTACATGGAGGCACATTCTATCGTAAGGGACGCGGGTGGCGCTGTGGATTAAACCACAGAAACTAGGGCTTGCTGATCAGAAGGTCGGCGGTTCGAATCCCCACGACGGGGTGAGCTCCCATTGCTCAGCCCCTGCTCCTGGCAACCTAGCAGTTCAAAAGCATGTCAAAGTGCAAGTAGATAAATAGGGAAGGTAAACGGCATTTCCGTGCACTGCTCTGGTTTGCCAGAAGCAGCTTAGTCCTGCTGGCCACATGACCCAGAGGCTGTACACCAGCTCCCTTGGCCAGTAAAGCGAGATGAGCACCGCAACCCCAGCGTCGTCTGTGACTGGACCTAATGGTTAGGGATCCCTTTACCTTACATTCTATTGTACACCCTTGACTGAAGAACAGTAGGCTCCTTCTATCTGGGGTGGTCTTCCTCTTCCACCGAGCGTGCAGTTTCGGGAGGGGCGCCCAAGGAGCAGGGAGGGAGGGAGGGGACACCCGCCTAGCCAGCCAGATCAGCCAAACCAACCCTGGTGATCAATGGGGTGACAGATGTCGCAGCCAGATCACCCTCACATCCTATCATATGCATTCTTGCCTGCAACTGAAAATAGTACAGTCCAGACACAGGATTACCACCTCTGTGGGAAGAAGGCCTAGCCCAGGAGTCCCCAAACTAAGGCCTGGGGGCCAGATGCGGCCCAATAACCTTCTAAACCCAGCCCTCGGATGGTCCAGGAATCAGCATGTTTTTACATGAGTAGAATGTGTGCTTTTATTTAAAATGCATCTCTGGGTTATTTGTGGGGCCTGCCTGGTGTTTTCACATGACTAGAATGTGTGCTTTTATTTAAAATGCATCTCTGGGTTATTTGTGGGGCATAGGAATTCATTCATTTTTTATTTTTATTTTCAAAATATAGTCCGGCCCCCCACAAGGTCTGAGGGCCAGTGGACTGGCCCCCTGCTGAAAAAGTTTGCTGACCCCTGGCCTAGCCAATAAATCTTTTAAAAATAAATTTGCAGGCCTAGTTGTTTTATCCAATCAAAGCTCCAAGGCAGGAAATTATACTTTTGTATTTGTCTGAGTAGGGATAGGGAGGTCTATCAGAAGTCTCCGACAGAAACTAATTTTTTAGCTCTCAGAGCCGTGCTTAGATATGCTGCAAAGCTGTGCAATGGTCTTTAAACAGACCAGTGTTGAAATCATATTCATGACTCAAAATGATTGTGTTTCCAACAAAGAAAAAGAAAAAGAAAACTTCAGAGCCACAAGATTAATGGCTTGTGAAGTCTTAAAAGGAAAAAAGCCAATGCTATTTCTTGTCAAAACCATGCAGGCCAAAAAAAGACCCCAGACTGCTTACTTTCTCCTCTTCAAAAGCCATCTGTCCAGTCATATGGGCGCTTGATAGAGTGTGATGCACATTCAAAGCCAATGAGTTCCCCGGGAAAAAATCCTGGGAACTGTGGCTTCTTAAGTGACTGCGAATTGTAGCTCTCTAAAGGGGAATACAATGTTCTCTTAAACATAAAAAGTAAAAAAGTTTTTTAAAAAATCAAATATGAAAACACAGGACAAACTCCATTCATGGGTAAACAAAATAATTGCGGTAGGAGCTGGACCCACACATTACCCACCTACAAAAACATCTCCCAAATACATCATTGGCAGTCCTCGGCACACAAACCTCACCCTCAACTATTCCCAGCTACTACAGTACCCATAATACAGCTAGTACGCAGCCAACGATTTGTTGCAAAGCTAACATCTGGCATACAAAAAACCCTAGGCAGCATTAAATACAACCAGTTAATTCACCCACCTCTATCTAGGGCAATACAGCACCATACAAACAGCAATATAAATGTTCCCTTCTCATCTCCCACCCGGTTGGACATAGTTCGTTGCTTGTTGTTAATCTGTTCTTCACCCTAAGGTCCTGGGGCAAGTTACTGGGACAGATCACAACAATTTGAACACAGTATTAAAAAACAGTTTGAAACAACGTACAATCAAAAAAATTGGGTGGGCCCTAAAAATCTTCTCACGGTAAACTGTTTCAGTCTCTTACACTGAGTCGTATTAATAAAGCTTTGAACCCTTCAGAAAATATAATCCAGACTCTGACCCTTGGCAGCAAAAAAACCACAACTTCACTTACCACCCAATAATACATCACTCACTTGCTCCTCTGGGATAATAAATTCAACTCTAGAAGCTTAAAGCAGGTTGTGCCCTTGAGGCAGACCCAATGAGTTCCTATGCAAACATGGTCAAAATCAAGGAACTTTAGACCAGTGACAAGGTGTTACTTGTGCTAATGCAATTGACATGTGTGCTTGTTTATATCAACAGCAGCAGTGGGGGAAGCCTGAACAGGGATATTTCTTTGGCGCGGAGGGAGGGGACTTTAACTCTTTCTTTCCAAATCCTGACAAAATTGGCTCTCAGAAGCTGCTTCTTCCATTTCATCTGAATGGGGCCAATGGACACTTCAAATGCAAATAGCAGCTTTGGAGTGAGGATTTTTGTCAGGAGCATGTCAGGGATAGAAAAGAATTAAAATTTTATTCCTCACAGTCCCAAAGTTGCTAAGGCTTTCCTGAGGTTACTGTTTACATTTTTATTTATTTTTAAAGTGCAGATTAATTCACGTACTCTAACATCATTTATCGTTTGGACCATTAGGTTGTACCCAAGGTAGAGCTAAGTTAAAGCCATTTAGCGGTACACTTGTTCTGTTGACAAAATGTCTTGCACCAATGGCATGTAGGCCGACCCACACCATACATTTTATAGCACATCCAACACACCTTTAAAACACATGGCTTTCCCCCAAAGAATCTTGGGAACTGTAGTTTTTCCTGTTAATTGTGCTGCTTTAAACATGGATCTTTATTGTATTTTTATTTTGATTTGTAATGTTTTATTTTCTGTTGCCTCTGAAAGCCTTATTGGAAATGTAACATGGTATAAAAGCTAAACACATACACACACACACCCTGCCAAATTTAACGATGGAACAAATGCTTATCCTATATCATTTGCCTCTTCTTGTTGTTGTTGTTGTTTAGTCGTTTAGTCGTGTCCGACTCGTCGTGACCCCATGGACCATAGCACGCCAGGCACTCCTGTCTTGCACATTTGCCTCTTACAATCTCTTTAAAGACAGGAATCAAGAACCAGTGGCCCTTCAGATGTCATTCAACTCCTCACTTCGCTGGCCCAGCACCAGATTTAGGGCAGTGCAGGCTGTTCCTCTCCAAAGGGCACCAAGCCAAGGGGTGCAAACTTGGGGGGGGAATCCATTTCGGGGTGCCAAATTTTGGCCTTGCGCTGGGCACCATATTACAAAAGATGACCCACGTCCGCCCCTGATTAGCCTCATAAAGCATGACCTACAGTCAGGGATAATGGAAACTGTCCCCCAAAATACCTGGTGGGGCAACAGAGTTTGCACCACCTTGGCAGCAACAGTATGAGAACAGCAGTCAAACAGATCACACAGGTTTTTGAAACTGTACAAAAGCCTGAAGCACCTGTTTGCCTAAAAAGGGAAAGTAGGAGGAAGGCAGGTAGCAGGTACAGTTTCAGACCTCCGAGTCCCTGAAAACAAAGCAAAAGCCACCCTACGGCCAGAGGACCAAATTAATTGGCTCAACAGGCTCATCCGAGCAGCTCTAGCACCTCGCCCGCCTCACCTGTTTTAATCGGGATTTCAATCTAAGGCACCGATTCCAGAGCGTGAAAAGCCTTTTAGATTACGAGGTAGTCAGGTCCTTCCTTGCAACTTAATTAAAAGGAGAGCGGGGCGGGGAGAGGGGAGGGGAGGGGTACACGTGACAGATCAAAGAGGAAAACACACTCGTGTGTCCTTGCTGTGTAGCCCACCCCCACCCCGTCTCCAAATTTATGCGTAGCATAGTGGTTGTTTTTTAAAATATATACAGTATATAAACAGAAAAAGACCAGAGTCAACGGGGTGAGAATAAAAGGCGACCGTGTACGCTGCTCTCCACTCTCCGGCTAAGAAAATCATAAACATCTCCGCTCGCTGACTTGAAAGGCGGTAGCCGCCTCGCGCTCTCCACCCACCTTTTTTTATTTTTCACACATGGGCACAATTTGCAAATCAAAGCGTTTCCTTCTCTTCCAGATCCCCCAGCACTCGCTGGAAAAACAAAAACATCCTGGCATGTCTGGACAAGCTAACCCACCAACCAACCCCCGTCCCCGTCCCCACCCCCCACCCCCGTTGAAGAGAAAACGCAATTACGCACACTTTGTGGCTCGGCATTATTAGCCCCCCACTCCCCGCGCATCAACTACCGCTGGAGTTGGGAGTTTTAAGGGTTCCCCGCCCGCCACCCACCCCCCACTAAGAGGGAGAAGCAGCAACCAGAAATCTACCCTGAGGCAAGGAAGGAAGGGGACCCGAAAGATAGCACCCCCTCCCCTCCCGCCCACCCACCGCGTAAACATCTCCACGGGGTTACCTTGGCTTCTGACCCCCAGATGCAGAACGCCGCCGCTGTCAACAGATGGAGCCAGCCTGATCTGCGGGGTAAAGGGGGACTTTTGCCCATGCTTGTTGGCTCCTGGAGCTGCTTTGGCAGCGGGTTTGTGCGTTGTGAAGGGAGCGGGAGCAAGACCAGCTGTTCCTAATACCTTTCCCTCCCAAGATTGGTCCTCCTTCTGCGCCCCCTCTCTCTCATTCCCCCTTTCCTCCTCCTCCACTCACTCTCTCCTCCTGTTCTCCCTCCCCTCATCCACTTTCTCTTCGCTCTAAACTCTCCACCCCCCCACCAAAAAAACACAAACACCCTCAGGGTGTATATCACCTGCAGCAGAGATGAGTGGAAGACGATGGGGAAGTTGAGTTTTTTCCTCCCTTTGCTCAAACACCATTTAGGTCTCAGGAAGAATTCCGGGCATGCACACAGCAGCAGCAGCAGCCTGGATTTCGTGGGAGAAACTCGTGGATGGTTGTTGTTGTGTGGTGTCGTCAATGCCCCCTCCCAAAAAAGAGGTCTAAAAAGGGTTCTCTTCTGTTCCCTTCCCATCCAACCCACAAAGCCAATTTTCAACAACTGAACCTGTCCACTTTGAAAAGAAGGAAAAAATAAGATCAGAGGAGATTTATTTATTTTTGCAATTGCCCCTATAAGTCTTAATTACCAAGTTGAGGACCTTCCTGCCCTATTGAAGAACTGTCCAAAATGACCTGCCTTACCCAGTACCTTATACAAAACTAGGTTCAATAAATTTTTTCATTCAAATGAGAACAACATACATCAACAAGCGAAGGCACATCCCCAAACTTAAAATGCTGATAAGGACTCAGTCCAAAATAAATGAGATGGTCAAAGAGGAGGTGTGCAGCAGGTGTAGAGAAAACACGAATGGGTCCAATTGGCAAACGGGCGTGGCAAGCCAAAAAATTTATTGAACCTAGTTTTGTATAAGTTGTTGAATATTCCATTATAGCCAGTTACGTATGTGTATAGCTTAACTGTGTTCGTAACGAAGGTTTGTGTTGTAGTCTTGTATGTGGTTTTACCCAATACCTGCCTTGTCTTACAGGGACAAACAAATCAGGTATCTATTGGACTTCCACCTTCAGATCTGATAAATATTTGTCAAAGGAACATGGGGGTCCAGGTTTAGAGAGATCATCTTCCTGAAATTTCGGAGACCCACTGCCAGTTAGTGTATGTAGGCAATATTGACCTGCTTTGGCTTGGTATCAGGGGCGCCAACTTGACTAAAATACAGTATGGGGTGGGGGGCCCTCAGGCAAGCAACACCCTGAATAACTGATCACATGACGTGGCACAAGCACACACCATTCGAATGGCAATGGCTATCAACTGGGGGGGGCTGGCCCCCTCAAATATTGGCTCCTATGCTTGGTATAAGGTTTCCTATGTTCCTAAGTTACAGGAGGAAGCAGCTTTCAAACTTCTATGTGTGCATGGCCATTGACCACTTAAAATTTGCTCAAAGCTAGAGTAGCCAACTTAATAAACTATTGTTTTATTTATTCTGGCTATCAAAGCACATAAGTGATATTTTAATAATTGTATTCTTGCCTTTCTAATACAATGGATTAAAAAAAAACTAAGTAATGTTTTTTTTTCCTTCAGCGCCACATCGCTGTCAAAACTAGCACCATATAATGAAAAACACAGGCCTGATGCATTAATAGCCTGTTTGGTGCTCTGAGCATATACAAAACGGCTTTGATCGCCAGCGTGGAGGGGGAGATTAATAAAATTTATGTTTGGATAAATTGGGATAATAAAGTTTACGTACTAATTGCTCACTATTGTGGAGGCAAAATCCTTTGCAGACCAGCAGCAAGTCATTTGATGATACACCAATAGATACTGGTCAACCTCTGCTCACCCCAAGTCTGTTTAGCCTAATCATGTTGATTCTAGTTACAGGTAGGTAGCCGTGTTGGTCTGAGTCGAAACAAAATAAAAAAAATCCTTCAGTAGCACCTTAAAGACCAACTAAGTTTTTATTTTGGTATGAGCTTTCGTGTGCATGCACACTTCTTCAGATACATGCACACGAAAGCTCATACCAAAATAAAAACTCAGTTGGTCTTTAAGGTGCTACTGAAGGAATTTTTTCATGTTGATTCTGATTGGCAGCAAATCTCCACCATCTCAGGCAAAATATTTCCCATCATCTGCTAGCTGATCATAGCTGTGCATTTAGTGCAACCCCCTGCAATGCAGGAATATTTTTGCCCAACTTGGGGCTCAGACCCACAACCCTGAGATTAAGAGTATCATGTTCTATCAACTGAGCTTTGTACTCCCACCCCACTCACACATGAAAACTGAAGTTCACCACAGCCAGTCACAAACAAACAAACAAACAACCACGGGCCTAGGCCAACCCCAACCTCTCTCACCACCAAAGAAACACAAGTGAATAGCAATCAGAACCTGCACAAGCAATGCTGACACAAAACCCCACACATACATTAAGTAGAATAGAAACATTGCCACCCTACCCCATCCCACTCACCATCATAGCTGCCAAGTTATCCCTTTTTTAAAGGGATTTTCCCTTATGCTGAATAGGCTTACTCGCGAGAAAAGGGAAAACTTGGCAGCTATGCTCACCATTCCCCCCTTCACCTCTTTCCCCCTTTTCTTCCTAATGTAACACTAATGTCTCAACAAATGAAACTGATCTGTGGAAATGTAACTTGAAAAAAGAGACATTGCACATACTTTTGTAAACCAATAAATCTTTAATAAAAATATGTTAAAAAAACAAAAACTATGTACTTTCCCTATCCAATTTGAAAATGGAAGCGGCAGTTAAAATGAGGTGTGTACATTTCAGATAACCATTGCACATGCTCAGATGAAAGCTTCAGTGAATTGGATTTCAGCACAGGGAAACAAATCAGGAAATGGGCATTGTGTGAAGAAGACATCCCTGCCCTCTCTCTGGTCTGTATAGCATATGACTTGAAATGCAGGGGTGCAGGATTGAATGACCTAGCTGTGCTGTATACCTACCCAATTTCAACTAGAGTTGCCTGCCAGCTAGAGATTGAATCTTCTGCTTTAAATATATGGTGCAGATGTAGATGCCCCTTCCCTCAGACTCTTAATCTCAAAATAACTTAACCTCCCCACATCTTTCTCCCCCACAACTTCACAATGCCTATGATAGCAGAGTGTCACACCAAATGTAACTGACTTGTAGATAGGACTCTATGAACTGAAAACGGAGGTGCTATATGTGCCTTTGTTAGCCATGGAAATAAATAAAAACAATAATAAGAAAATACATGGCATACAAGGGAAAAGAAAAGGGAGGGAGGAGGAAAACACAAGATCAAAATGAGTTCTGAAAAGTTACAATTATTTAACTTTCTCTCCCCATTGCCTGTTGATGGTGTGTAACCAGCAACACAGTTCCGGACTTGCACCTACTGTGTATTTCTCTGAGGGCTGTCGTTCAAAATACACTTGTTTTGGCTACCAAACTGCTGTCACCTGACAATGGCGTTTTATGAAACATAGCCCTTCTTTCCAGCCCTTAATCTGAATTTTGAAAGAGAAGTTGAGTTGTGATGCTTCTCAGCTCTTGCAGTTAAATCCCCCTGTGATTGTCAATGTTAATACAAGTTGGGTGTGTGTGTGTTTTGGTGGGGGGAAATCTGTCTGACAAGAAATATGAAAGGATTTAGAAAAGAAAGAAAAACCCACAAGAACTCACGAAGTTCTGAACAAGAGCCTTAATCTGACAGTAGCAAAGATTCTGATTAGTGTTCTTACATCTTTAGGATGTAAGCCTGCAGGGAGTCTCAGACAAGCACATAATGTGCTTGGAATAACCTGTCAAGCACATAGCGCAAACAGACAAGGGGAGTCTGCAGGTTTAAAATTGCCGTTCTTTTTAGGAACTTATGACTCCCCGTTAGCTGAATTCCTTTGTAGAGGTCATCTGAGTACAGTCTCCCGTAATCCCTTCAAGAAAATGCCAATTCTGCTGCTGTACTAAAATTGAGCTACATACTGATATAACACATGCTGTTTTCCACTCTTTGCTTAAGCTGCCAAAGACCCAGTTTCACCTCTCCGGTAATTCCTCCCTCTTACCAGGTTCGACTTCCACCTGCCACCCAGTTTCACTTTGGCCATTCCTAAGGATTAAAAAAGCAATAGGTCACGGTATTCACAAGCCGTTATTTCAGGTTCTTAAGTCTCTTGGCACATAGGAGTAGGGACTTAGGCCCCATCTGAACTATACATTTAAAGCAGTATCATACCACTTCAAAGATCCATGGTTTTCCCCAGAGAATCCTGGGAAATGTAGGTAAAGGTAAAGGGACCCCTGACCATCAGGTCCCGTCGTGACCGACTCTGGGGTTGCGGTGCTCATCTCGCGTTATTGGCCGAGGGAGCCGGCGTACAGTTTCCAGGTCATATGTGGCCAGCATGACAAAGCTGCTTCTGGCGAACCAGAGCAGCCCACAGAAACGCCGTTTACCTTCCCGCTGTAGCGGTACCTATTTATCTACTTGCACTTTGACGTGCTTTCGAACTGCTAGGTTGGCAGGAGCAGGGACCGAGCAACAGGAGCTCACCCCGGCGCAGGGATTCGAACCGCCGACCTTCTGATCGGCAAGCCCTAGGCTGCCTGACCTTGCGTCATGGGTGGGCTACCATAGTTCTGCACAAAGTGGACTTTGAAGATGCTCGAACCCAGGACGAAAGGGAGAAATGTGCTAGAAGGAAGGCACGTTTGGCAAACCCTCACCATGATCAACTCCCACCCAGAAACCAATGTCCCCACTGTAGAAGAACGTGTGGATCCAGAATTGGCCTCCACAGTCACTTACGGTAAGGTTACCAGACGTCCCCGTTTCCTGGGGAAAGTCCCCGGATTTACAAATCAGTCCCCTGACAAAATCCATCTATTTACTGTAGTAGGAAGATGAAAAGTGTCCCTGGGTTCATTGGGAAAAACCTGGTAACCTTAAATTATGGACTCACTGTTAAGACCATGTTCTTGGAAGACAATCTTAGTTGGCTACGAGTGGTCGCCAAAGAAGAAGAAGGTCAACCAGATGCACTGGACCCTTAGAGCAACTCAGGCATTTTTTAGGAGGTCTTCTCAGATAAACTCTTGGTAGAGGGAGAACCAACCATTACAGCACAGAAGAACACATTCAACGTATATTATTGCTCCAGCTCCACACAGACACAGCTGTTCATTAACCAGGGTCTTATTGAATCACCCACTTAAGTGTGCCAAAGGCAGCACATTACTTACCTGGAAGGGGAGATATCTTGATCGTGGAAGGTTTTCCCAGGCTGACGCTCATCCATCGCATTTCCCTGCTTGTTATTTTCCAGCAATTGGCATTCGGAGGCTTGCTGCCTCCCAACGGCAGAGGTAAGACATTGGCAGCCTTTGTTGTTGTTTAGTCGTTTAGTCGTGTCCGAATATTCGTGACCCCATGGACCATAGCACGCCAGGCACTCCTGTCTTCCACTGCCTCCCGCAGTTTGGTCAAACTCATGCTCGTAGCTTCGAGAACACTGTCCAACCATCTCGTCCTCTGTCGTCCCCTTCTCCTAGTGCCCTCAATCTTTCCCAACACCAGGGTCTTTTCCAAGGATTCTTCTCTTCTCATGAGGTGGCCAAAGTATTGGAGCCTCAGCTTCACGATCTGTCCTTCCAATGAGCACTCAGGGCTGATTTCCTTCAGAATGGATAGGTTTGATCTTCTTGCAGTCCATGGGACTCTCAAGAGTCTCCTCCAGCACCATAATTCAAAAGCATCAATTCTTCGGCGATCAGCCTTCTTTATGGTCCAGCTCTCACTTCCATACATCACTACTGGGAAAACCATAGCTTTAACTTGTAGGCAAGGTGATGTCTCTGCTTTTTAAGATGCTGTCTAGGTTTGTCATTGCTTTTCTCCCAAGAAGCAGGCGTCTTTTAATTTCGTGGCTGCTGTCACCATCTGCAGTGATCAAGGAGCCCAAGAAAGTAAAATCTCTCACTGCCTCCATTTCTTCCCCTTCTATTTGCCAGGAGGTGATGGGACCAGTGTTATTTTCCAGCAATTGGCATTCGGAGGCTTGCTGTCTCCTAACAGCAGACGTAAGACATTGGCAGCCTTTACCTCTACGAAACTGTCTAACCCTCTCTTAAAGTCACCCATGTTGGTGGCCATCACTGCCTCCTGTGGGAGCGAGTTCCATAGCAGTATGTGCTGCGTACAGAAGTACTTTTCCCCATTTGTCCTGAGTCTTCCAGTATTCAGCTTCATTGGATGTCAACATGTTCTCACATTACAGTATTATAAGCCATCCACACGTCCTCTTCCTCATATTTTATCTAAACTAAAGGAGTCTCAAATGTTGTAGGCTTTCCTCTCTCTTTCACCTTTGATCAATCTTTCGCACCATGAAGATGATTAAAATATATTTAGGGGTTCAATACCGTCTGTGTTGCATGGTGTGAACAGCCTTTTCCCTTCTGCTTACATTTTGGGTAAAAATGGGGCATGGTTCAAACTCTGCCCTCCTTCCTCTGTAAAAGAAACATATTTAAATCTAGAAGTTAAGATTTATTATTATTATTTTTTGTTCCCAGGATTTAGAGCTAACTTCAAAGCCGCCATGACATTGTAATAATCACATTAGTTGGCAATGTGACAGTTGAGTTTCGGATTTACTTTGGGATTGTTTCCCCACCTTAGCAGTGCAATATACTTAAACCAGAATGTTTTAACTGAAACAAGCATTCTTTCTATTTCATGTTGTATGGATGCCTGTCTTGGTTGTTTGTGGATCTGTGGCCAGCTATGAACATTGGAATACAGTGGTGCCTCGCAAGACAAATTTAATTCGTTCTGCGAGTCAATTCGTTTTGCGAAAAATTCATCTTGCGAATCGCAGTTTCCCATAGGAATGCAGTGAAATTTCTTTTTTTGCCCATAGGAACGCATTAATTAAATTTCAATGCATTCCTATGGGAAACCACGATTTGCAAGACGAATTTTTCGCAAAACGAATTCGTCTTGCGAGGCACCATCAGATCGCAAGATACATTCGTCTTGCGAAAAAATCGTCTTGCAGGGCATTTGTCTTGTGAGGTACCACTGTATTTCAATTCATGAACATAAAAAGACCCATGCTGGATGAGACCAAAATGTCCATCTAATTCAATATCCTATTTCACTCAGTGGCCAAATAGACTTCTCTGGAAGGCCCACGAGCAACGCTTGAAGGCAGTAGATCTCCTCTACTGATGCAGAAGCAGGTAGAAATTCCACTTAGCTACGCCATCAGATGCCCTGCTTGTGGGTTTCCCATAGGCATCTTGTTAGCCTCTTTCAGAAACAGGATGCTGGACTAGACAGGCCTTTGGTCTGATCCACCGGGGCTCTACTTATGTTCATGTCTTACAGTTACTGACAGACTTAAAATGCCTCTGCGTGGTCCCTATGCGTTTTCCCACACGGAGCTAAATATCAGGCAAGATCTGCTTGATCCTACTCTGCACTGGCTGCCCATTAATTTCCGGGCCCCAATCCAAAGGTGAGGCAGGTGATGGGAAGGCAGAGATGTCATGGGTGTCTCCTCTTCCTGCTTCAACATGCTCATCTCCTACCTTGTCTCCCAGATCCAGAGGAGGGCAGAAACAGGCGGAGCAGTGGAAGACTGCATGCAGGCCCAGTCTCTGATTGCCTGGGGAAAGCCATGGAGGGCTTCTTGTGAGGAGACAGGGGCTTTCAGTCTTGGCAACTGATTCAGACCTCACCTGGAGTACTGTGTCCAGTTCTGGGCACCACAGTTCAAGAAGGATACTGACAAACTGGAACGTGTCCAGAGGAGGGCAACCAAAATGGTCAAAGGCCTGGAAACAATGCCTTATGAGGAACGGCTTAGGGAGCTGGGTATGTTTAGCCTGGAGAAGAGAAGGTTAAGGGGTGATATGATAGCCATGTTCAAATATATGAAAGGATGTCATATGGAGGAGGGAGAAAGATTGTTTTCTGCTGCTCCAGAGAAGCGGACACGGAGCAATGGATTCAAACTACAAGAAAGAAGATTCCACCTAAACATTAGGAAGAACTTCCTGACAGTAAGAGCTGTTTGGCAGTGGAATTTGCTACCAAGGAGTGTGGTGGAGTCTCCTTCTTTGGAGGTCTTTAAGCAGAGGCTTGACAGGCATATGTCAAGAATGCTTTGATGGTGTTTCCTGCTTGGCAGGGGGTTGGACTGGATGACCCTTGTGGTCTCTTCCAACTCTATGATTCTATGATTCATGGGTTCAGACCTACCAGGGATGAGCTGCTGTGCTCATGCAGCCAAGTCTGTGAAGATTGTGCTTTTGCTAATAGTTAACTTTAACTTTGAATGGTGTGCTTTACTGCCAGCTTGCTCTTTTGACACCTACCGTATATTCTGGCGTATAAGACAACTGGGCGTATAAGACGACCCCCAACTTTTCCAGTTAAAATATAGAGTTTGGGATATACTCGCCATATAAGAAATACGACCCGGCGTATAAGACGACCCCCAACTTTTGAGAAGATTTTCCTGGGTTAAAAAGTAGTCTTATACGCAGGAATATACAGTATTTGTTTCTTCAAGCACTTTTCTGTAATATAATAAATCTTTGTGTGCTATTTTCACCAAATAAATGCATTGTAATGCAAACTTTACCTTAGTAAATACATTTTTGTACACATGACTTGGCTGGAGAACTGCGTTGTGGGATTTTGAGAAGTACAAATTCTGAGAATTGTTTCAGGACATTAAAAAAAAAAGAATTAGGATTCTCCTAAAATGAGAATTGAATTGGATCTCCACCCCCATCCCTTGATGTGCTACTTGATTCTACACACGTTTACCAAGAAAATCATGCTGAAAAGTCTCCAGTGGAAATAAATAGGGCTTAAAAAGGCTTAAATTTGACTGGGTTGTGTGCTTAGTCCCTGTTGAAAAGGGAAATTATTTGCCAGCAAAGCATTAACTTAATCCCAAACTGCTAATGTGGAAAGGTAGCCACCTGCTGGCTCTCCGAGAAATCCACAATATGCCGCTTCGCCTTTGGCTTAGTTTAGGAATGAAGAACGGGAAAAAAGGCATGTTTGATTACCAGGAAAATTAGATGAATTCAAGCAGAGGAACATGCATAGTTAGACACTTCTGACTGAAATCCTGCTAGCAAAATCGAGGGAGGCATAGCCTGCTATAAGCAGATCACATTTGCCTTCATTATGTTTGTCCCCTTGGAACTGACCATCACTTTGTTTCTCCTCTCCCCAAAACCTACCTTGGGTCAGCAGGTGGAAGTGGCAGCAGGTCGATAGGCTCATAGAGTGTAATTCTCAACTGGCCTTCAGTAGGAAAATATGTTATGGATTCCAGAGCATATGTTTCTCCTGAGCACATTTCAGGCACAAAGCTGATAGCATGTGACATCGCTTCCAAAACGTCAGCACTGGTTGCTTATATCCTACTGGGTCAGTTTCTTGTGTTGATATACCCCCCCCCAAAAAAAGAACTTGGTTCCAGGATATCTTAAGGGCCACCTGAGCCCTTATATCCCAGCTCAGTCACAGAGATCATATGGAGAGGCACTGCTTGTTTCCCCCAGAGGTTACAGACTAGCCTCAGAATCTCTTCCAAAAGAGATTTGACAGGCTTCCTTGCTTTTGACTTTCAAGCTTCTCTTAAAAGATCCTTTTATGCTGACATACTTTTGCAGTTGTTTAATTTTTATTTTATTAGCCAGTCACTTCAATTGTTATTTGTATTTTTTATAATTTGTGTTTTATGTTTTAACATTGTAGAACTGCCCTGACATTTTATGATATACTGTACTGGCATAGAAATACTCTTATAAATAAATCCCATCCCCATTTTTTTTTGGTTCAGCATCACCCCTGGGTTTTTTTATTTGCTAGTTTGTAGAGGTTAGTGGAATTGGGACCCAGGTGGCGCTGTGGGTTAAACCACAGAGTCTAGGGCTTGCTGATCAGAAGGTTGACGGTTCGAATCCCTGCAACGGGGTGAGCTCCCGTTGCTCGGTCCCAGCTCCTGTCCACCTAGCAGTTCGAAAGCACACCAAAGTGCAAGTAGATAAATAGGGACCGCTCCGGCGGGAAGGTAAACGGCGTTTCCGTGCGCTGCTCTGGTTCGCCAGAAGCGGCTTTGTCATGCTGGCCACATGACCCGGAAGCTGTCTGTGGACAAACGCCGGCTCCCTCAGCCTATAGAGCGAGATGAGCGCCGCAACCCCAGAGTCGGACACGACTGGATCTGATGGTCAGGGGCCCCTTTACCTTTAGAGGTTAGTGGAGCTTCCGTTGCAATTATAACACAATCCTCTAGCTGTACACTGATGTACAGTGGTATTGTCTCATCAGGTTAAGAAGCATGGGTAGGTTTAGAAGTGAGCATTATGATGTTCTTGGTGTAACCTTGCCTCCGTCTGTTATATGGCCACCCCTCCACCTCATTGCCTGTTCTGCGATGGAGCACAGGTATGCAGGTGAGCTTCACCTGTTGAATCAAAGCCTGCCAGGTAGTTGTTGAAGCCATGGAAAACTTGTAAGAAAATGAAATGGTCTCAACCCTAGATTAAGGGTCACCTTACATGAACTCCCAGGTGTGTTGTTGCCAGTTTAACTCTGAGCATGCGGCAGCTCCTGATTAAGCTGTCATAGCACAAAGATTTGGACTGTTTGGTGTGTTAAGACACCACCACAAATTCATGCACAATTTGCCTGTAGGAGTTGCTCACACACAAAAGGAACTAACTTGCACTGAGTCACCAACAGTTGGTCCAGCTAGCTCAGTATTGTCTACTCCAGAGATGAGGGAAGTTTTAGCTTGAGGGCTTCATTCCTTTCTGGACCATTTTGCAGTGAACACATGCCAGGGGTGTGCGGGGCCAGAGGTGAAAGTGGGTAGGGCTAAGAATGTAAAATTAACCTTTGTACAGTAGGCTACTTTCTACAAACACAGAGCCACTTCTGTCGTTCATGCAGGCAAGGGTCTTTATCAGAGTTCAAGGACAGATTCCAGCCAGGCAAAAACACCCAAGGAGGGTCCAAAGTAAGGCTAATGAGGGATGTAAGAGGATGCGAGGTGGGGAGGGTCCCAAGGGCCAGATGATGATGATAATGATGATGATATTATTATTATTTATTAGATTTGCTAGTCACTTGTTACCAAAAGGTCTCAAAGTGACTTACAAATAAAAAGATTACTGTATGCCATAACAGATGAAAACTTGGAAGGCTGCATTGTCTCCCAGGCCTGAGATCCCCCATCCCTCGTCTACACTGCCTGGCAATAGTTCTCTAGGGTTTTAGACCCAGGAGTCTTCCCCACTCTTATACGGAGATGCCAGAGACAACTTGGGATCTTTTTCATGCAAAGTATAAAAGCTACATCTCTCTCTGAGCTAACTTTTTGTAGCAATTATATGAACTGGCACTAACAGTCCTCTCTTGATGGATCATGATTTCATTAGAAATTTAGAGGAAGGGCATGGCCTCTGCTATGTACGGTAAGTGACCCAAAACATTCTAAATGAATGCTAATATATTCCTTTCTCTTCTGCTTATATCCAGCCCCCCCCCTTTGTTGCAAAAATGACCAAGGCAATCCAAACATCTCTTAACCTGGGAGTAAGCCCCAAAAGGACTTCTGAGTATATATGGTTAGGACTCACTGTACTACATTTAAAATAAAAATAAAAAATCCTTCCAGTACACCTTAGAGACCAACTAAGTTTGTCATAGGTATGAGCTTTCGTGTGCATGCACACGAAAGCTCATACCTGAAGAAGTGATAGATATCTGAAGAAGTGTGCATGCACACGAGAGCTCATACCTATGACAAACTTAGTTGGTCTCTAAGATGCTACTGGAAGGATTTTTTATTTTTATTTTGACTGTGTCAGACCAACACGGCTACCTACCTGTAACTTGTACTACATTTATTGAGCCATGAGCCCATTTCAAAAGATGCATGACAATTTATTTGAGAGACATATGGTGCTCTCTACTGGTCGCATTTTGTAGCACAAGGGGCATGAATTTGAGAGTGCAGGGAAAGTTGGCTGTAAACACAAGCCGGGGCTGGTTCTGCCGTGAGGTGGATTGCCTCAAGTGGCAAATTAAAAGGCAACAAATTATTAGTTGTTAAGATGACGATTTCACTACCCCATTTGGGGAGGCGGTGGATTTATTGCTTCAGAACCAAAAGGTCATGGGTCATCTTAAAACATAAATTCTAGCTCTTTCATATATTCCATCCATGGTACGGTATATACACATGGTATTTTCCACTTGACTCATTTGATGACTGCCAGTGAACATTGCCTAGTTTCTGTGGTGCAGTTTATTTAGTCCTTGTAACTGTTAATCAAGCACTTGGTTGCTCCATGCTGTAAAGAGGAGATGGGGGTGAATCAATTTAATAAAAACCAACAACCCAAAACTTAGCATTGATCTAAACAACAACAAAAGGAGCCAAGCCCAAGGTGCTGAAGACAGACTTATTTGAAAAACACTCCACTAAATGTATTGTAACATAATGAGTTTCAAGTGCAAGTGTTCTTCATCACAGGCAAGAATAAAGTATTCTCTAATTTTCAATATATAAATTCAGTAATAAATAAATAAATAATAAACATGCTCATATCAAAACAAGATTCTGAAAATAAGACAATATTGATTCTGATGGTAAAAGGTAAAGATAAAGGACCCTTGGACGGGGGTCCAGTTGAATTCAACTGTGGGGTGCGGCGCTCATCTTTGCTTTCAGGCAGAGGGAGCTGGCATTTGTTGACATTGTATTGCCTTTGATGGACAGCAGCTACTCAAAATGGGTCAGGCACCACAACACATTTGCTAAAGTGTTTTTCAAAGAAAACCAGTGTTCAGCACTTTGGGGTTCACCTTTCCTTTTTCTTTTTCTGTTCCGTGTTGCCCAGCCAACATAAAGGAAAGTAGGAACATGTAAACTAGTAAGTCTACAGGAGTTGTAAACTTTGAATTGAAGCAAAATGATTGTATTTGCTTTTGTTATGCCCAAACTTGTGAGTTGTTTTAGGCTTCCATTTGGGGTTAGTTTTGTTTTTGCTCCGCAATACATCTCTGGCTTGAAGCAGTCTTCTGACTTGAAGAAAGGTCCTCTTGAAAATAGGGGTGGGGCTTGTAGCCTCCGCCTGCTCCTGGACACCACACTTCAACTATTTCCATTCTTACAGCAGGAAATATAAAATCAAAACTGCTTTTAAATCGTGAGTCATAGGAAAAGAGGAAGCTGCCTTATACTCAAGCCAGATTGCTGGTTCATCTACCTCAGTGTTACGTAAACCGACTGGCAGCAGCTCTCCAGGATTTCAGAAACATAAAAATAAAAAATGAGAACACAAAATACATAATTAAATAAGAACAAAAACAAACCAGTAACGCCCCCACTCCCACAACAGGGATCTTCTACATACTGTGATAGCTTGGGGGAACCCCCCCCCCTAAACTCTAGAAATTAATAAATCATAGGATTTTGATTATTTGATGTGTGAAGGGAGAAATATAAACTGCAGAGGAATTCCTGGGCAAAACAACCTGGCTAAGCTAGGCCACTAAGGAACAATACAGGGCCACTGAGAGTCATTAGCAATGCAAGAGAACTATCCTCCCCTGCCCTGAAGTGTGAACAGGGACTGAGTTTGAAAGGTTGCCAGGGTAACTGGGTGTGAGGTGGCAGGAAAATAAAGTTTTGAGCAGCTGTTGCTAGGAATAAGGTGGTCTGGGATCCTTTAGGCAGGATGGCTGAAGGCTAGCTGGGAGAGATGCCTTGGACTCTAGGGCTGTGGTTCTGTGGTGTACAAGCCCCTCTTGAAATGACCATGCTGTAAGATCTGGACTCCCTCCATGCAGACTGAAGTTGTAAATAGGTGAATAAAACATATTTCTTAAAGCTACAACAGTCTCTGCTGTGTCTCAATTCTCCAAGGACCACAGAGCCTTGGTGAGTGCCGCGAACCCCATGGAGTCTTGCCTCTGCTCGGCAGAGAGAGGGGGAGGCACCCAACTTTTGTAACAATACAAAGCAGATGTGCTTTCACATGCTTCATTCCTTTTTCTTTGGGGGTCTCCTTCGCAGTTAAGCATTGATCTGAAGCAAACACATATGAAGAAATTTCTTAACCCCATTGCACATCTGCATACACCATGGCTCCTCACTCCATAAAGAATAATGGGAACTGTAGTTCACCCTTCACAGAGCTTCAATTCTCAGCACCCTCAACGAACCAATACTAAAAACTGGAACATTTGCAGCTACCACAGTGGAAACAGAAAACACAGACACTGGAAGTCTCTGAAAAACTAAAGAAGACATGGCATTAGCTGGAAAAGGATAAGAGGATAACTTTATGACATGACATCCTTTTTTATTGCACACACAACGGATTATCATTCGCAATGGCACCCACCCACCTCACTTGCACCTGATCACTTTGGGACAATGTTATCCTATAAGGACCCTGTGTTTGGAGGGTATGGGGTGGGAAGTGCACAATGTTGGATGGGGAGGGGGATAGTTATTATTTAGAAAAAATCAATAAAAGATATTTAAAAACAACAACACAAAGCAATGCATGAACAATGCGTAGGGAGGCCAGGCGCTCCTGCACATTTACCCCGTTGCAAAGAAAAGGGAATAGTACTACTAAAACCCCTGTCCTCTTATGCATCTGGTTCCCTAAACACTGAACCGCTCCTATTCTGCGATTCCCCCACCCGTGCCAAAAAACAAAACAAAACAAAAGTTTATGGCAGGGAGAGTGGCAGAAAGTCAAACGTCACAAAACCACCCCGAGCAACTTCCCTCCCGGCAGGTCCGACCACATAAAGCGTCCGCCGCCGTGCGCGTAGCGGCGGTGGGGAAACACCGATTCCCTTTCCTGGTTCCGCCCACGGGACGGCCCCACCCTTGTTTTGACACCTCACCTTCCCCTCCTTCCCATCCCCACCCCCGTCTTTTCCTCCGAGCTTCGGCGCACTGTGACGGGGGCGGGATCCGGGAGGTGCTTTTTGCTGGCGGAACTAACACACATAGCCCTGCGCCGACGATTCTCGGCCCAACAACCCGGGCGGTTGTTTCCGGGGGGACGAAAAAAAACGTCGCGCCGCTTTGGCTTGGCTGGAGATGCTGTAGCAGCGCCACGTCTCGGGCAGGAGGGAGGGAGAGAAAACATTGGAGTCAAGCTCGGGCAGGTCAGTGGTGAGGGAATGGGGCCTGGCTCGGGGTGGGTGGGGGGAGGGTGGATTGGCTTGACCCCCGCCCCTCCACAGCAGCTTGTTGTCTTGGGGTTGGTGGGTGCTGCCAGGGGGGGAGGGCAGTGGTGGCTGGAGGTGGGAGGCAGATGTTTGTTTTGAGGAGGAGGAGGAGGAGGGGGGTGGAGGAGATCAGCTGAGCTGGAGAGGGAGGGGACCCTCTCTGTTTTTCTCTGTGTGTCTAAACTCTATGTAGTGTGTGTATGTGTGAGATAGGGAACGTATTAGTGCATATTAATGTATTTTGGGAAATATTTGGAATGGCCTCTGCCACTGTCTTTGGAATTCCAGGGCAATAGCAGACCAATCCTATTTTTATTTGTGTGTGTGTGTGTGTGTGTGTGTGTGTGTGTGTATTATATATGAAGGAGAGGATGCAATTGTGGATGTCGTGCATTTTAAGGAAATAATTGAATGCTCAGTGGCATAAATATGTTTAAAAATCTAAGATATTGATTCCCAATCCTATGCATGCCTTGTCAGAAGTAAAGGTAAAGGGACCCCTGACCATTAGGTCCAGTCGCGTCCGACTCTGGGGTTGCGGCGCTCATCTCGCATTATTGGCCAAGGGAGCCGGCGTATAGCTTCCAGGTCATGTGGCCAACATGGCAAAGCCGCTTCTGGCAAACCAGAGCAGCACATGGAAAAGCCGTTTACCTTCCTGCCGGAGCGGTACCTATTTATCTACTTGCATTTTGATGTGCTTTCGAACTGCTAGGTTGGCAGGAGCTGGGACCAAGCAACGGGAGCTCACCCCGTCACAGGGATTCGAACCGCCAACCTTCTGATCAGCAAGCCCTAGGCTCAGTGGTTTAGCCCACATCGCCACCTGGGTCCCTTTGTCAGAAGTAAGCCCTACTTAATTCAGTGAGGTAGGCATAGGATTGCAGCCTAAGGGCTATGTATCCTGGAATGAAAATAATAATAATAATATAATAATAATAATAATAATGTGCTTTGAAGTTCTTCTTAGTTCTTTGCACAAAATCAATATAATAGTGTGTGTGTGTGTGTGTGTGTGTGTGTGTGTGTGTGTGTAGGTAGGTAGGAGAGAGGCATCCAGGTGGCTAAATAACAGGATGGAGACTTGAGCAATGGAGATCTATTTATGCCCTTATACTGTATGTGATTTTTTCCTGCCTTCTGAATAGGAGTTCAGGGCACTGTACATGGCCCCTCCCTTTTTTATTATGTACTGCAACCCTGAGAGGTTGAAACAGAGCGACTGGCCCAAGGTTGCTCCATGAGAAGATTTTGGCTGAGTTCTGCGCCTGGCTGGAACGAATTACTAACTTTTAGGATGGAAAGGAACTCAGTGTTTGGAAGTCTGAGTGTATCAGGACTGAATGTATGTTGTTGGTTTTTCATTGCATTTCTGCCTCAAGTTTCTTCATTCATAAACCCTGAGGGAATGTTCATCAGGGTTCTTGGGCAATCCAGGAAAAATAATCAGATCCAAACCTGCTGAGGTTCAGACCATAGCCTTGGGTCTGAGTGAATTATTGGGAGTCAGTGGTTGAGTAAAATGCTAAATTTAGATCACCCTAGAGCACCAGAAAATATTTTGATGCAAGTTACTCTATGGCAATTACCCTACATTTCCTGAAAACCTACACCACTGGTTTAATGATACAAAGCCTGTGTTTTTCTGTTTTGTTCAGTACCCTCACCTTTACCTTTACCTTTATACCCAGGTGGTGCGGTGGGTTAAACCACTGAGCCTAGGGCTTGCTGATCAGAAGGTCGGCGGTTCGAATCCCTGTGACGGGGTGAGCTCCCGTTGCTTGGTCCCAGCTCCTGCCAACCTAGCAGTTCGAAAGCACGTCAAAATGCAAGTAGATAAATAGGAACCGCTACAGCGGGAAGGTAAACGGCGTTTCCATGTGCTGCTCTGGTTTGCCAGAAGCGGCTTTGTCATGCTGGCCACATGACCTGGAAGCTATACGCCGGCTCCCTCGGCCAATAATGTGAGATGAGCGCACAACCCCAGAGTCGGTCATGACTGGACCTAATGGTCAGGGGTCCCTTTACCTTTACCTTATATCTTTGTAGGCAACAATAACTGCTTTGGTCCCAAAGACTTAAAATATTTATAAATGACAGTGATCTTTTAATTCTTGATGAAAAGTACGAGTATGCAAGGTTTTTGATCACACAAACCATATCTAAACAACAAAGCCACATCATAGTGTTCTATTATTTTCAACAGGGATTGCTATTTTTGGTGTAATACAGCTATCATGAGCTCTGCTCATGACTTCTACTCATGATCTATCTTCTCATTCAATTTGATCTTCCTAAAACAGAGCTGGAGAACATGTGATCCGCCAGCTGTTGTTCCCATTGGCCTCAGCCAGCATGGCCAGTGTTCAGGGATGCTGGGAACTGTAGTCCAACAACTGCGGGAGGGCCACAGGTTCTTTGGTATCCCAGAGGTTCCTTAGAGGACTAGTTGATGAGGAAAGGCTCCATTTAAAGTAGGATGCTTAAAATCTGCTGGTCTAAAGGTTGCATTTGATTTCCGTGGTTCTTCTTTCCTCTCCAATGCAACTTTTGCTATCATGCCTCTCTTTTCAATCTGACCATCCTTGCATGGCAGTAAACCTTCCTCACAGCCCACTCTTGTCCTAATTCATTCGTCTGCAACATGATATGAGTGTTGGTTGCTCTGTCAGATGTACAAGACTTCAATAAACAAGTGCTTAGTCCTGTAAGTGGAACTGTCTGGGCACGGAAGGATAAAATAGTCTAGCTGTCAGGGGGAATGGTGAAAATAAAAGGCAACTGGCAGTACAAATTGCAAATGAAAATAGTTTATGCCTATTGCAAGGGGCAGGCTCATCATTGCTCTGATCCAGCTAGTGCCGTCAGTGTACAGATATATGTTTCATGCACAGTAACCTCATAATTCTTGCGTGGGTGGGTTACTTGGGGCTTGCACCTGTCTGGTGCTTTGTTTCTTGCATCTTCATTTCACCATCCACACTCCAGATACAGCTCTGTGCTGCCGTTTCCAATCTGGTTGTTTAGTGCAGTCCTATATTACGTAGCTGCCCATTTGACACACTGGTTGTGCTTTAAAGAGCTACTGGAGGCACCTTATGTTGGCTGCTTTTGTACCTTGTTTGTTCATTATTGGTATGTGTTTAGTTTTAAGTGCTTCATATATGTTACCTCACCATAACCTTGTAAGGCAAGTAAGTATTATTTCCTTATTGCACCTAAGGAACAGAGAGCAGGGAAGCTGAGTTTGTGAGGAAGTGGGTCATATCAAGCCACCTGGTCACTTAGAATGATTTTGCTTATTTCTCTAGCTGTTCTTTGCATAGCGTAATGCTAGTATGCTCTGAATGCTATGCGTGGGCTAAGCAAACCTTGATTTCTAGGGAGTGCCCTTTAGCATATTTATTTAAGTATTGGGAGTGTTGTGCTAGCAGCTAACCAAATACTACCTTTCCATGGAGGCGCAGGTTACATCCACAGCAAAGGTGGCATTTTTCCATCTCCGCCGCATCAAGCAGTTGGTCCCTTACCTCTCTCGCCCCGATCTGGCCACTGTGATCCATGCGACGATCACCTCCAGGCTTGACTATTGTAACTCGCTCTACGCAGGGTTGCCCTTAAAGCTGACCCAGAAACTCCAGCGGGTGCAGAATGCCGCGGCGAGGCTCCTTACAGGGTCCCAGCCGCGGGATCACATTCATCCAGTGCTTTACCAGCTGCACTGGCTCCCGGTGGAGTACAGGATCAGGTT
The DNA here is from genome assembly GCF_965207765.1 of Zootoca vivipara. Classification (NCBI taxonomy): domain Eukaryota; kingdom Metazoa; phylum Chordata; class Lepidosauria; order Squamata; family Lacertidae; genus Zootoca; species Zootoca vivipara. The sequence continues at coordinate 11,218,554 of NC_142599.1, forward strand.
TAAGGTGCTGGTTTTGACCTTTAAAGCCCTATGCGACTTGGGACCCTCGTACCTACGGGACCGCCTCTCCTGGTATGCCCCGCGGAGGACCTTAAGGTCCACAAACAATAATATTCTGGAGATCCCGAGTTATAAGATGGCTAGATTGGCCTCTACTAGAGCCAGGGCCTTTTCAGTACTGGCCCCAACCTGGTGGAACACTCTTTCCCAGGAGACCAGGGCCCTGCGGGATTTGTCATCTTTCCGCAGGGCCTGCAAGACAGAGCTGTTCCGCCTGGCCTTTGGGTTAGACTCAGCCTGACCCCTGTGTTTTCCTCCCTCATGGCTTGGATTTAGGGACTACTTGAAATGAGGCTGCACTTTAAATTTTAATACTGTATTTTAATCTGTATTTTAATTAATTGTTTTTATGTTTTATTGTAATTCTGTTGGTGTCAGCCGCCCTGAGCCCGGTTTTTGACTGGGGAGGGTGGGGTATAAATAAAAATTTATTATTATTATTATTATTACCACGCAAGCTGAGAGGTTATAAACACCTACAAAAATCAGAGCTGGTTCTGTTTCCTCCTGGGCGACCGTAGTTCACTGGTAGCAACACCTGTTTGGCATGCAGAACATCCCAAGTTTGATCACTGGCATCTCCACTTTAAAAGGACACAACGCTTGTAGCTATTTGCTGTATCGTGTGTCCTTCCAGTTCTTCCCCATCATTTAGATTAAGCAGGTGGGTCAAGCGAGTGGTGGATGCATTATTACTCCAGCCACCCTTAAAGAGGAGGTTGTGCAACGGCTTCTAAAGAAGCCAGAGATCTGTGATAATGATCACCCAGTCATTAATACCATTCTTGGGCTGGGATAGTCTAAGCTGCTGTGACTCATACTTAGGAACCTTGAGGGTAACCTCACAACTGGATTCCTGTAATGTGCTCTGTGAAGAGCTACCCTTGACATTGGCTCAGAAGCTGCAGCTAGGTAGCTCAGTGGGGCATCTGCTGCACTCGTACAACACCTGTACTGCCAATTAGCCACCCAGTCAAGTTCAAGGAGGGTGTTTTGTTGTTATTGTTGATTCTGGCTGCTGTAGTTGTTGCAACTATGTTCTATGATTATCTGGGTTGTTTGCTTATTTTTAGTTTGGATTGTGCAGCACTTTGAGATTTTTGGAAATGGAAAATCAGTATATATATACGAAATAAACAGATGAACAAATAGTCGGCCATAGGATCTTTGTCTATGATGGACCAGCCACGCAGAATTCAGAAGAGAGGGCAGATTTCCCCTTTAAGTGCAGTGCTTTTTTACTTTTTCTCCATAGGAGTGAATTTACACCCACAAGTTGATGGCCACTAACTCGGATGGCTTTAAAAGAGTAGACAAATTCATGAAGGCTAAGCCCAAGCTCTGCTTCGGTCGGCATCTTCAGGATGACTCTAAATATCAGTTAATGGGATCACCACTGGGGAGAGGTGCTGCTGAGCTTAGTTTCTGCTAGTGGGCTTCCTGTAGGCATCTTGGTGGCCACCTACATAACTTGTGGCAGTGAATCCCATTTACAGTCATACCTCGGTTTAAGTACGCTTTGGTTTGAGTACTTTCAGTTTAAGTACTCCGCGGACCCGTCTGGAATGGATTAATCCACTTTCCATTACTTTCAATGGGAAAGTTAGCTTCAGGTTAAGTATGCTTCAGGTTAAGTATGGACTTCCGGAACCAATTACACTCATACTTCAGGTTAAGTACGCTTCAGGTTGAGTACTCCGCGGACCCATCTGGAACGGATTAATCCACTTTCCATTACTTTCAATGGGAAAGTTCACTTCAGGTTAAGTACAGACTTCCGGAACCAATTGTGTACTGTAATGCTCTCCTGGAAATCCAGAGCTGCCTGGACTCAGTCTGATCCCTAAGTTTTCCTCCCTTATGGTTTTTGACCTGGGCCTTTTAAAAAATGAGCATTTAAAAATTTAAATGTAAATTGTATTTTAACCTGTATTTTAACTAATTTTCTTTCTTTATGTCTTATTGTAATTTTACTGGTGTTAGCCGCCCTGAGCCCAGTTTCGACTGGGGAGGGTGAGGTATACCGTAAATAAAAATTTACTATTATTATTATTATTATTATTATTATGTATGGATGGTGCCATTTTCCCTATATGAGGTCCAAATACTGTAAAGAAAACCAGTTGGCTATTGGTTTAAGTAGTGCATGTGATTGCTCCAACATAACAGAATGGTGTTTGTTTTGTGTGTGTACAAAAATTAAAATGCCTTTTTGTCTCGAGAGTGTGATGCAACTTAGTAATTGCTCCCCCCCCCCATTTGCAGGCTACTGTAATGCTGTCCTGGAAATCCAGAGCTGCCTGCTGACCGGACTTGGACTGAATTGAGTTGCCTGCTGTAAAACTACAGATGAGAAGCTTGGTATTGTGTCCTCTTGCATAGTCTCCTTGCTGGCAGCTCTTCTGATGGATAGAACCAGGACTCGGCAGTTCTCTTGAAAAGTTTTGTTCAGCTGGGGAAATATTTCCCCTGCATCTTAATAGCATCTGCTATGGACTCTTCGGTGATCCTGCTGGAGAAGCAAGCCAGCAACGGGGGCCCCTACAGCTCTGAGCAGCCTGTGGAGATGGAGGCCAAATTGGAGCGGCCAGCAGAAGGAGATGGCCTTCATGGTAAGCCGTTTCTGCAGATCAGATTTGTGTTGCTGCGAGGAATGTGTTTCCGAAGGTAGCGCAGTCAGGCTAAGGACATAAGGCGGGCAGTGGACAACCTGAGGAAGTGCCATCCCTCTTTGGGCCTGCCGAGAGACACGGGTGAAGTCCACTGTTTCCAGGATCTCTCCTCGTTTTGAGATTTTAGTGCAGTGGTTCCCAAACGGCATGGCGTGCCACGCTGGTGTGGCAGGAGAGGATGACAAGGGTGGCAGGAAGATTAAAGGACCATCAAAGAAACATTCAAATGTTTCAGTGTAGTATAGTATAGTACCTGTTTTTTATATTCAAAATGAGAGCAAGAGCGTCAAGTGATGAATTTGGTGCGGTGCGAGCAAATTTTCATTCTGAAAGGGTGGCACAGAGAAAAAAGTTTGAGAACCACTGCTGTGGTTGGTGAGCTGAGAGTTGGTTTAGACCCTGGCTAAGAACCCGGAGGCTGAGGGTGACGGTGTGTCAGAAGGAAAATAAACATATATTTAATTTTTAATGCACTTTTTTGGGGTAGCTGTGTATTTTTGTAATATTTTGTTTAAGTTGTCCGTTGTTGCTTTGGTTTTTTGTACATCACTTAGACATATTTTTAATGTATTAAGTGGTATAGAAATTAAATAACCCAATAAAATCAAATAAGGTGAGCCCTGCTGGATAAGACCAAATTGCCATCTGCGTTAGGCCCCTGTGCCTGAGTTCCCCCCATCCTTTCCCTAGCACATCTGGCTGAAGGGTCAGGAGCAGGCAATTTGACAGAGCTCTGCTTGAGGACCCAGAGAGCTGCAGCCAGTCAGGGTAGATAATGCCCTTGACAGATTTCGTATAATGCAGCTTCCTGTGTTCCCAGTGCCCTTCTTCTGAGCAGCCAAAGGTCCCAGGCTAGCCAAACCAGGTGGGCCTTTGCCCAAGGCATTTCTATTAGCGGGGATGCTTTAAAGACCTAGGATATCCTCTCTTTATAGGAAGGGGAAACAGACTTCCACCCCTAAGTTTGTGAGGGATATTAACCTAGTGCAACCCAATATTCTACTCTTTTCCAGTGACTAGTGTAAATGGCAGCAAAGTGCCAGCTGAAGGGGAATGCCCGGTTCCAAACAGCAGCGAGGTGCCATGTGTGAATGGACCAGCATCTCGCTATCCTGTCTCTTCTGACCCCAACGGCAGCCCACGTGGGGAAGTACCAGCTCCAGGTGTGCCCGGTTTCCATGACAACCTAAAGTCGCCTCAGGGAGCTAGTGCTGAGGGCATAGTGCTTAGGAAGGAAGCGTTGCAGTCCCTCAAACTAAGCCTTCACATGCAAGAAACCAAATTGTGTAAGCATCTGTTTATGGCGGAGCCCCCTGTTTTTTCTCTTGCTCCAAGAAAAAAAAAGCTCCCTCCCCCACTTTCCATTACTCTCCCGGCCTCTGCAGACTCTGTCTCCAAATATCACTTCAAAAAAGCTTGATCTGATACTGTAATTGTGCTCTGTGGCAATTGATGCTTGTGACTCTGTATTTAACACACTTACTTTACTTAACATTGTTGGACTGAATAAATGTTGGCATTACAACACTGTTTAAAATAAAGGACCCTTATTGCTTTCCTTTTTTTTCTTTTTGCATTCCAGTTAGACGTGCAAATTCATAATAATTATATTGTATAAAGCCAGCCTTGTATTTTAACAGGTGCCATAGGTGACCAGGAATTCCATGTAGGTGAATAAAAGTGCTGGATGTGGGACCCAGGTGGCGCTGTGGTTAAACCACTGAGCCTAGGGCTTGCTGATCAGAAGGTCGGCAGTTTGAATCCCTGTGACGGGGTGAGCTCCCGTTGCTTGGTCCCAGCTCCTGCCAACCTAGCAGTTCGAAAGCACATCAAAGTGCAAGTAGGAACCGCTACAGCGGGAAGGTAAACGGCGTTTCCATGTGCTGCTCTGGTTTTCCAGAAGCGGCTTTGTCATGCTGGCCACATGACCTGGAAGCTATACGCCGGCTCCCTCGGCCAATAATGCGAGATGAGCGCGCAACCCCAGAGTCGGTCACGACTGGACCTAATGGTCAGGGGTCCCTTTACCCTTTACCTTAGAGGCAAGATAAATTGCCCTGTCTCTAGCCTACTTGGTAGAAAGCTATATTTTTCTTCTAGAATCTTCTCCTTGGCCAGCATGAGAATACAGACTACTAGCTGTTAGCAGACCAGTACACACACACACACACCCACACACACCCACACACACACACACACACACACACACACACATGTTTTTGCAGGCTGATAACTGTTTGTTGCACTTACTTACAAGCCTGTACCATGCACAACATCACCTGTTTAGATAAAAGCCCCAAACACTTGAGGTTTAGCTAGTTATTTATCTGTGGGGCATTTATAGCTCACCTTTAAAAATGGTCCATAATATTAAAAGTTAATGTAATGAAACAAATATGAAACAAGCAGCATTTTAAAAAATATCAATTGGCAGGGAAGAAAAGCAAATAATTAAAATACTTGGGGGGAAAACGTTTGGTAAGGCCAGACAAACCTTCCTTGTGGAGAGCTTTCTACAAGTGGGAAGTCACCACTGAGAGTGATTGTAATAATCCGTTTTCAAATCTAACCGTGAGACCACAGTTCAGTCAACTTGTCCCGTGGCTGCCCACCCCTTCCCTCGTGCCAATAAAAGTATGGCAATTAAGAGTTCTGCAATAGGCAGTATTCTTAATCTGGAGGGAGCTGTGAATAAGTTGCTTGAAAGAGCTGTGGATTCTAAACTGTGCACTCTTAATATCAATGCTTACACAAGGTGTTGGGGTTTGGGGCACTTTTTCAGCTGCACGTTCACCTGGCTAAAACCGCATGCTTTGCTTATCTGCATGAATATTGTAGTAAGTTGTGAGATAGGGGTAGTCAACATAATGCCACGCCCCCAGGACTCCCAACACCCATCATCATCCTGACTGTTGGCCACAATGGCTGGGGCTGATGGGAGTTGGAATCCAGCAACATCTGGAGGTCCACCATGTTGGTTAGCCCTTGAGTTATGGAAATAGGTTTGGTGTTGCCCAGCTCAGTCCTTCCACACAATTCACATATAAGTGGGACTGAAGCCAGCTTTTTATGAACAACTTATATCGGGAGATGATGCATTTCAGTGGATAGCCAGTTGGAGGAAAAGCCTGGGGATCTGGATCCAAGCCTCTGCTCAGCTCACAGTGACCTGAGGTTGTCACAGTGCCTCAGTTCCTCATTTGTAAGAGGAGACTCTACTGACCTGACTCTTGTGGGGATGCAAAAATGGAGGATTCTGAATTTGCTTTGCATCCTTATTTGCTTTGCTTTACGTCCAATTTAAAGCAAGCGGAATCTTCAAATGTAACCAAATTATACACTGAGGTGGGACTTGCTGACTAGTCAAACCCAAGAGCTGGAACTGATGTCCTTGTTCCCTTGAGCTGCATCTTCTCCATGACCAATTGTTAACAATCTCACAGTGCATCCCAAAATTTATTTGTCTCTTGGTGCGTTTGAGGTACTGGGTCCCATTCTGGGCAGGGTACAGAATGGTTACTGTTAAGCCTTGGTAGATAGAAGCCTCATTGGCTGCTCACTAAATTAGCTTCATTTCCCCCCCAAAAAGCATGCAACCATTCAGTCTAGTAATTGAAATGAAAGAACTGTCACTTTTCTGCCTCTCTTGCTGTTTTTACCTTCTCCCTAATTTATGCTAAGCAACATACATTTCTATCCAGCCTAGTCACACACACACACACACACCCTAAATACATAAAACCTGTCTTTCCTCCTGTAGGTTCAGCCGATTCTTCTCTCCCTTTAGAGAAGGAAGAACAAATCAGACTTCAGGCAAGAAGGCGCCTTGAAGAACAGCTCAAACAGTACCGTGTAAAAAGGCATCAGGAGAGAGTAAGAACCTAACAAGTGTTTTCTCTGGTGTTTATGAATTCTAATGACTTGGGGAAATCCTGTAAACTGCTCCTTGGATTCGCCCTCTTTATTCTCTGAGCATATACAGTGTGCATGCCCTAGAAGGTTACTTTCCCCTCCCATCTATATTTAAAGCTAGCGGACAATTTGCCATTGAGGCTGATGCTTCTTTGACTTCCACTCTGGTGTGCCAATAGGGAACCAGTTGCTGGACTCCCAACCCCTGCCATTGTTGATCGTTTGCCATGCTGGCTGGGGCTGATGGGAGTTGCAGTCCAGCAACATCTCAAGGGCCACAGACTCCCTATTTCTGTTCCATACAATCACAGATAACGGAAAACAACATAAAAAAATTCCTTCAGTAGCACCTTAAAGACCAACTAAGTTTTTATTTTGGTATGAGCAGTTGGTCTTTAAGGTGCTACTGAAGGAATTTATTTATTTTGTTTCGACTCAGACCAACACGGCTACCTACCTGTAAGGAAAACAACAGTATTTGGCTCAAATCAATGAGCTGTTTCCCACTTAACACTAAGCCAAACCACAGCTGAATGGGTGGTCTCCTTGTGTGTTCGTCTGCTGCACTCAACCAAGCCATCATTTGGTGTAGCATGTCGTTCAGACAACACACTAAGTCATGCCATGGCTTGGCTCAGCTCAGTGAAGCACAACAGCTGAATGACTGAGGAGGAGCAGAGTGGCTGAGATTCACTCTCTCAGAGCCCATGTTCTTAGCTATGGTTTGACTTTGTGTGGTGTGTGAACCAGACTGATGTGCACCCATGGATCTTTCACAAAACCGATGGGCCTGACACTTGTTTGTTCAGGTAGAGCCATTTTGATGTGTTAACCATACCGATGTGGCGGGGGTGTTTGCCATCCCTAAATCTGGTGGTGAAGTAGGAATAAGCTGGAACTTTAAATATTAAATTTAAATATAAACTTGAAGTATTACATTTAAAGTTCTCGCACTGAAAGAAGGAGGCTGACCTTTGCATTCAGGAACCTCAAAAAGAAACCTTGGTTGCCGTTCTATGATTATTTCCATTTGTTTACATGACGGGCAGTTGATTGGTTTAAAATAAAAGACTTTGGTGATGAGAAATTGTATTCCATTTATACTACTGCTGGTCACCTTCTTTTTCTTGTCCAAGCAGTCTACAGCTAAAAGCCGCCCCTCCAGTACCCTCGATCCTGAGCTGATGTTCCATCCAGAGACTTTGCCGAGGGCCAGCACTGTGTCTATGACAAAAGAATACTCATTCTTGCGAACCAGCGTCCCACGGGGACCAAAACTGGGAAGCCTGGGGCTTCCAACACAATCAAAAGAAAGGAAAAGTTCTAAATCTAACAGGTCAAGTAGAATCCGGTCTCTGGCAGACTATAGAACTGAAGATGCAGAGGGGCATGTTCCGCTTGATTCACCAAGTGGCTCCCTGAAGCAGAATCGAAGCAGCCTGACATCGGTTGTGTCTGAGATCAGGCTAACTCCCGATCCGGATGACCGGCTGGAGAATTCCTCCCTGGCCGGAGACAGCATCTCTGATATTGACGGAAGTGAAGTAGGATTGAGGCTGGACGGCAACGAGAGCGACAGTTCTACGTACAGTAGTTTATCGGGAAGGGGAGCCTATGGCGCTTTGCTCAATTCCGAAAGCAGGCAGGGCACTTCGCTGACTGTAAATGGCCAGGAGGTCCCTTTGGATGCAGTTGGACAGTTTCCTTCCATCAGGGAAGTGCTGCAGGCTGCTGCTGCAACAGAGCACCACCCCGACGATCAGGAAGTCAATGGGGAAGTGAGAAGCAGGAGGGACAGCATTTCCAGCAGGTAAGTGCATTGCCATGGCTTTCCAACTTTTGAACCTCCAGGGAATATTTTCCTGCCTTGACTTGTCTGCGAAGGAATACCTCTTTCTCGGCTGTGAAAGGTGCTGTGGCATCTTCTGCAGTGTGCAGTCAGCTTGTGAAGAGCATTAGCTTGGATTGTTATATGAAGGCGCTTTGTGCTGACTTGGTTGGCAAGTCTATCAAGCTCAGTGCTGTCCACTCCAGGGATGGGGAGCTTGTTGCCCTCCAAATGTTGTTGGACTACAGCTTCCATCACACTTGACCACTGGCCATGCTGGTTGGGGCTGATGGAAGTTGGAGTCCAGCAACATCTGGATAGCCTCTGATCTCCCCATCCCATCTCTGATCTCCCTACCTTGACTCACAGCAGCTCTCAAGAAGTGTTCTGATAGGTCCGACCAAAAGGCCCCTCTATTCCCCAAAGCAGCCAGCCAGGTGCCGCATGGGGAGCCCACAAGCATTGAGCCATCATGGCTAGTAGGCAGCAGCTTGGGTGGGAGACTCCCTGGGAAGGTAGGAAGCAGCCTTATACCAAGTCAGACCTAGATCATCCTGCATTGTCTGCTTTGACCAGCAGCATCTCTCCAGGGTTTCAGGCAGGAGCTTTTCCCTGCCCTACCTGGGGACACCAGGAGTTGAACCTGCAACCTTCATCGTGCAAGGTGTTACACTCTGCTACTGAGCTTGCAGTTCTTCCCAAAGCTACAGATGCCTCATGTACGCTGCCTTGAGATCCACCATGAAACAAAGGTGGGATATGCATGGAGTAAGTGTAGTTGCAATGCATTGGGGAAGGGCCAGAGCTTAGTGGAAGAATAACCGCTTTGCCATGAGGAAGGTCGCCGGTTCAATCCCCAGCATCTCCAGGAGCTGCTGCCAATCAGTATAGATAATACTGAGCCAGAATGACCAGTGGTGTGACTCGGTATGAAGCTACTCTGAGTGCCTTTTTGCCTAATGGGCTGGCTATAAATGCCTTTAGTAATAAGTGAACAATATACACCCAGACTGCCCCTGTGGGTTGACCTTTTTCTGTGTCAGGTGGTTGACTGAATCCCATTCAGCATTATGTCATAGAAGAGGACCTTCCTTCAGTGTGTCCCCCTGTTTATGAACCTTACACCATCTTCCTCACACAACCCATTAAGTATTTAATCCATGCACAGATCTTTCCAGCTTTTAGCACTTAACGAGACTCAGGGTTCCTGCCTAGATGCACTTATCCACTTTAGCCATTTTAAGAATGGGATTACTTGTTGGTTCTCAGAAGCTTACTCGCCCATGATACTATAATGAGTTTCTCAGTGCCCATCTCTTTCAGGTCAAGTATAGAATTAGCAAGTGGGAATTGGTCGATATCGCAGTGCCGATTGTGGTTGCTGTTCTTTCTCTTCCATCTTTCTTATAAATTGATGGCCAGTTTTTAGGTTATCCTTTTGGCTTGGAGGTTATTTGAATGAAATAAAAATATTAAACACCCTATAGTTGTTTTTTTAAGTGTCCATTTGCAGGGCTCAAAAAATCTACTCTCCATCATGCTCAAAAGGGACTAAATTTTCTGAGCAAGTGTAGGTTGGCTGTAAAGAGTTCCCAAGGGAATTTAGCAACGGCCCACATTGCATTGTTGTCATCATCCTGGGCCATCACCCCGCTTCAGGCTCATGATACACTGTCACTTTGATGTTTTCAAAGGCAGCCTCACTCATGGGGTGGGGTGGCAGCAGCAGCAGTGGCAGGTCAGCAAGGAGGGTTGGACTACAATCAGGTTGCCTTAGTAGCTCAGCTGGGGCTATGGAGAATCTATTGGGAAATAAGGCCCATCCTGTTAGCTCTGCTGAAAAACCTGCTCCATCATGTTGCTCCTGCCTTTGTACTCTTTTTTTAAAAATATATATATTTTTATTAGGTTTTATACAACATTTAAAAAGACATAACAAATTAACAATATAACACTACAAAGCATCAAAAAAAGAAAAAAAATACACAACAATACACAAAACACATATCATCTTATAAGTCATTGTCTCTTTTGCTTCCCCAAGTCCCCTCTATCTGATTTTCATTTTAGAATCATCTGTAACAGTTTCTAGTTCATTACTTTTAATTTTCATCATTATATTTTTCTCAGTTCATCTTAATCTCAGTCTTTTGTTTATAGCTCATCTTCCTGCTTTATAATCTTCTCTTTTTCCCCCTAATGCCTTAACTTCAATAATTCCCAAGATAATCAGTCTTTTAATACTCAGAAATAATTCCCTAAATACACTTTGAATTTTTTCCAATCTTCCTCCATTCTCTCATCCGCTTGGTCTCGGAGTCTTCCTGTCAATTCTGCCAGTTCCATAAAGTCCAACATTTTCATTTGCCATTCCTGTAGAGAGGGCAATTCTTCTTTTTTCCAATATTTCACAATTAAAATCCTCGCAGCTGTGGTGGCGTACATGAACAAATTGACATCTTTTTTTGGGATTTCTTCCCCAACTATTCCAAGTAAAAAGGCCTCTGGTTTTTTCAAAAATGTATTTTTCAAAAAGGCTCCTGCCTTTGTATCTTTCCATCCTGGTGGTATTTCAGTAATGGCTATCATTTACTTAAATAATTGGTCCCTGCTTTTGCTTCCCCCCCTCCCCCGTCCTCTTTTTCCTTTTGTGTCAAATCTTTTAGATTGTAAACCAGTGGGCAGGGACTGTCTTGTTTTAATTCATTTTATGTAAGCCACTCTGGGAGCCTTTTTTAAAAAAAGAACAGCCAGGTACAATTGCTCCAAATAAGAAAATAATAGGGACGATAACATGAGCTGCGAAATAGCCATGTATGTCACTGGCACAATGTGTACGTTGATAAAGTGTGTGCGCGCTTTTGTCTTTCCCCAGTATTTCGATGGAGAGTTCTATCGCAGGCACGCATGATGAAATGTTGCAGGTCCTCAAAGAGAAGATGCGTCTCGAAGGGCAGCTTGAAGCGCTGTCATTGGAAGCCAATGAGGTACAAATGACGTCACCCCTTCTGTACAAGATGTTACTGAGGCTACTTAAAGCAGGAATGGGCACCCTTCATATGAAACTGCTGAGAGAGAATGTCCAGAGTTTTGGGGTTCGGTGCCACCAGTATGCTGATGACACCAATCTCTCTCTTTTTCATCTAAATGTGAGAATGCTATTTCAGGGCTTAAATCAGTGTCTGGTGTCAGTAACGGGCTGGCCGAGGGTGAGGTTTAATTGAAGTTTAAGCAAGAAAGAGGTGCTCCTGGTTGGTGGAAAGGCAGACCAGAGAATTGGGATTCAACCTGTGCTGGGTGGGGTGACATTCGTCTAACAACTCAGGTTCGCAGCTTGGATGTACAGTGGTGCCTCGCAAGATGAATTTAATTCGTTCCGCGAGTCAATTCGTTTTGCGAAAAATTCGTCTTGTAAATTGCGGTTTCCCATAGGAATGCATTGAAATTTCTTTTTTTGCCCATAGGAACGCATCAATTAAATTTCAGTGCATTCCTATGGGAAACCGCGATTCGCAAGACGAATTTTTCGCAAAATGAATTCGTCTTGCGAGTCACCATCAGATCGCAAGACGCATTCGTCTTGCGAAAAATTCGTCTTGCAGGGCATTTGTCTTGCGAGGAACCACTGTACTCTTAGATTCAACCCTGAGTGTAGATGCCCAGGTTTTGGCAGCGGCTGGGAGTGTGCTTGCATATTTAAAACCAATGCACATTATGCACCCGTTCCTGGAGATGTCTGATCTGGGAACAGTGACACATGCCTTAGTCACAAGGCAGCCCTGTACTGGGGAGTTTTTAATGTTTGATGTTTTACTGTGCTTAATGTTTTAATTTGTTGGAAGCTGCCCTGAGTGGCTGGGGCAACCCAGTCAGATGGGTGGCATATAAATAATTATTGTTATTATTGTTGTTGTGGTGGTGGTTGTTATTTGGTATACTGTAAAACACTGTATGTGTGTTCAGAAACTTAAGTGGTCCAAGATGTTGCAGGCAGATTATTGCAGAACCTTACTGCAGCACCTTATTGCAACAGCTCCATTGGCTGCATGTCTGTTTCTAGGCACAATTCAAAATGCTGATTACAGTGGTGCCTCGCTAGACGAAATTAATTCATTCCAGGACTCAATTCGTCCTACGAAAATTTCGTGTAGCGAGGCACCGTTTCCCATAGGAACGCATTAAAAGTCAATTAATGCGTTCCTATGGGCTCCGGGGGCCTGGCGGCGGCAGCGGTACTTGCTCTTTTGGCTCGGGGAAGGCAGGCAGGCGCGTCCGAACCCCCGCCAGATGAGGGCTCTGTTGGGGGGGGGGAAGAGGAACAAAGGAAGAGAAAGCAGCCTTTTCTCTTCCTTCCTTCCTCTCCCCCTGCCGCCAGCTTTCCCCCCACCCCGTCCGACACAGCGGGATCGGAGGAGAAGCCTCCTCCGATCTGCGCTGTGTCGGACGGGCTGAGGGGAAAGCGGGGCTTTCGGCAGCCGGCGAAAAGCCCCCACACCGGCACGCTTTGGCTCTGGGTGATGGGGCCAAAGCGCGCCGATGTGGGGGTGTTCCGCCGGCTGCCTTCCCCTTGAATTGGGGAGGCAGCCAGCGAAAACGTCCCCGCACCGGCGCGCTTTGGCTCTGGGTGATGGGGCGAAAGCGTGCCAGTGCGGGGGTGTTTCGCTGGCTGCCTTCCCCTTGAATTGGGGAGGCAGCCAGTGAAAACGTCCCCGCACCGGCGCGCTTTGGCTCTGGGTGATGGGGCGAAAGCGCGCCGGTGCGGGGGGTTTTCGCCGGCTGCCTTCCCCTTGACTTGGGAAAGGCAGCCAGCGAAAACGCTTGACAGATCCGGGATTTCCTCCCTCTCCCCGCCCGACAGATCCGGGATTTCCTCCCTCCCCCCGCCCGACAGAAGTGCGGCGATGTGGGGTTGTTTCGCCGCCTGCCTTCCCCAAGCCAAGGGGAAGGCAGGCGGCAAAAAGCCCTGGCAATTTTTCGCTGCACGCTGGACTTTGCAGTCGGAGGTTTGTTTTTCTATGGCCATGCTTCGCAAGACGAAGCGGCGGCCATAGAAAAACCCGTCATCTTGCGAGGCAACCTCCGATCGCAAAACCCATTCGTCTAGCGAAAAATTCGTCTTACAGGGCATTCGTTAAGCGAGGCGCCACTGTATTCCCTACAAAGCCCTATACGGCTTGATTCCAGGCTGTCTGAAGGACAGCATCTCCCTCTGTGAGCATGTCGGGTTTTGAGATCTTCAAGAGAGGCCCTTTTCTCAGTTCCGCCAGCCACATAAGGCACGTTTGGTGAGGACATGAGAGAGGGCCTTTTCCATCACTGCTCCCAGATTGTGGCACCCCCTTCCACCGAAAGCTCACCTGGCCTCCTCTTTGTTTTCTTTTTGCCAGTAGGCAAATACTTTTTTGTTCCCACAGGCCTTTGGCTGCTAACTGGCTTTTGTGGCAGGGTCTTCTAAGGGTGGGTGGCGTAAATGGTTCTAAGTTGTTTTGATTTGCTTGGCAGGGGGTTGGACTGGATGGCCCTTGTGGTCTCTTCCAACTCTATGATTCTATTCCATGATTTGGTGTTTTTTTAATATGATAGCTTATTTAATTGCTCTTCAATATTTATAACGGATTGATGTGCATTCCAGCTGCATGTTGTGAGCCACCTAGGGTTCTGCACTGGGAGAAAGGCAGGCTATAAATAAAATAAATAGTTTGTGGGGTTGCAAGCTATAGTTTGACACTGAGGAGAAAAGAGGTTGTAGAGGGGTTAGGGTGGGGTGGGGTGGGGTTTTCTTTTTCAGGTGGGGGTGACATTTGTAGAAGATTATGCAAAAGCTGGATTTTAAGGAGGTACTTGAAGAATCCTATGAACCTCATTTGGTTTTGACCTTTAAAGCCCTATGTGGCTTGGGACCCTCGTACCTACGGGACAGCCTCTCCTGGTATGCCCCGCAGACGACCTTAAGGTCCACAAACAACAATATTCTGGAGATCCCGAGCCATAAGGTGGCTAGATTGGCCTCTACTAGGGCCAGGGCCTTTTCAGTATTGGTCCCAACTTGGTGGAACGCTCTTTCACAGCAGACCAGGGCCCTGCGGGATTTGTCATCTTTCCGCAGGGCCTGCAAGACAGAGCTGTTCCGCCTGGCCTTTGGGTTGGACTTAGTCTGACCCCTGTATTTTCCTCCCTCATGGCTTGGATTTATGGACTACTTAAAAGGAGGCTGCATTTTAAAATTTAAATTTTAATATTGTATTTTAATCTGTATTTTAATTAATTGCTTTTTATGTTTTATTGTAATTTTATTGGTGTGAGCCGCCCTGAGCCCGGTTTTGACTGGGGAGGGCGGGGTATAAATAAAAATTTATTATTATTATTATTATTATTATTATTATTATTATTATTATTTGATTTTCCCGGTGCCTTGTGAAACCATCATTTTGAAATTATTATTTTTTAATCATTGTTTTTTGTTCAGGCTCTCAAAGAAAAGACGGAACTGCAAACCCAGCTTGCTGCTTTGAACATGAAGCTTCAGTCCCAGATGGAGCACAGTCAGAGCAGCCAGCAGAAGCAAGACTCGCTGAACTCGGAGGTGGCCTCTCTAAAGCAGTCTTGTTGGGACCTGGAAAGAGCCATGGCGGAACTTCAGGCTGCCTTGGAGGCCAAGAACGCCAGCCTGGCTGCCTCCAACAACGACCTGCAGGTGGCAGAAGAGCAGTACCAAAGACTGATGGGGAAGGTGGAAGACATGCAGAAAAGTGTCCTCAGCAAGGATAGCACAGGTGAGTAGGTGCTGCTCTCTTTATTCTTAACAATCATTATTTATCGAGCGACGCTTTGTAAATTTATTTAAAATATTTATTAAATGGCTTGATCCAAAAGGCCTCCAAGCAGTGTGGTAATAAAACGGTAGAGAAAACACAGCTAAAATCCACAAATGGATTAAAAATAGGTAGATAGATAGATAGATAGATAGATAGATAGATACTGTGTTTCTCATATTATAAGACACGTCTTATATTTATTTTTTCCTCAAAAAAACACACTATGGCTTATTTTCAAGGGATGTCTTATTTTTTTCCTCCTCCTGCTGCCGCGGCCGGCATTGCTGCTGCGCCTATCACTATGTCTTATTTTCAGGGTATGGCTTATATTCCTTGAATGCTTAAAACTCCTGCTATGGCTTATTTTATGGGTATGTCTTAAAATATGAGAAACAGGGTAGATAGATAGATGCAAATAAATCTATAAAACCATCGTCATTAAAGCAAAGGTAAGACTGATGAGGAGCTTTAAAAAAATAAATACACAAACAAACAAAATATTTTCAACAGGTGCCTGAATCACTTTAGCAATCATATTTTTGGGTTGCCCTTTTCTGCAGCTTCTGCAGCTCTCCTATAGTCAGAGAGACACCTCTCTGTTAACTGCAACAAAGCATAAAAAAGGAAAATAGTAATGAAAAAAGTTAAGAACTACAGTAATTGTTTTTAAAGGTGCGATGGAAATGTCTATAAAATTACGGTAGATGGTTGTTGCTTGATCGTTGCTGCTGATCGACCTTCCTAACCTTTCGAATGATTTCCCTTGGCTTCTTAGTTCATGATCTCCGACAGCAGCTTTCCTCGTTGCAAAGTCAGCTCCAGCAGGTGCAACTGGACCGCACCACGTTGACCAATAAGCTGAAGTCGTCTCAAACGGAGATCGCGTCACTGCAGAAAGTGCGGCACTGGTACCAGCAGCAGCTGGTTGTGGCCCAGGAGGCAAGGGTTAGGCTGCAGAGTGAGATGGCAAACATACAGGTAAGTGGGACTCTCCCTTGTTAGCTGCTGTGTGCACTTCAAGTTAGAAGAGGGGAGATTCCGACTAAACATACGGAAAAAACCTCCTGACAGTAAGAGCTGTTCAACAGTGGAACGGTCTCCCTCGGGAGGTTGTGGGCTCTCTTTCCTTGGAGGCCAAGCAGAGGTTGGATGGCCATCTGTCATGGATGCTTTAGCTGAGATTCCTGCATTCAGGGCCGCCTTACCCATAGGCGCTAGGGGTGCGGGGCACCCAGGCGCAGGGCTCTCAGGGGCACCAGCTTGAGAGTCTGGGGCCCGAGAGTTGAGTCCGGCGAAGAGCCCGCTCGTCCGTCGGAGCGCCGTGGCAGGCTCTTCTGCTGTGGGTGGCTCTGCGACGTGAGTTTGGGGGCGACCAAGCCAGCAAGATGCTGAGGCGGCCGGCTGGCTCAGCCCTCCTGCATGCCTGGGATTGGGCAACTGGGTGGGGGGCACCGGGCAGATCTATGCACCCTGGTGCCGCATATGCTTAAGACAGCCCTGCCTGCATTGCAGGGAATTGGGCCAGTTGACACTCAAAGTCCCTTCCAACTCTACGATTCTGTGATTCCATGTATTTGACACTTAGGGCCAAATTAGGCCACTATGGTATTAGATAATTGGCGCCTTGCCATCTAGAAACCTAAGATGTGGTGCAACCCTAGTTGGACATCCTGAAGATCATTTAATTAAGATGAGAGCCCCTTTATTCCTCCCTTTGTCAGGAGCCATGATTAGACAGGGAAGCCTCTGATTAACCATAGTTCCCTGTTTTGTGTGACCCAGGAAACTATGGCTACCAGCTTTGGAACAAGTTGGGCATTAAAATCATCTTCAACCCATGGTTTAATATTGTGGCTTGTTCCGAAGCTGGTAACACATTTCCAAGATAGGACAAAATGAGGAACTATAGGCTTCATGGTTTAATCATGGCTTCAGGTGAAGGGTGGAGCAGGGAAGCTGTGCTGGCAGGGAGAAGATTCATGCATATCCCAGCTTCTTAAGAAGGTGAGAGATGGTTGTCCAGATACAGTCAATTGGGAGCGGTGGTATCCAGCATTGGCCCTGATGCCATTCAAGCAGGCGGCAGCTAAAATTATGTGTTGAAAGGCCTGCTGAAATAATAATAATAATATAATAATAATTTATTATTTATACCCCGCCCATCTGGCTGGGTTTCCCCAGCCACTCTGGGCGGCTTCCAACAGAAAAATGAAATAAAATAATCTATTAAAAAGAAAAATGAAATAAAACAATCGATTAAAGATTAAAAGCCTCCCTAAACAGGGCTGCCTTCAGATGTTTTCTAAAAATCTGGTAGCTGTTTTTCTCTTTGACATCTGATGGGAGGGCGTTCCACAGGGCGGGCGCCACCACCAAGAAGGCCCTCTGCCTGGTTCCCTGCAACTCGGCTTCTCGCAACGAGGGAACCACCAGAAGGCCCTCGGTACTGTACCTCAGTGTCCGGCCAGAACGATGGGGGTGGAGACGCTCCTTCAGGTACTATATACTGGACCGAGGCCATTAAGGGCTTTAAAGGTCAGCACCAACACTTTGAACTGTGCTCGGAAACGTACTGAAAAGGAGTGTCTTCAGTTTCTGGCAGAATGGGGGGGGGGGAGCCTTGATCATGATTATTCCAAGGCCATGGAACCACCCCAAAGAAAGCCCTGCCGATTGTTCCCATCTCTCAAATATCGTGAGATGGCTCTGAGAGCAGAGCCTCTGAAGCCCGTCCAATAAAATGAAATATTTGTATATTTCTTCAGAACAGAGGACATGAATCCTAACCCCACCGGTTAAGTTCCCTTCCCCTTTGAACTGCTGTTAACCAACATTTAGTATGGCTTTTCCCCTCTCCCCTTACTGTCTTCCACAGGCTGGTCAAATGACCCAGGTGGGCATGTTGGAACATCTCAAGTTGGAGAACGTAACACTCTCTCATCAGTTAACGGAGACTCAGCACAGGTCCATCAAAGAGAAGGAGCGTATAGCTACGCAGTTGCAAAATATTGAGGTAAACTTCATAGGAATTTTCTTTGGACTCTCTTAGTATTTCCTGTAATATGGGGATCTCCAAAACTTCAGAATTGTAATAGCTTACATAGTCATAATACTGCAGTCAGAAGACATAGTCAGATTACTGCAGTCGGAAGCAGTGTCTGGGCGGAAATTGCTAAAATGTCCAATTTTTTGATGATTTCCCTTAAAAATAGCTGGGGGGAGGGTGGTTGTTAAGGCTCAACTTTGTCCAAAAAAAGCTCAACAACTCTTGTGTCCGGATTTTCACTTTTTGAAATACGGCAACCCTATCATAGCTACATAAATACATAAATATTTGTACCTATAATCTGAAAACTTCCTTTACTTGGAAGAAAGATATGCTTTTACGTTTTTGTTTTTTAAAAAATGTGCATTAGCCTAAAACACAAGCACATAACAAGTGCTTGTTTGCATTCAGTTATAAGAGGCTGTACAATTATGTAACAGCTGGTAACAAATTGCACCTAAAGATGTGATCCACCTGGAGAAGGAACTGGCAATCCACTCTAGTGGACATAAAAAGGAGAAGCTTTGAGAAGAAAGTGAGAGTTTCCAATGCATGCTCTGGTTCATGGGGTCACGGAGAGTCCAAGACAACTAAACAAAACAACAAAAATCCCTTACAGAGTAGAAGACTTGGAGAGAAGCCAGGTCTCTGAGATATTAGTTGCCACTGCCTGTTTCCATGTGGATTGAAAAATCATCATTCATAGTTAGTGGGGCAAGCCCAAGGGGAAATAAAGAAGCAACACCGTTTTTCTGCCTCCCAGGGGCATTTGCAGTCTCAGTTTGCAGTACAGCACATGGTGCTCAGCAGTGGTTGTTCAGTTGTTAGCTTGCCCTCTGGTTTGAATATTTTTTAAATGAATAAAAGGACAACCTTGTCATAAAATACTTCCCCTGCCCCCTATACCACCCAAAAGAATCAGAATGCACATTATTTATTGAATTTGGAGGGGGTAATGTGGTAAGTGAGTGATTTTTTTTGGAGCAGATTCTGGATCATCTGGGTGGGAAATTAATTTGGGGTAGTGGGTTTAGTAGTTGAACTGATTTGGGGTATCTGGGGTGGGGTTTAATTTAATTAAAAAACTATTTGGGGTGATGAATAAGTGGAAGATCAACCATGTGTATAGTCTAACATCAACACTGGCCTGAAGAGTCATTACTTTATAGCTCAGCAATCTTGATAAAGGTTATTAAGAGAATGAAGGACTGGATTGTTTGATTTCCAAAACTCCTGTCTGTATTGTGTTGGCCACTTCCTCTTTCACTCATTAGAATCGTCTGCTTCTTCCTGACAGGCTGACATGTTAGACCAGGAGGCAGCCTTCTTGCAGATCCAAGAGGCTAAGACCATGGTGGAAGAGGACTTGCAGAGAAAACTGGAGGAGTTTGAGGATGAGAAGGAGCAGCTTCAGAAAATGGCGGATTCTGCAGCAGTATTGGAGCAGGAGCTAGAACAGGTATATGCAACTGGTAGAGCAAAGAGCTTTTCACAGAAAGCTTAGCAAAAGCCTATTCATAGTTTGCATCTTACGACTGGAGAGAAACAAAACTGGAAGCAGGGGATGCAGCCCAGCGAACAGCAGTTCTTTTTAAAGTGCTTTTGAAAATTCTGGTGGAAGGCAAATGATAGATAGATAGATAGATAGATAGATAGATAGATAGATAGATAGATAGATAGATAGATACTTTATTGTCATTGTACATAGTACAACGAAATTGAATGTAATGATCATGACGAGCCAGCTGTGAGGATAAGGTAGCTGCCTCTACCCATCAACCAGCCATTTGGTGGTAGCAGCAAAAGGCATTTTTATTTGAATACAGTTCTTCTCTCGCTTTCTAATTCCCACCACTGCTGCTTCCTAGAGTCTTCCATCTATTACACGTCTACGTTCCACATCGTCCTTGTTTTCCTACCACACTGGTTTGAAATTCCCGTTCCCTACTCCAAGCCGCATGAAAATTGCTGCAGGTCTAGGACAGGCATCTCCAAAGTTCAGCCCTCCAGATGTTTTGGACTACAATTCCCATCTTCCCCGACCCCTGGTCCTGTTAGCTAGGGATCATGGGAGTTGTAGGCCAAAACATCTGGAGGGCTGCAGTTTGGGGATGCCTGGTCTAGGAGGACCACTTACAGTAATTCTCCCCCCCCCCCCGGTCTATTGTAACAATTGCAATGTACTGTGCTAGAGGCTGTAGGATTTTTAACTGTATTTTTTATTACTTCTTTTGTTTCTTATACAGCCATACCTCTGGTTGCGTTCACTTCATGTTGCGGATTTTCGGGTTGTGAACGCGGCAAACCTGGAAGTGTATACTTCCGGGTTTCGCCGCACGCGCAGAAGTGACCTGCACGCTTCACACATGCGCAGAAGTGCTCTATCGCGCCTCGTGCATACACAGTAGTGGCACTCTACTTACGGACTTTTCGGGGTCCAAACGGCACCCCAAAATGGATCGTGTTCGTAAGTAGAGGTACCACTGTATAATGTATTACACCTTATTTATTTATTGAATTTACAGTGGTACCTCAGGTTAAGTACTTAATTGGTTCTGGAAGTCCGTACTTAACCTGAAGCGAACTTTCCCATTGAAAGTAATGGAAAGTGGGTTAATCCGTTCCAGACGGGTCCATGGAGTACTTAAATTGAAAGTACTCAACCTGAAGCGTGCTTTACCCGAGGTATGACTGTACTGTATTTTTCGTTGAGCTATCTGCCTGCTGCATCATGTAATGTTGAATTTACTGTATTTTTCAGTGTATAAGACCAAGTTTGTTTGTTTTTACAAAAAAAAGTAGGTTTAAAATTGGGCTAGTCTTATACATGGGTAGTGCTGAGGGGTGTTTTCTTAATTTGAAGTCCCCCCCAAAATAGGGGGCGTCTTATACACAGAAAAATACGGTATATACCGGCCTAGACCCAGGGGTCTCAGGGCAGTTCACAGAATAAAATCGATATAAAACCACAAAATACATAATAAAAATAAAAACAACCCAATAGCCCCCCACCTCACAAAAACACACATTTTAAAATGGCATAGGATGTAAATCAGATCAACCAAAGGCCTGGTTAAAAAGGAACGTTTTTGCCCGGCGCCTAAAGGTATATAATGAAGGCGCCACGCAAATTTCCCTGGGAAGAGCATTCCACAGATGGGGAGCCACTGCAGAGAAGGTCCGTTCTCATGTTGCCACCCTCCAGACCTCTCGAAGAGGAGGCACACGAAGGAGGGCCTCAGAAGATGGTCTCAGGGTCCGGGTAGGTTCATATGGAAAGTGGCGGTCCTTGTGAGGCATTGCGGTCCTGAGCTGTTTAAGGCTTTATAGGTCAAAACCAGCACTTTGAATTGGGCCCAGAAACTAATTGGTAGCCAGTGCAGTTGGACCAGGATCTGTGTAATATGCTCAAACGATCTTGCTCCGGTGAGCATCTTGGCCGCTGAATCCATAGAATGCAAGCCCAGGAAATGCCCTGTTCCTTCCTGCCACTGACCTAATCCCTTAGGGTAGCCAACTTGGTTCCCTCCAGATGGTTTTGGGTTACGACTCACACCAGCCCTTGTCAGCATGGCCAGTAGTCATAGATGATGGGAGTTGTAGTCCAACAACATCTCGGGGTACCATGCTGGCTACTTTTGCCATAGGTGGTAGTACTCTAGGTTCAAGTACGGGGAACCTGTGCTTGCCTAGATGTTGTTGATCTCCAGTTCCCTTCAGCCCCAGCCAGCATGGCAAACAGTCAAGGATGATGAGAGCTGTAGTCTGGCAACATCTGGAGGGTTTGTGGGTTCCTCACTCCCACTCTATAGACCTTAAGTGCTGGGTATGTGATGTGTGCATTCATAATGGGAGAGCGCCCTAACACATTTTCCCTTCCGTTTAGCTGAAATTGACATTGCATCAACGAGATCTTCAGGTTGAGGCTTTGCAGCAGGAGCAGCTGGACCTCATGAAGCAGCTGACTTCCACCCAGGAGACTCTACAGACCCGAGAACAGTCGCTGGGCGACCTCCAAACACGTTACGATGAGCTGGAGGCCAGGCTGACGGAGTTGCAGGGGGAAGCCACCTCAAAAGACGACGCTCTCCAATATCTGCAGAATGAGAAGATTGTCCTAGAGGTGGCTCTGCAGGTAGCCAAAGCCGGCAAAGAAGGACTCAAGGAAGGAGTCCAGCATTTAGGAGAGAGCACTGAGGCGGCATCAGAAGTTCTGGAGCAGCTGAGACAAGAAATAGTTGTAAAGTCAAGCCAGGTAATACACTTTTCTTAATTGCTTTTCTGCTCCTATAATCATCAACACACCTGTAGGCCAGGGCAAACTGCACAGCAAATCTTCACAAACCTTTTATAACAGGGATGGCCGATGTGGTGCCTTACAGGTGCCTTGCAGACCACAATTCCCATTATAAAAAAAATTATTAAATAATTTATATGCCATTTATGTCCCAGAGTGGCTTTTAAGCAACTTTCCTCTTCTTTTCCCCTGTTCCGACTGTTACTATTAAACGGCAAGTGCACTTTGGGATCATGTGCTGTAGAAATTACACCTGGGAAAATTCTTGCTCTGGATGCCACAAAACTAGTTCACTTCTCTAGTCCTTGTCCAGTGCCCAAGTAATACTGATATTATTATTTCCCCCCTCGATAGGTAGAAAATCTCCAGCTTGAGAGTGCCAGTCTCAAGAAGCAAACCCAGAAGGTCAAGGAGCAGTTCCTTCAGCAAAAGGTGTGTGTTTTAAAATACTGTACTTTTCCATGTATATTTTCCGTCTATTTTGGGGGACTCAAATTTAATAAAATGGGGGGAGGTGGCTCAGAGTTGTTGAGCTTTTTCTGTGGATGATTGCCAAGAGTTGTTGAGCTTTTTTGGGGGGTGGGATTGCATAAGGTTGTTCAGCTTTTTTTAGGGGGGGTGTTTTGCCAAAAATCGCTCACCCGCACAGAACGTAAAATCCGCCTATCATCTGTCCCCTCACCAGCAGAAGCTGCCAGTCACCTGCCCAATTGCTGCAGCATCAACCAATCAACACCAGCCCTTGACCAAGAACACGCCCAATAGCCACTGACAGACACGGCAGCAACCAATCAAACATTCACCCTATGCACTACCCATGTATAAGACAACCCCTACCTTTAAGCATGATTTTTAAATAAAATAACCTAGTCTTATACACAGAAAAGTACAGTAATAAAAATAAGTAAATAAATAACTCATAAGGATGTCAGCTTGTAGGGTGGCGCTGTGGTCAAAACCACTGAGCCTCTTGGGCTTGCTGATCAGAAGGTCGGCAGTTCGAATCCCTGTGACGGGGTGAGCTCCCGTTGCTCGGTCCCAGCTCCTGCCAACCTAGCAGTTCGAAAGCACGTCAAAGTGCAAGTAGATACAGTAAATAGGTACCGCTACAGCGGGAAGGTAAACGGCATTTTAGTGAGCTGCTCTGGTTCTCCAGAAGCAGCTTAGTCATGCTGGCCACATGACCCGGAAGCTGTATGCCAGCTCCCTCGGCCAGTAAAGCAAGATGAGCGCCGCAACCCCAGAGTCGGTCACGACTGGACCAAATGGTCAGGGGTCCCTTTACCTAAGGATGTCAGCTTATGACTGGGGAACTTAGGAGTCGAAATATCACCCTCCAGGCTTTTCTGTCTGGCTCTCAGAACTCTTCACAGACCATACACCTCACCAACCCTACTTCTCTTCCTCCTTGAGTGCTTGAATATGTCCTTGAACCTGGACGGAGAATAGAGGTTTGTTTGTGTCTATGTGTGTGTAGAAACTTGCCTCCTTTACAAAGGCAAAAATTTTCATTGGTTGCTCCACCCACTTTTGCCTGTGGCCACACCCACCAGTGGCCTTTGGAATACCGGCGAGAAGGGAATGTGGCTCTTGAACTGAAAAGGGGTCAGCACTCCTGCTGTAGTTTTATATAGTGTAATGGCTGTTAAAACGAGCACGCCCTTCTCTTAGTCCTGCCATCCTCATGGGCTCACTTGGTAGGGACAGGGGAGAGGGCCTTTTCAGTGTCTGTTCCCAGATGCAGGCACCCAGAGAATCTAGACTAGCTCCCTCCTTCACTGGCAGATGAACACTTCCTTGTTCCAACAGGCTTTTGGTAACTGACTGCTTTCAACGTTTTTAATACGTTTTTCTATACATATATTTCATCAGTTTTTAAAAATGGTTCCCCCCCCTGTTTTTTAGTGGGTCTTATTTTTAACTGTACAGTAAGTCTCCTTGAGTCCCATCATATATGTAATGATATATGATAATGATAATAATAAAGCTAAGCATATAAATTTCTTACCTAGGTGATGGTGGAAGCTTACCGGAGAGATGCAAATTCAAAGGATCAGCTGATCAGTGAACTGAAGTCCACCAAGAAGAGGCTGGACTCTGAAGTGAAAGGGTTAAGGCGAGAGCTGCTCCAGCTTCAGGGTGAAAAGAAATCCGTGGAGGTTGAAAACTCTAGGTTGGGGAAGGAAGTGTCTCGAGTTCAGCAGCAGATGGAGGAATTGGAAAGCCAGTTGCAAGCAGTCCAAAGAGAGCGAGATGACATGGAGAGAGAGTTGCAGGTGCAGATGTTGTCCTTCTTAATGTCCATAATAATGCTTCGGACCAGCCTGTTGGAATACGTAGACAGTAGCTATGCTGTGGACGTTTGGAGGGCAACAAGCTCTCCATCCCTGCTAAACTATGGTGGGAATGAGCCTAGCCCAGGGGTAGGCAACCTAAGGTCCAGGGGCTGGATGCGGCCCAATCGCCTTCTCAATCCGGCCCGCGGACAGTCCGGGAATCAGCATGTTTTTACATGAGTAGAATGTGTGCTTTTACTTATAATGCATCTCTGGGTTATTTGTAGGGCATAGGAATCGGTTCATTTATTATTATTTTCCAAAATATAGTCCGGCCCACCACATGGTCTGAGGGATGGTGGACCGGCCCATGGCTGAAAAAGGTTGCTGACTTTTCCTAGCCTTTCCCGAAGCTCTCATGATCTCCTGCTTCTCCCTTCAACATGGCCACAATGGGGAAATCATAATCTTTTACTTCCTTTACAATCATTGTTTAGTGTACTATTTGAAGCCTGTTTTATGAGCAGTGGTGGACTCTCCTTCCTTGGAGGTCTTCAAGCAGCGGTTGGATGTCCATCTGTCATATATGATTTCGTTGAGCTTGCCGGATTGCAGGGGGATGGACTAGATGTCCCTCGGGGGTTCCTTCCAACTCTACAAATCTATTATTATTATATTTAACAATGTATTATTTGAAGTCAGCCAACTGTGGCTTGAAGTTGCCTTGTTTCAGATAAACCATTGTTAAATTTAACCACAGTTCAGCTGGCAAAACAAGCTGTGGTTCATTAAAAAAACACAAGTGAGACCTTCCTAATTCCTCATGCCTGCAATGGAGTAGGATGGAGGGGAAGAACAGAACTACGAGACTGGGGGAAAGCAAGGCTCATTTCCATCATGATAAACTATGGTTTATAATGGGCGGTGCTGCCAGAACATTGACCTGCATAGATGTTGGAGTGATCTAGAAAGGCAGTTCATAAATTAGCATCCCAGAGTCAATTGGATTGTTTGTGGACCATAAAAGGCCCACAAATTAGTTTTGTTTGGGTTCACGCACTGAATGTGTCGCCTTTGCCAAGTATATAAAATTAAGACCTCTTTATTACAGAAGAACATGTAGCTTACAGTTCTCCTGTCCTGCTTTTCAGACTTTGCAGTTTGACAGAGAGCAGATGTCTGCTCTAGCTGAAATGAATGAAGTATTAAAACGGCAGGTTGATGAAATGCAGCAGGAAACCAAAATGTGAGTATGACAGATTACGCCTTGCCTAGAATAGCCACAGCAACTAGTACTCACTGATTTTGTTCATCGAGTGCCCATGGAGGGGGGGGAAGGGAATCTGCAATCTATCAATGGGGGCATATTCTTCTTTTTGCCTTTTATCTGGATTTCTGATTCCTATAGCATTGATTTCATTTGTCACATTGTGGTAATCTAAGAACAATGCAGCACCAAATTAGTTTTTGACATGTTGGGATCACAAACACGCACTATTTATATGGGAGTTGCTCTTTTAATTAAAGGTAAATGGGTAGTCTGGTGTCGCTTCAATTGCCTTTAAAATAAGATAAGCTTTTCTTGCCCAATGAGACTAAAAATGTATGTAAGGCAGATTTAAAAGCATAAAAGCCAAAAGAGTGGGTTCGATTCTTACAATATGCCTTTGTCTAATTGTGTGGTATGATTAATTTGCTTGCCTGTGTTAATGCGGTGCATGTTTGTGATCCCATTTGCTACTTAATCCTCTTTAGTACCAAACTACCGTGGAATTATTGTTGGGAACATTGCCAACGTTCTGCTTTTAATGCTGTTTGTTCTTTAGCATATGCTGTGTACCACTAATGTCATATCAGTCTTCTGGGTCAGATTCAGGTTGGGTTAAATTTAGAGTGATAGCCAATGTCTTAAGTAGACTCCCCCCCCCACCTTCCTCCTAGCGGGGGACCTACTCTGTTGCAACATCTGTGATGCAAAGCGTGGCAGGCTTAGGGTAGTCCTTAAACTAGCAGTTCAGAATACAGGCTGATATGACTTAAGGGATATAGCCCATTGGGGCTTAATGCAGTCCTGCTTTCAATGAGGCTTGGGCATGAGCTTGTGTAGGAGAGTCTAGATTAGGCCCTAGTAGGCCATGGTTCAATTCACCACTTGGCCATGAAGCTCACTGGGTGACCTTGGGCAAATCACTGCTTCTTGCCCTAACTCTAGTTACAGGTAGGTAGCTGTGTTGGTCTGATGTAGTCAAAACAAAATTAAAAAATTCCTTCCAGTAGCACCTTAGAGACCAACTAAGATTGTCATGCAAAATAATTCCAGAAATAGACTGGAAAGAGAAGTTGCTGAACTGCAACTTATTACCAAATTAAAACCATGGAGAGACCTGGTCTGAATAAAGACATTGGATTCTTATCTCATTATACTGTACATGATAAAGCTATCTTTAGCAATCTCAACCCTTGCTTTTTCCTGTAAGACCAATTGCAGTCGTTAACAGTCGTCAACAGGTTTACCACTCCTATCAGTCAATCACCCATTCCCACCACCCTTCTGAGTCATACTCCTCCCCACCCTCTCACTATATACAGTGGTACCTCTACTTACGAATAACTCTACTTACGAATGTTTCTACTTACAAACGGAGCTCCGTCCGCCATCTTGGATGTGGTTTAGATTGGATTTTTTCTACTTACGAATTTTTAGATAGGGTTGCTTTGACTTACGAATTTTTTCTCCAAATGCATTCCTATGGGATTCGACTTACATTTTTTTTTGGCTTACGAATGTGCATTCAGAACACATTAAATTTGTAAGTAGAGGTACCACTGTATAAGGGTCTGGTGACTTCTATTTCAGTGTATCTGAAGAAGTGTGCATGCACACGAAAGCTCATACCAATGACAAACTTAGTTAGTCTCTAAGGTGCTACTGGAAGGATTTTTTTTATTTTGTTTGTACATCATAGGTTAGTTGTGCAGATTAAATGAAGAGGGACTTTGAGAGAGTATTTCCTATCATTTCCCTAGTTATTATGCTGTTGGATTTATTTCAGAGTTTCCTGCCTATTTCCCACTTTGCCCATTTCACTTTTATCTGTGGTTTAGACCACAGCGCCACCCGCGTCCCTACTTGTTCATCTTAATGTGGAGCTTCTTTTTTTGAGTTAGTTTTTTTATATAACTTTTTTTTAAAAAAAAATTAACAATTACTTTCAGGGCCTTTACTGAACAGAAGCAAAAAATGAAACGGCTGGGCTCAGATTTGAGCACAGCACAGAAGGAGATGAAAGCAAAACACAAAGCTTATGAGAATGCAGTTGGGATCCTCAGTCGCCGGCTACAGGAAGCCCTCTCGGCCAAAGAATCGTCTGAAGCAGAGCTGGCCAAATTGAAGGCACAAATCTCTGACAGTGAAAACAGCCAGGCTGGCCTAGTAAGCAAAATTCCTGAGCATGCCTAACTTCACTCACTTAAAACAGGAGTGGGGAATTGGATCTGGACCAGTGAGTCAGTTGTCTATCTCCTTCCCTCACTGGAGACCACTGGTGGGTGAAGACCCATTTTGGGGGGGGGGGCTGCACAGTTTGAAATCAAATTGTTTGGGCAGATGCACAGCTGGCAAAACATGTCTTGCAGCTATTTGCAAGACCCAGTGGTCATTGAGTTTTGCAGAGCCCTTTCAGAGTGCCTTTCCAAGCACTCTCCAAGTTCTGAGAATCAGCTCATTGCTGGATTTTGCAGAGTGACTTGTGATGGACTCTGCATGACCCGAGTGCTTTGCACAGGGCCTGCAAAACCTCTTTTGGCTGAGCCATATATATATATATATATATATATATATATATATATAGAGAGAGAGAGAGAGAGAGAGAGAGAGATATAGAGATATAGAGATATAGAGATATAGAGATATAGAGATATAGAGATATAGAGATATAGAGATATATATATAATGGCAAGTGGGTATGGCCTCGCTGAAATGGCCTTGTGGGGCCTAATGTTGCTTGTGGGGCCGATATTCCACACCCAAACTTTAAGCAATTGTAGTCCTACCCCAACTGAGATGCCTAACTAGACTTACTTTGTCTTTTCGCCTTCAGGAACGGATTCAGGCT
The DNA here is from genome assembly GCF_965207765.1 of Zootoca vivipara. NCBI lineage: Eukaryota > Metazoa > Chordata > Lepidosauria > Squamata > Lacertidae > Zootoca > Zootoca vivipara. The sequence continues at coordinate 11,247,575 of NC_142599.1, forward strand.
CTGGAGACAGAACTGGAGGTTCTCAGCCACAGCAAGATGGTCCTAGAAAAGGAACTGCAAGAAGTGATCTCGCTCACCAGCCAGGAACTGGAGGAGTACAGAGAGAAAGTCCTTGAACTTGAGGACGAGGTAATTGTGTTGGCTTCTTGTTATCATATATTTCCTTGATATGGTGCTACTTCTGTAAGCTGGATGCATGTAACCAGTTCCTGAGGATCAGCACTGGCCTAGATCTCGTTTAGTGGAGGCAGACTGGTGCAGAAACTGACCTATGAACTACAGCAGTTGTGTGGAATATATATCAGCCTGAGGCCCACATTCCTTTCTGGGCAACCTTCTGGGGTCTACATGCGGGTGGTGGGCGGGGCCAGAGACTAAAGTGGGTGGAGCCACAAATGTACATGTTAACGTTTGTACAGGAAGCAAATAACAAAAACAACAACAAAACTATTATTATTTGTACCCCACCCATCTGACTGGGTTGCCCCAGCCACTCTGGGAGGCTTCCAATATATATAAAAAATAATAATGAAACATTAAACATGAAAAAACGTCCGTATACAGTATATGCCCCTCTCCATGTAGGCAAAAATGAGGCATTATCAGATTTTAAGAAAAGCTCCCAGCCAGACATAAAAACACTCAAGGCAGGTGCAGTAGAGTTTGTGGCTTTGGAAAAGTACTGAGGGTCCGATAGAGAGACTTGGAAGGCTACATATGGAGCTCTGATTCAGATTTCACCTCTGCCATGAGCTCACTCTGCCATTGCTGGCACAGAAGGTCAACAGTGTTGGGCACCTGCTAAGGGATGCAGGTGGCGCTGTGGGTTAAACCACAGAGCCTAGGGCTTGCTGATCAGAAGGTTGGCGGTTCGAATCCCCGTGACGGGGTGAGCTCCTGTTGCTCGGTCCCAGCTCCTGCCAACCTTGCAGTTTGAAAGCACGTCAAAGTGCAAGTAGATAAATAGGTACCGCTACAGCGGGAAGGTAAACGACGTTTCCGTGTGCTTCTCTGCTTCGCTAGAAGCAGCTTTGTCATGCTGGCCACATGACCTGGAAGCTGTACGCCGGCTCCCTCGGCCAATAACACGAGATGAGCACAGCAACCCCCGAGTCGGTCACGACTGGACCTAATGGTCAGGGGTACCTTTACCTTTAAGGTCCATGCAGGGGTGGACTTTGGTAATCTTTTGTAATATGGCGCCCCGTGCAAGGCCAAAATTTGGTGCCCCCCAATGGATCTTCTCAGTTATGGGTTTTCTCAATTTTGCTCCCCCTTGGCTTGGTGTCCTGTGCCACCCACTGCCCATGTTCCACCAGGGCCCTACTGCTGTTTCCCAGCAGCCTCCTTCCTCTTCTGCCACTGCTCTTCTTCTTTGCCTGCTATGTACCTGCTCTCTCCAAATGACTATAACCTCTGTGTGCTTTCCCCTGTCCTATCTCTCCCCTGGGAGGTGAGTGCCTGTTCAGGCCAAGAGAAGGAGGGAGGTAAATATGCAGCAGTAACAGCAACCAGCAGGAGGGGTCCCCTGCTAAGAGTCTCTTGCCCAAGGGAACTTGCACTGCCTTTGGCAAATCCATGCTTTACAAGTCCCTTCTGCAGTTTGGGGGCAATCCTGCTCTGCCTTCCAGCATTGTCACATTACCATAACGTAGTATATGTGAAGCATCTTGAGCACTGAATAAAGCTGTACAAATGCTTGTTGTTGTAATGGCATATGTGGTGCTTGGGTTCAAGGCCTAACAGATTCCTTAGCCCTCCGGTTAATGCACGATAGCCAGTGCAACACTATGATGCTCTAGACTGGGCATTGACTTGTGGGTTTTGCCATGCGGGAAGCTCAGCTGTGCATCATAGGACATTGAAATGAATGCAGATGATGTAAGGACATCCTCCTTCAGGTCCAGACAGAACTAGATTCGCAGGTGTACCAGCTGAAGTAAACCTGATGCAACAGCTGTACCTTAAATTGTTTTGACCAGGATGCCTCCAGGCTCTGCAGCTTTACACAACACTTCTCAACTCTGCAGTTACACAAATATACTCGTTATCTCGCTTTCCTCCTCCAGGGAGAAGTGATTTTCTTTAACGCGTGATAATTTTTGAGTTGAAAACACTGGGAATTTATACAGCTCATTTAAAAAGTAGGAACTCCACAGATGACTGTCCCAAATCTTTTAGATTTGTATTTAAACAACCTGAAAAGCTGGGTTGAAAAAAATCAATTAAATCCTCTATGCTGTGCGTATCTGGGCAAGTATTCTAAACGGATACAAGTCTGGAATGCAGTTTGATTGTTTTACTTTGCTAGCTATATTCCTGTACCTTCTTCTTCTTTGGCGATCACTCATAGCCGAGTAAGATTGTCTTCCATAAACACGGTTTTAACAATGGGTCCGTAAGTGACTGTGGAGGCCAATTCTGGATCCACACGTCCTTCCCCAGTGGGGACATTTCTCTACCACCCTTTAGCCAAAAAAAGTTATCTGGGCAGTGCACAGACAAAAGATGGAACCAAGAAGTGAAACAAACAAACATAGTCATTTGTTGGTTGGTTAGAGCCTGGTGCTGATAACACCAAGGTTACAGGGTTGATTCCATAAGGGACAACTGCATATTCTTGCATTGCAGAGGTTTGGGCTAGATCAGGCATCCCCAAACTGCGGCCCTCTAGATGTTTTGGCCTACAACTCCCATGATCCCTAGCTAACAGGACCAGTGGTCGGGGGAGATGGGAATTGTAGTCCAAAACATCTGGAGGGCCAAAGTTTGGGGATGCCTTGGCTAGATTATCCTCTGGGTCCCTTCCAACTCTCTGATTCTAGTGTCGTATCCAGCTTAGTCCTACTCAGAATTAGACCCATTGACATTACCGGATGTAAGTTAGTCATGCCCATTACTTTCCGTGGGTCTCCTATGAGTAAGAATATAAGAAGAGCCTGCTGGATCATCCCAATTGACCATCCAGTCCAGCATCCTGTTTTCCCAGCGGCCTTCTAGATGCCTATGGGAAGCCTGCAAGCAGGACCTGGGTGCAATGCCACTCTCTCCTCCTGTGGTTTCTAGCAACTGGTGTTCAGAAGCATCCTGCCTCAAACTATGGCAGTAGCATTGGATATAAAACAGCATCTGAATAAAGCCAGCAACAGAAATGAAGCAAAGAACTTTAAAAGCACAAAAAAAATGGAACCCAGAAAGATTTTAATCTGTACTAGATGGGCCTCTCTGGACAATGCATTCCCAAACTAGGTGCCACTGCTGAAAAGACCCTTTCCCTAGAAGCCATCTGACAGGGATTTGAGCAAAAGTGCCTCTGAAGGTGACTTTAGGGCCTGCGTACTTCTAACAGATAATTCATTGGTTTATAAACATTTGCCCCTTTCAGCGTTTCTTCATTGTTTGCTACTCAGTGACATTCAGTGAGCCTTCAAAGTGATTCCTTTCAGTGGTTGCAATAATCGTTCATATTGTTCATTTAGCTTCAGGAAGCCAGGGGCTTCCGGAGGAAGATAAAGCGACTGGAAGAGATGAACAAGAAGCTCTCCCTTGAGCTAGAGCATGAACGCGGGAAGCTCACTGGTCTTGGCCAGTCCAACGCAGCTCTGCGGGAACACAACCGCATCCTCGAAGCAGCGCTAGCGAAGAGAGAGGCGGACCTGGTGCAGTTGAATCTTCAGGTACTCTGAGCAGTTTCTGCCTGGGCTGGTGCTATAAATCGGTTTCAGTCCCTTAGGTTCTCATTCATCTTGGTCAGCAGTCTGTGAATAGTACATAGAGGCCTTCTTGGTGGCTGCTCCCAGGCTCTGGAACTCCCTCCCTGGAGAAGCTAGACTGGCTCCCTCCTTGTTGTTCTTCTGTTGACCAGTGAAGACTTTCTTGTTCCAACAAGCAGACTTTTGGGAACTGACTGCTTTTAATGAAAGGGCTGGTGCTGTTCTGTTTTAATTGTAATTATTTGTATGTTTAAAGCAGATTGTATATATCAGGGGTCCCCAGACTACGGCCTGAGGGCCAGATGCGGCCCAATTGGCCTCCCAATCCGGCCCGCGACGACCCCCGCCGCCCGCTCTTACACCGCGCAGCGCGGCAGCGGGCTTCCAGATCATAAAAAGGCGCCGAAAATTGTTTGTGTGCATTTCCGGTGCACTTCCGGGTCGGGGGAGGCCCATACGCATGCGCACAAACGATTTCTGGCAATTTTTTTCGACCTGGAAGCGCGCCACCGCGCTAGTAAGTATGTGCGCGCATGCGCATGGGCGTACACTCCCCCGCCCTCCGGCCCGCTGCGCACGCACTCTCCGGCCCGCTGCGTGATCGGCGCGGCGGGCACCAGCCCAAAGTCCGGTAAGTCTGGGGACCCCTGGTATATATGTACAGTATAGTTTTAATAATTTCCATGTCTAATTCCCCCCGTCATTTAATCACTGTCAGCTCTAAGTGGTGCACAAGAGGCTCAATACACGAAGACTAAAAATGAGCTAAAACTCATTATAAAATCAGAGTTTGATTTAAAAGCCTGCTGGAAAGCACTTTAAATCAACCTCAACAGGAAAGTTGTTTCACAAAACTGGTCCCAGAATGCTGAATGCACAGCTCCTTGTCAGTAGGAACCGTACATCTGAACAATGGGGCATGCAGTTTGTTAAGGTTTCTGAGAGTTGTTCAGAGAGCCCTGTTCCCTTCACCGAGCTACAATTCCCAGAGTGGTTTAACAGCCAATCCCTCTTCCCAGGGTGCTGTGGGAACTGTAGCTCTGTGAGGGGAATGGGAGTCTCAGAACAACTCTTGGAAACCTTAACAAACTACACTTCCCATGATTCTTTGGGAGAATCATTGACTGTTTTCAAGTGGTATGTTGACTTTTTTCAAGTATGATGCTGCTTTAAAGAGCATATGGGGCCCAAGGACACCAGCTTTAAATCCTTTGTATCTGGAGGGTTCACCTTGTGGGTTTTGTTGATGGCCCAGGTCCAGGCAGTTCTGAAGCGCAAAGAGGAGGAAGACCAGCAAATGAAGCAACTAATCCAAGCCTTGAAGATGGCCTTGGAAAAGGAGAAGACAAAGGTCAACAGCCTTAAAGAACAGGTAAGAACGTGTGTGTGTGTGTGTGTGTGTGTGTGTGTGTGTGTTACTTTTCACCATGAGCATTTTTTTACGCTGTACAGTACTTTATTATTATTATTATTATTATTATTATTATTATTATTATTATTATTTATTATGGATTTTCTTGATTTACAGAAATATGTGCAATGTCTATCATAACATTTTTACAGATCAGTTTCATTTGTTGAGACCATGAGCATTTTAAGACTTGCCTGCACAACTGGGCAGAGGGCCCTGTGTGTGGTTATGCATATAAATGAGCAGCAGCCTTTAAGGACTGTTGCATGATTACGGTTAAATGGCAATGAGCTGTAAAGCTCTCCATTTCAGATCTTGGCTGAAGCCACAGGCTTAGTGGGCGGCCTGTGATACGCTAAGACCTCCCTAGTCCCTATTTCTATCTGCAGCAGGAGGATGTCAAAATTGTCACATGACAGGCTTTTGCTATGATTGCCAAGGTATTGCATGTAGGTTTTTGGACTACAATTCCAATCAGCCCCAGCCAGTGTGGCCAGTTGTCTGGGATGGTGGGAGTTGTAGTCCAGCAACATCTGGAGGGCCAAAGGCTCCCCAGCCTGGAATGCAAGAGAGAAACCGCAGGTGCCCAGTAATAAAGTGCAGAAGGGGCAGTCTCTAGTTGTAGGCTTGTGGTCTTTAAATACATGATGCAGCACACATGGGGGAAAGGGTCAGGGAAATGGATGGGGTAGGATTGCTGAGATATAATGATCTATACACTGATATGCTCTTTGCTGCTATAGGTTGCAACAGTCAAAGTTGAGGCAGCGCATAATCGCCGTCATTATAAAGCAGCTGCCCTTGAACTTGGCGAGGTGAAACGAGAGCTGCAGGCCAAAGAAGTCCTCATCCGGGCCCTTCAGGCCGAAGTGGACAAACTGCAGTGAGTATCACAAGGAAACTGAAGCTACATCTCTATTAAAAGTATGTATAGTTTGGCGTTTTTTGACGAGGTTCCATGGCTGCTTTAAAAAACCATATGTTTTAGGAGGAATTGCAAGGCCTCCTCATGGGTTCTAACACATAGAATCATAGAGTTGGAAGAGACCACAGGGGCCATCAAGTCCAACCCCCTGCCAAGCAGGAAACACCAACCTCCCACCTGGTTCTATCCCACTGATTTCCACACATTTGGGAGCCTTTATTATGCAGGGAGGAGCCTGCACAAGTGCAGAACTTCAGAACTTTGCCCAAGAAGTGGAGGTCAAGGGATGGAGTCAGGTGGCTGAGCTGTGTCGGAAGCCAGAATGGAGCACTGGTGACAGAAGGAAGCTGCAAGGATGCATTTGTCTGCCTTATCCCCAGCCTCCTACTGCAAAACAACACGGCAGTTCTCCTACTTTGTGATCCTTTGGTTGGTTACAGTCCCCCATTTTCATTCTAGCATAATTGCAACCTTGGTTGATAATGTATTGAACTAACTTTAACGTGTACAGTTTATTTTCTCTCCCCTCAGTGTCCTTGCTGTGCCTCCTCAAGAGAGGTGTGCTCTACAATCTGAGAGCTGCACTCCCCACGGTGGTGTGAATCTGTCTATATATATATATATATATATATATATATATATATATATATATATAATTATTTTAAAAAACTTTATTTCAGTTCTTGCAAACAATACAATAACTATAAAAACGAATGACACACAAAAAAGAGGAAAAAAGGGAATACAAAAAGAAATTCAAGATTTACAAAAAGGAAAGCAAAAGGTGGAAGAAAGGAAAAACACAAAATAATACTTCATAATACTCAATAATATAAAGCAAATGATACAAAACAACACATTACAATCAATACAATAAACATATTAATTAAAATTGACTCCCTACTGTTCATACATCACTTCCCTTTTCTTGCTTTCTTCTAATCTTGCTTTAATTTAATTACCAAATTCTATATCTAAAACTATTTCGCTATTTATATAAATTTCTATACATACCCCTCTATACCTTCTTATCCCTAAAATTTCTATAATTCCCTGCTCATCTTTCAATTTAGGCAAATCACCAAATCAGTGTTAAAATTTTCTTTAACCAAATAATCCTCTACATTTTTCCATTCCATTATATATTTATCTTTGGGAATATTTCTAATTGCTGCAGTCATCTTGGCCAAGTTCATGAACTCTACTAGTTTCTCCTGCCATTCAAGGACCGTCGGTGTTTTTCCCCCCTTCCAATTCTTAGCTATAAGTGGTCTAGCTGCTGCGCTGGCATATAATAATATATTTCTTTTGTTCTCTGGAATATTTTCAGGAACCATACTTAATAGAAATAACTCCGGTTTCTTTTCAAACGTCATTTTTAACATTTTTTTTTAATTTTTCATACACTCCGTTCCAGAATTCATAATTTTTCACACACTGCCACCAGCAATGGTAATAACTACCAATCTTATCCTGGCACTTCCAGCATTTATTTGAGCTATTTTTATGCATTTTGGCAATTTTAACTGGGGTTAAATGCCATCTATAGACTAATTTTAACATATTTTCCTTTATTCCTGTACATGCTATGAATCTTATTCCCTCTTTCCATAATCTCTCCCATTGATCGCTGTATACAGGGTGAATCTGTCTTTTTGTTCTAGAGTTGAAGATGGGAAGCATTCAGCAGAAGTATCCCAGTTCCAGGAAGAGCTGGCAGAAGCTCGTTCTCAGCTTCAGCTCCTCCAGAAGCAGCTGGATGAGCAACTTAGCAAGCAGCCTGCAGAAAACCAAGAGGTGAAGCATCCATATTGCTCATTCACTGCTTCCTTACTTGAATGTCGATCCAGGGGCATTGTTAGTGGTGTGACATTTGACATTTTCTTTTTTTCTGAGTGGGGAATGATTTGATGGGTGAATCTAGGTTATTAAACAGGGCACCAAATGGGTGAAATATGTTTCATTTAAAATTATCTAATCTAAAGATTATGGTGGGAGTGGGGGGATAAATGGGAGCAATTGAGGGCAAACTGAATTTATTTGGGAAATTAATTGGGAGGAAATGAATTTTAAAATGACTGAGTTGGAGTTGGGAGCAAAATAATTGAAAAATTTACCTGGAGTGGGAATTTGCCAGTCTGCCTCCTGCGGCATTTTAGGTTCTAGGTTTTGCTTCAATATGTATAAATTAGCAAATGCACATTTTATGCAAAATTGTGAGCTTTGCAGAGGCATCTGGTTGGGCACAATAGACCATTTAGTCTGACCCAACTGGGCTCCTCTTCTGTTTTTATTAAATCTCAATGGACTTCAATGTGATTTAATTGACCTGCAATATTACAGCTCCTTATGTAATTATATTTTGAAATACTCCCCCTCCCCATACACATTTTTTAGGTTGAAGATCTCAAGTGGGAAGTGGAGCAGAAGGAGAGAGAAATCCAAGCCCTGAAGCAGCAGTTGGACTTGACTGAGCAACGTAACCAGAAGGAGTTGAAAGGCGTACAAGCTGTTTTACAGGTATTTCATTGGACTGTCAGCCAGCTGTCATGGAAGATCTGTTATGAGACATAATAAGATGCTAATGAAATAAAAGGTTTATGAGTGTTCCAAGCCTCCACCAGAGTTCAGATAGTATAAGACTTGTAAGACTACGGCTGTAATCCTATAATTCCACATGGGAGTTAACCACATTGAACTCAATGGAACTTGCTTCTGAGTAGATAGGTAGAGGCTTGCCATCTAAAAGAAGTAACATCTTTCCTTTTTTTTGGAATGATCTTTGGTTAATGCAGAAGGTCAATGTCTCCAACAATCCTTCTTCATTCTAGAATATCAAGACAGAGCTGGAGATGGTTCGGGATGATTTGTCCTTAACCCAAAAAGATAAAATCATGCTTCAGGCAAAAGTGACCGAACTCAAGAATAGCATGAAGACTCTTCTACAGCATAACCAGCAACTGAAGCTGGACTTGAAGCATGGAAAGATGAAAAAGGTACTTGAGAAACATAATCTTCATCTGTATTTCATCCTTTTCCTAGAGAAAACACAATAATCTTAGTTTTATCATAATTAATTTGTAATGGTTCCTTTTTTGCAATAACTCTTCTCATCAATTGCCTCAAGCCCACTTTTTGTCAGAGACAAAAGTACTACATCTTCTGCATATACAGTGGTACCTCAGTTTGCGAACGCAATCCGTTCCACGGAGGTGTTTGCTCGCCGAAGGCACGCTTCTGCACATGCACGAAGCGCCGATAGAGTACTTCTGCGCACGCATGCACTGCGCAGATCACTTCTGCGCATGCGCGAGCTGCGCAGATTGCGTCTGCGCATCCGACGCCGCAGAACCCGGATATAAACACTTCTGGGTCTGCGGCATTCGTAAACAGAGGCGTTCGTAAACAGAGGTAGGCGTAAACCAAGGTTCCACTGTAATAGAATTGGCAGGGTTTTTTTTGACAGACTAGGATAGTGAGTATGTTCCACTGGTAAGCTTCCTGCCAAATAATTTATATTAAAAGAGTAGGGGCAAAGATGCATCCCTGTTTCATTCCTTTGAGAGCAAGGATGGAGTGGGATAGATAACCTTTGCTATTACAGCCCAAAATAAAAGGGTAAATACATGTAACCTTCCAAATTGTCCCCCAGTAACCATCTTGGAAATTAAGAGTCTTACCTCTAAGCTCAAAAGAGGCAACTCCCCAGGAATTGATGGTACTTAAGAAACAACAGCAGAACAAAGGGCTTTTCCCTGAGAACAGTTGAGCTATAAGAACAAGACCATTGGCTGTACCTCATCCTAGACCTACTGAAATTAATGGACCTAAGTGAGTAATGTCTATTAATTTCAATGGCTGCTTTTTATTTGAAACAAATACACAGTGGCATTTATGGCTGTTAAGCTTAAATGCCTGGTGAAGTGTTAGAAGCAGCTGTTGTCGTTTCGTTAAAGAAGAAGCAAGGTAAATTGAGACGTGCTTCATTTTATACTGGTCACAGACTGCAGCTTTTATTGGTTTGTAATTGTTGTACATTGAGTGAAGTGGGATTGTGCACACAGGGTAGGATGCACAGAGTGCCCCCCCCCCCGTCCCAGTACAAATGCATTGCATTATGAACTGCTTTGAACCATCTGTCTTGGCTTATTGAACTTTCACAAGCTGCAGTTAAAATAGGAAGCTTCTAATGAACTGAAAAACAGTTGTTACCAGCTTCGGAACAAGCCAGGATGTTAAGCTAACTCTCAAACCGTGGATTTATCATTGTGGCTTATTTCAAAGCTGATAGCCCTAAATTGGATGAAATGAGAAACGAATAATGAAATAATCTAAGCTGAACATTTATACCAGGCATCCCCAACCTGCGGCCCTCCAGATGTTTTGGCCTACAACTCCCATGATCCCTAGCTAACAGGACCAGTGGTTGGGGAAGATGGGAATTGTAGTCCAAAACATCTGGAGGGCCGAAGTTTGGGGATGCCTGATTTATACAGTGGCATTCATGGCTGATTAAATGTCTTGACCGTATTTGGGGGTCTAGTGAGAGCGTAGTCAATTTTTAAAGATTATTAAAAAATAATTACGCAATTACAGAAAATGAAAAATGAAACATCAAACGCTGAGAATTGTCTCTGAATACACCAACAAAATTTTGTCAAAGTGTATATGCTAAAACCATTATAATTTTAACAAGCACCAAAAATGCAGTGTATCGGCAGCAATTATGATCCGTAGCAGTTTATATAAAGGCAGAAGGAAAAGAGAAAAATAATAATTAAAATATGTGCTTCATACGTGCCAAACTTTGCTGTAGACCATAGGTCCTGTCCTACTATATGCCTCACTGTTTGTGTAATTACACAAACGGAAAGGGGCGACTTTATTAAAGGGTGTAGTCAATTGAACACAAACATTTTCTTCTTGTTCTTTTTTATCTGTCTGTCTGTCTGTCTGTCTGTCTGTCTGTCTGTCTGTCTATCTATCTATCTATCTATCTATCTATCTATCTATCTATCTATCTATCTGTTATTTAATAAAACTTATTTACCACTTGATTGTAAGAAACCTCAAACAGCCTACAAAAAAGACAGTAATATTATTGGTAAAAACGATTATAACAACTATTTAAGACGTTCAAAATTTAAAACCAGCAATAAACTAAATCCGCATTCTGGATATCTAGATCAGCTTGTCTAAACAGGTGCCAAAAAGAGTACAGTGAAGGTGCCTCCTATCACTAAGCAGGAGTTCCAAAGCGCAGTTGCTGCCATGATGAAAGATTGAATTCTTAAGAATTGTGCTTCAAGTATTCACAGTAGAGAAAGCGGCTGCTTATTGCATGTAGATTGATTTGTTTATTCTTTCAAAAAGAGAAAAACACTGAAGGGAGAGTCAAATCCTTCAAATCCGGTGACTCCAGTGAAGATTCCTGATTGCCCCGTCCCTGCAGCTTTGCTGGAAGAGCTGCTGAAACCTTCAGCAGCTGTGAATAAAGAGCCTTTGAAAAACCTCAACAGCTGCCTCCAGCAACTCAAGTGAGTAAAATCCTGCTGTCTCTCTGGTATTTTTTTTTTAAAAAACCCTGCCTATTACTACTGATAAATATTTTAGCAGCTTTATGAACAGTAACATGTTCTGCTATTAGGGTTTTCTTTTTCTTTTAATTACAGGTAGGTAGCCGTGTTGGTCTGAGTAGAAGCAAAATAAAAAAATTCCTTCAGTAGCACCTTAAAGACCAACTAAGTTTTTATTTTGGTATGAGCTTTCGTGTGCATGCACACTTCGTCAGATACACTGAAACAGAATCAACCAGACCCTTATTTATATTCAGAGGGTGGGGGGTGGGAATGGATGATGGGCTGATAGGAGTGGTGAACCTGTTGATGGCTGTTAACGACTGCTGATGACTGCAATTAGTCCTGCGGGGGGGGGGGGGGACAAGGCACAAAAGAAAGCTAGATCATGCATAATGAGGCACAAAAGAAAGCTAGATCATGCATAATGAGATAAGAATCCGATATCTCTGTTCATCCCAGGTGGCTCCATGGTTTTAAGCTTGGTAATGAGTCCCAATTCAGCAATTTCTCTTTCTTGTCTGTTTCTGAAATTTTTCTGTAATAAAACAGCTGCTTTGAGATCTTGTATACATTCTATACATTCTATACATTCTGTTTCAGTGTATCTGACGAAGTGTGCATGCACACGAAAGCTCATACCAAAATAAAAACTTACAGTAGTTGGTCTTTAAGGTGCTACTGAAGGAATTTTTTTATTTTTATTTTAAGATATATTATTATTAAATGACAACTAGTAGGATATTGGGTTAGAGACCAAGGCTGCCATGCTACTCACACTTGCTTTGGAGTACAGAATCAGAATTTTGAGTAGACGTGGTTAGGATTGCAGGCTAAGTGCTCCATCTCTGTGATTCTAAATGTAGAAGTCTCCATCCGTACAATTTAAATGTTTTCTTTGCCATGTACATTGCCCTCTGTCACTATTCAGTTCTACCTTCTTACCTAACACTATGTTCTCCTCCCAGTTCTGCTTTTTGATGCTGTTCTTTTCACTTGCTAAATACCAACAAGACATGGTGCCAAAGTAGTCATCCTTTCCAGTCCAAAGTAGACAACATCAAGGGCGTACCCACCATGCGGCAAGTTAGGGCAGCTGCCCTACTCTAGAAGCAGGGCTGGTGGGCAGAGGCGGAGCACAGCCCGGCGGAGCGCGAGTTCGCCATTCCCACCGCACCGCGCCGCACCCTCCCTCCAGCTCCCCGACGCGCCCTCAGGCAAGGCCAAGCGCGGCGGGGAACCAGAGAGCGCGGCGCGGCGGGCGGGAACGCTGAACTCGCGCTCCGCTGGGCTGGGCTCCACCTCCGCCTACCAGCCCTGCTGCTAGGGAGGGGCACAGCCCGGCGGAGCGCGAGTTCGCCGTTCCCGCCCGCCGCGCTGCGCCCTCCCTCCAGCTCCCCGTCACGCCCTCTGGCAAGGCCAAGCGCGGCGGGGAACCAGAGAGCGCGGCGCGGCGGGCGGGAACGCTGAACTCGCGCTCCGCTGGGCTGGGCTCCGCCTCCGCCTACCAGCCCTGCTGCTAGGGAGGGGCACAGCCCGGCGGAGCGCGAGTTCGCCGTTCCCGCCCGCCGCGCTGCGCCCTCCCTCCAGCTCCCCATCGCGCCCTCTGGCAAGGCCAAGCGCGGCGGGGAACCAGAGAGCGCGGCGCGGCGGGCGGGAACGCTGAACTCGCGCTCCGCTGGGCTGGGCTCCGCCTCCGCCCACCAGCCCTGCTTCTAGGGAGGGGCACAGCCCGGCGGAGCGCGAGTTCGCCGTTCCCGCCCACTTTGTGGCCCCTCCCCTTCCGTGCCTTGGCCCCTCCCCTTGCCCCCCCCTAGTTTGGATCCTGGGTACGCCCATGGACAACATGGCAGGGTGTAGTGAAGTTGGGAGATTTCTGTGTGTGTATGTATAAGCTTTGGTTCATAACGTTCTTCCCCCTTCCCCAAGATGCTTTGTTTCCACAAGCCTTTGTGTTCCACGAAGGCTGCTGATAATTCTCTTGTGTGGGTGGTATCATTTTAGCTACGTAAAGAACAGTGGCACTTATGAGAATTGCAAATGCTATAGATGATAACAACAAATCAGAATTTCCATGTTCAGTGCCAGTTTGCCACTGAATCCTGATTGATGGAAGCGGGGTGCTGTTTCCATTGTGGGCTTCTTGGAGGCATCTGCTTGGCCACTGTGGAAAACTGGATGCTGGACTAGATGGGACTTTGGTCTGATCCATTAGGGCTCATAATTATGTTCTTATCCCACCTTTTGCTCCTTTCTGCTTAACAAAGGCAGGAGATGGACAGCCTTCAGCGTCAGATGGAAGAGCATACGATAACAGTCCATGAATCGATGTCTTCATGGAGCCAGATAGAAGGGCAACTAACAGACTTTACATCTAACTTTGCTGCAACTACGACGGGCAACCAGAGCCTCTCCGTTGTAGACCTAAAGGATAATAACCTAAGTGCTGGGGAAAATGAAGAGCTGATGCAGTGACTTCGTCGCCTGTCGCTTCATTCCACAGCTGTTTGAAGTATGTGAAACATGTTCATCAGCCCTATTTGAAACCAAGTTTTAGAGATCTCCATCTGTTCTTCCTTCTGAATAGGGGGGAAATGTCAGAGGCGAAACATTTGAAGATGATGCTATATTAAAATACATTTTAATCTGTCTTGGAGGAAAAAGAAATGTGATGTTTGGTCTCCAATAATACATTTTCACCTGTTCAGTAGTGGTTAAAGTGACTTTTGTTGCAGAGGAACGTGGGCTTCATTACGCCACTTCCAACCTTTTTTTTTTTGTTGTTGTTGTTGTTAGTAAAAAAAAGTCATATAGAAGGCTGAGGATTTTGCTGATATTCAAAGCTATGCGAGCAGGGGTGAGCACACTAAGCTCCTTCTCCCGCCCACCCCCAAACTCATGAAGGGCAAAGGTTTGAAATGGATGAGTCTTTTCTATTTGTGGATTGCATAATCAGGGCCAGAGACTGAGGTTCTAAATTGAGCTCTCTGCTTTAGGGCTTCACCCTCCATAAGTAGAAGGATGACAGGGGTGAGTGGAGCTGAGTGCATTTCTTCCCACCCCTGCTCACATGGTACATTTTATATGAATTCAGAATGACTTGGGCTAATGACTTGGTCTGCTGTAGACATGAGAATATGAACCAGAACTTCCACACCCCCTAAGCTGGTAATGGAATCTCTTTTTTTGTTTTGTTTTAGAGACACACCCTTGATTGATAGAGATGACCAGTTCTAACCGATAACTTCTTGGTGGCTATGAATCTCAAAACCACCGACTCTGAAGTAGTTCCATTGCATCAATTGGGACTACTTCAAAGGAAATAGATTGAGGATCCACAACCAAAGGCCATTGGAGAGCTTTGATTTCACTTTGGCAGATGCATTTTGCACCTTTTTTTTTGTTGTTGTTCCAGTCTTTTGAGGACTTCTCCAGTGCAGGGTGTATATAAATACTTCAACTCTGTTCTTGTCCTGGAGTATCTGTAAGTTACAAATCACCAGGGGTTGGGTTTTATTTTTGCTTTGTTAATCTTTTTGCATCTTCTATCTTGGTTGGATTGGGGCCTAAGGAAAGCCAGCCCCTAAAGTATCGAGTTTAGAAATTTACTTACTGTATATTTCAAACATGAGTGTCATACTGCCTGTAAACCCTTGTTTGTTGGCTTTAATCCCTCCCCTCTCCTTATGCAGGGATTCAGACCCTGTAGTCCAGGCCTCCTCAAACTCGGCCCTCCCGATGTTTTTGGCCTACAACTCCCTTGATCCCTAGCTAGCAGGACCAGTGGTCAGGGATGATGGGAATTGTAGTCTTGAAACATCTGGAGGACAGAGTTTGAGGAAGCCTGCTGTAGTCCTTCAGAAGTCATTAGACTCCCACACCCACCATCCCTAACCATTGGCTATGCTGACTGTGGCTGATGGGAGTTGGAGTCCAATGTCATCTGGTCTAATGACTAGTTGGGAGCCTAGTGCTCATGTAGCTGCCTTTACAGATAGACCCTGCTGAGCTATTAGCAGGCTGAAACAACATGCCTTAGGTTTTCTCTCTTTATATCCCCGCTGCCCCATTACTGACAACCGAAAGCCACCTTTGCTGTGTTTTCAAAGCACACTGACTTGGCTTAATCTACTTTCTGTTTTGAATATTGCCCCAGGATGCTCTAGAGAAAAAATACCGCTAGAGAATGAACGGATTGTCAGCAGTCTTGACTGAAAGATATCGAAATCTGGGATGTAACAATTGCAGAGTCCGGAACTAGAAGTTAAGGTGCAGACAAAGCTGTTTTGAAAATGATAGCTACTTGTCTTACCACTGCCACCCTGCCCTGGTCTTCTGCGACATCACATTATGGTGTACACCTAACTACTACCGAAAATGTGGGCAACCTTAGATTTCCTGCAATATTAAATGCAGCTCATCAGTGATGTTGGTGTGTTTTACTGACTGATGATCTTCAGTGGGTGGGCTAGGAGCCACAGCTGATCATGCCCCCATCGTAAGGTGGGTCACACCAGTGACAACATTTAGCAGTAGTTGATTTAAGGGGAAGAAACAGAGAAGGCAAAATGGAAAGCAAGATAGACACTTATGGTGGGTGTGTTTTTTTAAGTGACCCATGTTGCAAGCTGGGGTTAAAGGTGGACCCCAGCTTTGAAAATTTTTAAGATTTCTATATTAGATATTACAGTGGGGAAACAGGGTACTAGATGCATGATTGCCACTTCCATTAGTATTTAGTTCTGACCTGACTTTCAGGGTAGATTGATAGGAAAAACCAAAACTCTGGAGTAAGTGGCTTTGAGGGTCTTGGCCTCTGCATCATTCTCAGATTGCATATTAGACTCGATTTTAAACAAACATTGAAGGGAAGGAATGTCTTTGGATAGAGATAGTTTTACTGTGGGTTTCCTTCCAGATAATATACAGATACCATCTTGCCATCAGGTACCGAGTATGGTATTCCCATGCTGCTTTTAAGAAAAGAAAAGAAAAAACCCACGCACCACAACCCTGGCTTCATATTGAAGATTTGATTTTTCTACGGTTTGCATCCAATGTTTATCATATTCAGAGAGATGTATTGAAATTAATGGACGTGAATAACTTTGGTCCATGAATTTCAATGGATCTACTCTGGTTATAATTTATTGGAAACATCCCATAGTCTTTTTTTAATACTATGAACCATAATTTTGAAACTGCAGTAAAACATTTTAATATTTGCATATAGTATATGAAGGAAAGGTACTTTTAAATGTAAATGGTTTTTTTGTTTCAGTTAATGTGACATTGACTATTTTATAAGACTAATCAAACTGTTATCGAGATAAAACATTGAAAGCTTTATTGATTAACCCGGATATGCTAATAGCTTTTACTAGTAAGTCTGTTTTGCAGAGTAAATAGTAATGAGTGATTTCTTTTTGCTGCTGTTCACAATCTTGAAGCTTATGTACTTGCTAACTTAAAGAGGAAGAAATTCTATAGTATTTAAACACCAAAGGTAATACTATGTAATGATTAATATATATTCAGCTCCCCAATTTGCACCAGTGGAATTTTCATGTTGCTGTTCTACTTAGCACACGGTATTATTTACAGGAATGATTCTGGTATTTATAAATTTTGACAACTTCAATTTATGTGCTAAATGCTAAATTAGGTAACACACCTCTTTCAGGCCTTTACCAATTCCTGACCAGCTCTAACAGAACCAGATTGTATATTCATAAAGCAGTATGTAGCCTTGTATGTCTTTCTCCTTTGGGAAAGGAAATCTTATTTCTCTTCTTATTTCCCAGCTGAAAATGCTTCCTTCCTTTCTTTTAAGACATCTCCCCTCCCTTGTTTATATCTACCATTAACTTGCCATTTTGACCAGGAAGGAAATAGGTCTAAACTTGAGAGTGCAAAAGAGAGCACACTTAACTAGCAACAAACCTAATTACAGAACTTTTATTGTTCTCTCCCTCTGGCTTCAGATACTGTGCCCTTTTTAAAAGGTGCTATCTTTTAAATCCATAGTTCAAGGAAAAGCTTCCAGAGCAACCACAGATTAGCCAAGTGGACAGGTGCCTCGATTTAACACTGGCATGTTTTTAGAGATGGGAAGAATCATCTTGAGGGGATCCATTGTATAAGATTATTGGAATGTGCTTTTTTTTTTGTTCGCTTCTTCATCCCTAGAGGTCAATACCTATTAATGTATATTTTTAATTACAAAATGGGGGAGAAACCACAAAATGCTCTGTCTGAATATTGCAGAGGGTTGGTTTAAAAAATGCTTCCTTTTGGAGCATTGTTTGAGGGATTTTCTGTGGTCTTTCAGTGTTACAGTAAAAAGAAAAAGGCACGTTTTATGCTTCTCAAAATTGAGTGTCTGCATTATTGCAGATTGTTGCATATTAATTCCACTGTCTTCCGAGTTGTTTGGAGACTTGGGTACTCTGTTAACACACTTCTTCCTTTTCCTCGTGGAGGACAATGTTCTTTTTTCCTATCAGGAAAATATTAGTTATTTCGATAAAGACAAGCGGTTTTCTAGAGTGACATATGTATGTTGGATGTATTGCGCATTACTGCTTCTTCAATATGTACAATTCAGTACTTGTGGGAGTATCTATAAGCAGGTGTGCTGATCAGTACGAGAGCATTAAAGGTAGATAACTCTGATCATTATAAACCGAAATGTATCAAATCCTTTGCTGTGATAGACACACCATTAAAAACAGTTAATCCCTGTCACTCTATTTATAAGAGGGCTCTAACTGTGCTGATCTGTTTACTCTTCCTCCTGAAAACTTGGAGTTAATGTTAATGCTAACCTGCTGGAAATTAGATGGCTTATGTCCCAGTGGCGCATATCATTCTTGCCACTAGGAAATTTTCTATGAAAACCTGCCTTGTCTTGAATGGACCTGCACAGAGTTATTTGAAGAAATAATACTGAAATTTTCTCATACATATTCTGTCACATCTTAAAGGTTTCAATCAGTTGCTGTGTTGATAAGGAAAAGCACCACCTCCATAATTCATATTTGAATCCATAGTTCAATTGGGAGTTCCAAACAAGAGAAGAGTAATGAGGTTTTTGACTTAAGGATTCATGACTGCGACCTTTTTAAAAAGCATGTTAATTAAAAATAATAATTAGGATGCGCATAAAAAGTTCTTGAACAGGTTTTGTGCAATAAACTATTTTTCATAAAAAGTGTTTCCATTGTTTATTATGGTAAAATGGGGAGGGGGTGATTCAAGACAACAGCAAATTTTGAAGAAAGCTAAAAGAGCTAAAAGTACATTTTAAAGGACAGGAAACGGGGAAGATGACGCACAAGCTGATGAAGGTCAGTACACCAAGACAACAGAAGAATGGAGAGTTGTCCAAGATCAAGTTAGGGATTGAAATGCAAGACTGCAAAAAATTCTACCATTTTCCTGTTTTAAACAAGGGAAGTTAGAAGGATGTTAAGAGTATCTATCCAGGCTTTATCAGCTATATGTATTTTAAAAATAGGGTGGGCCCAGCGGCATAGCAACATTTTTTAGGAAGTCAAAAAAAATTTAGACAGCGCCCACCCTCAAGCTCCCCTGCCACCCAGAATCCCAACCCCTGATGCACAGCATCCAATGTGCTGCAGTACAGACCCCCTATGCCGCCACCGCCACCCCACCTGGTGCAGACTGTACACACACACCACCCTGGGTTACCTACGCCAGTGTTTTTCAACCACTGTTCCGTGGCACACTAGTGTGCCGCGAGATGTTGCCTGGTGTGCCGTGGGAAAAATTCGATTTATATATAGTCAATATAGGCACAGAGTTAATTTTTTTTAACATTTTCTAATGGTGGTGTGCCTCGTGATTTTTTTCATGAAACAAGTGTGCCTTTGCCCCAAAAAGGTTGAAAAACACTGACCTACGCAACTGGGTGGGCTATAATCTGAATTCTTGTCAAAGGTTCTTGCATCTGTAGGATCATATCACCGTGAGGATGAGACGTGGCACCAAGAACCTCTGTTCCTCTCACTGAACTGGTTTATAATGACATCCTGTCTTTAACTGTAGTGTAGGACCTAAGTCCCACCTGGGTATTAGGAGCAATGGAACCACACAAAGAGGCAACATGCCAGGCAGGATACGACAAGATTTATTTGCTCAGCATATGCTAAGTAAATGGTGCAGTGCAATCAGCTCGCAACCTGCACAGAATTGTGGATTTGCACATGGGCGTACCCAGGATCAAAACTAGGGGGGGGCAAGGGGAGGGGCCAAGGCACGGAAGGGGAGGGGCCACAAAGTGGGCGGGAACGGCGAACTCGCGCTCCGCCGGGCTGTGCCCCTCCCTAGCAGCAGGGCTGGTGGGCGGAGGCGGAGCCCAGCCCAGCGGAGCGCGCGTTCGGCATTCCCGCCCACCGCGCCGCGCTCCCTGGTTCCCCGCCGCGCTTAGCCTTGCCTGAGGGCGCGCCGGGGAGCTGGAGGGAGGGTGCGGCGCGGTGCGGCGGGAATGGCGAACTCGCGCTCCGCCGGGCTGTGCTCCGCCTCTGCCCACCAGCCCTGCTTCTAGAGTAGGGCAGCTGCCCTAACTTGCCGCATGGTGGGTACGCCCTTGGATTTGCAATACTTTTATACAGTCAAAAACAGGCCAACACCTTATTTCCTTAACTGCAAAAACACATGTATTCCAAATGCCATACACCCTTCTCCCTTATCTGGTCCTGTGAACCCAGCTTGTACTCCCCTCCTCCTTTACTGGGCGTGTAGAGAAAGGCAGGCATTTGATAACAGTTTGCAAGCTACACGCCCATGGGGCCCCCTGCCTGTGTCTCACTTCATGCCCCTCTATACAATGTGCTGTGTATTTGAATCCTAAATACTATACAACTATTTTCATATCAATTATGTGTGTCTTAAATAAAAGTACTGGCCCTTCAGTAGCAGAACAGCAAAAGCATTAGTGAAGTGTCAACTTCAAAGAAGGGGCCTCAAATGGAACCTTATCGAAGTTCTTTTGGCATAACACTGCCACTGGCTAGAGGTGAATTTCCCAGCTATGATACACTAGAACTAGATCAACTGCCAGAAATGGCTAATTTGGCGAGTAGATTAAGAGACCATGATGAAAGAACCTGTAAAGAAGATTGGAATAGATTTGTAGATAATTTGAAAAAAACATTGTAAACATATTAAAACATTGACAGGATTAGAATAAATTTAGCAGCGTGAAGTACAGTACTGTATACTGAAACCAAACTGAAAAAGAGAAAATATGGAAAAATTAGAATATGGAGCGGTAAAGGCTTAATATAATGAACCATGGAGAAGGGGAGTCGGTGATAAATGTATGGTTTGTATTCGCTCAAATACTGTACAAACTTGTAAAACTGGAAACGATACATAAAATTAAAAAGAAATGAAAACTAGCACTTTGAAATCCATCTATTTCTGGGAATGTGTATTGCACATCGCTTCCCTCCCTCCCATCAATGCAGTTCTAGCATTAGTTGAGGGGCGGGGCCTCGCTCAAGGCCGCCGCCGGACTCCCGAGGGAAATTTCATTTCCCATCATGCGCCGCGGCAACACTCCCATCCGTGACGTGGCTCGATGCGATTTGGTATCGCTTCTGATGCTCCCTCATCTGTTTTCCTTTGGGTTGAAATTCCTGTCAGGAATTCCTGTCAGGCGGGGGGAGGGGGGCGTCTTGCCTTTACATTTTTATCCTCGCTCAGTCCCTTGCCCTCGCTTATCTCTCCCCCTTCCAGTCAGTCACACCAAGAACAGGCAGCCTCAAAACCTGTGAATGCCACTGTAAGGAAGCGGCTCCGTGTTATAAGAATTTCACCCCATAGAGAATTGGAAGGGACACCCAAGGGTCATCTAGTCCAACCTCCCGCAAATGCAGGAATCTTGCAGGGGCCGGGGCCCGTGTAAATAAAACGCTCCCCGTTCAATAAGCTAAGCGCCACTTGGGAGAAGGAAATCCCCCCCCCGGCACTAAAAATTCCTTCCAGGCAGTACACTAGACAGCCCTCTTGCGGGTAGGGAGGGTTTACGGTGACAAGCGGCCGTTGCAGGGTAGGTCCTCGCAAGCAATACGCCTGCGCACTGGGCCGCCTCCGCGAGGAGAGGGAGGGAGAAAAAAAAGCGCGAGGGAAAGAGACGGAAGCCGGGAGGCTTTTCCTAAGGTACTTGGACTTGTCCCTTTAAAGGGCCTGGTGTGTTTTTTTTCCCCTTTTGCGGGAGGGGGTGGGGCGGTGGGAGTCGTACGCGCACGCGCGCGCACTGGCTCCCTCATCCCTCCTTCCCTCGTTCGGTTCCAAGGGGAAGAAGAGTGGAGCGATGGAGCGCTGGGCGGCGGCCGCTGCTGGCTGGCCGGGATGGGCCGGGTTGTGGGGGGCTTCGTGGGCCCGCTGGCCGACCTGGGAGCTGCTGGCCGCCTGCGCGGTAATCGGCGCCCTAGGCTGGATGCTGCGCTTGCTGGAGAGGAGGCCCGGTGGCCGACGCCGCTGTCAAGGCCCTGGACCTGCCGCCAAGGGGGCCTCCTCGCCCGCCGCTTCAACTCCGCCGCCTCCTGCTGCCGAGGAGAAGCCGCGCTGCCGCGGGAGCCCCCGCCAAGGTGAGAGAGGGAGAGACGCCCCACAGACCTCTCTGCTCCTGCGGCTTCTTCTCTTTATGGCATGTGCACATTTGACATCTGAGCATCACGGCTTTCTTGTGGGGAGAGAGGAAGGAGGGGTCTCTGAACGATTACAGTATACTGTATACTGTATCTCGTTTTGGCTTGGTAGAGTTATGATCCCTGGTGTGCGTGGGGAGTCCGTGCTTTGCTAACAACTGGCAACAAATGCGATTGTGCTGTTTTCCTTCTCAAATTACATTTTAATACTTTGTTTTCCTTAATAGATTTAATAGTCATTTAAGATTGTCCTTATCTCCTGTGACGTGGCTCTGGTTTTATGTTTTCTTTATTTCCCCCTAGTGGTTTTTCTTAAGTTTGTATGACGCAAAAAAGCCCTAAGTCTTAAAAAAATAGTAGGATGGATTATAATTAGGCATCCCCAAACTCGTGCCCTCCAGATGTTTTGGGACTACAATTCCCATCAGCCCTGACTACTGGTCCTGTTAGCTAGGGATGATGGGAGTTTTAGTCCCAAAACATATTGAGGGCTGAGTTTGGGGGTGCCTGGATTATATATGGTGGTTTTGGTTTTTTGTGTGTCTCATTTGTTATTTGTAGGCTTTTGGGCAATAGAGGCCTTCAAGGCGGTGTACAAAACGATGAATTTAAGTTTGCCATGGCTAACAATTGATTTTAGTATGATTATTGGAAGTATGGCTTAATTAAAACTCAGTAATAATAATGACATAAATGTGTATGACAAAATAAATAAATAAATCCTTCCAGTAGCACCTTAGAGACCAACTAAGTTTGTCATAGGTATGAGCTTTTGTGTGCATGCACACGAAAGCTCATACCTTTTTAATTTTGTTTTGACTACGTCAGACCAACACGGCTACCTACCTGTAACTAATAAATGTGTATGGTATTTAACAAAGCGCAAGAGTGGAAATCCTTCTAATGTGAGAAGCAAACAGGAGAAAGAAAAGAGGAAGCTGCGTGGAGACTGGCGTAAGCATGTACCATGCAGATAATGTGGAAATAACATACAGTTGTTTTAATTAATCAAAAACATAATGTTGTCCAACCTTATTTTTAATTTGTGTCTAGTATTTAGCATAATTCTCATAGTAGTTGTCATGTTGGAGAGGAGTGTCATTATATTGTTACGTGCCACCCCAATCTCTACCCAGCGGTAACAAGATTCCAGGGGGTTCCAAGCATCCACCCAGCATTGTGATCAAGGCACATAAGAGTCTGCAGTGTCTAGGAAATATGGTTTATTCACACACATTTTACACCTGAACCCTGCAGTAGAGGGGGGTGCAGAGTGTTACACCCCAAGAGTGTCTCGTGGCTCCTCTCATAGTTTCAGCAAGATTGGGTCCAGCAGTCAGTCATGGCCCCCTGCTCAAGAGGTGCAGTTTCTCCCAGCCAGTGCACATGGACTTCTGCCCAGTTTCCTCCTTGTTCCCAGAACACCTTGCGAAAATCATCTGTGTAAAAGTCAGTTACCTGTAGGATCTTTGACTTGATGGCTTTTGCAGTGGTTTAATGGCAACAGGACCATCATCTCCCTTTGTCATTCTGTCTGGCAGAAAAACAAGCTCAGCCTGTCAGCAGCACTCAAGAATCTGGGCGGGGGGGGGGGAAGGACCTGACGCCCAGGGATCTGGGGGGGTCCCTTTCCCCCCACTAACCCATAGCAATATTTATGCTTGTTTGGCCAAGCTTGCATCTTAAAGCAGTGAGCTAGTGGGGCACAGTGGTGAGATTGTGGTACTACCGGTAGGACCTGGAAGACCAGGGCTCACATCTCTACTCAGCAGTGAATCTCACTGGGTGACCTTGGGCCAGTCATAGTCTCTCTACATAACCCACACTGCAGTGTTGTTGTTTGGATAAAAAAAGGGGGGGTTGCCACTAGGAACACCTTAGCTGAAAGGGGATATAAATATTGCAATAAATAATAAATCCCCCCAGGCAAAATATGCTATAACATTCCAAATAGGTGGTTAAAAGTACATGGTTATATGACCCAAGATACCCCATACTGATCCTGTTGTTGGCAGTGAGAATGCATATTTTTTTGTTGAATATTGAGAGAACTAGGGATAGGGAAGAGAAAAATACTTCACCCTGCTTATTCAGATCTAATAACTTGAGATTTCAACCTGTCAGAAATTTATCTCACTAAACTTGATGAGTTTGTACAGCATAGCCTGTCTTATCACATCCTGTAGTCTCATATTTTCTCTCTTGCATTTCTTCCTTGATTTCTTTAATATTTCTCAGTTTTCCTATTTGAACCTTTCGATTTTTGTTTTTAGGCTCACCTAGCCAGTTGTTGCAGATTTCCTAATTGCTTTTTTTTAAAAGAATTTTTTAAAGCCTGCCCTGCAGATGTACTTCACCTTCACCTAGTAGTATATATTTTGGGCATTTTATAAATAAGTGTTGATGATTCTTCCCCCAAATTGATGTACATCCCTATGTAAAGAGATCTGTATTTATAGTTACATCTCTATTAATACATCTGAACTGTCACTGCAACCCTGCCTACTCCTGGGAACATTCCACTTGCAGAGTAATTGCCTACTCATCAATACATTTATTAAGATGAATTCCAGCTGCCAGCACTGACTCACAGTTTGAGAGACTTTTCTATTACACATGGAATTCTTATTGACATGAATACTTTCTTAAGACTCTTTAAATGTAGAAACCTTGCCCAGAAAAGTTAGCTCAGATCTCAACCTGCCCCTCCTTACCATATTTCTTTTCCCTTTGCTCTTAAATTGATTTTTTTCTTGTAGGGGGCATGCCACCTACACTGTTTTACTCAAATATTGTATTTTAAGTTTTCCACAATATTTTTCTACTTTTGTTTTTAGGCAAAAAAGAATTGCCTTTATCCTTGAGGTGCTAGGAAAAAGTGCAGTGGAATATTACTCAAGAGTGCTGTACCTTGATTATGTTGTTGGAATATACCTTATACCAACTGCCACAATGTTTGGTAGAACAGAGGTGATGCTTTTCACCAGGAGTCAGCAAACTTTTTCAACAGGGGGCCGATCCACTGTCCCTCAGACCTTGTGGGGGGCCGGACTATATCTTCTTATTCCTTTTGCCGCTGAAGAGGTACCCACACTTAAAAAAAACAAAACTCAGCCTCTTAGAACAAGGAAACAGATAAAAATTTCCTCTCTTTCCTAGCAATTATATCAGTTGGCAAATCCTGTTTTATTCCAGTCAGATTCCTGTTTCCTGCTCTCTTCCATTTTTTTGCTCATTTATTCTCAATCCACAGCCCTCCACTCTAAATAGTAACCCTTTTCTCTCAGCCTCCCCTCAAAATATCTTACCTGATCTCTTCTGATTTTTACCTAAACACTTTCCAAAAGCCCCATTACCCAAACTCCCTTATTACCATCACAACCTCCCGTTCTCTTACTATAAAGCCAGCACCCATGAGCTCCTGGACACGTTAACCCTTGGATCTAAGATCCCACAGTCACCGCTGTGATCTGCCTACTATTCCTTTGCGCTAACTACTAGGCGGCCCAGCCGTTGGCCTACCCTGGCTACTGAGCTGTCTGGTGCTGCTAAATAGCTATGAAACCCTCCAACTGGTCATCAATTGCCGAGGGTCCCACAGCAACTTTCCTGCCTGCTACACTATAAGGGGTGGTTATATCAGCTCTTGAATTAACGCTATCCTTATAAAAGACTCACTAATCTAATCTAATCTTAGGAAAACTGTCTGTTCACTTGTATCTTCCTTTAAAGAAAATTTCTCTAGGAACTTGCACTCTTTAGTCTAAGGAAGTAAACTCTCATTCAAACTATCTTATGATCTGCTAATGGGTTCGGTATAAAGTTGGTACTTTTATTTTGCCCTTAGTACACGTGCGTGCTTGCATAATAGATTCATAGCTTGTGTTTCCTTCCCCAGTTGTGTCTGTGTACATAAGTATGTGTGTCTTTGGTAGTACAAATCTTGCTATGAATCCTATATTTTAGAGGGTTGGACTAGGTGACCTCAGGGTCCCTTCCAACTCTGCCAGTTATGGCTATGTGAAAGGCAATGTGTCTGCAAGAAATGGAGGGTAATTTTTAAATCCTGGTGTGGTGATGGGTTGAAATTCAGCCCAACTTTGCTTTCTGGCAAGGAAAGATGGAAATATTGGTTTTTAGAGTTTAGAATGGAGAGTTTTAAAGCGTGAGAGGTGAAAGCAGTGATGTTTTCAAGCAGAGCTGGTGATATCAAGCATTTGAGTGATTATCTAACAGTTTTTATCGTTTTGTCTATTGTTTAAAATTCAGACTTCAAAATCTATCCAAAGTTTAAGCACCTACAAAATTCATAATTAGGATGGATGAGTTTTGGGCATTTCCCCATTCATAAGGGGGGCAGGGAATTTAGTCTGCCCATGGCTGAAATTACTAATGAAAATTTGAATTTTATGAATTCTGACTCTCTGGGCATTTTACCCATACATAAGGGGGTGGGTGATTGTTCCGCTAATGACCAGAGGGGGAGCACACAAAATAATGATAGCCCACATTTTTTAATAGAGACCCGCACCCCAATTTCCTGTACATAAAGGAGGCAGTAGCTCCCAATTTCTTTGCCTGGGTTGCAGGTATGTTTATTTGGTGCAAGAAAGATGATCCATTAGCACTGAGTTAACAGAAATTTAATTTGACCAATTTTTATTGCTGGTTTTGGTGAAAGCGTAAATTGCTGGCTTTCTGTTTTCATTTTAAATCTAACCCTATTTTTAAAATCTACTCCTCACCCTTCCCTTCCTTTATTCAAATGGTACACTTTTAAATGGTACAATAGATTTCTGAATGGTGAACTTTGTACATGCACAGAGGGTATGTCAACTTTAAAAAGAGAGAGAGAGAAGAGAAGGAAATAAGAGGTTTTAACTAAGAGGTGACAAAAGTATGTTCTGCACATGAAACTTAAATTAAAACTTCTTTATGTAAAACTTGGAACCATTGACGAAAAAACCCTCATGTGTCCTTGACTCCAGGGGTTACTTGAGAAAACAAAAGGGTCAAGTGCTGGGCCATCATTCCAAATCTAACATGCAAAATTCATTCCAGAGGTAAATATCCCAGAACTCCCACTTTGAGTTCATCTCTTGGGTAGTTTTTTTGTTTGTTTGTTTGTTTTCCCTTTCAACAGGATACTGAGATCTAGGGCTGTTCTTTCAGAACCTTAATGCAAATCTATCTCCGAATGGGGGACTGTTAAGGAATGGGAAGGGGAGGCACCTAAACAAGGTCTCCTCCACACTTGGAAATTCATAGAAAATCCTGTCTTCTCTTCATTCTACTGCTGATTTGTACCTTTGGTCCAGGTGGGCTTAGAAAATGCTCCAGACTATACAAACCAAGGTTCTATTGTCCTTTTCCAGTGGGTACTCAGGATGTACCATTTCACCCCCGAAGCATTACCTCTATGTTAATCCTGTACAGTGGTACCTCGACATACGAATGCTTTGACTTCCGAAGGTTTCGACAACCCCGGAAGTCTTTTCACCGCGTGCGCTCTGCGCCTGCGCAGAAGTGGCACATGTGGTCCACGCATGTGCAGAAGTGCAAAATCGTGCATGCGCAGAACGGGCGCTTCGACATCCGATAACCTTGACTTACGAAGAGCGCCGTGGAACAGATCGTCTTCATAAGTTGACGTACCACTGTATAACCCTCCCCTTTTCTGATGTATCAATGATGGAGTGTTTGTTCCTTTTTTTCTCCCACAGCACTGAAAAAAATATTTCCAACGTTCTCAGAAAAGTAATTGCATTTGTATTTCTTTTCATCTCTCTTTCCTTACAGCCATTTTCTTTCTGTTCTGCGAAACAAACTTGAATCCCTGCTACCTTTGACTCCCCTCCATTTTTTGTGTGGCTTTGACGCTTCTCTTAAGTTACAAATAATCTAAATCAGTTTTTCCGTTATGTCTATGAAATGAATCTAAGCACAACCAATTATTCTTTTATCTGAAAAAATCGGACCCTTTACCTAGATAATTCTCGTAAATTCTTACAACACATGCTTATTGATTTTGTCTAATATGTTCTTAGTAAATTCCCTTTTGAGACAAGTTAATTCTCCTTTGATAGAATAAATTTAGTTTACTTTGAATGTTAATAAGTAGCTAATTTGTTTGAAATTATTAACTTCACTGGGAACGTGGGCAGTAAGATTGTTGTGACCTAAAAATAGAGGCAGTAGGTTAAATGGTTGAGTATATTTGATGTTCTTATCCCACTGAAATATTCCATTTATTCTCATGTATTTTAAAACTTCCCGTTTTCCTTTTATGGTTGAATTTTTGCATCTGTTTCATTCTCTTTTTAAGTAGAAGAGCAGACGTGGATCTAAAGCTTCCTGCCAGATGCTTAATGACTAAGTACTGAAATGGTGCTCAGTATTCTTGCTGCTAACATTAGTCAGTGTTTCTCAAACATGGGTCTTCAGCTGTTGTTGGACTACAACTCCCAACATCCCTAACCATTTGTCCTGCTAGCTAGGGATGATGGGATAATGGAAGCTGTAGTCCAACAACAGCTGGAGACTCAAGTTTGAGAAACTGTGTGTAGTTACTATACAAGAGGAACAGTCTCCCTTGGGAAGTTGTGGACTCTTCTTCCTTGGGGGTTTTTAAGCAGAGGTTGGAGGGCCATCTCTCTTGGATGCTTTAGCTGAGATTCCTGCATTGCAGGGGGTTGAACCAGATGACTCTTGGGGTCCCTTCCAACTCTACGATTCTATGAAGTTACAGAGTAAATTGTTTGAGGCTGGAATTCATATATTTGAATACACAGGTTTCCTAAGAGGCTCTTACTGAATCATAGCTTTGAATTCTGTCAGTTATTGACAGTAGGTATATATGGAAAAAAACCCACTGTTTTAAATATTTCCCTGTAAAATTTTGAAATTATTAGGAAATATTACAAAAATGGAGAAGGGGGTTAATACTGGGGTTTCTTTCTTAGTGCTGTACCCCTCTATTGAATTAGAATCATAGCATTGTAGAGTTGAAAGGGACTCTTGAGGGTCATCTAGTCCAACCCCTGCAAAGAGGAATCTTTAGCCCAGTGCGGTGCTTGAACCAACAATCCTGAAATTAAGTCTCATGCTTTACCAATGGAGCCATCGAGCTACATTTGTTAATTACATGTTGGCCTTGTTGATAGTTAACATTTGTAAACTTGAGAGCTTACAAAGTTTCATTTGTTTATTTTTATTCATTTTTATTTGAAAATAAAAAGCTTACAGCCACAATCAATCAACATGTTTCCAATTACATATATCATTTTTGCTTTTATATCACGTTCTTAAAGGTTCTTAATAATTCTTTAGATACCACCTTCTATTTCCCTCCCTCCCTCTCAACTTTCCCTCACCCATGTGCGATCTTATTGGTATTTATATTGTTTCTTGTTGTGTTAACAGTTGTTTGTACTTAATGATTTTATCCTTTGTACTATTATCTTGTATCCTTGCAAGTATTTCCTTTTATGTTTATATTAAAATTTATTTCCATTTCCATATTTTTCCATATATGTCTCTACACACTCCCACTCTCTCTTAACTTTTTGCTTGGAGTTGCCTCTAATTGAAGCCATGAATTTTGCCATTGCCATAAATTCACAAATCTTGGTTCTCCATTCTGATATTTCTGGTATTTTTCCTGGAGGCAGCGCTCCTGCTGGAAACCTGCAGCAGCCCGCCGAGGCAGAGCGCGTGGCCGCTCTAGTCAGAGCATGGCTTCCCATGGCTGGCAGCCCCCCAAATAATCCTCCCCAAAAGCTCAATCCCCCTACAGTATTTTCTAAATTTTGAGACTCCAAAAATAGGGGGTGTCTTATAGATGGAAAAATACGGTACCCCTTTACCTTTCACTTGCCTATTCTTTGATAACAATGAGCTGACATATTAGGAGAAATTGCTCTTCAGTATTTGAGCCCTCAAAGCTAATATCTGTTTGGTTGTCTTTTCATTTGGTGGTGGTTGTCTTTTTCCTCTCTAGGAACGGTAACAATGGATGCTATTTTATCACGATTAATGCAGCTAACTTCTGATGAGCTCAGAGAAGAGATCGTTAAAGCTGGACAGAAATGGGGGCCTCTTACACTTACAACGAGATCAATTTTTGAAAAAAGATTGGCCCAGGCACTATTGGAACAGCAAGGAGAATTAGAGGCAAAAAACTCGCTTTTGAATGGTGCACTTGGAACTGCTGCAGCTGATGCGAGCCAACTGCAAACAAAGAAACCTTCAAGGAATCAAAATGGTCACATAGGCTCCTCTGAGGATGGTGATTTTGGGTACAATATGGGTTTGAACCCACCAGAAGAGGAAGCTCTAATGCACAAGGCAGATGATGACTCTCTGATCAGTTCTCAGACTCCATCTAAGGAGCCTCTGCTATACTATGGTGTATGTCCGGTTTATGATGATATATTGACAAGAAATGGTAATTTATTTTTATTTTTACCATTGCAGTGTAGTTAAAGATCAAGTTAAGCAAATGTACCTTTCATGGAGGAAAAAGGGTGCTATTGGAGAATAGTAATTGTGGTTAATTTATTTTACAGATTATTTATTTAAAATGTGTACTCCACTCTTTTATAAAATGTCCAGGGTAGCCAGCATTTAAATTTTTTAAAATATAACCTTTTCATGTATTTCCAGTTTTAGGTTTTTTTTAATATTCATTATTACTGTAGAGGAGTTTGTTGGTAATCTACTAATAAGCATTCCATTGGGAAGTAAATTGAAAGGAAATTCTTTCAGTTAAGCAGTTTTCAATAGGTGCTGCAAGCCAGTGTTAGAAACTAAGATGAAAGCTAGGAGCTAAATGGCACCTTAAACCTTAGTTATGGGCACAACAATGAAATGTCTAGGCACGCTTTTTTTTTTGTAACAAGAATTCAAAGCTGAGAATGAATGAACTGCAGCTAAAATATTGTGTTCATTTTTCACATGATCTAGTCCTTCCCCTGCCCCCCCCCCCAATATTCTTAAGAGGGTCTTTTCTCCAGTCTTTAGAGAGTAGCTGGAAGTGGGGAGGCAGAAAAGGGTCCTCCTTTCCTTCCACTCTGCAGTTTTAATCTGAAATCTTAGGCACAGTGCTACGTCCAGAGCTCAGAAATTGCTTGCTGTAATGAAATTCCCTGTCGCAAAATGCGCCTAATACAATGGGAGTTTCGAACACTGCTGCAAGCCTGAAACTAGAGAATCTAACGTTCTCTCTTTGAAGCAAAATAGAAAAAAATTCCTTCAGTAGCACCTTAAAGACCAACTAAGTTTTTATTTTGGTATGAGCTTTCGTGTGCATGCACACTTCTTCAGATACTTTTTTCTATTTTTTTCCTTTTTTTCTATTTTGCTTCGACTCAGACCAACACGGCTACCTACCTGTAACTAGTTCTCTCGCATAATCCCTGACAACCAAGGATGACATAACAGCTCTTGGGATGCTCAAAATATTTCAAGATTGATCTCAGTTCCACCCTTACTTGGTATGGGATTAGATTTGAGATTAGGTATTTAGGAGACTCATGCTATTTATGGAGTCAGTCCTAGAATATATAAATACTTTTTTTAAGCTGCAAGAATACCAGATGGGTACAAATATCAGAACTTCACTGGAGAATTAGCCTAGTTTATCTCAATATATCGTTATTTTTTATTATAGTAGCAGAGGATATTCTGGATGGGAGTGGGAGAATGCATGCCTTAGGCAATGAGAACTGTGTTCAATAAAGATTTTTGACAGTGCCACATTGATGTAGTTTGGTAGGGATTTTTTCAATTGCTTGTCCTTTGTTTGCTTGCTCATGAAAAAGTGTTTAGGGTTGCATCATAACCATGATGAGAATGATTTGTAATAAGCCAGATTTGAGGCATTAGTGCAATCTTATCACGATTGTTCTCTTTCTCTGTAAGACCCCCAAAATTTGGCACATTACTACAAATTTGCTTTTAAAAGTATAAGAATTTAAGTCTCTTTTCCTGAAAGTAAAATTCACCAAGCCAATTTTGAGCTCATTTGAGCATTTTCTCCTGCAGACTACCACGATGGAAATAAACTAATTTGATTTGATTCTGTTCCAGAGAGGGTGCATGTATATGAGGATAAAAAGGAAGCCTTGCAAGCTGTTAAAATGATAAAAGGTTCAAGATTTAAAGCTTTCACAAATAGGGAAGATGCAGAGAAATTTGCCAAAGGCATATGCGACTATTTCCCATCTCCAAACAAGCCCTCATCTTTGTCACCTGTGAAAGTTTATTCAGTGTTCAACAGAGGTAAGTGGGGGCTTTTAAATGTTTTCCAATTCTTTAACTACTTAAGTGGCTTTTGGAGTTGGTGTAGTTTATACTTAGAATACCGGTGCTGTTCTTTTTCTGCTTTTAAAATGTAGTTCTGAGAACTTTATTATGACAGGGATCATGTGAATTCCTAAACTGCTTTAAAGCTTATAAATATCTTTGATTTTAAAATTAATGCTGAAGGATCTGTTCTTAATTTACCTGCCTAGAAGTTCTGAACAATAAGTATACAGAGTTTGCTTATAAAATAATCTGACACACTTTCATGAGCAAAGATCACATCATGACTAGAATACTATTTTTATTTTGATAGACGGCTTATGCTCTCCTGAGATGGAAACAGTTAGTAAAGAGAGAGCCAACAGTTATAAAAGTCCCCGTACGCAGGATCTTACTTCCAAGCTTCGGAAGGCAGTTGAGAAAGGAGATGAAACAGCATTCTTGGAACTTATCTGGAGTAATCCTCGCTATCTCATTGGCTCTGGAGACAACCCGACAATTGTTCAGGTGTGGGAATGGTTTGGCCTTTGCCAAAATGAAGTTTGAATTAAACCCTTTGCATCCTTTCCCCAACCGAGGAAATGGCTTCAAAACTCATCTGCACAAGAGATGGGCATAGTGTTAGTTCTACAGTGGTTTTTTGTGCTGCTTCTGGAGGCTTTCTTTCATGTAGAGTACTTTGGGGCTTCACTTTCTTTAAAAAATGATATTGAAAACAAAATCAGTAAAAAAATAAATCTAAATTTGCTGGCTGTTTTTGGAAAGCCTATAACCAAGAGGTGACTAGCTTTTGTGGCCCCACCAACACCTTCCCTTCCGGGTGCTACATGCCAAAAAAGTTGTCAAATGCTGAAATGAGACGCCACACAAATACACATACATGGGATGCAGATCTTCCATCTGCAACAATCCTTTCAATCAACATTGTGCTAAAAAAAACACAGAATCTTGTTCCTGTTTGTTACAAATGGGTTTGCTCTACTCTCTCTCTCCCCCTACAGTTTAAGCCAGGCATAGGCAAACTCGGCCCTCCAGATGTTTTGGGACTACAACTCCCATCACCCCTGACCACTGTTCCTGTTAGCTAGGGATGGTGGGAGTTGTAGTCCCAAAACATCTGGAGGGAGGGCCGAGTTTGCCTATGCCTGCTTTAAGCTGCAAAAACTGAACATACAGGCTCAAATGGTAGCAATAACTTGCATAAACATGAGAGAGGCTTCTTCTCTGAGCAGATTGTTGTGTGGCTTTACTAGTATCCCCAAATGCTCCATGTTTGCTGTTTTCCAAATACTTAGATTTCCCCTCTGAGACCTAACACCATCAGCTTGCTAGTATAGAGTTCTCCAGGTAGACTGAAAGCTTTATATGTTTGTGTTTCCTGAATTTTTGTGTATGTAAGATCTGGGGGAAAACAACAACATTGCTGTAAGTGTACAGTATTCATCTTTAGCAAATCGTTCAGATTTCATATTTAGTGAATATGTGTCTATTTCTTTTTAGGAAGGCTGTAGATACAATGTCCTGCATGTTGCAGCCAAGGAGAATCAAGCTGGTATCTGCCGGTTGCTATTGGACACTTTGGAAAATCCTGAATTTATGCGACTGATGTATCCTGATGATGATGAGATAATGTTACAGAAACGCATCAGATACATTGTTGACCTTTATCTTAACACACCAGATAAAGTGGTGAGTTTCAGTGTCCAACTGATTTCATTTTCTTTTTGTTTGTGTTGGATACTGAAGAATAACATCACTAGCCTGTCATTTTAAATGAAGAACATATGAGGTTGGATCTAGGCTACCAATGCATATCCACTGGAAATTAAGCCCTTTTGAGTTCTAGGGGACTTAGGCCCAGGTGAGTGAGGACTGGATTGCAGCCTAAAGATAGCTCCGTTAGACTAATGTGAAAAGTTAGTCATGACTTAATTTGTCTCATTGAGACAAATAAAGTGCAAGTAATTTAGTCTAGCTCCAGCGCAGGCTTAATTAAAAGCCAGTGCGACTTCATGCCATATTAGCAGTTGGGACAGCAGTAGCAACCTCCACATACTGTGACATACCACATCACTGCCTCCCCCTGCCTTCCTCAGTCACCACTGCCTTTTAAAGCAACATTTTTTATCTCTTGTTTTTGTTATTATTGATTATCCCGTGGAGGCCTGTTGTCAGGCAAGATACAGTAATGTTTTTAGATACAGTATGTAGTTTTAGAATTGGGGAGTT
This sequence comes from Zootoca vivipara, assembly GCF_965207765.1. Classification (NCBI taxonomy): domain Eukaryota; kingdom Metazoa; phylum Chordata; class Lepidosauria; order Squamata; family Lacertidae; genus Zootoca; species Zootoca vivipara. The sequence continues at coordinate 11,282,413 of NC_142599.1, forward strand.
ACAGGCCTGGTTTGCAGCTTAACCCAGCTCAGGTTTGGACGATAGAACAAACTGCAGTATGTGGTTTGTTACTCCCTGTGCACCCAGGAGCTGGAGAGGACTGAGATGTGGACATTTAAGCAGGGGGCCACCAATGCATTGCTCATTTGTATTAAACTATGTTGTTGTTTAGTCGTTTAGTCGTGTCCGACTCTTCGTGACCCCATGGACCATAGCACGCCAGGCACTCCTGTCTTGCACTGCCTCCCGCAGTTTGGTCAAACTCATGTTCATAGCTTCGAGAACACTGTCCAACCATCTTGTCCTCTGACGTCCCCTTCTCCTAGTGCCCTCAATCTTTCCCAACATCAGGGTCTTTTCCAAGGATTCTTCTCTTCTCATAAGGTGGCCAAAGTATTGGAGCCTCAGCTTCACGATCTGTCCTTCCAGGGAGCACTCAGGGCTGATTTCCTTAAGAATGGATAGGTTTGATCTTCCATGGGACTCTCAAGAGTCTCCTCCAGCACCATAAAACTATAAAACATAAAACTCCAGCACCATTAAACTATAGTTAAACACTAATTTATGGGTTTATGTGATGGGTGAACACAACCATACTCTACAGTGGTACTCCGGGTTACAAATGCTTCAGGTTACAAACTCCGCTAACCCAGAAATAGTACCTCAGGTTAAGAACTTTGCTTCAGGATGAGAACAGAAATCATGTTCTGGCGGTGCGGCAGCAGCAGGAGGCCCTATTAGCTAAAGTGGTGTCTCAGGTTAAGAAGAGTTTCAGGTTAAGAATGGACCTCCGGAATGAATTAAGTTCTTAACCAGAGGTACCACTGTATTTTGCAACTTAAATGAGTTATCAAAGTTTTTTTAAAAAAAAAATTAAAAACCAACAACCCCAAAATAGCCTGCTTAAAAAGAAAAGTCTTCATTGTTCATCTAAATGAGGCAAGCGTCTGAACGCGGTGGATCTCAAGAGGTAATTAAATTCCAGAAGTCTAGTCGGATAATAGAGAACACTAATGGTTAAAGTTGGCCCCACAAATGGGGCAATCAGTGGACTCCTGCAGTATTGGGGTTAATATATGGTTATGTGCATCCCAACTCTTAATTTATTCATACACATACCTCTCCACATATCTCAAGTGAGCATCACATAGATCTTGTTCAACCATGCAAATGGACCGGCTTCTCCAAATGCACATATATACTTAGGTGAAAACAAGGGTCCAGAAAAGGAAATAATTGATTTTTTTCTTTTTGCAGGGCTTTGATACACCACTACATTTTGCTTGCAAATTTGGGAACGCAGATGTTGTTAGTGTGCTTGCTTCACATCCAGATATTGTAAAGAACCCAAGGAACAAGTACAACCAAACTCCATCACAAGTAAGTTGTCCTTAAAACATGTTATGACCACCTTGGTTTTTGTTTAAATGTGACTGTTCTTTACCTTGGTACTCTCTGGTAGTTTTCTGCCATGTAAGTTGGCAAAAGCCTCCCCAAATTATTTGTAGCCTGCAGTGACGTTTTATTAGTTAAACCTATAAGTTATTGGGGCAGAAGTGCTGCCTATTGAGCTGTTCCAAATGGATAGATCAGTACAAAATGTGCAACTTCTCTGTTCTTTAACCGATACCTTGATGCTTTTTTTTCTAACAGGTTGTTTGTGAAAGAAGTAAAAATAAAACTGTGGATCTGAAAGAGAAAATCAGGGAAGACTTGAAAGGTTTGTATTTAATCTTGGTTGTCTTTAGAGGTTCTGCAGATGTAATACCAAAAATTGTATCATCATTTAACTTTTTATTGGATGACGCCAGAAACAAATGGCATATATTATTTTATGCAACTGGGGTGTTAATTAAAACTTACGTGGTCTCTGAAGTAGAAACAGAATGATCTAGTATCAAGTGAGTGTTTTATTTTTGAATTGTAGGGAAATTGAAACCACAGGCCTCGGTAGTATTTAAGTGTATGATAAACATTCCTAGAAACTTAACACCATTTTCAATTATTTGTAACCTAGGTCAGTGTTATGTGCCACTCTTCAGAGCAGAAGACAATGCCTCACCACCTGTGATCGGACCACCTGTGATTGGAGCACCTTGGTCACCTGATCAGCCAGAAGATAGCCCTCATGCTTCTTTACCCAGATATTTTGCCAGCCCCAAAGATCCTGTGTTGACAGTAAGGGCTTATGGAGGCCCAATGAGCCCTTCTAAGGTAATAGAAACCAAGAAAATATTTGGTCTTGTTCTTCTTTTTTGGTGTTACTTCGGGCTATCATAAACCTGGATTAAAATGAAATCAAGTACACCTGTAGAAGTGCAGAATCGGGTACATTCTGTAGAACTGTCTACAACGGGTCAGCAAGCTTTTTCAGCCGTGGGCCAGTCCACTGTCCCTCAGACCATGTGGTGGACCGAACTATATTTGAGGGTGTGTGTGTGTGTGAACAAATTCCTATGCCCCACAAATAACCCAGAGATGCATTTTAAATAAAAGCACACATTCTACTCATGTAAAAACACGCTGATTCCCGGACCGTCCGCAGGCTGGATTGGGAAGGTGAATGGGCTGCATCCGAGTCCCAGGCCTTAGGTTGCCTACCCCTGGTCTACAGGTTTGGGGGCACAGGTGAGGTTAGTGTGCTTACTTCAGACCCAGATATTGTAAAGACCTTCCTCACATGCAAATTCTTCCCACCCCACTCTGTGGGTTTAACATTTCCTGTGACACTTCTCAATCTGGGCTAAAACTAGCCTTGGAGAACTTGCAGTGAAGAAAGCTGGGAGATTGATTGAAGGAGAGTGGAGGAAATTTCCAGTTGGATGCAATCAAAGCATAGTGAAGACTCATCACTGAACCTACCTAGTGGCAGTGAAGGTAGCAAAGAAGGCATACTTTGCTGCCTCCATTGCATCCTCATTGTGCCATCCAGCAGAGCTTTTGCTGGGTAGTGCAGGCCCATTTACAGTCTGGCACTTGTTTTACTTTAGCATGGGTTATCTAACAATTTCACTTTGTGGGGAGGGGGAATTGAGTATGTGCAGGTGGTACTGGCAGTGCATTCTTGCAGCCCAAGCCAATCTATTAATTTTGGTTATGTTAAAATTGGACTTAGGTTTATTTGTCATTACATAGATCTGAAAGTACAGCTTGTTTATAAAGGACTACATTTATAAAGTGCCACACTGGGTGCTCTTTGCAACTAACAAAATAATAGCTCCCTAGAGGTCTCAATTTTATCTGTGTAGCCAAGCACCATATTGGCTCAGAGGAATTAATTGCCCTTCAGTGTCATAATCTTAAGCACACATGCAAAAATACAGTACATAGAAAATAACTGCTGTCCTCAGGTGTCAGCTATGGAAAAGGTAGTTGGAAATAATTAGATATTTTCAATTTATTTTTTCATTTCAAGCTTATTGAAATTACTGAAATTTCGCAAAAACCAAACTCAAGCAAGATACAAAAAAAGAGGTATTGGGGGAAGAGTGTAATGGCTATATTGATGGGGGGAATGGAACAACCCATTTTTATGCTCTTAATTTCTAGACCTCTGATAACTAGTGTAAGCTTCTGTAGTTTTTAAAAGTCAATAAAGCTTGCTTTGCTCTTGGTAAGGTAAAGGGGATCCCTGACCATTAGGTCCAGTTGTGACCGATTCTGGGGTTGCGGCCCTCATCTCGCATTATTGGCTGAGGGAGCCGGCGTACAGCTTCCAGGTCATGTGGCCAGCCTGACAAAGCCGCTTCTGGCAAACCAGAGCAGCACATGGAAACGCCGTTTACCTTCCTGCTGTAGCAGTACCTATTTATCTAATTGCACTTTGACATGCTTTAAAACTGCTAGGTTGGCAGGAGCAGGGACTGAGCAACCGGAGCTCACCCCATTGCGGGGATTCGAACCGCTGACTACCTGATCGGCAAGCCCTAGGCTCTGTGGTTTAACCTACAGCGCCATCCACGTTCCTGCTCTTGGTATTTTGTATAAATGAGTAAGAACTCATTTTGAATATAGTTTAATGAGTAGACTCTCATAACAGAGACAGTAACACTGATAAGGTGGACACACTGAAGTAAACTGTGTCCTTTGACGAGGTTATATGGATCGTCACTAAGAATAGCTTTAACTTGGTAAAACAAATAAAATAGGTGTTATGCTGCATTTGTGTAATTGTTCAAAAACAGTCAGTTAAAATGTAGGAAATACGGTAGAAGTTGTGCTTCTGAAATCCGGTGTTGCAAAAGTAATGTTTCTTGGGACATTCTAATCTTGCAGCTCCTCTAGTGCTAGCACAACTTCTCTCCAAAACTAGGGCTGTGTTGCTGTTGGAAGTTACATTGTGGGCCTCATCCATGTGGCCCAAGGCTATTTGGTGTTGGGAGCTGTACTATGCTGAAGCAAATTCTGCATCACAAAGAAGGGTTACATCAGATGGAATGTAAGTTGATTGGAAGTTTGCATGAAAGCTGGATGGTTCTGGAGACTAAAAGATGCTCATTTCAGATTTTTAGGAAGAGAAAATTAGCATGCTCTAGAACAGGCATGGCCAAGCTTGGCCCTCCAGGTGTTTTGGGACTACAACTCCCATCATCCCTAGCTAACAGGACAAGTGGTCAGGGGTGATGGGAATTGTAGTCCTAAAACAGCTGGAGGGCCAGGTTTGGCCATGCCTGCTCTAAAATAGGCTTCCTCAAACTGCCCTCCCGATGTTTTTGGCCTACAACTCCCATCATCCCTAGCTAGCAGGACCAGTGGTCAGGGATGATGGGAATTGTAGTCTCAAAACATCTGGAGGGCCAGGTTTGGGGAAGCCTGCTCTAGAACTACAGTAACTGAATGCAATTCTCCTCCCTTAAAGGCAGAAGAGTTCCACAGACTTTGGAAGACTCCACCTCGAGAGCGAGCAGGATTTTTTAACAATCTCAGAAAATCTGATGTGGAAAGAGGCGTTGAAAGAGTTGGAAGGTACTTCAGAATTAATGCATGAAACAATATAGCAACAGGAATAAAATATATTCAATTGTATTAAATACCAAAACTTGGTAAAATGCTGTGGATGAGAACAAACTGCATCTGGAGAGGCTTAGGCAGTTATTGAGAAAGCTCCCAGCTTCTGTTTAGGTCTGTCTGTGCATTAGGTCAGAGGGAGGATGGAACTTTGGAGGTGGCAGTGTGTTCTGTTAACTTAATTGACTGTTTGTTTATTTTTAAATTTCTATACTGCCCTTCATCCGAGGATCACAGGGCAGTTTACAATATAAAAACAAAACAAAATTAACTTTTACACAAGCTTTTTAAAGAGTCCATTTTGAAGCATATTCTGGGTCTTAAAATGACTTTATAACAACTCTGTGAGGATCACTTGATGATGACTGTCTGCAAATCTACCTCTATAAGATTTGTCATCATCTGTTTCCTGATTTCCATGCAGTCTGTCATTCTGTCTTCTTCAATTGCACCTCCATGACATGTATCCATGGCAGCTTTTCATCCCTCTCACTCCTTAAGGGCCCAGAATGTTTCAAAAGACAAAAAACTCCCAATCGTTTTGTTTTGCAACTAAAATGTCCAACCTTTGCTAAAACTCTTAGCCCATGCTCTGATCATCACAGCATCCAGGATTGTGAACACTGTGCTTAAATTGAAATAGCGTCCCAACAAAAGCTGACTTCTGCAACCATATGAACAACATTCTAAGAATGTTGAATTCTGCACTGTTATTTTTATCCTTTCTGGTCTTGCTCACGCAATAATACACAGCCTACTTTATTAAAACCTCTTCCTCATTTTGCTTATTCTGTCTTCAGTGCAGAAGTCACTGTGTTGTTTTGTCCTGGGTCCATGTTTTCCAAATCTGTGTCAAGCTTCTGGTCCATTAGCAACTTTGGCTCATTCCCTATCTTATTCTCCTTCCCACTCTTCCTTCACTTGCATGCTTATGTCTTTTGTCATGTTGGAACATCCTCTACTTGTCAGGCAATCCCCATTTTTCCTGCATCTTGCCTTTCCCGAACCATTTCTTCTACACGTTTTCAGTTTTCCTCCCACCTGACCTTATTTGTATCATCTGTGTTTTGTAAATGCCAAATAAATACATTGCAGAAGCAGGAGCAATGCTAGTAGACTGTTTTTGGAAAGCTTCTGTCTATTTCTCATAGAATGCTTAATTCATTTTGTGCTAAGAGTATTTTATGTGTCTTTAAAGGTTTCATTCAATAATAGAATTTCTGTTGAGATTGCTCATATGCTTTGATAGTAGAAAGGAAGATGGGATGGAAATTATTCTGAATTGTTTTTTGAAAATGCGGGAATTATAACTAAAAATAAAAATTAATTTGGTGAAGGCTTATGGTCATGCTTGGTGCAGAATTTGCTTGTTAAAGGGATTTTTACAGTTGCTGTACAGGCTTGGGACTGCCTAATTAAAACATGTGTTTTAGTAAACTTGTCAATTTTATATCTTCACAAATGATTCGTTCTATCTTGTTTATTGCAGGGAGTTAGCTCATGAACTGGGGTTCCCGTGGGTTGAATACTGGGAATTTCTGGGCTGTTTTGTTGATCTGTCTTCCCAGGAGGGGTTACAAAGGCTAGAAGCATACCTGAGTCAACAGGAAATGAGCTATAAGGCTCAGCAAGAGAAAGGGGAGAATGAAACCCACAACAGATACAAAACCCCACAGCTTTCTGGTAAGAGCAAAGCATCTCTTAGTAGCTGAAGGTTAGAAAATGTTTGATTACTGAATAGATCATTTTTCAGACATTCCAGTATAAGTCTAATAAAAATTTCTCAAGTTTTGAGATTTGCCAGTGTTAGATTAGTTGCTGAGCACAGGACACTTTAGAAGTATAAGTTAGAGCAGTGTTGGCAGCAGCTTTTCTAGGGCCTTTGGGCAAGGCATTCTCTGTGGGGCTCCCTCTCACAGTGAAACATACCTCCTCACCTGCAGTAAGTCTCTGGGGCTCCTGTTAATGGGGCCCCTGCTGGGATGTGAACTCTAGGCAAATGCCTATTCATGCCAATCCTTGAGGCCAGTATTGAACTGGAAGGTCACTGTTTGTTAGTATATTTGGGAATTAAAAAATGCAGAAATTAAGATGTCTGGTTCTTGGGTATGGACCAAAGAATTAAAAAATCGCTTTCATGTTGCTGGGACTTTCAGAAATTCCTTCCATGGTACAAATTAAACTCCGTAGCCTTCCTGACATTCCCACTGTTACACCTGGAACAATTAGGTCAAAGTGACAGTTGCCCACAGTTGTATCAAACTGTTTTATAGTAGAGGTGCTGAACAAATTAATAGATTGTATTCTAAACAGTGTAAATAATATTTCTTTTGAAGACTTCAGTCTCTCTTATCCCCCCCCCCAAACTGTGATGAGTTTTGTTTGTAAGCTTAAGGGGGGAAACTCCCAAGTTTTATGAAGGCAAGAGCCTGTAGATGGATTATTTGGGTTTATGCCATCTGCAACAAGGATGAGGCACAGGAATTGCTGTAGCTGTGTAAATGGGAAAATACTGGAGTTGTGTTCAGTCTGTCCCCATACTTAATGTAATAGGCAATATCTAGTCAGTCATACGCAAGAGTGGTCATTGAAATTGATGGACATGAGTCACTCTTTAAGTCCATTAATTTCAGAGGGTCTGCTCTTAGTCAGCTATGACTTAGTTGGATATCACTCATTGGGTATAAGGGAAGGGTGACTGAGCATTACCAGATTCTGGCTAGATGTTTCCCCAAAACTTTTCCAATCTGTGCAGGTACAGCCCAGCTCTCTCATCCCTAGGTAGTTTTCTGACCTCTAAGGAGCTGCATCAGACTTTGAACAGATACTTGTACAAAGCTTCCTCAATTAGGTTTTCATATAATATGGCTACTGCTTGAGTGCAAGCCAAGGCAGCATCACTCCAGACATTATTTTGGTTAGAGATTTCAAGTCAGCAGCCCTTATCTTTCAGGGAGCAGTATCTGACAGGTAAAGGGTGATTGTGCCCCATCTTGCATTCCTAGTCGTGGTATAGAGTGAGGGTAGCTAAAATGAAGCCAGGACATGTGAGCCAGTAGCTGGAAATCTTCAATTTCCAGTATTGATTGGAGAATGCTACAGTGGTACCTCTACTTACAAATTTAATGCATTCCGTACACACATTCGTAAGTCGAAAAAAATTGTAAGTCGAATCCATAGGAATGCATTGCAAGAAAAAATTCGTAAGTCGAAGCAACCCTATCTAAAAATCCGTAAGTAGAAAAAATCCTATCTAAACCGCATCCAAGATGGCGGACGGAGCTCCGTTCGCAAGTAGAAACATTCGTAAGTAGAGGTACCACTGTATTTGTATTGCAGTGCTGGGTGGGGTAACATTGTTTGTTTGAATCTGACTTGAAACAAAGTGGAATATAGAACGTTTGTTATTAAAAACTGACTAGTCAGGCAAATGAGATGTCACACACCAAAATTCTTTTATTTTGTTTTAAAGGCAAAAGTAAAAAAAGCTGCAATTCTATTTCCGTTGGGGCATTTCTTGATGATGATGATATGAGTTTGGAAGAAGTCAAGAACAGGCAGAATGCTGCCAGAAATTGCAGCCGAACCGTTGCATCCAATGAACCAACCATCACTGACATCAGAAGCTCAGAGTGTGACATCCTGTCCATTGAGCGGACTGAAAGCATATTGCCTACAGCAGAAACTTCTGATAGGCACTTGGAGAAAGGAGTTCCTGCCAGTAAAAATGGATTGTGTAGCACTGTGACCAGTGATAGGACAGTAAATCCTCATAGGAGGCACCCAAGTCGAGGAGAAGAGTGCCTTCAGTCTCCGGTCTCCAATTTAATGGAAGAATTTGATAAGCTGTCTTGTCAGGATCAGATGGTGGCAGGAGAATGTTCACCAGAGAAGCCAAGCCAGGCTGCCACAAAAAGCGGGTGTGGGAGTGCTCAGATGGAAAGTACAAGGCAGCTTAGAAAACCTAAGGACCATCTCACTAAGACTTATTCACCGCTTCTCAAGGCAGGTGCAGCTGCTGAGGATACAAAAATAAGGACAGGAGAAAAAACACCACTAGAAGCGGGGAGGCTGTCAGCAGAAACTGATGTCTGGGGAGGGGAGACAAAACAGTCTTGCAATTCTGAATTGCAGTTCGAGATGTCCTCGCAGTGTCTCCTCAAAGTCTCACCCTCAAATGAAAAAGCCAAGCAGCTGTTTCTCTTAGGGTATGAAATGGACTGTTGCTTAACAAACTGACCTTTTGTCTTGTGGGCAATAATCATTGGGGATTGTGGCACTGCCAGATTCTGTTTTCCTAATCTGGTTCCCTTTCTGTCTCTAGGGAGCAGCCTACAAAGCTGGACAATGATGTGTTAACAGCATTACATGGGTTGGAGATTGACCCACAAAAATACCCTGCTGTTTACAAGTGGAGTGTGTCCGTTCAGTCCTACGCTCCTCCTGACCGGCAAAGGTATACTTGGTTTCAATAAAAGTTAGCTGATGTGCTCCATGTGTATGGCTTGCTATAAGGACTATACCTGGTCTGTGTGATACGGGCTTATAGGTTTACAATGTGGCGACTGTGGCATGGCATAATGCTTGCTAACAAACTAATTGGCCAGTATGTTTCCCAACTTTCCCCAGTAGCTAGTTCTTACTGGCAGGGTAGGAAATTCCCTCTGCCTTCTCTCCTCAGCTTGAAACATGAGGGAGAGGCATAGTGCCTTCTTCTGTACTTGACAGGCAGTTGGCAATCCTGTTGTGTGCAAGTACAAGCTGAAGTGTTTACTTCCAGCTTGGAGATGGGACAGAGGAAAACACAGGGTCAGGTCAAAACTCTGCAGCTACTTTAAGGGTTCACAGCTCCAAGACTTATGAACCCTCCACTTTTCCCACCAGAACCTGGCTGACCTCTAGGCTAGAGGAGCAAGTGTCAACTCTTGCATAATACTAAGAACAACTAAACTGTTTTATTTGTGTACTCAAAGCATAACCACCTGGACAAGGTCTTTCTTAGAAGACAACAGCCAATTTACTTACAAATGATACTCCGTGATAAATGCTCCCATTTAAATATGATGTCTCAACTATATGTGGGTGTTAATATTGATATCTAGAACAAAGGTTCTCACAGCAATTAAATTTCCCCACCTTGTTACATTTTCCTGATATATAAAAAGTGTTGTCTTTTCTTCCAGTTGGTCAACTCCATCAATAAAAGGAAGATTCAAGTCTCAAATAGCTTCAAGCCCTTCAAGTGGTCTGGCATGCTGTAGCCCAGGAAAGAGCAGTCCAGTATTTGGTAGTCCTGGGAAGTACAATGTAGGTGCTGCCAGCTTCTCACCTGATTCTGGGAGCCCTGGATGGTACAGCCCAGCATATGTGAACTATGTTATGTTATCTAAGCGCCATCACTTCTAAGCACCCGCTCATCAATTAGAATGTGACTCTTTTAAAAATTTCAGTTAAGTATTTTTAAAAGGAAGGGGTAAAATAGGGTGTTAAAACACACAAATAATGTACCCCAGACTCATTTTATTTATTATTGTCAGAGAAAGGGCTGCTAGTAGCAAATATTTTTTATTCCATTTACCGGATTATTGGTGATTTGCAGATGAATAAATTAAATTAAATTTCCTAGAACCTACTTTTCTTGGGCATTTATCCATGTCCATTTTACTAATTGTACAGTGCTTCTCACTGGGATCCCTTTCACTGTAGACTAAAGGGAACTCAAGGCAAGTTGTCAAGTTTTAAGGTCTTCCAGTTGAGCTGAAAGGAGGAAAGCTCTTTTCTATGTATGTAGACTGCAAATTTATGGTTTGTTAATTTATCTAATTAAAGATATTTTAAAAGAGCCAAACACTTTAGTGTCCTATGTTCTTAATGATAGAAATGAATATCATGGGCAGATTTTGCTGTTCTTCGGGGTTGAGGGGGGCACATTAGCATTGGCCTTTCATTTAAAAGTTAAGTTTGTTAGCTACAGGAAAACTAATTCCCTTTTGGAGACTTCTGGAATAGATAATGCAGCTGCCATTAAAATGTCAACCTTCGGGCAGCTGAAGTTTTGACATTTTGGAATGACTTCTTCAGACCTTCTGTATTCACTGCAAGCCTTTTTAGTAGCCTAGATCTCTACTGCACATAGAGCTTTCGTGGCTTCCTTATATCAAGTGTGAGCATTTTGTATGATGTTTTGGTACAAAACTCCAGAACCGCACTTAAGATTCTTCCAGTTTTATTAGTGCCTTTTGTAACATTTTTATCTTGCTTTTTAATAAGTGCTGTTATCTTATGTAAGCAGTAACCATGTTTAACTTTCCAACACTTTTGGATGGAGGTTTTTTTAAGCTGTTCCCTTATAGTTTAAAGACTTGAAGAGATGCTGTAACCATCCATTTATTATTTTGTATATTTAATGTAGGTGGTCTAAATGTAAATTACAGAATAAATATTTCCAGATTGGCTGGGTCTTTATCATAATCCCATTGTTTAAATGGGCATGGAAATATACAGCCTCTCTTGGGTGCACCTCAATTCCCTTACATGACTATTCTTTTCTGTATAATTTCCCAATAAATTAGAAATTAGAGTGCTGTTCAACAGATATACATATTGAAGCTGCCTTCTAATATAGGTTTCTATGACTTTGACAAGAGACTATAGAAGTAATTTATTGACTTTTGTAGTGGAATATTTAGAGGTGCTTAATTTAGAAGTCAGCTTTTATAAATCTTTCACCATGGTATATAGTTATCTAGGAAATCTAAACCAACTTAAAATAGCTTGCTAAAAACACTGAGGTACGAAGCCTTCCACAATATTGAAAATAAGCTCTCAACACTCACTGATCTTTAAGCGAATATATGCCACTGTTCCCTTACGTGAAGCTCTCTATGGTGCATAAAGAGCATTCTTGCTTAGAATCTTCAGACTGTTGGTTTTAGAAGAGAACCAACTTTAAGAAATTGACAGTGTTTTGTTGTAACTTCTTTGCTTTATCCTTGTTATGCATACCTTTTTGTATTTAAGAGTAGGGGTTGTAGTGACCAAGTCATACTTGGAGCAGACCCAATGAAATTAAAGGACCTAAGTTAGTCACGCTCATTAATTTCAATGGGTGTACTCTCAGTATGACTCACACTGGATATAACCCTGTGTTGCAGCAGCACAAGCCCATCAGTTTGTAACACTTGCCCGGGGGGGGGGGTGTCTAAAGGGTTGGTGTTAGAAACATATTAATGTTTAGAATTCACATTCAAGTCCTTTATGTCAATGTGTTCAAGTGAATTTTTAACAATCTTATTAAATTTGTTTATTTAAAAAGCTCTTGCCTCTATTTAGTGCTTGTGTGTTGCAAATATTTTCTTTTGCATATTGGACTTCATTCTCGCCCCCCAGCCCCTGAGCAATATCGCTGGCAACCTGGTAGAATCAGGCTTCAAAAATAATAAACTTGCACTCAATTCATAGAGGATAGGACTCTCAACAGCTACTAGTCGTAATGCCCGTATACCCACCACGTTTGAAGGTAGCTACCGCCAGCTGCTTGTTATGAGTGGAAGAGTGTCATTGCCTTCATGTCTGTCTGCTGTGAGAAAATGCTGGACTAGTTTGGTCTGATACAGCAAAGTGCTTACGCTAACTGCTACTTATAGTTCCTTAGTGATGGTATTGTCTGCACATTCCTACATACAACACAAAACAGGAGAAATAAACAAGAACAGTGGGGGCCCTGTACCTGGTGCTGCAGAATGGAGCAGCCAGGAGCAGCAGCAGTGCCTGGGCAGCGGCAGCCATGGGGCCAGGGGTGTGCAAGGATCCCCATGGGCAGGGAAGGGGCTCCACAGTGCCAAGCCTGCGGCGAGATCGCCATGCAGCTCCCCTTGGGCGTGCTCCATCGGTGCCGTCACCACTTCCCGTTCCCACTGCTGCACTGAAAAGGACTCTAAATTCAGGGCTTTTGGTAAAAGCTATGAGAGTCACCCCTTCAGATGTACCACACACACTTAGAACTTATTCCATTTGCAAAATCATGCATATACAGCACCAGAAACAAGACTAAAAACCAACCTATAAATGCTAAGAGGTCAATTGTTGGAGCATTATTTGCCTGAAGAGAAAATAACCACTGCTATTTTAGCAACTCTTAATTTCAAGGAAGCCTTGTGAAAGTTAAAAAAACTATATTTGCAGATATTTTACAAAGATAACTTTGTTTGCATTGATTGAAAGACAGACCACCACCTTTTTCCAGGTAGCATTTCACCAACAGCAGATTCCATTTCAAAAAGTAGTTTTGATACATTATAAGACAACTAAGCATGCTGAAGAAATAGTGCAGGCTATGCTCTTGGGGGCGGTAAGGATGAGGCTCACTTCTAAATTTAGTTTAGCACCCATGTCCTCAGGTGTACTTTGCCTCAATGGGAATAATGACAAATTACATGTAACCACAACTACTGCTAATAAGTCCAGGCCTTGGGGAATGATTCAATTTAGACTTTTACACTAATTGTGTGAGAGGGGCATTTGTAAAGCAAACGGGAAAACTCATTTTCATATGAGAACAATCATGTGATATTGAAGGGCAAGAAGAAAAGAATAAAGTCCAGTCTCCTTTTAGATAGTTTCTCTTCACCTTGGATACCATCGTGAGAAAGGCTCTTCAAGCAGCCATTGCAGCATCATATTCTACTCCTTTGTTCCCGCCAACTGGTGTGTATGGCACCATCCCTCTAATACATGCCTTTGGAACATCTTCAGTTTCCAACCTTTGCTCTAAAGTAACACAGGGAGCTAAATTATTGTTATGAAAACTCAGCCACAATTGTAGTTGCTGAAACCGCTCTGCCCCACCCCCCTCTTACTGATCTAGCAAAAATAATTTTGCCGATTACCAAAGAAAAGAATTGCTTTCTAATCCTGTGGTATTTCTATATCCTCTTTCCACAGAAGAGAGGGGGGGGGATCATCTCTACACACAGCAATATGCTTTGGTAAGAAGCCTGGGAACCTTTCCTGTTGCAGCCAGGGAAGTGGCACCCTCACATGAGTTAAGTATGTAGATTCTCTGGTTTTAGGTTCATTCATTAAGTACAACTGTAAAGTCTCCATTCATTTTAATGGTGCAGGAGACTGTACTGCAGAAGTACTTTGTGGAATGTGCCAAATGCACCATGAACACAGCAGTGCTGAACAGCCCTTCTATTTACAGATAAATGAAGTGGGAGAAAGAGTAGGCATTCACCGAGTACACTGTGAAACGCAATTTCCTACCAAGCCATAACCTTGTACACCACAGCGGCACCAGCAAAGGCCCACTCAGGTGCGTGTGATTTTCTCAGGAGGCATAAAGCCTGTGTCACCGAGCAATCGAAGCGCCACTTTGCCACTAGGGCGGATGACCAAGTGGGTGATGCTGCCATTGTTGAGGGATATCCGAAGCCAACCTTCGGGAGGAAATTGTAAAGCTCTGAAAAAGATAAGGAAAGCAGTTACTTCAACATTTTGAAATGAGCTGTGCTTCTTTTCACTGTTCTTTTTGCATAAACACATTAGCATTTCAGCTGCAATATATACACGATAGCAAATTCAGAACAGAAACTCTCCTACCCTTTGCAATTGAGAAATTAAAAAGGTGTAGGTTGTGTTTTTTTTTACTTTTTACAGAAATAAATGACATTGCAAGTACAGTAAAATTCTTCTGATTACAAACCTGAAGTCTCAGTCACAATGGAGTCCTTCTGCCCTCATGCTTCCACCCTACACACTTGGCATTACAGTAAGCTTAGAGATATTCCTTTCACTTTCGGCAAACATCTGCCTGGTGCTTGCTTTTGATGGCTAACTTGCTGACATCCCTGCTTCAACATGTGCTGCCTTGTACAGATCCCACCTTACTCTTAACAAACTAAAAATCCCCTCCAGGGAACCTTGCTTTGCCTCAGGAGTTATCCAAAACTGATTAACATTCCTACAATTCACCATAGCACTTTGCAAGTTGCAAAGGGACCCAGGTGGCGCTGTGGGTTAAACCCCAGAGTCTAGGGCTTGCTGATCAGAAGGTCGGCGGTTCGAATCCCTGCAACGGGGTGAGCTCCCGTTGCTCGGTCCCAGCTCCTGCCCACCTAGCAGTTCGAAAGCACATCAAAGTGCAAGTAGATAATTAGGGACCGCTCTAGCGGGAAGGTAAATGGCGTTTCCGTGCACTGCTCTGATTCACCAGAAGCAGCTTTGTCATGCTGGCCACATGACCCGGAAGCGGTCTGTGGACAAACGCCGCCTCCCTCGGCCTATAGAGCAAGATGAGCGCCGCAACCCCAGAGTCAGACACGACTGGACCTGATGGTCAGGGGCCCCTTTACCTTTACAATTCACCATAGCACTTTGCAAGTTGCAGGTACATGGGAATGAAATTCCTATAAAAGGCAAATTAATGCAACCTGTTCTGTACCACACCCTGGGATTCTACAGTACAGAGCACAAGGCCATCCACTGAACTGCACTTCAGTATCAAGGGTTCCAACTTCAACCTGAGGCTCCCAGTGGGCTTCCTAATCGGCAGCCAGGGCCAACTTGATATTTTTCATTTTCATTTTTAGGCTTACAGAGGGATTTTAAACTTCACCCAGCAAGTCCATAGATAAGTTTCCAGAGGCATCACACAAAGGTGAAGCCAGCTTACCTATCCCTCATCTCCAAGGTTGGTTCACCCACCCTCACCATCTAGTGACTCAAACCCAATTCATAAGGCAAACTTATTCCAAGCAAAAGGCCCTTTTGGCTTTTGCATTGTATGAGATTATCACTTCCAGGCAGGAAGTAGAGACAGCTGATGGAAATAACAAATCACCACGAGGATCAGTGGAACTGATCTCAGAGATAGCATAAGAACAGAAGTCTGCTAGATCAGGCCAATGGCCCACCTAGACCAGTGTCCTGTTCTCACAGTGGCCAACCAGATGCCTGTGGGAAACCAGCAAGCAGGATCTGAGCACAAGAACTCTCTCCTGTCCTGTGGTTTCCAGCAATTAGTAAAATCCTACTTGGATTTAGAGGCCCAATACGTTCAAAAAAATACCTAGCACACACAGTAAGAAGGCGGGCTAAGCTATTTTGCCTATTAATTGTAAATGTGGAAGAAAAATATACTCTGGGGAGGTAATTTGTGATTTTGCAATGAAAGGTCAGATGAAGATTTAAAGTTATCTAGTCTTCTAGTTATCTAGTGGGACGTGGGTGGTGCTATGGGTTAAACCGCCCTATGGGTTAAACCACAAAGTCTAGGGCTTGCCGATCAGAAGGTGGGTGGTTCGAATCCCCGCAACAGGGTGAGCCCCCATTGCTCGGTCCCTGCTCCTGCCAACCTAGCAGTTCGAAAGCACATCAAAGTGCAAGTGGATAAATAGGTACCGCTCCAGCAGGAAGGTAAACGGCATTTCTGTGCGCTGCTCTGGTTCGCCAGAAGCGGCTTAGTCATGCTGGCCACATGACCTGGAAGCTGTACACCGGCTCCCTCGGCCAGTAAAGCGAGATGAGCGCCGCAACCCCAGAGTCGTCTGCGACTAGACCTAACGGTCAGGGGTCCCTGTACCTTTAGTCTTCTTATAACACAATGATAAAATCTGTGTCCATTACATTTATTTAAAAAAACACTGACCAGGTGATACCTTAGGACAAACAAAGTTACAATGTAGTCAGCAAACCTTCTTATGTGAAACAATATCAAATGAGAGAGGTGTTTATGTGCACAGGAGACAAGTCCTACCATAGACCAATATGTAATTTCAGAAATGTAAAAAATGGAATTTCATTGTGCCCATGTAACATTTGTTAAATTTCAAAATTAAAACAAACATTTGGGATTGTATAAATGGTGAAATGTGGGAGGGGGAAAGACAAGGTTCATTGCTTTAAGAGGTACAGGCTATAAATACTTAAATGAGTGTGTACAATTTTGAAGAAGGAGGCAGAACTGCATGATCTTTCCTTTCCTTTGAGCTGAATTCCAAAGAGATACATTAAGTTGAACAGTAGTCCCAGAAACTAAAGTAAAACTGTTCTTTTAAGTTAGTGTAATATAGAACCATCTTGCCTCAAGTCCAACAACCGTGTCCATCTTTTGCAAGTCAGTTACTACAATGGTTTCAAGTACAAATCACTCTTTCAAAAAATGAACAGATGTTGGCATAGCTTGATAGTTAGAATTTCAGCAGAAAGACATCAGTACAACTCTGAAACCATACAAAGAGCTTAACGTACCATCTGTTTCTACATACACTGAAATATGGTTCATACATAAACTACTCGTTATGACTTGCACTGTTAATCTAGTTAGCCAGCACAAGCACACATGTCACACTCTATTAGAAATGTAAGGTAACAGATGTGTACTAATATAGACAGGATATTAAATATTAAAGGGAAGCTACACAAGAGGTTGTTATGGAGGTTATAATCTAGCGAAAGGTCAGCAAACACCCTAGGTTTTAATATGCAACTAAGAAGGCTTTTAACCTCTCTATGTGGCAGTAGTCATGTTTCAATGTGGAAGGTTGTAGGAACAGGGTCAGCCTCTTATCAGGCTTGCACTACATGATATGGCATCCCTTAGGGCAGATCCCTATCCAGAAGAAGGTGATCTTATCAACTTTTGAGATTTCAGGTCTCATTTGCTTTTGCAATGTTGACTGCCAGCTCATTTCTTACTTGTTTGCAGTACACTGTTAAACAAATGCAGATGGGCGCATGAGGCTTGCAACACGATAGTCCAGCTCAAAATAGTTGAGCTGTGATGGAATATTTAATCTCATACTAGCTATTCCTACCTAATGTTTCTTGCCTACACAAACAAAGCAATTCTGATCATACTCAACTTTATGAGCTCATAATGTTCAATTCCTCTAATATATGGATGGCATACTGGGCTCCATGTCTCCCAGAAATGTTTTAAGCCTCCCAGAAAACTACCACTGCACACATTTTCAACCACTCCTCCTGGATAGCAAACCCATTCTGAGCACACACCACCCCCAATGGAACCTGTGAATAGATAATTAATTGCTTCATAGCATAAAGCCATCAAGGTGGTGAAAAAGATAAAAACATAATCTCTAAAAATAAATTCAACAAGCTCTAAAAACAGTAAAATCATCCCTACGAAAAAAAGCAGCAAACCTACATTTTCAGATATAAAATATTGATATTCCATACATGACTGGGCCAAATCCTTCTTAAACAAAAATTTCTTCAGTAGGCACCTAAATATCATGAGTTTGGATGGTACAGTTGTACCTTGGTTTTCAAACAGCTTAGTTCACAAACAACCTGGAACTCAAACACTGCAAACGCAGAAGTAGGTATTCCGGTTTGCGAACTTTGCCTTGGAAGCCAAACTTATGGTGTGGCTTCCGCAGCTTCCGATTCCCTGCAGCCAATTGGAAGCCCCGCCTTTGTTTCCGAATATCTCGGAAGTCGAACGGACTTCCGGAAAGCATTCTGTTTGAAAACCAAGGTATGACTGTAATTGATTCCAGGGAGCTCAAACTTCAGCAATTAAAGCCCAAGTATCCAGTGCAGGCTAAGTGCACTTTAGTTATGGATGCTTAAGCCTGTATGTTCTGTTCTCATGCTGCACTTAGCCTAAATTCAGCATCTCTTTATTTCAACCCAAATAGGTCTTCAGCACAGTTCAAAGAAACCAAGGTTACACTGCCTTAGAAGATGCAACCAAAAATGGTAGAGTTCAGCAGGATGTAACATGAGGGACAACAGTACATCTCTCAAAACATTTATTTGATACCAGAAGGGAAATCCAGTTTCACAGCTCGGGGGCAGAAGACCTGCTAGACAGTTACTTTGGATTTAAGTAGTAATTTGTTTTGCTAACCCAAACTTTGGTCCAGGATTTGGAAGTTCTGCAAGCAGAGCAATAGATAAGCTGCATTCTCATTTTTCCATTTCTAAATTTCATAATACGTTTAGTATGGAAGGTCTATTTGTTTTTAAATCCCCTACTCAAAAATAGGGATTAGAGCAAAGCTTCAAGTTAATCTGGCAGTCATATGCTCTCAGGACAGCTGCTCATTTTACTGTGCACACACCCTCTCTAAATAACTCAGAACCGCTAAATGCATTTGATTGCTTAAGTTGAGGGTTAGCACATTGTTTTGGCCATGAAGAGCCAATCTAAACTATTTCAGAAGGTTTCCCATACCCACCAGTTTGTTTCAATGCCATACTTACCTGCAAACTATGTAACGAATGACATTAGCATGACAGACATAGATTTCATAGCTATCCTCTTCCTGCTTTACATCAGCCCTATGAATGTAGTTTCGGAAGGCAGCTTCAATCCGAGCCCCATCTTCGTAATACTGCTAAAAGGCAGATAATTAGTTATTGATGTATATATTTAAACATGCACAAACTTTTCATCTTTAACTTACAATCAGTGTTGGCTACAGAAAAGGATTTTTACATTTCTGATCAAGATACAGGGGTCATTATCCAACCTCAATAACCTGCTGGGATTACTGCCCTACTGAAAGCTATTTTTCTCCACCATCTGAAGCCCATCTTATCAATAGAAATGGACTGCACAGAACATACCTCTTCTGGACCCAACTCACTGTGCAGGGTCTTGCCTTTTAAACTCTATGTGGCCTGCACACTGGATAACTTATAGGAGGTGCTACTAACTGTGCATCATCCTATATATTAGGTCATTAAACTGGGCTTTGTTCTGTGTTTCCTCATTCACCGAGTTCAGAATGATTAAAGAAAAAAGGTAGGACCTTGCTGTTATGGCTCCCATTCTTTAGAATTCTCTCCCTAGTGATATACTGAAATGTTAATTCCTTTTGCTGTTGGATGAAAATATTCTAGTTTAATAAAATATTCTGTTAATCAGCATGTGCCGCTTTGGGTGGAATAGCAGACAGAAGAAACCTGATGAAACTGGTCTACATTGCTACAAGTAAAGCCAAAGATTACACAACATTAAGGCAATTGCTTATACAAAATTCTTACCACAGCTTCTGGCTTCCAGTGGGAACTAGGAGGATTTGGTTCAATTGGAGCTCCTTCACGCAGAAGGTCAGTGCTCGATTTCTTCACCCCTGGGGGAAGAAAAGTGAAGACATGCATTTCAGAGTCTTTTCTCCAGGGCCATCTCTGACATTAAACTCTAGATCTGCATCTATACAAAGTAAGTTAGCATATCAAAGGTGCAGCCAATCTTTTAATACCCTGGTTATAAACTCGTGTTATGACAAGCAAGGAAGAATAGTGCATGGTCTGAAGGTTTTTGTGCTAGAATGTACTCCTTGTACAAGTAACATGCACCATGTCAAGAGACAGAGATTAAGAGAAAGGGTCTTGTTGGTGACTTGTGGAAGTCAATTGGTAGTTCACATCTCAACCAGTGTGCTGTATCAGCAGAGTATGTGCAGCCCTCAGCAGAGTCTTCAGAGAATTCCTGCTCCCAGCAGTCAGTTTCTTCTAGAAATCCAAGTTAAGGGAAAAACACCTCCCACTCAGTTCAAAGTAACAGAGAGTTTATTGTCTCCAGACACAAGACAAAGCTAAGCACTACTACCTACTATGTACAGTTCTTCTGGTCCTTGACATAAAGATACATGTGTACAGACCCACAAACACGATCACCATGTTGCTAACGCTGCTGTGTAAACCCCACAACCTCTTCCCCCAACTCTCACAGATTCAGTCAGACCTTGACAGCAAACATGACAATATCAGGACAGGCGCAACAGGACTAGAGAAGACATCACATAATGAAAGCAATGCCCCAGTGACTATTATACCCGTCTCTACTCAAAGGCATATCTCCTGAACCAATGGAAGGGTGAACGACTCAGCAAGTCATACACTTGGGCTTGCTCTGTTGCTATGGTAACCCAGTGCACCTGCGCTCTTATCTCAGGACATCCAGACATGGGGGATCAGAGTGGTTCCCCACCACTAACACAGAGGAAAGAATTTCGGCAAACCTCTGCAGCAACACCTTGGTAGTTCAGTCGGTAGACCATAAGACTTAATTTCAGGGTCGTGTGTTCAAGCCCCATGTTGAGCAAAAGATTCCTGCATTGCATGGTTGCACTAGATGACCCTTGTGGTTTCTTCCAACAGTACAATACATTTCTACTATTCTATGTACTAATGTTCTCTTAAACAAATCACCATGTGTTATTTCCCACTTTTCAGTCAATATTGGTTCTCACACAATTAAAATTAACAGTAAATATATTAGGAATAAATGGGAGGTGTTTATCAAAAACATTTAACAGGCCTTCATCAGAATATTCCAGGGCAGGCAAACAATTCACATAACACACAAATGTAGTGGTTTGCTTTTTTAATGACATAAAGGCAGACTGAAGAGATAAAACTTAGGAACAAAAAAACCCAACCCAATTCCAACTAAAATTCCCCATCTAAAATGCCTATGCAAGGGCTTAATCAGGCACCATATGTCAATGCTTTGATTCAAGAATGCACCCAGCTTAGTCTGCATGGCCCACTCTGTGTTTATTAAACCCTCACAGTCTATTTAGAACAAATTATGATTTATGATTCAACAAGAGCATTCACTCACCAGGAAGATGCTTGCTGATGATGTTGGTTGTTTCAGTTGCTCTGGTCATAGAAGAATGGACAATTTTATCAAATTTCAGTCCCAAGCTTGCAAGCCTTTGCCCTGTCAACTCAGCTTGTTCCCGACCTGAAAATTAAGGTGATGTATAAATTGTAATGTGTCTCTTTGACATATTTGGGGCCTCCTTGCTAATCATGGGATTGTTTAATCAGAAAGAAGGTTGCATTGTTTGTAGAACTATTTAATAATATTGTTATATATATGTATATATAAATATATTATAAAATGTATAGCATTACAACATTATAATCTAAAATTCAACAGAGGATAAATAAGTAGAAGGGAAGGATAGCGTAGGCAAGTGTAAAGAAAATATATGTATTTGTTTCAGCCTTGGCGACGGGAATAGTTGCTAGGAGATGAGCTGAGCCAAAGACTATATGGAAAAGGAGGGCTTTGAAGAAAGGGGGGCAACATACAGGTATTCTGGGAGGCAGTTCAAAGCATACCAATCAGCAAGGGTGGGATCTTCTCAAAGAATAGGAAACCTTCACATGGATTAGGGTGGTCAAGTACAGGCCATGGGCAAATAAGAGCAAAGGGATGAGAAGCAAGGTAAAGAAGGATTTGAAAGCCACTAGACTTAGCGATTTGATTAATAGACAAGACCAATTGAACCTACAGAGAAATGCTGCAATAGAAAGTTTTCCTGTGCATCAGAAAAGCCAGTCATATTGGAGAAGAGGGAAATAAATCATGTTTCCAGCTCCCCCATGGCTGTGCTCCTTACTGCAACAGCAAACTAGCCAAATATTGCTCTTCCAGCATTGCAGAGAAGGCATTGGGGGCAGAAAAGGCTGGACAACAGACGGAGATGAAATGACACAGCTACTGCAACTATTTATTTACACAGCTGACCAACAAAACTTTGTAATGCCTAAAAAATGCCAATTCACAATGGAAATAATCTACCTGTTAAGAACAACACTCTAAGAGTAAACATAAACTGAAGGCCTTTGCAGACGATTTGGTAATCACTGTAGAAGATCCAAAAAGCTCTCTCCCTAAAGTAATGGAAAAAATTCAAGAGTTTGGGCAAGTGGCAGGATTTAATTAAATAAAAGTAAGACCAAGATGATATTAAAAAATCTTAAAGAACAGGAAAAGAAAGAAATAACAGAAAGGCTAGGAATAGAAGATCATAAAGTCTTTGGGTATATGGTTAACAGCAAAAAATATCAATATATATATAAGGACAATTACGAAAAAGTTTGGCTAGAAGTTAAAAGAAATCTTGAAATATGGAATTGGACGAGTCTATCCCTTTTAGGAAGAATTGCAGCAATAAAAATGAATGTACTTCCAATAACGTTATTTCTCTTTCAGACAATACCAATAATAGCAGGGAATGCATGCTTCAAAGAATGGCAAAGAGAAATCTCAAGATTTATCTGGAATGGGGAAAAACTGAGGATAAAAAATAAGATACAGATGTGAAAGAGAGAGGTGGTTTCTCACTTCCAGATTTAAAATTTTATTACGATGCTGCAACCCTAATATGGATCCGAGATTGGATCAAACTTGACAAAGAAGAGATAACAGACTTGGAAGGACATGACAACAGGTTTGGATGGCATGCCTATTTATGGTATGGAAAAACAAAAATCCACAAAGGATTCCACAATCATATAATAAGGAGAGTGTTGTTCAAGGTGTGGGACAAATATAAAGACCTATTAGAACCTAAGACACCTTGATGGTTATCACCTATGGAGGCATTATCACTAAAAACACTGGAAAAAAGGGAGAATGGCTGACATATAGAGAATTGTTAGTAAAACAGGAAAGGAAATTAAAATTGAAAGAATATAAAGGAACATCTTCCATAGGCAGCTAAAAGATATTTTCAAAGAGGACAATAAGAAAGGCTTTCTATATACAGTTTCTAAATTCCAAAAGGAGGTAATAGAAGAGAACTCAAAATTACTAAAAAAAAGATGTACAACATCCTCTTGGAATGGGAAACAAAAGATGAGGAAGTAAAATCAGTTATGATCAAATGGGAGCAAGATATATGTCACAATATACAATTCGAAGATTGGATAAAACTTTGCAAAGTAAATTTGAAATTTATGGACTGTATATATTGTTAAAAGAAAATTATATGAAGATGATGTATAGATTGTATATCTCACCGGTGAAATTGGCCAAAATATATAAAAATGAACAAAGGGAGTGTTGGAGGTGCAAAAAGGTTGAAGGGACCTTTTATCATATGTGGTAGGATTGTAAAAGTGTTAAGGTATACTGGGAAATGATATACAATGAATTTAAAAAAATGTTTAAAATAACATTTGTTAAGCAGCCAGAAGCCTTCCTGTTGGGTATTTTAGGACAAGATCTGCCAAAAGAGAAAAGGACACTATTTATGTATGCTACGGCGGCGGCAAGAATATTGATAGCACAGAACTGGAAGACTGGAGCAATTCCAACAAAAGAACAATGGCAAGAAAAACTGATAAATTATGCAGAGTTGGCAAAGCTGACAGACAGACTTCAGGAAAAGGGCAATGGGGATTTTGAAGAAGAGGGGAAACCCTTTATACTATATTTGCAGAAACAAAGAAAGAACATTGACTTGATGGTAGGATTTAAATAAACATTCACAACTTTATGGATAGGGAATAAATAATGTAATAAAAGGAAAAATATGATTATTTGTAGAAAATAGCAGAATATAATAATGTGGATAATAAATCAGAAATGGAAGTTGAGGGAAGTCCAAAGGGAGGGGGGGGGAGATGTTATGTAAATTGTATGTTATAAGTATATTTGTAATGAGAAAAAAGAAAAGAAAAAAGAAAAGAAAAAATAACAACACTCTGGTCTCTGCCACGAAGTACTAAGGGTGACTGAATAGTTTCCCTACCCCACATTTTAACGAGTTGTGAGCCACCTTGGAGATTGTTTGATTGAGCGGCAATCAAATCAGTAAATAAACTGACAAGTTTGCTTTCTCTCCCAGCTCTGAGGTATGAAAGGGCCAGTCATACATACCAAGCTTGGTCAGAATTCTCTCTTTATCACTGTTCCCATCTGTGTTGTACTGAGAATGGCGTATGAGGAATATGTGTCTGGTAGCTTTTGCTTTGTAGTGGGCTAGATGAGATGAGTCCTCCTCTTCCCCAGTTTCTTCATTTTTCTTTTTCAGGTTCATAAGAGCCAGTGGTTCTCTCCTGAAAATTATTTTGAAGTTTATCTTTCTGTATCAATAAACGATGGGGCAGAGGTAGCCAACATAGTGCTCACCAGATGTCTGACTACAATGCCCATAATTCCTGATCATTGGTCATGCTGGCAGGGGCCCGTGGGAATTGGGGAGTCCAACAACATACAGTGGTGCCTCGCTAGACGAATTTAATTCGTTCCACGGGTCTTTTCTTATAACGAAAAATTCGTCTAGCGAATCCCACAGGAATGCATTGAATTTTTTTTTATTTATTTTTTTTGCCCATAGGAATGCATTAATTGAATTCGCTAGATGAATTTTTTGTAAAACGAATTCGTCTAGCGAGGCAACCTCCGCTCGAAAAATCCTTTCGTTAAGCGGAAATTTCGTTAAGCACAGCATTCGTTAAGCGAGGCACCACTGTACATAGAGCTCTATGTTAAGATAATAAGATAGCTGGATATGCAAATGAAGTGACCCAACAACATCCTTTTCAGTGCCAAGTGTTCGCTTGACAAGATCAACTTCAGATTTACAGTGGTACCTCTGGTTACGAACTTAATTCGTTCCGAAGATCCGTTCTTAAGCTGAAACCATTCCTATCCTGAGGCATGCTTTTGCTAATGGGGCTTCCTGCTGCGTGCACGCCTCTGGTGCGCAATTTCCATTCGCATCCTGAGGCAAAGTTCGCAACCAGGAGCAGCTACTTCTGGGTTAGCGGAGCTCGTAACCTGAAGCATTCATAACCAGAAGTGTGTAACCAGAGGTACCACTGTAACAATTCTCACATTATATCCCCCACACAATCCCTCATTAAGAAGTTCAACATCTCCATAATGTCTCATTTCGACCCATTGAGAAAGGCAGTTTGGTAGCAGTTTGTGAAGTCAGAAAGAAAAGGCAGCAATGCAAAGCTTGGGGAGTCTAGTGCAATGAGAGATTTAGAGGTATGACTGGTGCCCAAAGATACACTTTTAGACATACAGTAATACCTCGGGTTACGAACGCGATCCGTTCCGGATCGCAGTTCGTAACCCGAATAGTTCGCAAACCGAGCGCGATGGGCGCCGCCATTTTGCGCATGCGCAAAGCGCGATTTTCGCGCAAATCGCACACGCGCGCGGCGAAAACACTTCCGGGTTTGCGCAGTTCGTAACCCGAACTGTTCGCAAACCGAGGTGGTCGTAACCCGAGGTACGACTGTACTAAAGAACTGAGGCATGAGTCTGCAATTTGTGCGTAAAAATACATAGAGCATCTAAGCACAGTGCACTACAACAGGCAGATAATTTCTTAAGTGGTCTGCCAAGATCCTCAGCAATTTTAAGTGGTCTGTGGTGGGTAGGGGTTTGGGAACCACTGCATTAGTACATGAACCAGCTCTATACCAAGACACATCTTCTGAAGTAGCCATTCGAAGTTTCTCAGTTTCGTTCCAGTGTCTGAAATTATTACTGTATTTTCACTGGTCCATTAATGCACCAGTTCAGCCAATATCTTTGGATCTTTTCTGCCAACAGGGTACAAGATTGTAGTTTTTCCCCATCATCCATCTGGAACATTTCCCCATTCTTTCCTTTAGGCATGTCTGATTTCTCACAGCTGTCTCAGCTGTCTCAGCTTTTAGAAATGAAAGGGGAAATTCTCGGCAGTAAATATAAGCTTATGTACTCAAATGTGTTTTTTTAAAAAGTTTTGGAATATTATAGAAGAGTTGTTTTAACTTCTGGAAGACAAAGTGGACCAGCACAAAAGAAAGTCTATATAAGACAGCCCTATCACACAGAACACATTAAATACTGATACATCATTTTGATTATGTTTATGCTATTAATACATTTAGCAACAGCAATATAGCAGCACCAAGTATTTCTCTTCTCACATATTTTGTAGGGGTGTGCACCAACCACTAGATTCGATTCAGACCCTGATTTGGTGCTTAAGAAACTAACCCAATTTAGCTTGACCCAGTTTGAATCAGATTTTTTTAAGGAAAAAAATGTTATTGCTACTTGATGAAGTTGCTACAATAGGAACAACTTAGTTTCCACGATACCACTAGCACAACTGCAATTACATGCACCACTTAATGCAATTCCAAAGTCTGGATGTTAGAAACAAGCCAAAACTGTACCCACCCCACATATTTCCTTTGGTTTATTTACAGTCATTTACAGTCATTTACAGTCTCATGTCCCAGTCAACACAGAAGTTATCTTAGTACTTATCAGTTTAAGCAGAACCATGAGATAAGAGGTATGAGATACAGAATACATAGCTGCCAAGTTTTCCCTTTTCTCACGAGGAAGCCTATTCAGCATAAGGGAATTTCCCTTTAAAAAAAGGGATAACTTGGCAGCTATGAGAATAGAATAGAATTCTATGATTCTATATGATGTATGGCCTTCACAACTTTGGGGAAGGGCCATACATAGCTCAGCAGAAAAGCATACAGGAGGTCCCAGGTTCAATCCCCAGTATCTCCAAATAGTGTGGGGGGAGGGAGGTCCAAGTCTGAAACCCTGAAGGGAGGGAGGTCCAAGTCTGAAACCCTGAAGAGTTGCTGCCTATCAGTGTTGACAATATTTATTAGATGGACCATTGGCCTGGCTAATTAATTTTGAAGAGCTCTAAAAAAAATTAATATTAAAAAAAAATGGGGAAACTTGAAGTTTCAAAATGAAAAATATTGGCCTGGCAAGCAATATAACTAATTGTTCATTGCTATCACACCGGTCCAATGAACATCTCTGCAAAGTTCTCAGGGAACATTTATCCTATATAATAAAGTGCAAGTGTCCCTGCGTCCAAGTTTTCCCGTGTGTCCCTGGGCTACTGCGCATGGGCCCCAGGGACACAGGGATTGGACCAGAGACTTAGAACGCACACGCGTGCGCCCTCCCCCCCACCCCTCTGTCTCCTCCAACTGCCGTTCCCAGCCAGACAGCGCGTCGGGAAGCGAGTGTGGAGGCCAGCGGAGGTGAATGGGGGGAGGAAGGGCGCCTTTGAGGAGCCCGGTCCGGCTCCCGCAGCCGCCGCCGCGTTCCCAGAGCCCGATGCCGCCATCTTTGTCCGCCGCCGCCTCCTCCTCACAACGCTCCCTGGCCTGTGAGAGGAGCAGCGGGGCCGCAGACTTCCCTCCCTCTCTGCGCTCGCATGGGACGGAGCTTTGGAGACCTTCTCCGAAGCCTCTCATGCGGGAGGTGCGCGGCGAGGCGGCGGGGGGGAGAAGCGCTCCTCCCCCCCCGCCGCCTCGGCACGCAGCGCCGGCATGGGACGGGGCTTCGGAGACCTTCTCCGAAGCCCCGTCTCATGCAGGAGGTGCGCGGCGAGGCGGCGGGGGGAGAAGTGCTCCTCCCCCCCGCCGCCTCGCCACGCAGTGCCAACATGGGACGGGGCTTCGGAGACCTTCTCCGAAGCCCCGTCTCATGCGGGAGGTGTGCGGTGAGGCGGCGGGGTGGGTCGGAGAAGCGCTCCTCCCCCCCCGCCGCCTCGGCACGCAGCGCCGGCATGGGACGGAGTTTCGGAGAAGGTCTCCGAAGCCCCGTCTCATGCGGGAGGTGCGCGGTGAGGCGGGGGGGGAGAAGTGCTCCCCCCCACCGCCTCGCTTCTTCTTTAAAAGCGCTCCTCCCCCCCCCCGCTGCCTCGCCGCGCACCTCCCGCATGAGACGGGGCTTCGGAGACCTCCGAAGCTCCGTCCCATGCCGGCGCTGCACGAGAGCAGCGTTCTAGCGCCCGTTTTTAAACGGGCTGAATTCCACTAGTTATATATATTATTTATAAAATTTGTATGCTGTCTTTCATCTGAAGATCACAGGGTGGTTCACAGCATAAAAGTTAAATATGCTAAAAATTCAAACATGCTAGCAAGGCAAAAAATTAATACCAAAGTTTACAATTCTAGCATATGAGCTGACACATGATTGTGCACCTGTTCTGAGCTTACCTATTCACTGCTTTCAGAACAACTTTGAAGAAAAGCTAGATAGTATAGACTTTGAAGTGTGAGACAGACAAGTGTTTTTTTCCATGGTGGGTACAGCTGAGAAACTGCAATGTTGTGCCATGGAAGGGAATAAGCCAAGTTTGAACAGATGTCACCAAATGACATATCCGTAATAAGCCTCTCATTTATTTGTGCACACATCTGCGTTGCCAAGCCATTATAAAATTAGGAGATGGGAGGACTTTTGCTCAAATTTAGTGTTATTAAACCAGAGGTAGAACCATCTGGGAAGGAATTAAATAAAAATATAAGCTTAGCGCTTCCCTCTAGCTCAGCCTTCCCTACCCTGGCACTCTCCAGATGTTTTAGACTACATCTACCATCAGCCCCAGCCAGCACCGGCAATGGTCATGAAGGGAGTTGTAGTTAAAAGCATCTGGTTGGCACCAGGTTGGAAAGGATTACTCCAACTGAAGATAACTAACAGCAAAAATGAATTGCAACTCTGCTCTAAGTATAATTGGAAAACAGGATTCAAATCTTGCGCCCAAGCAACACTACCATATTGTTATCAGAATAAAAATGGCTTATCAAGAAATATGGCAACCCAGTCTTGTAAAGACTTGTAAAGACTTCACAAATAATTGCTAGCCTGCAAAAATGTTTACTAGCCTGCACGTCCATGCTGGCTACACATGAAGGAAGCCTTCTCTTCCACAGCCAGTATGGAAACACAGGATACTAGCCTCTTAGCAGACTAAGAAAAACTGCCCTCTACAAAACAGGCTGATGAAGGAGGAACAGAAGGGAAAGATGAACATCCCTTCCTCTGCAACCAGTGCTGAAAGCAGACCACTTACTTGCCTACATGGAATTCTGAGTCACCTATGCTAATACAGTAGGTGAGTTACATGGCTTAAGTAATATGGATACAGAATCATAGAATCATAAACTTCTCAAGTTGGAAGAGACCACAATCGGAAGCATTTTTTTAGCACAATCGGAAGCATATTATTATCTTTTATTTATATTTTCTTTTTCTTTTTTCTGTTTTTACCTTTACCTTCATTTTTTTTCCATTATCTTGGATATGTCCAGTGATAGATATATATATATATATATATATATATATATATATATATATATATATAGTGTATATATTTTTCAGTTTCTGTATATTTAATTTATAGCTATATTTCTCTTTTGTATTCGTTCCTTTTGACTTCATTTCACGTTCTTTGTGTACCTATGTTACTTTGTATTTAGGTTATATATGATGATTCTTTATGTAGTTTTTTAAAAGAAAGAAATAAAGGGTTTTTTTAAAATTTAAAAAAAAAAATTTGGAAGGGACCACAAGGGTCAACTAATCAGAATGAGAGAAAAGATGCATTCTGACAACTTTTCAAATATTTTATTTAATAGACATACCTGATCTCATGAGGAAACTTTCTATTATTTTAAGATTCTCCAAAGGTTCTCTATCCCCAATTATTAAAATGTCCTTTCACATCCAATACTGGCGTAGAAGACTCTCGTAAACTGCCAGGAGTCAACATAATCACCTAAATATGTTAAATGGGGAATTATATTCGCATTGTTGTGGCTTGGTAAAGTGTTTTGAGTTTATTAACAATGTGATTGCTGAATTAATAATTTTGACTCATCACCAATTTAAACCTCCTTGGATATTAAGAGAATGAATCCACATCCTGCTGAAAATTGCTGGGTATACTCCTCAATTTTCATTTTCCACCCCAGGCACAGCTATGCTTCAGCAAACAAGGGTGAAGCATAAATACCAGTTCAGGGGCAGACATCCATTAGGGTTTGTTCACATTAAGCTTTCATAAACTCGGTAGACTGAATGCAACTTCTCCTATTAAGTTTCTCAACATTTCTTACGGTGAACATAGGGAAGTGGCAAGAAGTACAAGTGTGGTTCTCATACCGGTATATAAGTTCAGCAACCACATCTCACAAGATTTACCAGAAGCCTGTCTAAATCACATATTCACAGTAACATACATGTGTATTTCAACACTGCCTGTAGTTTAAAGCTGTGTAAGAAACCATTCGAGCCAATACAAGCCACAACTAGGGATTAATATTGACCTGTGGCAGAAATAGTTGAAAATATAAAACTTCTTGCCAGACAGAGGTGGGTGGGGTAGCAAGTGCTGAGTACAAGTGACCATCAGGTTTCTGGGCACCCTGAGCATCCAGATACAATGGAATAAATGTTTGGCAATAAATACACTGGATCACATTTACCTCTAGTCACTCAAGGTGTTAGGAAGGAAAAACAACAGCCATTTAGTGCTGTAAAAAAGGTACAGTAAAGGTAAAGGACCCCTGACAGTTAAGCCCAGTTGCGAACGACTCTGGGGTTGCAGCGCTCATCTTGCTTTACTGGCCGAGGGAACTGACGTTTATCTGCAGACAGTTATTCCAGGTCATGTGGCCAGCAAGACTAAGCCACTTAGTCCAGAACAGCGCATGGAAACGCTGTTTACCTTCCCACCGGAGCAGTACCTATTTATCTACTTGCACTTTGACATGCTTTCGAACTGCTAGGTTGGCAGGAGCTGGGACCAAGCAACGGGAGTGGGGATTCGAACAGCCGACCTTCCGATCGGGAAGCCCTAGGCTCAGTGGTTTACACCACAGCGCTAATGCAAATTAGAATGTACAACCATAACTAAACACTGAAAAGCTGGGAGAAAAGCCTGCTTGTAAAAAAATACAAGTTTGTTTTTTGACGTATTTTTAACATTTTGCAGTCACTGAATTGATTGGGATTCTCTCCCGGTGAGAATATGGGCCTTATAATCAATGTTAAGAATGGCAAGCAGGGAGTCAAATGTGGTAGGAAACAGATCGTGTGTATAGACTGTGTAACTCTCCAGGAAAAATAGGGAGATCATCCATTCCAAGATTGCAATTCAGTAAAGTTACTCAAAGTGTTAAGGTTAAGAATGTGCTTTTCTTTAATTAGGCAGATATTTTAAAACTTGTACAGGTACTTTATTAGAGGTACTGAAGGGAAGGGTTGTATATTCGGAGAGAGATTTCCCATCTCTCCACAATGAAGATTGCCCGCTGCAACAAGTTCAGGCACTTAACTTAAAACATACATCTTTCCTGCAGAATTGTTTACTCACCTGCACGTTTCATCAACTAAGCCCCATTCAAAATGGAGAAATTCTATTTAAACAATTTACTTTTATTTGGATTCCTAGCTCTTAAGTCACAACTACTTGTTTCCAGATAGCATTCCCAGGAGTTATGCATTACCTTTGGGCTTTGCAGCTTCCTGGAGACATTTACCTGACTTTTTTTGAGACGCATGGACTACCGGTAAATGACTTTTTAGAATCCTTATTTTAGCAGATTTATGTTCCACTTTTTGACTAAGTTCTCAAGTTTCAACTCACAAAAGTCTCTCCCTTATTCCCCAAGAGGGATTTCTAGCCATATTTTGTACTAACATGATGGTCTGTCATCCCTGTACTAAAGACGATAAAGTCAATCAAGTTGTACCACCAACTCTGATTTATCAAAGTATTTCTGTATCACGATGTCTTAAAATACCAGAACCTTAGAACACAAAACACATATTACAAAGCACACGATCTATCCCCTACTCCATGCCCTCAAATACATGTAATTAAGAGGCAGCAGCTCCTTAAAGCAAAGGCCGAGTAAGTCTCTCCACCCCCCACCCCCCACTTTAGCAACACTGCAAACCCACGAAATCGTCTGGAATTGCAACTCTTCCGACAATCGGGAAGAGTCAGCTTCATTTTTCACTTTCATTTTCTTTTCTGGTGATGGGAAAAGCACGTTATATAAATAATAAAACAACCGAATGATTAAAATACGACGATGGTGAAGTCCATGGAGGGCGGGGGTTGCCAACAGAGAGCAGCCTGGAGTGCTCCTGTGCTTTTGAAGGATTGCCAACTTACGGCACCTTGGCCTGCTCCTATTACCTTGGGGGAGGTGTTTTCTTTTTTGGGGGGGTTGGGATTTTCCCCCCTCCAGCAAAGAGACCTGAAGATGCTTCGCTTTACCTGTCCCAGTTGTCATCCCAATAGCCGCAGTTGGGCTTCTCCAGCCAGCCAGGTGCCGTGGCGGGGCAGGAGGCTGCGTTGGCCGGCGAAGACAGAAGCAGCAGCCCCGGAGGAGGAGCCGCGGACGGAGGTAGGGGAACCGGGGCGTCGCCGGAGCTTTTACCCACCACCTGCTGCTGCTGCTGCTGCTGCTTCCCGAGAGGCACCGCAGAGAAGAAGACAGAGCCTCCTGCCAAACCGCAAGCGGCGGCCGCGGCCACCGCAACAACCCGCCTGAATGCCATGGAAGGAAGGAGTGTGGGAGAGAGGCGGCGACGAAGAAGAAAGCGCGCGAGGAAGCGGCGCGGAAAAGCGGCGCCCGAGCCTAAATAAGCGGAGAAGGAAAGGCGGACTGAAGGAGAGGAAGGAGCAGGAGGAAAAGGCAGCAGCCGGCAGCTGGCGTCACACGCCCCCTTCACAGCGCCGCTCTGCCGAGGCGGGCAGGCAGGCAGGCAGGCAGGCAAGCTGACTCCCGCCGTCGACGGTGCCCGGCGTGGGACAAGATTGCTCCGTCCCTGAGGAGAAAAGCGTTTCTGAAGGAAACGGGAGGGGAGGGAGGCGCCAACCTCCTCGCGCACGCGCTCTTTACCTCTCTTGTTTTTGCGCGTTTCCTTTTTTCATTCTACTATATTACTCGTTCTCCAATCTTTTTCTTTTATTTTAATCGAATAAAGGAAACGGACCAAACGCCTCGCCTCGCGTACGTCATGTGCGCATGCAAAATGAAGGTGGGGTGGGTGGGTGCGTGGGTGGGTGGGAGAGCGCAAATACCGGTTTTACCTGAATATACACTTTGGAAAAGCAAAATAAAAAAGGATAAAAAGAATAAAACACCCACACACCCCAACGAATCGTGAGAAAAAGACCGGGGGGGGACCGAAGTCAGGAAAATACTAGTTGTTGAAATTATATTTTTCTTTTATACGCCGCCTTTTTCCCCGGACGGGACTCGAGGCAGCTCGCAGATAAAAATAACAACTGTTCAAAAACAAAAGTTAGCATTCAGCTACTTCCCGAAGAATTTATACCAGCGTGTTTGCTTGCTTTATTTGCATCTGCTCTTTCCCCCTCCTAACAGGAGTTTTCTGGGCGACATTTCTCAAAGTTACTGTAGGTTTAAAGCAATTACTGTACAGTACTATACTGTACATCAAAACACACTTAACGTAGCCACGCCATGCGTTTCAAATGCATGCAATGCACACAACATGAATAATATTTGGGAACTGTAGTTTCTCCCCTCACAGCTGCAATGCATAGCATTCCTAAGTACAGTTCACACGATTCTTTGAGAGAAATCCTCTGCTTTAAATGCGTATCACAGAAAATTACGAGCACTGAATGTGATTTAAATGCTTCGTGTGGATCTGCATGGTTAGTGCAAAACTAATATAAAAAAATCACACGAAAAGCAGAACCAGCAACAACAACAAAAACCCTCAAAGAATCAATTCCTCTCTCTAGGCTTTATCAGCACTATACATTTAAGGCAATATCAGACCACTTTAAATTGCCATGACTTTACTCAACTTTAAATTGTCATGACTTTACTCAACAATCCACAGGGCTAAGAAAGGTTTCCATGCCTTATTTGAGTTTTAAAGGTTTACAATCGCTGCTGCTCTGAAAAGTATTTCAATTGCAGGGTCACAGACTGTACTTCTAGCAGTTCAATGCCAATTAACTCCATCTTGTACTTTCTCCTCATTTGCCATGTGTGTATATATATGCGTATATATGGTAGCCCCAAAATATTATTTCCAAAGTAGGTGAAAGGGCAATTAAAAAAACAAATAAGATGAAATGTAAGCAAGTGTAAAGTACTGCACATTGGGGCAAAAGAATCTGAACTTCACAACTTGGAATTTTCATGGCTAAATGAAAATGCTGACCCAATGTGCAGCTGTAATTTTTTCAGAGAAGATAAATTCTGTGGTAGGGATCATTACAAAAGTGATTGATAATAAGACTGCCCATATCATAATGGCCTTACACGAAGTGTGACTGCTCTTGGAATACAATATTTGTTAGACTTGTAGAAGTCTGTTGACCCATAACCTGTTAAACCTAGGCCCATCGTCTGCTGTTGCTACTACGCCACACTTCGACCAGTGTGATCAGTGGAGCATGCACAGCTCCAGCAGAGTTTTCCAGCAGAACACCAGAGTTTTCCTGGGCTGGATCTACACTGATCTGTAAAAATGCTGTAAAAAACAACAATGTAATATACAGTAGCTCTCAAAGCAATTTCCCATTGTTAAAGGATTGCTGTTCTACAGCACCCTCCGGTGTCACCTTTTTATAACACATGTTTAACGCTATAACCGACCGGTGTAGATTCGTCCCTGCTTCCCAGTAGTCAATTTTTCTTGGTTTTCTTGGTTAAGAAAACTCCTTGCCTGCTCAGTTCACTTCAAAGTATAAAGTGTTTAAGACAAGTTTAAAACACACTAGCAACATAAACTTTAAGAGGTGCTGGTACACCGTGAACTAATCTCCTATAGCACAGTTCTTCTGGTTTTAGCAAGGGCGCCGGCTCTTGGGGGCCGAGCCCTTTTGGACCCCCTCAATATTTTTAAGGTGGGGGCCAGCCCTCCCCTGACTCTCCCGACATCACGTGCATGACATAACCTTCGCAAGCTGGCGCCTCTGGGTTTTAGAAATAAAGCTTGTAAATTACCTGATGTAATTTCGCCCCCAAATTACACCAACAGTACTGTGCTCAGTTCTGTTCACTGTTGTAACATTTGTGGCTTTTCGGTGATAAAGGTAAAGGTAAAGGGACCCCTGACCATTAGGTCCAGTCGTGACCGACTCTGGGGTTCTGCGCTCATCTCGCATTATTGGCCGAGGGAGCCGGTGTATAGCTTCCAGGTCATGTGGCCAGCATGACAAAGCCGCTTCTGGCAAACCAGAGCAGCACATGGAAACGCCGTTTACCTTCCCGCTGCAGAGGTTCCTATTTATCTATTTGCATTTTGACGCGCTTTCGAACTGCTAGGTTGGCAGGAGCTGGGACCAAGCAACGGGAGCTCACCCCGTCACAGGGATTCGAACTGCCGACCTTCTGATCGGCAAGCCTTAGGCTCAGTGGTTTAACCCACAGCGCCACCTGGGTGATAGAGGTGATAGAGGTGCATAAAATTAAGCAAGAAAGTGGTTAGAGAGAAGTTTCTCTCTTTATTTCATAATAGTAGAAACTCCAATGAAGCTGAATGGTGGAAGATTCAGGGCAGGCAAAAGGGCACGTAGTTAGTTAAGCTATGGAACTCTCTGCCACAGGATGCTATGATGCTCATCAAGTTGGATGGCTTTAAAAGAAGAGTCCCAGCTGCCTGAAATTAAAAGTGTGGAGAGTGCTATTGCACTCAGGTCCTACTTGCGAGTTTCCCATAAGCACCTATTTCGCCACTGCAGGCAGGACTAGAGAAATGGCTCTTTGATCCAGCAGGCTGTCAAATTAGTTAAAGTACTTTGGGCTGGCAAACTGAGTCTGTGCAGTTCGTGTCATATACAGTTTAGCCACCAGGTGGCGGCGGACTTAAAGGTTAATGCCAGCACTTTGTATTGAGTCCAGAAATAAACAGGAAGTCAGTGCAGATGGCAAAAGATTGATGTATCTTCCAGTCTCGGTTACCAATCTTGCTACCCTGTTTTGGACCAGTCTCAAGTCTCCAGATTGTTTTCACAAGCAACTCCAGGTAATCCAACTGGGAGATTTTACGAGAGCGTGGATACTCTGTGGCATTTGTTATCCTGATTTTAATAGATTACTGTAATACTGTTCCTACCTATTCTTGACTTTATATTGCAAACTGTTTTGTGAATGAGCTTTGCAAAATGGCATGTGAATGCTGTGCATGCAATCCATTCAATATATTCTCACTCTTTTTCCACAGCTTGTCACAACTTCTACACCCTCTCCTTCCTCCGTGAGCGAAAGATTTTCTGTTTTGCAAAGGCGTGGAATTGTACATGTGTAATAAAGAGAACTGAAAAGCTTATGGTTATTTTCAGTTCTTCTATTCTTCCATTTGTGGCAAGAGCTACAGTTACTTGCGAAACCCACAAAAAGTAAGAAAAACAGCTGTAAGGGTGGCCCTTGGGTAATTATGGTCTCTCTGCATTTATTTATCAGTGAATTTATATACCCAGTGCTTTTTTCCCTGGGGGGTACGCAGGGGTACGCATAATCCCTAAACATTGTTTGAATCTTTGTACTTTTGTCCATTTACTGTATTTATTTTCCCCGATTTGAACTATAAAATGGTGATTTTCTTGCGTCAAAATGAGAGTATGCCTAAATATTTTTTAAAGAAAAAAACCATATATCAACTACTGTATTGCAAATCTGTCTCAGTGGCTTGTACAAGTTAAAACGATAAAAGAGTAAAATTGTAATACTGTAATGTCAATGCATTTATTTGTTGCATATATATCCCACCCTCTCATCCAAGGAGCTCAATGTGGCATACATTGTTTCCCATCTCATTTAATCACCACCGCCACAACAACAACCCTGTGAGGTAGGTTAGGCTGAAAGGCAGTGACTGGCCCAAGGCCACCCAGTGAGCTTCATGGCCAAGTGGGGACTTGAATCCTGGTGTACCAGTTCCTAGTTTGACATTCTAACCACTATATCATAAATAAAATGCAGCTGGCAACCCAAGATTGCCATTAATTAATTTCTGACACTAAACACAAGAAAAGTCTCTAGACTACACAGGTAAGGTTTTGGCTGAATAGTGGAATTAGATGAAATTATATACAACAGGCTTCCTCAACCTTGGCCCTCCAGATGTTTTGAAAGTACAATTCCCATCATCCCTGACCACTGGTCCTGCTAGCTAGGGATCATGGGAGTTGTAGGCCAAAAACATCTGGTTGAGGAAGCCTGATATACACCATACATTTAAAGGGATTTTCCTCCCACCCACCCCCAGAAGAATCCTGAGAACTATAACTTACTTGTGCCAGAGCTACAGTTCCAAGGCAACTGCAACAAGCTACACTTCCCAAGGGCTCTTGGGGGGTTTGTGATTTGAATCTGTGGTGTGTATGCAGTCAACAAGCTCTAATAATAATAATAATAACCATTTTATTATTTATACCCCACCCATCTGACTGGATTTCCCCAGCCACTTTATCAGCCAATCATAAATCATTTCATCAAATCCCAATATTCAGGTTGTGAGTGCCATTGGTGCGGTTGCTCGTGAAGCCAAAACAGCACCACCCACGCACAAGAGGGAGATACCAGCAGCCTTGAAAGAGGCCTCAGGTTTGCAGAAGTGCTCGATGGAAGGATAAGAGAGCTTGACAACCCAAGAACAGCCCAATGAGGACTCAGTGAGAACAGACCACAGATTTATTCTAGAGCAGGTGGGGTGGGGAGTAGAAAGGAATGAGAAGCAGTAATAAGAGGAGGGAACAAACAGAAATTTGAACAAAGTTGGGAAAAATTTGGAAATTACATGAAACTACAATGCCCCAGAATTAAGTCCTGGATTTACTTCTAAAGATTGGCACCGGAAACAACGAATAGAGGAATACTAAAGGAGAATAAGACATATATGTGTGTGTGTGTGTGTGTGTGTGTGTGTGTGTGTGTGTGTGTGTATAGCAGTTTCGAAAATTACTAAATAACCGAACTGTAAACAAGTGGAAGTGACAGAACAGAGAGAAATATGTTTTATGTATTATGATTTATAGCATTATTGATATTGTATTATTTGGTTTTGATTATGTTGTTATAATTTAAATTTGATGTATTATTTGTATTACATGTTTCAAGTTGAATCTTAATAAAGCTATTTTTAAAATTTAAAAAGAGAGAGAGAGAGAGAAGCAGTAGCCTGAGTGGAATAAGCTGAACAGGAGTGCTCTGCACTGCAACATTTTGCTGCAGTGCTTGTGAAACAACAGATAGTATCTTACAGGTGTGATGATAACATGTCACATCACACCATACATTTAATGCACTCTTATACAATCTGGTTTCCCCCAACGAATCCTGGGAACTGTAGTCTTTTAAAGAATGCAGATAGAGGTCATGGGAAATATTAACAAATACAGTTCCCGGGTACCTTTGCGGAAGCCTTGATATAAGAGTGCTTTAAATATATGGTGCAGGTGTGGCCAACTCTTTCTTCCCACCCTTGCATTTCTGAGTGTGTTTTGTGGCTTGCTTCACCTTTCCTCCTCTTTCTTTCTTACTGTTCTTTTTTTCTACCTTTGCTGGATTTGGGGCTCAAGAATATGATATAGGATACCCAGAGAGGGTGGGTACTGCTGCAGGTTCTCTTGTTTGGTATTCTAATGTTGGAACTTCCTTAAATGAAGAATGTGAAACAAAACACAGGGTTGGGAGAGGGGGTCTGTACCAGAGTTGATGACGAAACACTGGTGACGCAAGAGGAGTGGTTTTCTAAGATCAAACCATTTTGTAGATCTTCTTTATTCAGGAGCGTTGCGTTGGAATAAAAAGCAGTATATAAATAAACCATAACAGGAGGCTAGCTTAATTCATTTGGAATTATAGAATTCCTTTCGCTTGCTTCTTTTTAAAAACAACAGTGACCCCTAGAGGTTTGATATTTAACAGCCACATAAACAATTTAAATTTAGCGGGTGGTGTTGTGGGTTAAACCACAGAGCCTAGGGCTTGCCGATCCGGCGGTTTGAATCCCCACGACGGGGTGATCTCCCATTGCTTGGTCCCTGCTCCTGCCAACCTAGCAGTTCGAAAGCACATCAAAGTGTAAGTAGATAAATAGGTACCGCTCCGGCGGGAAGGTAAACAGCGTTTCTGTGCGCTGCTCTGGTCCAGCAGAAGCGGCTTTGTCATGCTGGCCACATGACCCGGAAGCTGTACGCCGGCTCCCTCGACCAGTAGAGAGAGATGAGCGCCACAGTCGTCCGTGACTGGATCTAATGGTCAGGAGTCCCTTTACCTTTTAAACTCCCATGGATTTGCCAGTGCTTTTTTTCTGGAGGTACGCATGCCCCTAAACATTTTGTGAATCTAAGTTTGCCCTCATTGAGGGGCAGTATTTCAATATGAGTAGGAAAATGAGAGTACTGCTAAACATTATTTTAGGGGGGGGGAGGACTGTGTATTGCAAACAGGAGAGGGAAAATATTCAGAAGGACTTTTTGCTGTGTGTGAAATCTACTACCTCCAATTTATCTGAAAGAGAGGTTCATTCCCTTTCATATTTGTAGGAAGCAAGGGGTGCAGTCTGTTGCTATGGCAAATGGGGGCAACTGGTTGGTACTTAGCTAAATTTTGCTTCCTGTTGCATCACAGTGGGCTTTGTGATGAAGAGGAATTCGGAAAGGAGCAGGTGGGGCATAAGGTTTGGTGAGTCCAATAGTGCTTACTCCCAGGTAAGCATGCATGAGACTGAAGCTGTGGAGCATGAGCCTGTTCCATTAGATGTATTATCTTTATCCCACAAAGCATCTTACAAAATTTAAAAATTGTAAAACATTTGCTCAAAAGCCTCGTTGACGTCTATTGCATTACATTGCATTGCATCCATAATCCACCTTTTTCTCCACACAACAATCCTGTAAGGTAGGTTAGCTCGAGAGACTGTAACAGCCTCGAGGTCACCCAGTGAGTGTTATGTCTGAGAGCAGACTTGAACCCTTGTCCAGCAGGGCTTAGTCCACTACACTTCAGTGGGGCTTGCTCAAATGCTTGTAAGGCTGCACTGTGGCATAACCCAGAACAGATCTATTCAGAAAGATGTTCAACTGAACTCAGTAGCATGTGCTCACAATTAAGTTGCATGGGAGTACAGCTGGTGGAGGACGAGGATGCAAGACTTCTTTGCAAATAGGAGGACCAGATGCTGTGATTAAGAACTATGTAGGTTTAACAGTTGTTCAGGAGAGGGGATTTTAGAAGAATCAGCTTCTGTATTTTAGCGCTGCAGGGGCGAAAAGATCTTCCTTATGCAAAGTTGACTTAACATAATAAGAGCCCCGATATGGACCAGACCAAAGGCCCGTCTAGTCCAGCTTTATTGAATATATAACAGGTTTTGTTGTTGCTGTCATATTGTACTTTCTCAGTTTAAAAGGACCCCTGACAGTTAAGTCCAGTCACAAACGACTCTGAGGTTGCAGCGCTCATCTCGCTTTACAGGCCAAGGGAGCTGGCGTTTGTCCGCAGACAGTTTCCCCGGGTCATGTAGCCAGAATGACTGACTAAGCCGCTTCTGGCGCAATGGAACACTGACACCTGAGCAGCGCACGGAAACGCCGTTTACCTTCCTGCCGGAGCAGTACCTATTAATATACTTGCACTTTTGCTTTCGAACTGCTAGGTTGGCAGGAGGTGGGACCGAACAACGGGAGCTCACCCCACCGCGGGGATTTGAACCACCGACCTTCCGATCTGCAAGCCCAAGGCTCAGTGGTTTAGACCACAGCGCCATCTGTGTCCCATTTTCTCAGTTAATGGAGCCTGAAATGACAACAAATAGCATGTGGGGTGTCTGCAACACTTTTTGAAGTTAAAAGGGGGCCATCGTAATTGTAAAGATTGGGAACCGCTGTCCTAAATCATAAACTCCAATAAGTGTTTCAACAAAACCGCTTGATTGCTATTCTTAGCAGTGTATGCAGAGTGTCTGTTGTGAGATTCTCTAGTACAGCCTCCTTCCTTTATGTATTACTATAGGGATTTTCAAAATGTGGTCCATTGACCACCAGTGATCTAAGAGTTTCATTAAAATAGTTGTCATCCATCTGTCTCGGGAGACAATTAAAAAGTGCACCTTTTCAGGTAAGATCAAACCATTGGGGCATTACAGCGCCTGCTGTGACTGTAGAGAGGGATACAGGAGAGACATGTTTTATTTCAGGTGAGGCAGGTGAAGGCATCCACTTTTTTGCTGCTATAAGGTGCTTATTTTTTTGCTGCTTTTTTGCTGCTACCAAGGTGCTTATTATCTCTGCGCTCTTCCCAGCGGTCCACAGTACTGTATATATCTCTGACTTTGCAGTTGAAGACCAGAAACAGTACACGGCATTGCATTAAATAGGCATCTTGATTTTTAATTGTATGTTTCATTGTTTCTTTTATTGAATTTCAATTTGAATTCTGTGGAGTTAGAATTGTAATACAATTAAATGCAATATATAAGAAATTTTAAAAAGCAACGGAAGGGCAATTAAACGATCCTACTGCACCTTGCTGTAAGTGTTACATTGCTACAGTCAGCTGAACGGTCCTTGAGGGGCCCATCGTAAGCCTCAGTAATTTTAAAGTGGTCCATGTGTTTAGTCTTCCATACTTAATTCTAGGGGGTAGAGTCGACACTAGTGGCCGTATTGTGGTGGCACCTATGCTTAGGGGTAAGGTAAAGGGACCCCTGACCATTAGGTCCAGTCGTGACCGACTCTGGGGTTGCGCGCTCATCTCGCATTATTGGCCGAGGGAGCCGGCGTATAGCTTCCAGGTCATGTGGCCAGCATGACAAAGCCGCTTCTGGCAAACCAGAGCAGCACATGGAAACGCCGTTTACCTTCCCGCTGTAGCGGTTCCTATTTATCTACTTGCATTTTGACGTGCTTTCGAACTGCTAGGTTGGCAGGAGCTGGGACCAAGCAACGGGACCTCACCCCGTCACAGGGATTCGAACCGCTGACCTTCTGATCAGCAAGCCCTAGGCTCAGTGGTTTAACCACAGCGCCACCTGGGTCCCTATGCTTAGGGGAGGCCCCCCCAAGAAAGGTTTTGAACAGCTGGTCTGAGATGGTATTTGATGGCAAGAGCCAGAATGATGAAGTAGCAAGTGTTAAGACTAGAACTTGAGGCCCCATCATGATTTTCGCTGCGTGAATTTGGGGGCAGTCACCCTCTGAACCTAGTCTGCCTTATAGGGCTGTTATCAGGATATAAGGAAGGATGGGTAAAAGTGTGGGTGGTGCTATGGTCTAAACCAGGGGTCAGCAACCTAAGGCCCATGGGCCGGAAGTGGCCCACGGAGGTCATTTGACCGGCCCCTGAGCCGCCCCCGAACTGAGTTGCCTGCTTGCATGCTGCACTAAACTGGCACAGCGTGGTGCAGGGACTCGCCTCCACGGTGCTGGAAATCGCATCTGCGCATGCGCAAACGCCAAAAATTGTGGGCGCGGGCGCAATCTGGCCTATAAAGGGATCTCTGCAGGACCGATCCAGCTCAGGCAAGATAAAGCTTGCCGACCCCTAGTCTAAACCACTGAGCCTCTTCGGCTTGCCGATCAGAAGGTCAGCAGTTCGAATCCCCACAGCGGGGTGAGCTCCCGTTGCTCTTTCCCAGCTCCTGCCAACCTAGCAGTTCGAAAGCACGCCAGTGCAAATAGATAAATAGGTATCACCGAGGCGGGAAGGTAAACGGTGTTCCCGTGTGCTCTGGGTTTCCGTCACGGTGTCCCGTTGCGCCAGAAGCGGTTTAGTCATTTCCACATGACCTGGAAATCTATCTGTGGACAAACACCAGCTCTCTCGGCCTGAAAGCAAGATGTGCGCCACCACAACCCCATAGTTGCCTTTGTCTGGACTTAACTGTCCAGGGGTCCTTGAGCAAGGAAGGAGGAAACCAGGTATGACCCAAGCACTTTGGAGAAAGAATGGGGGTTGTCCACAGGGGAGCAAAATGCAGACTGCCCTGCCCTGCCCCGCCATGCCATTGTTGTCACTGATCTTTCTCGCTTAAAATGGAGGAGTTTAAAAAAAAACCACAAAAACCACCCCATCCTTTTGAAGGATCAAAAACCGTAGCTTTTAAAAAGATGAAGTCCAGGACAACACTAGGATGGGAAGAACATAATACAGACACCCAACATTAAAGAGGCAAGATGCTGTGAATGCTTCCCTGTGGCCAAGCCGAAAGATAGAAAGTGTAAAACCATACCTTTATCACGGACTTTCTGATTACAGTATATGATTGTGGAATCCTTTATGTATTTTGCTCTCCCATACCAAAGGTATGAATGCCAACCAAATCCAATAGTGCAATAAATGTGTAGGAAACATATTACAAGATGGCAGAGCTCTGCCCCAGAGAATTTACAATCTAGAATTTGGTGCAGGGAGGACATAACAAAGAAAGAGGAGGGAAAGAGAAGGTAACAGAGAAGGCTATGCTACATTTATTTTTAGTAGGTGATATGGAGTCTACAGGGTTGTGTTCAAAGCTGCCATAGGCAACTCGTGTGCCCAAATTATATTGCAAATTTATGGAAATTAAGAGCATTAAAAGGTTTTTTTGGAGGTTTCAGAAAATCTCAGGCGACACATAAAAGCTTTGAATCATAGGATAAAGAATCAGCTTGTGGTTTTTTTTTAAATCACTCCAGTGCAAGGACAATCTAATCCCCAGCCTTCTCAAGCTACTCCTGTTTTATATGTAATCAGATACGATGAGTGCCTGAGAGGACCCTCCCCACTCTCGAAAGAGCTGTTCAGCTTGTCTGGACTGCTTTAAAATGTTGAAACAGATTGGGGGGATGCTGGCGAGAGATAACTTCCAGACACAAACTCATTTGAGCCTTTTATAGCTGGTTCTCTTCCAATTGTAAGGGATTTAGATTGTACAAATGCTGATATTTCAATATGAATGGCAAGTAAGTCTGTTTCATAGAATCAGACAGTACATAATTGGAGCCCTCGTTAAAAATAGATCTGTCAGACGTGTGAAATCATTTTCACTAATAGCAATTTTTAAGTCATTGTCGAATTATTTTTAAAAAAATTAAAAAACCGACATTGATTGG
The DNA here is from genome assembly GCF_965207765.1 of Zootoca vivipara. Lineage (NCBI taxonomy): Eukaryota > Metazoa > Chordata > Lepidosauria > Squamata > Lacertidae > Zootoca > Zootoca vivipara. The sequence goes on from NC_142599.1 coordinate 11,327,088, forward strand.
CATTTTGCTGAGCAACACCATATTGTGTTTTAAACAAATGTCTTGTCTGAGGGAAAATAATTCCAAAGTTTCATGTATATATATTTTGAAATGTACTAAAAGGGCAATGTTCAATTTGGATGAACATGTTGCCATTTTCCAGCGTTTTCCCTACAGAGAATTTTTTTTAACCACCATCTTAAATCCATGACAGTCCTAACGGTGGCAGTACTCTCTAAAGCAGGCATCCCCAAACTTCGGCCCTCCAGATGTTTTGGACTACAATCCCCATCATCCCTGACCACTGGTCCTGTTAGCTAGGGATCACGGGAGTTGTAGGCCAAAACATCTGGAGGGCCGAAGTTTGGGGATGCCTGCTCTAAAGGTTGGAGCCATGGCTGATACTGTCTCCCAGGGGTAGCCAAGGTCCAGCAACATCTGGGGGCAACTCCCAACAGCCACAGTTAGCTAGACCAATGAGCAGGGGTGGCGGGAATTGCACTTTAACTTCTCCCTGCCTCCTTGCTCCCAACCAGACTAAACGGTCTGTCTGTTTCCTTCTCCTCCAGCTCATTGCTGCCCCCTGCAGAACTCAGCAGGGATGAGGATGGAGACAAAACTAGAATGTGTTGGCTGTGCCTGTCATTGGCTCTAGCACCACCTGCTGTTGGGCTCCCTGCTTTCCACCCTACCAGTCCCAATGAACCACCAGCGGAAATAAAAGAGTGTGTTGCCAGTGAGGACTGATCATGCTCCGTGGGGATGGAAAGCTGACTGTTGCAGGCCGGGGGAGGGAAAACAGAGGGAAGGCCAAATGGAGTGGGGAGACTGGACAAAAAAAAACACTCCACATTGCAACGATCCCTAACTCATATTCGTTTTGGTGCAGGGACACACACACACACACACACACACACACACACACACACACTCTGACGCCACTCTGTGCCTCTTACTTGGATATTAATCAGGACTTGGTGTGCAGCTGCGGTTGTGCTACTCCTATGCCCAGCGGTTGCTCCACCCCATCCCATTATCCTCTTGACAGCCTTGCAGGGCCATCTCTCACACAGATGCTAACAATAGCATCAAACAGCACCAAAGTGTGTCCGCAGGGATTAGCATAAGGGTGTGTGTGTTTAATGCAGCGTCCAGACAGAGGCTTTCTTCCCACGTCTTCTCATTTTGATGCTTTTACTTTTTGGTGCTCCAGTTTCCCTGTGCTCTCCCCTAACAGCAGTGGGAGTGTGGGGGCCCACAATGATGGTGTGGGGAACCTTTGACTCTCCAGGTGTTGCTGAACTATAACTCCCATCCTCTCAGCCAATCAGGCACGCTTGCCAGGTGCCCATTGGAAGTGATAGTTCGGAAGGCAAGGAGCCCGATAGTTGACCCAACACAGAGAGAGCCAGTGGCGACTGGTTTTTGTCTTCTCCCCATTCTCCTCTCTGCTGAGTTCTGCAAGGGAAACACTCAGACTGAGGAGGAGCAAGGTGACAGTCAGGGAGATGAACAACTACCTGACATTTAGAAAACACCTAAAGGCAGCCCTGTTTAGGGAAGTTTTTAATCTGTGATATTTTAATGTATTTTTGTATTCGTTGGAAGCCGCCCAGAGTGGCGGGGGAAGCCCGGCCAGATGGGTGGGGTATAATTAATTAATTAATTAATTAATTATAAAAAGGCAGGTAGCTAGCTGGGGGCTGGCTGAAGCCCAACTGAGTTTGGTGGGGCTGTGCCCCATTTGTTCTAATGGACTATCGATAGGAGTTGTAGTTTAGCAACATCTGGAGGGCCAATGGTTCCCCCCCCCCCACAGGGAGCCAATGGAAATATAGCAGCAGAGGCAGACTTATAGCAGCATGACCATTTCTACTACACTGGGCACCGAGCCTGGGGGTGACGCAGGGCGTTGCAACTATGGCACAGTGAATTCAGCCGAACGGAAGGTGAACAGTGGGGTGGTGGTGCCAAAATTTGGGCATGCCCAGGGCGCTGCTGAAATGCGAAAGACTAAAGTCTGCTCTTGATGACATGATGCTCATTGCCAATGTTTCCCCTCTGACACAAGGAGAACCATGGGGATGGATGCTGTGACATGATGGAGGGGTTGGGACCAACCAGAGTATCCCACTCTCCTTAAAACACGTGAAGGCTGTGTTCTCTGCCATGTATAGGAGCCACTCACCCATAATGTGCCTAGCCTCCCCAGGCCCTTGATTTATTTGGTTGCAGCTTGGCAGGCTTAATCTACTCTGGTGGCTGTGTGTGCAAATGTCATCTACTTCTGCCAAAAGGCGGTAGGGAGCTACATACATTTTTTAATACATTCCCCATAACAACAAATGGTGTTTCATTTTGAACAAAGTTGCTACAGACCTGACATGTGAGTCGATTAAGACAGATCACAGAATGTCTCAGAACAGACTGGCTTCTTCTTCCTGAAGTGATGAGAGATCTGAACCAAATGTTGTGAGGCCAGTGCAGATCCCTAAATTATAGTGATTATTTCTATACGTGCATATATTGGCACGGGCAGATTTTATGCAAATATGGATTCTCTTTTCTTCTTTTTGCAGGGTGTGTGTTTTGTTGGTGACACTATAGTGCACCATCAAGAGCCATTACTTATTAGACACATTACATACAATACAAACATCATCCAGCATTGTGTTCTCACAGAGGCCAGGCAGATGCCCACAGAAGCTAGGACCTAGAAGCAATAGCACTTTTCCTACTTGTGATATCCCAGATACTGGCCTTCAAAGGCATACTTCCTCCAACACTGGAGCCAGAACAGTGGAGAAGACTATAATGGGCTGACAAGATTGAACAGCGGTCTGATTCAGTATAAAGCGGGCAGAACCCTTAGCTCAATTGTTTACTCTCATAGATAAATATGGGATCATACCTGAGATATGGTTAAGATCAATAATTATCCCAATCTTTAAAAATGGCGACCCAAAAGAACCAAGGAATTATAGACCGATAAGCCTATTATCAGTGATAGGGAAAATCTACGCTAAGCACCTTTTATCTAAACTCCTTACCTGGATGAAAAATCTAAATTTACCAGGGAAAGAACAAATAGGTTTCTCTAAAGGTTGCTCTACTTTAGACCACTGCCTTATACTTATGCATTTGGTTGAGAAATACAGATCCCAAAGGCAATCTAAGATATATGCTGCTTTTGTAGACTTTCGTGGTGCCTTCGACTCAATTGACCGCCCAAAGCTGTGGAGGAAACTCGCAGAATTAAAAATTGACCAGCGCTTATTGATTCTAATACAAAATCTATACTCTTCCAATACCAGTCAGGTCAAACTTAACACCAAAGGTCACCTTTCATCAGACATCCCAAACTCGAAAGGGGTAAAACAAGGGTGTATTCTTGCCCCCTTTCTATTTAATTTATTTTTATCAGACTTGCCAGATCACCTCCAAAAAATAGAATCACATGCCCCTAAACTTAATCAGAACCCAGTTCCTCTCTTATTATACGCAGACGATGCTGTCCTACTATCATTAACGAGCTTGGGTCTGAAACGTCTTATATCTTCTCTGATCCTTTACTGCGAATGTAACAAACTCTCTATAAATTATGAGAAGACAAAAATTTTGGTCTTCTCGAATGGTTGGAAATTAGAGAAATGGAAAATAAGAGGGCAAGAAATCCAACAAGTGAAAATCTATAGGTATCTGGGAATCTTATTCCAGAGCAATTTAGGGTGGGCAAATCATCGCACAAATGCCATAAAACAGGCAAAGTGCACCTCACCAGCAGTTGCCCGTTTTTATTATCAGAAAGGTAATCAATTTATTCCTGCGGCCAATCAGATATTTCAAACAAAAGTGCAATCCCAGATATTCTATGGAATCCCGCTATGGGTCCAAGCATATAACAGTGATTTAAAAAAGATTCACTCCAGCTTTCTGAGACGTATTCTTGGACTCCCAACTGTGATCAAATATGAAACAATGTGTGCAGAAATAGGCATACACACAATGGAATATTGGGCCTGGACCACCTCAATAAAATACTGGTTACGCTGCCATTTTCGCTGCCCCCCATCAAGTCTGCTCGCTGATTTGCTCAAAGACTCCTATAAATCAAGATGGTATCAGTACCTTGAAAAAAAGATTGAATCTTTAGGCATCGAGCTGGAGCCCCTGTACAATTCTAACGAGCAATACATTTTCCATAATATCCTAACTAGACTAAAGGATGTCGAGAGACAAAATATTATGGCAGCTGTAAACAAAATTTGCTCCCCCATATTCTATGATTTAAGTATCTTAGATAGCAGAGCCAATTACGTCACTAAGTTAATAATCCCAGCCCAACGTAGGGCTTTTATGCTGGCCCGTTTGAATGTTTTTCCCTCGGCATTTGTCAGGGGAAGATACCAAAACATTCCTAGAAACAAAAGATTCTGCAGATGTTCTATGAATGTCCCGGACACTGTAGAGCATATTCTCTTTCATTGCCCATTGTACAGTACGCTCCGTCAACGCGTGCTCTCCCCTCTTTTGGGTGGTCTGGAACCCCAGCAAGGTGAAAGTGTGGGATTCTGCCTATCTGACATTGACCAAAGGGTAACGGCGGGGGTAGCCGAGTTTTTGGTAGCAGTCCTCCAAGGAGCAGGTTAACAAGGAAAACCACTGATTCTGTATGTATATATATATATATATATATATATGTATGTAGCCAACTGCTGCCTTTTTATATATATTTCAAGGCATTTATATGTTATTTTCTCTTTTATGGTTTTATTTGCATAATGCCTAATAAAGGTTTGATAAGTAGTAGTAAGCAGTATAAAGCGCCTTATATCCCATACAAAAATGTGATATGAGGTACTTTTGTGCCTCTTTCCCAGAACCCACTATGTCGATAAGTGCTGAAATGCAGCGATTTTACACACACGCACCCCTAAAAAACAACAACACATTAACTCAGGAAGCTGAAAAATATATACATATGTATTGAGAGCCACAGAAATTAGAATTACAGACGGAGGTCCACAAAGCCTGCACAGATACATTCCAAAAATTCAAGGTAGTAGAACAGGTGAAATACAGACTGTTAAAGAGATCCCAATGATAAGGTCCTCAAACCATGCACTTGGTAACATTGCCTCCAGTCTTCCAGTCAGTTTTGTCTTTATCTTTTAGGCTCTGGTGTAGATCACTCCAAACACTTTAGTGGCCACCATTTTGGTCAGGGATGAAGAACCTGGGACTCCTCCAGTTGCTGTTGGGCTCCAGCTCCCATGAACCTCAGTTGGTCAATAGCGTGGAATGATGGCTGCCGTAGTCCATCATCATCTGGGAGAGCCACAGTTTCCCCATTCCTGATTTAGGGTCTTCCTACAGGCATGTAGTCCTCACTTGGGAGAGGCTCCCTTGTAGTCCCAATAATACAATAAACCTGGGTAAATATTTACACAATCCTGGGTTTGCCTTCTTCAGCAAGCCAACTTTGCTGCTGCATATCGGATTTTCAACATTAAAGCATACATCTGCATAGTTTTCATGTGTGCATGTATGTGTGGTATTTTTTTTTTTTACAGTTGAGGTTATCTACCGAAAGAAAGATTAATTAATTTCACTTATATATATATTTATTTATATATATACATACAAAATAATAAAGGCCTTGGGAATCTCTTTTGATACCTCTGAAAACATGGGTTGAAAACTTGTCAGCCATTCCCATGAAAAATATATGTCCCTAAGGAATGTTCTCTGTTCTCCCATCCTTAACATTGCAAGAGCCCTTTTCTTTGTCATCACCAACTAGTTCTTTTTTTAAAAGCATATCAGGGTAAATTCTGGTCTTCAACCCAAGCAGAAACATAGTACATGGAGTGTCTCTCATAAACTGTTCTCCATTGCTAATTCAGACAAAGAAGTAAAATGTTAAGGCTTCAAGTTAAAAATAAATAAATCAAAAATCAAAACTCATTTCTTTCTCTCTCTCTCTCTCTCTCCCCCTCTCCATCTCCACATAATGCCAGAAATCTCAGCATATTTTATCGTGAATTCAAGCTACAATACTGCAGTTTGCCCAACTCAGTGAAATGACAGTCATGGGAGGAGACGGATGGCATACCCCAAAATCTGTCATGCAAAACTATTGCTGTTTCTTCGGTAAGAGGAGACTTAAATGCAAAAGCTGAATGCAAACCACATTTAAGAACATAATAAGATTCCTGCTGGATCAGACCAAAGGTCTACCTGGTCCAACATGCTGTTCTCACAGTGACAACCTGATGCGCCTGTAAGCCTCTAAGCAGGACCTGTGTGCAGCAGCAGCCTCACCTCCAGCCCTGGAGGTAGTACGTAGCCCTCAGGACTCCTGGCCACCGATAGCCTGATCTGCCATGAATTTGTCCAATCCATGCCCACATTGATGGTAACTGAGACTTCTTGCGATTGCACATTCCATTTTCACACTGTGTGAAGCATTTCCTTTTGTCTGTCCTGCATCTCCCACCAAAGATTTGCTTGAAAGGGTGTTTGAAGTACAGGCTTTGAGAAAACAAAGATTTACCTGCACTCGATCATTTATTGTTAGCTTATTCTGCCTTGATCATAAGAAAGGATTCTGGTGTAGAACACGAGAATGAGGGGAACCCAAGTTACATCTTTGGCATGTTGTGTTATGGTCCCGATAGGCGACTCAATCTATTTTAACCAACCAGAATAAATGACGGTGTAATCCCATACACATCTAGTCACAAGTGAGACCCACCAAGTTCAATGGGACTTGACTCCCAGATTATAGGATTGTAACTTCATTCTCACACCAGCATTTGTTTTACCCAATCAGGAGCTGGAGAAACACACCAGCTTGCTTGAACTGATAGTTAAAAAGATTTAGCCAAGATCCAATGGGGTGTATGTGAAATCAGAGCATATGCCCCGAGTCTTATAATACGGGATACCCTTTGCTTTGGGACATGGGTGGCGCTGTGGTCTAAACCACAGAGCCTAGGGATTGCTGATCGGAAGGTCGGTGGCTCCCATTGCTCGGTCCCAGCTCCTGCCAACCTAGCAGTTCGAAAGCATGTCAAAGTGCAAGTAGATTAATAGGTACTGCTCCGGCAGGAAGGTAAATGACGTTTCCGTGCACTGCTCTGGTTCGCCAGAAGTGGCTTAGTCACGCTGGCCACATGACCTGGAAGCTGTACGCCAGCTCCCTTGGCCAGTAAAGCGAGATGAGCGTCGCAACCCCAGAGTTGTCCGTGACTGGACCTAACGGTCAGGGGTCCCTTTACCTTTACCTGTACCCTTTGCTTCATCAATCACCAGGTAAATGGGTAAGCAAAAGGAGAAGCAATTCCCTCCATTTTCTCTTGCTCTGTCCTTCCCCGAAACCCACCTGCTTACAGTTGATGCTGAATAGGCTTTTTCCAATGGAGAATGGGCTATTTCAGTGCTCACCCCACTGCCAAGGAAACACCCCTGGCACCATTATTGTCACTTTTAAGACACTGGGTTAAGAGACCTTTTTATTTACCCAGGCTATTGGTGGTTATGGTTTTGAAATCATAGTTCTGCATGATTTTAGCCTTCATTATGGTGCTCAGCTTTTAGCGGGGTGGGGTAGGATTCATATTTTTTAATTCTGTTTTTGGATAAGCACATGGCAGTGTTTATTATTATTATTATTATTATTATTATTATTATTATTATTAGGCTTTTAATTGATTTTATCTGTTGGTACTTTATCTTCCTGTTAAGTTGCCCTGCAGCTTTTTTTTTAAACAAAGCGACAAACAAATGCAATAAATAATATTACTGACAAAAAGAGAGAAAGACCAGATCAGTGCACAGAGAAACAACCCATTCAGGTCTTCAGAGCACCTTGGTTGAGACAAGCCTGACTGGATCAAAGCCTGTGTGTGAATCAAAACTGGCACCTATCAATTGTAAACTTTTTATGGGATGCAATAGCCCTGTTCATATGTGCCACCTATGGCTCCAGTGATGTTTGTGGCCCAAGTTTTATAAACATGCACGGAACCATAAGAGATCCAAAGCTTAAGTGCTGATCCAAAGGTAGGGCTACCAACTTTAAATCTAATACTGATTCAGGAAATTATCCTGTCTTTCCACAACCTTCCCACCTTTTGTCAATTTCCCTCCCCCACCTGCCACGGACACCCCTGCAATCCTGTTTGCCACCATAAATCTGCCCAATTCAGTGGCAAATTTAGCAAAATGGAAGGAATCTCTGGATTGACACCTGACAAGCTCGTCCTAACCTGTACGTGCACCAAAACCCGTGCTGAACTCTCTGGGCCTTTCTTCTTAGAAGATGTATTTAGAATCACAGCAGTGGACAGAAATAGGTCAGGACTGGGTGCCTCTGCCTTTTTTTTCAGGTTAATGCTAATCTGCAGATGCAGACTTCCAGGAAGATTTGAATAATTTACTGTCGTCTCTGGGCCTTTCAGGCTATTTTAAATGCAAACTTCAAAGAAGAAGGGGGTGGGGGAAAATCTGGGTCTATCATAAGCCTATTAATATGAAATGTATCTCCCCATCCCAGAGGAGTCTTGTGTCTGGATTTAACAAGCTACCGTTTGCAGCTTGTGTGTGCACGGATCCATCATACATCTTAACCTAATGATACGTATCCCCCAAATGCATTCAGTTTTCAACCTCTATCCCTACAGCTACTGCAGCTTGGCAATAAAAGCTTTAGAATCACCCAACCCCCACATAAAAAATAGGGTTGTAGCCAACTAAGTGCTACTCAGAGTAGACCTATTGAAGTTAATGCACTAAAATTAGTCATGTGCATCCGTTTCAATGGGTCTGCTCTGCATGGGACTAGCAATGGATACAGTCCATAGTCTTAGGGGTCAGCAAACTTTTTCGGCAGGGGGCCGGACCACTGTCCCTCAGACCTTGGGGGGGGGGCGGACCAAAAAATGAACAAATTCCTATGCCCCACAAATAACCCAGAGATGCATTTTAAATTAAAGCACACATTCTACTCATGTAAAAACACCAGGCAGTCCCCACAAATAACCCAGAGATGCACTTTAAATAAAAGGGCACATTCTACTCATGTAAAAACACGCTGATTCCCGGACCGTCCGCGGGCCGCATTGAGAAGGCGATTGGGCCAGATCAGGCCCCTGGGCCTTAGTTTGGCTACCCATGGGCTTGCTTCTCTTATTTCTGAGTAGGCATGCATAGGATTGCACAGTTATTTTAGGAACAGAACAGAATACAAACAATAAACAGATAACAAAAGCAGCTTACCAAAAAGGGAAAACAAAACAGTAGAATAATACCTCCATCAAAACAACATTCAAAAGACACCAGTACTAAAACTCCAGGAAAAGACCCACACTATAATGAATTAAATCACTAAATGCTAATCACTAATTAAATTCTAGCTTGAATGAAAATGCTTTACCATCCATCAAAAGGCACAGAGGGAGCCTAACAAATTTGCCCCAAAAGGAGTTTCTTCATTGTGGTGCCAGCACAGAAAAGACTCTGTATCTCATGGCCTGCACTCCCTGCCAGATCTCACATATGGACAGTATAGAGCAGGCACCCCCAAACTTGGGCACTCCAGATGTTTTGGACTACAATTCCCATCTTCCCCGACCACTGGTCCCGTTAGCTAGGGATCATGGGAGTTGTAGGCCAAAACATCTGGAGGGCCGCAGTTTGGGGATGCCTGGTATAGAGATTCAGGGCCTGTAAGGCTGATTTCAAAGCCTGAGCAGATTCACATAGAAGCAGGTTGCTTCTGAGATAATCCAGTCCTAAACCATTTAGGGTTTTTCAAAGGCCAATTATCATCACGTTAAATTGAGCCTGGAAACAAAGAGATTACCAAAGCAGATGAAGTAAAATTGGAATTATATGCTCTAATAATCTCCAAGCACCACTTAATCTTCTTTTGCAGTGGGCCCTGGGGCCATGCATGCCTCTAACACAATGTATTTGTCACAACAGAAGGTGCCACAAGACTTTTCACTGTTGTTGCTGTAAGTCCAAAACTACCCCAAAGAATTGGGAAGGCAGACATTTCTTGCTGATGATGTCATGGAAAGCCAGCCAATCAACATCATGAACAAGCCAGCCACCTTTTGGCTGCAGACTTTCAGAATTATTCTGTTTCAGAGTTTTGCCCTCAAGACAAGGAGTCGTTACGGTTGGACTGAATGGAGTTTGCTTTCCACTGGGTAGTTTAATATTATGCAAAGGGTCAGGTGGTTTGCCAGTGCCAGCAAAAGGGAAGAGCCCACCCACTTGCCTGCTGTGACATTGTAATCTAGTAATTACACACACTCTGTCTTCGAACACTAAGCGCTATCAATACTGGTGCTCCAATATGCTGAGGCAGGCCTCCGCACACCACTCTTGTTTTTCACCGTCCCATTTTAAAACTGTAACAATTTTAACCACCTCTCCGGCTTGTATCCAATGATAAACCCTGCTCAGAGCAGACCCACTGAAATTAATGGACATTGCTAACTCATTGTCTAATTTCCATGCGCTGGTCTATGAGCCCGATCAGCTGAAACACTGGGACCAAGTTCATGCTCTGGTACCAAATTAGCTCAATATATTTTGTTGCAAGGACTCGGGTCAGGAGGAAGATGAATTTCAAGTAAGTATTCAAAAAGTTTTATTTATGTTTAGCAGTGCCTTCCATTCATGAGAGGCTGGAGGAGTGCTCGGCTTCCTTTACAGCCACCGGCCGCCAGCTTAGGCCGATACGATAACAGTAAGGCCGTTAATCAGAGCTTTCAAAGGGATACTGATAAAAGAGCACTGAAGAAGCAATGAGGAGAAGAAGGTTGAGAGACAAGTAAGATGGTGCCCAGGAATATATTAAGAGCATAAATCTTGCCTTCAATTGGGGAGTAGCCAGGATCAGCTTGTCTCCTCCATGACCGGAACCGACAACCATAGTCATATGATTTTTTTATCCTTGTTGTTTTTAATTCTATATCGCATGTATTTTGTTGCTATGGCTGTTGGCTATGCAAATAAAGTTTATTGTTGTTGTTGTTGTTATTGTTTTATTTATGTAATGATAGGATGAATTCAAACAGGAATCAAATCCAGTATGATAGTGAGGCAAATAAAAATTAATTCCAGTGGAAAAACCCCAGGACAAGGCCCTGTTTCGCCAATTCTTCATCAGCAATGTTTTAATGGTCAGAGTGTACTATAGTTTGCACTTGTCCTGGAATTTTTTCACTGGAATTAATTTTTATTCACCTCGCTATCATACTGGAATTGATTCCTATTTGAATTCGTCCTATCATTACATAAATAAAACCTTTTGAAGACTTACTTGAAATTCATCTTCCTCCTGGCCAGATTTCTTGCAATTTACTGTTTATTTCTGGACTTCACCAAGAACTCCAATTTCTACAATATATTTTGTTGGCACTTATAGTATACCCATGTGAAGTCTGCAGGCATGAGCCATCCAGCCCCAGACTGTGATCCTGTGCGCAGTTACAGGGAAGCAAGGGCAGGCTCACACAATCTCCAGAACCATACATGCACTCGGGCGGCGGATCTGTGCATGCACAGCCACTCACACATACATACCTCTGGTTGCGGACATGATCCATTCCGGGGTGCCGTTCGCACCCCGAAAAGTCGGTAACCAGAGCGCCGCTTCTGAACATGTGTGAAGCGTGAGAGCGCTTGTGCGCATGCACAAATTGCGCAGAATGCTTGTGCGCATGTGCAAACTGCGCAAAATGCTTCTGAGCGTGTGGCAAAACCCGGAAGTAAACACTTCCAGGTTTGCCGCATTCTTAACCCGAAAAAATGCAACATGAAGCGTTTGCAAGAAGAGGTATGACCGTACCACATACATGATGGAACATATGATGCAGCTGTACATTCCTCCATCTGCACCTCCCCCGTTTTCTATGATTCCTCCACCCTTATTCTCTCGGAAAGCAGGATCAGAGGATGCCACACATTTTGGTGCGCACTGAGTAGACTGTATCCGTCTTGTAGACATTGTGCTGTTTCCAAATTGGAGATGGCACAAAACTGGCCACATGTTCTGTTGAACTTTCGCTCGGTAGTTCATCATTCCGGTAATAAATACCCTTGCACCTTTCTGTGAACATAAGAATGATGTGCTAGAATGCTTCTGGGTCTCAAAATTGTAGTTTGATAAATGGCCTCCACTGCGCAGCCCCTTTAGCAGAGCCCCAGGCAGACGGAACCACGGGGCTAGTTGGCTTCAGAAGACGAAGACTAATGACAAAACAAATAAACAAACAAACCCACAGGTGCCATGAAACATTTCCTGATCCAGAATGCTCATAGAGCGATGTGCTTATCCAGGTGCAAAATCCTGTACCATTCCCATGAAACAGGTGTTTTTTTTTGGGGGGGGGGTTGTCTGCAGTTTAGACCTAGAACCTTTGCAGCCTTTTTTGTTTCCTCTTTAGAATCTTTTAGCAGTTCTCTCCCCCCCCCCCCCGTCCCCTCATCTAGGAAACCAAAACAGTTGGGAGAATAATGAAACAAGGATGAGAGAATAAAACTTAAAAGGTACTGAAGGTTCAAACTAGACATGGTGGTGTTCAATACATCTTTGTATCTGATCTGCAGCTTTAGTCAAATGCAAAATCCATCAGTTGGGAGGCTGGGGGGGGGGGCGGAATATGACGCATTTATAATGGGATTAAGAGAAGAGCGGAGGGGGGGGATTCAACTTCCTCTTGCGATGTGGCTATCCTGGGGGGGAAACCTTCTTAGGAAAGCCTTAAACTGAGTCAGAACATTGGCTCATCTAGCTCAGTATAGTCTATACTGACTGGTCGCTACAGGATTATAAACAGGGCTCTGTCGCAGTCCTAACCAAAAGATGCTAGGGCTTGAACCTGAGATCTTTTGTGCACAGAGCATATGTTCCAGCCCTGAGGTATGGCCCTCCTCACTTCTGAAGCATGCATTGACTTTGGGAGGAAATCCCAATGTTGGCATCAATGGTAACTTTCCTTCCAATGCAACCAGGCAGAGGGCCTTCTCGGTAGTGGCACCTGCCCTGTGGAACGCCCTCCCAGCAGATGTCAAGGCAATAAGCAACCTTTAAAAGACATTTGAAGGCAGCCCCGTTTAGGGAAGTTTTTAATGTTTAATGCTGTATTGTGTTTTTAATATTCGGTTGGGAGCCGCCCAGAGTGGCTGGGGAAACCCAGCCAGATGGGCGGGGTATAAATAAATTATTATTATTATTATTATTATTATTATTATTATTATTATTATGACTACTAAGTCACCTCCAGATTTTTCCTCTGGTGGCAGCAGAGGACGAAAGGATTAACTTCACCACTCCCCTCGTGTGTGGATCCTATTCGTTATCAGTGGTTGACCGGAAGAACAGGAAGCAAGCCCCAGAGAAGGATCCTTGCCTTTTCTATCAAAACCATCCTGCAGAGAGGAAGCCAGCTGTGGCTGTCACCAGCTGTGCAAATTTGCAGGGCGCCATGCTGATGACACAACCTTGATGGCAGAAAGTGAGGAGGAATTAAAGAGCCACTGGTCCCATCACCTCCTGGCAAACAGAAGGGGAAGAAATGGAGGCAGTGAGAGATTTTACTTTCTTGGGCTCCTTGATCACTGCAGATGGTGACAGCAGTCACAAAATTAAAAGGCACCTGCTTCTTAGGAGAAAAGCAATGACAAACCTAGACAACATCTTCAAAAGCAGAGACATCACCTTGCCGACAAAGGTCCGGATAGTTAAAGCTATGGTTTCCCCAGTAGTGACGTATGGAAGTGAGAGCTGGACCATAAAGAAGGCTGATTGCCGAAGAATTGATGCTTTTGAATTATGGTGCTGGAGGAGATTCCTGAGAGTCCCATGGACTGCAAGAAGATCAAACCTATCCATTCTGAAGGAAATCAGCCCTGAGGCTCACTGGAAGGACAGAGCCTGAAGCTAAGGTTCCAATACTTTGGCCACCTCATGAGAAGAGAAGACTCCCTGGAAAAGACCCTGATGTTGGGAAAGATGGAGGGCACTAGGAGAAGGGGATGACAGAGGACGAGATGGTTGGACACTGAACAAACTGCGGGAGGCAGTGGAAGACAGGAGTGCCTGGCATGCTCTGGTCCATGACAAAGAGTCAGACATGACTAAACGACTAAACAACAAGTGTCGGCTGAAGGGCTCTGGACTGAGACGACCTAAATATGCTGAAACAAAAACACTCAAGTTTTTGAAAGCAGAGCTGTTTTGAGAGTCAGCTGCATGTGACTTGGCTGCATGGTCCGCTGAAGTTGTGTGTGTTTGTATTTATTGCCATGCTTAGTTAATTTGATGTGCGTGGTTAATTGCAGCAATGATAAGGGAGGGGGCAATGATGAGAACAGGATTGTTGGCGCTGCAGTTGAGATCGTAGCTTAGTGGTAGAGCCAGTCCCAGGTTCAATTCCAGGCACCTCCAGCTTGAAAAAGATTTGGGTGGCAGGATCAGCCAATGGGCGAGACTCTTTACTTGAGACCCTTGGAGGGCCACTGACAGTCAGGGCCATAGCTGCCAAGTTTTCCCTTTTCTCGCGAGGAAGCCTATTCAGCATAAGGGAAAATCCCTTAAAAAAAGGGATAACTTGGCAGCTATGGTCAGGGCAGATAGTACTAGATGAACAAATACAAGGCATAAGGCATCTTTCTGTATTCTGCTGGAGAAATTGGCCAACTTTCCCACTCTGTTGGTCCATTAGGGTGAATGGGGTACTGCCCTACCAACCTCAGTCTGCCCTCAGCCAATCCCTACCTGCCTCCCTCCTTACTCACAGCCAATCCAGGGGTTGCACCGACTGTCACCTTCCTCTGCCCTAGTCTGCCCTTGTAAAACACAGTAGGGAGGAGGAGAGGGACAAAATAGAATAAGCTGGCTCTGCTTGTCATTTGCTCTGGCGCCACCTACTGTTGGCCTCCCTGCCTTCTACCCTACCAGTTCAATTGGCACCTGACATCACTGTTTCAGTTATTATTTGGCGACTCCCTTGCCTTGTAGCTGGTGGTTGTGCTGCAAGGGAAAACCTCCAGGTTTCACTGCACAGAACAAATATAAACTTAATGGAGGCCATTTTTAATCGGTAAATGGAACAGGATTTACCTCCTCCCTACTCAGCACTGGAGTCATGATCTCATTCAGGTCTCCTGCAAATAGTCTCTGGTGTCATTTATACCTTTTTAAAATTCTTACCCCTTCACTTAGGGATACTCATAAAATAAATCATTTGAATAACAAAAAAGAAAGGTTTAAGGCAATCACGTCAAGCATCAGGTCCCTAAATGCAATGTTTTTTACAACTTGCTTTTCTCTAAAAACGTGCAAATCCAATAGTGTCTGTGATTGACAACTCTGGGGTGGCAGGACAAGAAGCACTTTCTAATTCAGAGAATGAACGTCTTGAATCTTTGTAAACAAGTTGCTTAAGGATTATTATTATTTTGTCTCCAAATTCCCATTCATGTGAGCTCCAGAACTGGAATATACCTGACTTGTCTCTGACTTGTCTCTAAATATTTAGCGTTCACTGATCATCAGGCAAGCAATAAAACTTATCTCCTACAGGCACGTGCCCGGCTGACAATCACACACTATCAATTACGCACGCAATCATGTGCGTACACACACACACACACACACACACACACACACACACACACACAGCAAATTTCAACAGATCATAGAATATCTTGCATTGAGATTATACACACTGCACCCGTGCAAGACGATACACTGTATTACAGCCCATCTCCAGTAGCACAAAAAGAGGAGGAAGGAAGATGGCTGTTTACATTAATAGGTTACCATCTGAATATTTGATTCTCTCTCTCTCTCTCTCTCTCTCTCTCTCTCTCTCTCTCTCTCTCTCTCTCTCTCTCTCATGAGCAAGACAGGCTTTTTTCTTTTCGTTAAAAAAAAAAACCTACCTAAAATTGTCCAAGGAAGAATGGAAGTTCCTTAGTTATTTAACAGTTCTAGGACATGGAAAGACAGGTGCAGTTGTTTACACAGAATCTCCTACACGACCACAAATAGCAATAGGGTAACTAAAAAACCATCCCTTTCCTTATTTTGCCCATGTAGACCAGTCTTCCAAGATGGTTGCTGGATACTCAAATGGCTACTGGGAATCCACCGGCCTCCTTCAGTTGAAAAGGGGTACAATCAACATCACTTGGGAGTTCTTCCTCACGTGTTTGCTCACCAATGCAGAGATCCATAGATGGTCACTTGTGCGCATTACCTTCAATGTACATGTGAGCTTCCCCATTCATTCCAATGGAAGAAGCAGATCTATCCTCCTGCATGAGAACAGGCACAAGGAATCTGCATTCTCCCCAGAAACGAATCAGAAACCATTGTAGGCAAGGAAGGAAGAAGCCACCCCTCAAACAACCCTGCTGATTGGGGGCAACGGTCTGCTACATACCCAAATTCTCCAAACAACTGAACAGTTTTATCACTGATAGGCCAAACCCCCTACCCAAATATATGAAACCCTTGTAGGGCCCCGCCGCTCCTTCATATTCTTTTCCGTCAACCCTGGAGAGTTTTAAGAGAAAACGCTACGCCCACATGAAATTGTTATTAGACCACAGCACGACAATGTCCACATGACAAGGTTTGGTGGACAGAGACAAACGCACAATAGCTTTCCCATTCTCTTCCACACACAAAAAAACAAAAAAAAACCCTCTGAATTGTGGTGCCATACGTCAGTAGATGTTAAATTAGTTCCCAATTGTCTGTTCAGGATAGTTTCCAATGAGCTGTACAAAGTCAGATTCCTTCAAGAATAAGGCTGCAGCTGGTTTTTGGCCAGGAGAAAAAAAAGATTGTGTGTATGTATTTTTCTTTTTCTTTTAATAAAAACAACACAAAATACCATAATACAGAAAGGTCACCATCAGCTGCTGCTCCTACTTTTCATCTTGTTGGCATTGTTGTGTGACTCTTCACAGTGCACCTAGCTTCACGGCCGGGTTTGCGGATGGCTCTTTATATTACGAATTTCTTTTTATACTGAAATTTCGTAGGTTGTTCCACCCACTCCAGACACTTTCTTAACGTTTGAGTGTCTAGCAGGACTCAGGGGGGCCCCCTGGGAGCTAGACGTTGAACCTAGTCGACACTCTACTCTGGAAATTCCTTTTGGCTGTCCATTAATTTTACTGTGAGGTGTCTTCAACTGGATGTCTTCCCTGTGTTGGAAGAAAGACAGTGGGATTGGGAGTTAGTAGACAGAAAGCAGCAGTAGCCATAGCTCAACGTAAACATCCAAGAGGTTGCTTTTGCTCTGGTTCTGCAAAGAACAGCCAGAGAACACATTTGCAAGAGCCACTTGCTTAGGAGACAGAAAGGCCTAATATGAACCATTGCTGAAGTGTAGCCAACTGAGTTTTGTTTAGGAAGACAGCTTTTTTTCCTATGGCAGGGATGGGGAATCTGTGGCCTGCTGATGGACTGGTGGTGAGGGTGGACTACAACTCCCAACATCCCCAAACATTGGCCATGCTGGCTGGGGACAATGGAAGGTGCAGTACAACGATGTCTGGAGGGCTCCATCTTTGTGATATGGAACCAGAAGAAAATGGTTCCATGCGCTTATGGTGAAAAAAAGCATGCTGTGCACAGCACTGATTGGCTGAATATCAGTGATGTCACTAACCCACATACCCAAAGCCGTTTTTACTCAATGCTTTTTTATATTAAAAAAACTGGTTTAAGAAGAGAGAAAAGGATGGGCGTACGTTTAATTTAACAGATATGTGCCATTTTATTTATTTTTCAAAACTGGGCAGCTCGGCTGAAGTATGGCATAAGGCAGTCTAATGAACTGCACTTGATTTGCTGACTGTCAAAGGCATAGCTGTCAAGTTTCCCCTTTTCTCGCGAGGAAGCCTACTCAGCATAAGGGAATTTCCCTTAAAAAAAAGGGAGAACTTGACAGCTATGGTCAAAGGTGGTGGGGAAGCCGGACTTCAGCTTCAGGAGAAATACACAAACATACCAAGTCTTGCCACTTCAATTTCTTAATGTTATCTGCCTGACCTCCAAGGAGCTCAAGACAGCATACCTGAGGTTGTCCCACTTTATCCTCACAATAGCCCTGAGAGGCATACCTGCCAAGTTGCTGTCGGAGAAATAATGGACCGGGCTGAAAGTAGCAGACCGGAAGTAGCGCTGCCGCCATTTTGGAACTGGGCGGAGCATGCTCAGAAGTGACTTTTGATGCTGCTTTGCCCAGTTCCAAAATGGCCGCCGTGCCAGAAGTCGCACTGCAGCCATTTTGGAACTGGGCAGAGCAGCATCAAAAGTCACTTCTGAGCATGCTCCACCCAGTTCCAAAATGGCCACCGCGCCAGAATAAACCAGGGGAAAACAAAAAAAATCCGTTTTTTCAGCTAGGAACAGCTGGAAAAATGGGGATTTCCCAGGGAATACGGGAGACTTGGCAGCTATGCTGAGAGGTATGATCCAATGCCACCTAGTAATCTTCATGGCTGAGTAAATCTTTCAACCCATGTTCGCCTTCTCCACGTCCAGGAAGACAGGCTCTAACATGCTACTTGAGAATGAAATGCTTCAGAAATGCCAGATCCACCACTTAAAAGTGTGAGGATGGGAGGATTTCATACACCTATCAGGAAAACCTAAATGTCATTCTACTCCAAGGCAAACATGGCAAAATGCAGTTGTTGTTGTTGTTGTAAAAAAACTGCACGTTCCCACACATCGTTCAAATTAAACGGCCACATTTCCCAGGAACTATCCCAGGAATTGTCATTCCAATTTTAAAACTGAGCTGCTACATGCACCGCGTATCTTTAGGCAAATAAATCCTACCACATTAGCTCATATAGGGTTAGAATTAGGTCCGGCAGATATCCCCAGATCCAGGTCACAATATATTTATAACGGGCGGGTGATTTTTAAAAAAATTAAAAAACAACACCACTGTATCTGTTTTTAATTCATATTGTGAACTGCCTTAGGTCCTGCACTAGGAGAAAGGTAGAATAATTAATTAATTAATTATTAGTTAATTACAGTGGTGCCTCGCTAGACGAATTTAATTCGTTCCACGGGTCAATTCTTATAACGAAAAATTCGTCTAGCGAATCCCATAGGAATGCATTGTGTGTGTATATATATATATATATATATATATGCGCCCATAGGAACGCATTAATTGAATTTCAATGCATTCCTATGGGAAACCGCGATTCGCTAGACGAATTTCTCGTAAAACGAATTCGTCTAGCGAGGCAACCTCCGCTAGAAAAATCCTTTCGTTAAGCGAGGCACCACTGTAATGGTTAACACTGCAATCCTATATGCAGCACCTCTATGTAGACCTCAGGAGTGCCACAGGTGGTGTCTTAACCCCTGGTTTCACCAGCAATCCAGACACAGGGTCAGAGGCACCAGCTAAAGAGTTCAGGGCTGTGTGAGCTGACTGCTGGAGATCAGAAATCTGCTGTGCTTGAGGCTGTCAGACAGGAGCTCTCAGAAGAAGAACTTCTCAGACCAGCAGGGCCCGTAGGATCAGAGCCTGGAGCCAGATGCCTCCCCCTGCATGCCGCTGGGCCAGCAATGCAAGGAGGGAACCAGGAGGGAGGCTATGGAACAGATCACACGATTGGCCCTTGAAAGCTATGACGTTCTCCAGCAGGGGGCAGAGCCTGGGAACAGCATTTCCCAAGGCCTCAGCCTCATACCCAAACCCTGGTTGGAGCACGTTGCTCACTTGGAGCTATCCATGGTCCTGCAGCCTCAGATGAGCCGTGCATGTTTCTCCATGGGATGTTACAAAAGGCCCTTAATTATTGCTCAGTGCCTTCCTTAGAAGCTTCAGAGGCTTGAGAATTTATTCATTTTCATTAAAAGGGGGGGACCAGTTCTGCTTTTAAAATCCACCCAACTACAGAAACAGCTTGAAAAAGGTGGACAAAGATTTAATCATTTAGTTTTTTCTCTACTCCTTTTTCAAGATGTTTCTATAGTTGGCTAGATTTTAAGAATTTATCCCCCCCCCCCCCCGGTGTGTGTGTGTGTGTGTGTGTGTGTGTGTGTGTGAGTGAGAGAGAGAGAGAGAGAGAGAGAGAGAGAGTTGTCAAGCTCAAGGAGTTTTGCTTTTTTTTTTTACTCAGAAAGGCACTGAGCTATAATAACGAGTCTTTCATCAGTGAGCACCAAAGCACTCTTTGTTCATTTGAAGTGCTTCTTCCCAATTTTTCTTGCTTGCCTGCTGTCAACAAGAACAACAGTAATATGAAAGCCTATCCGTACCTTGGAGTCCCCATAGGCTGTGCCTCTGTTATCTCCATGGTGTTAACGAAGGAGACAGCTTTAGGGCCTCCATAAGAGGGCGACCTGGGAATCCCCCCGGGGGATGATGGGACTTGGTGGCTGGGTGACTTATAGGAGCCATTGCTCATCCTGCCCTGCAGTGCCTGGTGGGCCTGGACATTGTTATTGGCTAGGTCAGCTTGGAGGGAAGGAGTGGAAGTCCTTGACGTTCTGGTCATCGCACTTGAGAGCGAAGAAACGGATGCCTGCAGCACAGGATTCCTCACGCTAAAGCTGTTGCCCATCAGGTTGTCCCTAGAGCCATACCTCATCACTATGGTACGGGGGTCTTCGGACAGCATGCTGACTTGCTGAAGGCTGTAGGAGCTAGGGGTGTCGTACACACCAGAGTCTGCAAACACCGAGTCCGGGTGAGAGAGGAGGAGCTTCTCCCTCTCTTCCATTTCTTTCCTCTCCTGAATGGACGCCATGATCGTTTTCGATAGGTTGTCATAGCGCACTGGAGAGGGGTCACGTGGGTGCAGGGCCGAGCTGCCCAGCACAGGGCTGAAGCTCTGTGGGGGCACGCGCTGAAGCTCCCTGCCCCGCAGGTGGCACATTTTGGCAGACAAGTACGGCGAGTGGTATCCAACAGAGCCTACGGCGGAATGAGCTATGCACCTCCTCCCTGAGGGGGACATGGGGTTCAGCAAGCTGTCGTACGACAAGCTCCCATTCCTGTTTGAGAGAGAGTTGGGGGAAAAGATGCTTTTGTAAGGTGTGGAGGTGGCCCCTTCTGACTTCATGGGGTGCAGGGGCATTTTGTCTGTTCCTCTCCTGCTGGCAGATTTCAGGCTCAAAGACCTCGAGTTGACAGCAAAGGGGTCGATCTGCAGCGGGGAAGACTGGTACGTCTTGTGAAGGGAACTCTTCCGGTAGTTTGGGATATCCAGGCTGGGCTCCGACTGGTAATCGAGGCTGCTGTCATTCTCCTCCATCACAGATCCTGGCTTGTGTCCTTCCTGAATGGAGATCTGATGGAAAAGTAAATATGAAGAGGGAGGTGAGGGAGGTCAGGAGCAGCAAAATGTTGGCAGTAGCGGGGCTGATGGGTTCATGACCCTCTAGATCAGGGGTTGTCAACCTGGTCTCTACCACCCACTAGTGGGCATTTCAGGATTCTAGGTGGGTGGTAGGGGGTTCTGTGGCACAAGTTGAATCCTCCTTCCATCGAGCACTGGTGGGCGGTAAGGAAATTTTACCATCAAGAAAGATGCATTAGTGGGCGGTATGTATAAAAAGGTTGGCTACTCCTACTCTAGATCAGTGTTTCCCAACCTTGTGCCTCCAGATGTTTTGGGACTACAACTCCCATCATCCCTAGCTAGCAAGACCAGTGGTCAGGAATGATGGGAATTGTAGTCCGAAAACAGCTGGAGGCACAAGGTTGGGAAACACTGCTCTAGATATTGCTAGCCTCCCATCTTCCTTGACCATTGGCCATGGTAACTGATTGAGGGATTGATGGAATTTCTATGCTGCTTTTCATTCAAATAAATCCCAAAGTGGCCAACAAACAACAAATAGTAGCATAACAAGAGCACCACAAATTCAGCATAAATCATATAAAATAATTTAAAAATCACCAATGAAACAATTACAATCTGTAAAACCCTGTTAGCAAAGCAGCAAGTAAAAAATAAAGATCAGCATCACAATTATAGCAAAAGTCAATATTATACAGGCAGCGCCCTGTTTAATCAGGTTCAATATACACATGATTGTATTGCACTGCGCCGGAAGAGACCCGGAAACGTCATAAGGATGTCACTGAAACATCACCAAAAGGGCAGAATGGAGGCGGGGTGTTTGCAGACTTTTCCAATGGGTTTCAATTATACGTGATTTCACCGATGTGTGCGGTGCCTCGGAACGTAGCCCCCGAACAAACAGGGGGCTGCCTGTATGATCAACAAATCAATACGGCATTTATGATCTATAAACAACAATATTAACAGAGCAGCAACTAAAAAAATGAGCTGAGCACTGTCAAGTTCGTACATACACTCTCCACGTGACTCGAAGACTCATAACCTTTCACTCTATGCCGTTCATTAAAATACACATCAAATACACCTAATGCCCACTGTTAAGTCCTTGTTGGAGATGGTGGGGCCCTCAGGCCTACTGGGGCTGATGGGATTTGCAGTCCCAAAACCTGTTTCCCAATCTCTGTTTGACTGCATAGGCTGCTGAATTTGTCTAACCCCTCTAAGTACACAGGAGCAGCCCTGCTGGATCAGGCCAAAGCTCCCCTGCCCCCCCCCAGTCCAGCATCCTAGTCTCACAATGACTCACTAGATTATTATTATTATTATTATTATTATTATTATTATTATTATTATTATTAAAAGGTAAAGGTAAAGGGACCCCTGACCATTAGGTCCAGTCATGACCGACTCTGGGGTTGCGCGCTCATCTTGCATTATTGGCCGAGGGAGCCGGTGTATAGCTTCCAGGTCATGTGGCCAGCATGACAAATTCGCTTCTGGCAAACCAGAGCAGCACACGGAAATGCCATTTACCTTCCCGCTGTAGCGGCTCCTATTTATCTACTTGCACTTTGACATGCTTTCGAACTGCTAGGTTGGCAGGAGCAGGGACCGAGCAACGGGAGCTCACCCCGTCACAGGGATTCGAACCGCCAACCTTCTGATCAGCAAGCCCTAGGCTCAGTGGTTTAACCACAGCACCACCTGGGTCCTTATTATTATTATTATTATTATTATTATTATTATTATTATTATTATTATGAATTTATTTATTTATACCCCACCCATCTGGCTGGGTTTCCCCCACCACTCTGGGCTGCTTCCAACAAATGCCAAAATACATTAAAATTTCACAGATTAAAAACTTCCCTGAAGAGGGCTGCCTTTAGGTGTTTTCTAAATGTCAGGTACTGTAGTTGTTTATCTCCTTGACCTCCGATGGGAGGGCGTTCCACAGGGCGGGCGCCACTACCGGAAAGGCCCTCTGCCTGGTTCCCTGTGAGAAGCGGGACCAGAGTCAAACAGCATCTCTGCCCACCTGTATCCTGCATCATCACTCCTGTTTTGTGTCAGCCTTTGTGCGCCCGTTACTCCTTTGTATCATTTATCCCGCTGCCTTCTACTCAACAGGAAGGGCAAGAAATTATGTGGGGCAATGAACACCCCCACCCCCAGTGACCATTAGGAATCTGATACAGATCAGTGTATACCTCTGACTCCTGCGATTTCTCCATGCCTTTGCCACCAGAGGGGATTTCGAGGGGTAGATAAGGACATAAGAAGAGCCAGCTGGATCAGGCCAATGGCCCATCTGGTCCAGCATCCTGGGCTCGCAAGTGGTCAATCAGATGCCTGTGAGAAGCACCAAAGCAGGACCTAAGCTCAACAGCACTCTGCCCACCACCAACGGAGGTGGAACATGGAATATTCTGTGCTAAAAGCTGCAATTCTGTGCTTGCTTGCTTTTATTGTCCAGGACTGCAATATACAGAAAGTTGTAAGAAGACAAAAAAAGAGCATTGTTGGACTGGACAAATGTCCAGCATCCTGCTTCTGTGGCGTATGAACATGGAAGCTACACATAGTATACATAATCCCGCTTTTTACCAAGATTCTGCTCGATCTATTCAGTTCCAGGCTACAAGTTCAGCTCTAGCTGAAGCACACATAAAGCAATAGCGGAGGGAAGCAACAAGCCATTTGTCAAGATAATAAGGTGAAGCGGTTGAGATAATAAGCTTCTCAGCCAAGGCTAACTCAGTGCTGTAATCTTGCACCGCAAGGCTCCCTTTCAAAAGCTCTCCTTCCATCAGCCAGCAGACAAGTCCCCTTAGAGAGACTGATGAGTCATTACACTGAACTCCGATCCCAAAAACAAAACAAAAGCCCTGCATGTTTCTTAAAACCAAGTTCTCGCTCGGTGTCTCTGCCTCGGTTTTAAAGTTTATAAAGGACAATGGTATAACGGAGGGATTGCTTTATGCGAGGAGAAGAAACTTCAGCTCATAGAGAGTAAAAAAATAAAATGGCCCGCACTGTAGCTAATTGGGAGGGACAAATTGGTCCACTTCTGAAGTTCCCCCCTCTGGGTCTTCTTGCTAGAAAATGTAACAAAGACCATCTTGGCTGTGAGACCTGCAAGACTTCCTCCCTCCCTTGCTGGCCTGGGAGAGCAGAGCCCGGATTGACTCCAGCTGCAAAATCTGAGGCTGCTGAAGAGAACAGAGATAATCTTAGCTGTCTCTTAGTGCAGACCCAGGTCATCGAGCCTGCGCTTCCAAGTCATCGCCTGCCATGAACCACCATTGGCAAGTTTAGCAGCAACAGCAGCAGATATGTTTTTTGCTTAAGAAAATATTTTACTCTCTTGCTAATTATACTGTTTTAAATGTGAATTTTATAGACTTCTTTTAATTAAGTTTTCTTTTGAAATGTAATTTTTTTTTGTTAACTTTGCTGTGTTAAATGTGCATTCTGTCCTTCTCCTCCTTTTCTAATGTTTTATTTGGAAATCTTTTAAGATAATATTTTAGTTTCCTTTTAATTATGTTGCTTGGAATGTATACTTTATATTTTACTTTCTTCTGTAATACTTTATACTGGACTGTTTGATTTGATGAATTAATGTAGTCTGTAAACTGCTTTGAGATTCCCCCCTCCTTGAAAATACAAAGTAATATAGAAGTGAAATGAACAATAAAAAGTTCAAATTTGTTCTTCATGCAGTTTTTTCCTGCATAATTGCTGATTTTGGAACGACTCTTTGATTATATTACTACAATGTAATCCTGTGCTTCTTGACCTGGAAGTAAGCACCACCATATTCAAAAGGGTCTTATTCCCAGTTAAGTGTCCATAAGACTGCAAACTATTGATAGGCTTACCTGTTCGGATGCTCCATGGTAGTGTACTTTGGGATCATTGCTGAAAGCTGGACGATACTTGTACATTGCAGGCGTGGGAGGGCTCATCAGTTTGGGTGAAAGGCTGCTCTCTGGTTGTGGGGAAGAGGAAAGAAAACTCACTTACTCTCTTTCTTTCCACTAAGTCATATTCTCTGGCTTCAACCCGCCCCCCTTTGGCTTTCTTCAGTTTTGATATATAAACAGACACCATATATTATTCCACAAGGTGTAGTGTCTTTTACTATTCCATGCAACTGAAGTTTAAAAGACAGAATAGAGGCCCTATTTTGAAGTAGAGGATCAGCAGCCTCCTCATTCCAGGACCTACAAGGCCAGAAGACATGGCTTGATGTGACTCCTCAGGCTCCTGACTTGGCTTCCCTCCTACCATGGACTCCTCACTCCCAACATGTCATAGGAGCAAGCAGCTTCAGGCAATGACCCTTTAAATCCTATCCTCAGAGGGAGAGGGGTTAACAGCAGGTCCAGACCTGTCAGCCTTCATAAGGCCTCAGCATGCTGCTGAGACAACAGCTCTCCTTGAGTGAGCCCTTGCCATAGTGATCTCTCCAGGGTCCTGAAAGACTGTGCTTTGCTTGCCTGCTGCAATCCTTTGTAACCTATCTTGACTCTGCCCTGGCAGATAGGATTCTGCTCTTCTAGATGTATTCTTCTAGTAAGTTACACCACTTCAACCCAGCTTCCCCTGGGAACCGCAAGGCAAGCTGGGACAGTCACAGATAAGACAATAATTTGTTCATGTTGAGGTGCAAGCATATGAAAGAAGCACATGTGTAGTAGCACTGGATAAACAAGGTGTGTTCCCCTGGATAATTTACACTGAACATACGAAACCACCACTGAACTACAGCCCTTTTGTGTTACAATGTGCAAAAGGATTTGGAGGTGGTGATAAAATGTCTGGCAGAGACTGGAATAGATGCTCTAATGGAACAGAGTAGGTGAAGCAGGAAAGAGTCTTTGGTTGCCATTGGCTGAGTTGTTTGGCTCTTCAGAGCGACAATGCAGTCAAAAAGGTCATAAGATAAGGAGAAGGGAGGGGGGGTCCTAGAAAATGAATCAGGGGCCTGAGGAAAGTTAGAGAAAGCTGTGAAAACAGTCTGCTCTGTGATTCAATTTATACCCTACTTTTCTACAGACAGACACCCAAGATGCCCAACTACCTTCATAAAGAGAAAATACCAGGATGAAAAAAACCCAAATATATCAGCATTGGAAGACACAGCAACCAAGACCAAAGGAGAACATGGCTCCCCCTTTACCTTTTATTATTTGTACAAGCAAAGAAGTCATTTGGGCTGGTCCAGTTTTGTCATACGGGGATTTGGGTGGTGTTGGCGGAGTAGGGATAGCTACAATTAAAGACCCCCATCTTTCTTTGCATCTTGTTACTCTATAAATGAAAGAGTAGGTGGCCCAGAGGAACGGCAAAGGGATATCGGAGAACACCAGCTGGAGAACTAGAAACTGCAGAGATGCAGGGTGGTGTTCAACTAAGTTTTACTCAGAGTAGACCTGCTGAATTTAATGAGCCTAACTTTGTTGCAGTGATTTATGCCAGCAGGTCTACTCTGAGGAAAAATTAGCTGAATCCCACCTGCAGAATCACATCTTGATTTGAACAGTGTAGGATGCTAGCTCTTATATAAAATATATAGGATGCTGCCTTTTACCAAGCAAGAACACGGATCCATCTTGCTTCTTACTGTCTACACTGCCTGGCAATGGCAATGACTCCACACAGGTCTTTCCAAACCTTCCCTGTAGATAGTTCAGGCAACTGAACTTGGGACCATTTGCTGACAAAGTGTGTGCTCTTCCACTGAGAGGTGGCCCTTCCCTGTAAAGTAGGGGGTGGCAAGCCTGGGCCCCCCAGATGTTGGACTCTTAACTCCCTTCAGCATTTCTTTTTTAAATTTTTTATTGAGGATTTTCTTGGTTTACAAAGGTAATGCAGTGTCTCATAAATTTTTCCATTGTTACACATCGATCTTGCTTGTTGAGACATTAGGAAGAAGGGGGGAAGAGGTGGGCGGGATGGGGGAGTGGGTGGGGTGGGGTGCCTATGTTTCTGTTTTTCTTGATATATGCAGGGGTTCAGGGTCAGCGTTGTTTGTGCGGGTTCTCTGTTGTTTGCTCGTGTTCCTTCGTTGGTGAGAGGGGTCGAGGGTTGGCGTAGGGTGTGATTATTCATTTGTGGATGGCTGTGGTGGTCTTTGGTTTCTTGTGTGAGGGGTGGGTGGGTGCTTTTGATTAGGTTAACCATATTGATTTGTATGCTGACGGTGGGTTTTTGTCATTGTCTTGTTGGGCTGTGTAATTGATGAAGGCGAACCATATTGGGGTGAAGGTGTCTTCTTCTGTTTGTCCCCGTGTCATTTTCAGCTTACTGGTTAGTTTTTCTAGTAGGGCTGTTTCCCATACTGCTTGATACCAATGGTCCATGCTTACTCCTAACTCCCTTCAGCATTGATGTCCATGAGCATGGTCAGGGATAATGAAAGCTGGGAGTCTAACAACATCTGGAGGGCTACAGGCTAGTTAGAAGATGTGGGTCTAACACTGCAAGTGGTGGTTCCCCCCCATATTATAACATCTCTCTGAAGCTCTCTTATACCAAGTCAGACCATTGATTGAGCAAGACCAGTACACCCCTAATGGCAGTAGCTCTCCGAGGCTTCAGGTGGATAAAAGTGTTTCTCACCAGCTGCTATGAGTTCTTTTAACCAGAGAGGATTGAGATTAACCTAGGACCTTGTGCACACGAGACATGGCACAGCTATGTCCCTTCTGCCAGCTGGAGGATCACAGCTACCAACTCAACCTATGTTCATATTCTAGCAGAAAGGAAGTTTCAAGAGACCAAAGATATTTTCCCTGGTTTTAAAAGTATGAAGCACAAAACAGGGCACTGTACCTTCGCTGCTCCCCAGCTCACTGTACTTGCTGGAATCTCCTTTGGGGGGTAGAGGAGGCTGAATATCCATGGTTTTATCTTCCAGCCCTTCCAGGCTAACTTTAGACTGAAAATAACCACAAAGCAAATGAATGCATACCATACCAGAGAGTGCGGCCTAGAAGTCGCATAATCTCTTCAAGTAAGGAGGTCGATTCCGACCATGCCATTTTGCAGGCATTTGACAATGTTTCGAATTACTTCTCCAAACTGCCAGGGTGCAAATGAAAACACTTAAGTCTGTCTGGTGAGCTAATGCCTGGTTTTCTCCTAGATTTGGTTTGTGAGTCCACGGAGCCCCCAGAATACATATCTGTGAATTACTAGGCTGTGTAATACATTACTGGTTTAAAACACAGCTAGGTGGTTGTTCTTCTCAATTCAGATCAAAACTGGTTTGTGTCGGGGGTGGGGGGTGGGATAGACATCAGCATGCAGCATTTCATAAGA
The DNA here is from genome assembly GCF_965207765.1 of Zootoca vivipara. Classification (NCBI taxonomy): domain Eukaryota; kingdom Metazoa; phylum Chordata; class Lepidosauria; order Squamata; family Lacertidae; genus Zootoca; species Zootoca vivipara. The sequence goes on from NC_142599.1 coordinate 11,355,786, forward strand.
AACAGCAAGATAGATACAGGGTAGATATAGATTCTTTTCAAACTTGCAGTGGAGTTCACTGGATGCAGAATTAACAGGAATCCTAGAATCTTTTGATCACATTTCCATCTGTTTTCCTACTAGCTTTGAGAGGTAGCAACATGCTTAGTAAACAAACTAATGAATGAGATTATGTATTTATGCCGTGTGCGCGCACGCACACACACACAAACACACACACAAGCATTTTTACTTCAAGTAATTAGCCTGAAATTATTATTTCCCTCTGACTGCACACTGCATCACTCGTACCTGTTAGAATTCCAGCTCAATTCATAAACAGGCATTCAAAGGAAAACCCAGTCTTGAAACCTCTCTGATTGCAAATACAATTAAAGGGTTAGGTCCAAACTATTTATTTTATTTTGGGTTGCATCCAGCTAAATTCCATTCCATTTAACTTAAATTAATGGTCCTGAATGAATCATGTCTATCAGTTTCAAGTGTCTAGCATTACAGTGGTACCTTGGTTGTTGAACGGATTAGCTCCCGAACAAATCGGCTCCTGAGTACCGCAAACCCAGAAGTAAGTGTTCTGGTTTGCGAACGTTTTTTGGAACCCGAACTTCCGACGCGGCTTCCGTGGCTTCCATTTGAGTGCAGGAAGCTCCTACAGCCAATTGGAAGCTGCGCCTTGGTTTTCGAATGGTTCTGGGAGTCAAACGGACTCCCGGAAAGGATTAGGTTTGACAGCCAAGGTACCACTGTATTTTACTTATCACCCTGAGGTCCCAGGGCAGGTTACAACAATATAGAATTATAGAATAACAAACGGAACAGGTACAATAGTAGAACAAGGAAAACAATCCATCACTAATGCCCTATTATTGCATCATTGACATGTTGCAGAATAATACCTGCCCCAAGCTGCCACAAATCTGGAGGGACCCCAAGTCTTGTGATGCCATGAACGCTTTACCTTGCTCCGGTTGAGATTGGCTTGGATGCCATTGTCGCTTATCTTCACTGTGATCTGTCGCTCAGTTAAGTCCGGTCTCAGGAACGGTGGTTTCACACTTATGGGCTGTTTCTTCTTTGGCTCAACAATGTACCTGAGAAAGTATGTAAGCAATTCTCCTTTGAAGACAAAGTCTTCTTGGCATGCATCAGCTTTCCCCAACCTGGTGCCCACATCCAGATGCTTTGGACTACAACTCTCATCAGGTTCTGCCTTAACAGATCTGTTTATCGGCTTTAGATAACTCATTACGTCTGCAAACTTTAAACTGCTTAGGTTTTTTTTTTAACAATCAAGCAGCATACAAATATTGTGAAATAAATACGATTGAAATTGGAGAAAATCATTCCAAAGGAGAAAAAAAAAGTATATAGGTTTTTGCTGATTAATCTATTAAATCTGCTAATGTTGGAAACTGGAGGAAAAAATCATTCTGAAGGGGGAAGGACGCGGTTTTATAGTTGATTAATCCATTAAATCTGCATACACTAGAAATGCAATCATTCCAAAGGAGAAAAAAGTACCGGTATATGGGGTTTTTTTTGTTGATTGATCTATTAAATCTGCTTACATTTGAAATTGGCAGCGGGGGGAATACTCATTTTGAAGGGAGAAAGTATATGGTTTTAGTTGATTAATCCATTAAAACTGCATGCAATGGAAATTGGAGTAAAAGCAATCATTCTAAAGAGGGGGAAAGATATAATTTTGTTTTTAGATTTTAGATTATGATGCCTGCCATGAGAAAGGCATGATCATTGGAGAGGCATTCTCTCCTGCCTCTTCTAAGATGACACCTCCAGTGAAACATGCAGGATTATATTTATTTAATACAAGTATATTTTAAGAAAACCTTAAGATTGTTAGCACCATCAGAGAAGAGGCATCACCTCCTATGTGAGAAACCTTTTCTGAGCCACTGATATGTTCCCTCCACCCACCACATGTGAATAAGTCAAGGAGGTAGATTTGAAACAGGCTGTCCAGGCCCAAAGCTGACTTTTGCACACACTAAACACAGTGGGGATTCACACTTGGTCAGTAGCTAGAGTTTCATATGTCTCTCCTCCTAGCTTACCTGGGTCCCAGAGGGCTGCAGAGAACGTGTTCCACATTACCGCAACATCCTCGAGTGAAAGGATTTACTCCCCCACGGAACTTACCCGTCACCTGGAATTATAACATTCAGGGCACTTTGAACAGGTACGTGAAGCATCAATTAACCCTTTAGAAACCAACAACACATCAATCACCTGTGCCCCATATTGCAAGACCTTGAGAAGGATCCCGCTTACTCAGACCAGAGATCCATCTAGCACAACAATGGCCAACTCGGTGCTTCCAGAAATTCTACGTGCCAGAAAAGACCAGCCTTACCCAAACTGGTTCCCCTTAGATCAGGCATGACCAAACTTGGCCCTCCAGCTGTTTTGGGACTACAACTCCCATCATCCCAAGCTAACAGGACCAGTGGTTAGGGATGATGGGAATTGTAGTCCCAAAACAGCTGGGGGGGCCAAGTTTGACCATGCCTGCCTTAGAGGTTTGTTGGGACTCCATTTCCCATCAGCCACGGCTAGCATGACAGTGGTCATGGATGATGGAAACTGTAGTCCTAACAACACCTAGAGGCAACTAAATTGGGGAAGACTACAATAAACCTCTCCCAGCAGCCCACAGCAGTCCTTGATGCCTTAAAAATAAAATTTAAATAGCAAAACTCCTTGGGGAGCGAGGGAGTACTTACTTTCATTTCCTCTGCCTGTCATTTCCCTGCCCTAAAGCCCTTTCCCATTCCCATTTTCCTGCCACATGTAGGGGAAAGCTGTTTTTCGGCTTTATTTACATAAACCCTACTGGCAATGGTGGGCAGCAGAAGTTTAGTGAAAAATTCTGAGAGCATAAATTATGTTATGGCCTAAGAGAAAATTATATGAAAATGATATATCATTGGTATCTAACACCGGGTAAATTGGCAAAAATGTATAAATCTAAACCAAATAAGTGTTGGAAATGTAAAGAGAAAGAAGGTTCTTTTTATCATACTGTATATGGTGGTCTTGAAGTAAGGTTAAAGCTTACTGGGAAATGATATATAATGAATGGAAAAGGGTGTTTAAAATAACATTTGTTAAAAAAAAAAAAACCCAGAAGCTTTCCTTTTGGGAATTATAGGGACAGAACTACCCAAACTGTACAGAAACTTATTCATGTATGCTACTATACATGAATGTTACTTGCCCCCAAATGGAAGGAAGTCGAAGTCCCAGCAGGAAGAATGGATACAAAAACTTACGGAATATGCAGAAATGGTGAAACTTACCAGAAGAATAAGAAATCAAGATAACAAACTTTTTATAAAAGAATGGAAATGGTTTATTGATTATTTAGAGACAAATTGTAAACTGATAAGAACTTTGGCAGGATTACTGTAATAACCTGCAGCTTCATAAGAGCATATATTTAAAGTAGATGAATAAAGAAACAAATTAAGTTAATTTGGATAGGCAGAAGATATTAAAAATAAATTTAAGGAGCTGCAGAAAGAGGGGGAAGGAAGTCAACTTTTGAAATGGTGTTGCCGAACTACAGCTTCTATCATGGCTGGCCATTGGCTGCATGTGCAGGGGCTGATGGGAACTGCAGTTCAAGCACACCTGGAGGGCCATATGTTTCCATGGAAATATACATTACCATGCAAATTCCTGCTTTTATCTATTTGCTGTTTGCATCTTTGAAAGTGTTTATTGCGTCGCTGAGTTCCTCTAGGCCAGGCATAGGCAACCTTGGCTCTCCAGATGTTTTGGAACTACAACTCCCATGATCCCAGACCACTGGCTCTGTTAGCTAGGGATCATGGGAGTTGTAGTTCCAAAACATCTGGAGAGCCAAGGTTGCCTATGCCTGCTCTAGGCAAACTGTTTATTGAGCATCCATCTCTGATTTGCTGATACAGAGCTCGTTTGGAAATGATATGATGTCTGCTCATTATTGAACACTAATCAATCGTTACCTTACGCTTTTTTGTGCATTTCCCTGTCACCTTCGTAAGTGGAAAAAGTCAAATGAAAATGCAGGTTTGTTGCAACAGAGCGTGACAGAGTGCAACTTTAACTGTGCAAACCCAAATTTCCAGAACACAATTGAATCCCTCCCCCCAAACAATGATAATCTGGAGGTGATCTTTAATATTTTCATGTAGGCTGCCCAGCTAATGCAGTATACATTTTTACTACTGCTAATAATAATAATAATAATAATAATAATAATAATAATAATAATAATGCCATCTTACCTGTTCATTAGTAGTGCGTCCCCGGGCCACTAAAACAATATGGAAACCTGTGAGACCAATGACTGGAATAAAGAACAAACCCGCCACACACATGACAGCCATACTGTATGCTAGCGTTAAGGAAATTCTATACTTAAGGATGAAGAAATGACTGAAGGAGAAGAAAAAATAACCTGGAATATAATAGTCTTCCATTTGGGGACAGGGAAGACCCAGTGAAGCTTATTTCCCTCCATTTGTTTGTCCTCTGGCAAATACCAGTCAGTGGTATACTGTACTGCCTTTGACTACAGAGATTTTACTTCGCTTTCTTCTTCATTATCATAATTTATTATTGATCAAGGTGCCTAAAAATATACTAAGAACCGTAGAGGAATAAAAACTATCAGGCCCTGGGCCTGCAGGCTCACAATCTAGAAAACAAGCCACAAAAGGGAACAGAATTAGAAGGAAGAAAGGGAAAACTCTGCACTAGCTGGGGGAGAGACTGGTCTGTTTCAAAACACAACACTAAGCCAAACCATGGCTAAGGGTGAATAATGGAGTGTGCTAGTACGCCGAGTGAAAGTTGCAGCTGCTTTGCAACTCGCCTTGCGCCCAGCTGGAAATATGAGAAACGAACATAGGAAGCTACTTTATATTGGGTCCTGGTCCATCTAGTTCAGTATTTCCTACACTGACGGGCAGCAGCATTTTAGGATTTCAGATGGGACTTTTTGCCAGCCCTACCTTTGCAGGGCGGTGTAGGTGCTCTAACACTGGGCCACAGCCTTTCTCCAGCAGAAAAAGAGGAGGCCAGGAAGGCTTTTGGACTCTGTAACTCTGCATCATGCCATGTTAGCTGACAGCTGTTGTAAAACATCTGCACCAGGGATGGGGAACCTATGACCCTCCATGTGTTATTTGGGCTGCAGAACTCCCACCATCCCCAATCACTGGCCATGCTGGCAGCGGCTAAGAGAAGTCGTAGAACTATTATGACTGAAGGGCCAGCTGTTTGTGCAAGCCCGGTTCCTTCCGCTCAGTTCTTGAACACCCCAAACACCAAAGGAAGGATACGTGATGGCTGTGGGTGCCGCCCCCAGCTTCTCCGCATGGTGTAAGACATAGATAAGCCCAAAAGTAAACACTCCGACCATGTGGGCGCTTAAGGACAGCAAGAAAAGGAAAAAATATCGGTAGTTCCTCCGTCCTATGCAGTTATTAACCCAAGGGCAGTGATGGTCAAAATCCTTGCAAAGAAATGAAGAGATCACAGCATAACATACAGCTACGGAAACAAGCAACGTTATCACAGATACCACCCACAATTTCCAACTTTCCTTTGCCCGGTATTTAGTTGGCAACGACAAAACCACAGAATCCGGCTAGATTGGACTATTTTGAGAATCTTGAGTTTTTCATTATTTTTATACTTGGTCCTAGGTCCCATTGCTTAGAAAAAAGGAACACAGGAAGCTCCCTTACAGCGAGTCAGACCATTGGTCCATCTAGCTCAGCATTGTCTACACTGACTGGCAGTGATTTTCCTGGGTTTCAGGTAGAGACACCAGAGATGGTCAACCTTCTGCATGCGACCTTCTGCATGCAAAGCAGATGCTCTACCACTGAGCTATGGCCCTTCCTGTCAAAAAGAGACCCAATGTGAAAGTGGACTTCTACGGAAAGAGAAAATGCGGGTTGATTATGTCTGCGCAATAGTTTGGTATGTGGCAGGGTAATTATCTGATGGCTTCACCCCATGCCCAGGTAGAAGATGAATTCTCTGCCTCCCCACCAACACCACTTTAAGTTAAACTGCTGAAAGATAAGTTTTTACTCTCACATTTTCCTGAACTGTACATAACTTGCTTTCTAATTTGAACAGTAGAAAGTGTGCTGTAGTATTGTTTGTCAACAACACTCAAGGTGCTGCACAGCAACATTAAAACAGACTTTTTCAAACTTGGGGCCCCCAAACACTACTGGACTACAACTCCCATCAGTCCCAGACAGCTTAAGCCAATGTCTAGGGATGATGGACTATGTAGTCAAAACAAAAAACCCTGGCAACCCAAGGTTGGAAGAGACTGCTCTAGATATTGCCTCATTCTGGAGCATTCAGTGGTGGTGGGGATGGCAGTCATCATTCAATATTGTAACCAATTCATTTCTTCTCTCCCTCTATCTCTTAATGGTTGATAATAATAAAAATAGCAGCCATCATAGGAACATGGCAGCCTGCATGGGTGGTGGCAGCAATCGCTCTTTCCCAGCAATGCCCATGAAAAGTGGCAACATCTGGGGCATTCTGGGAAAATAAAGTGGTAGCCATCAGATGGCACTTGCAAAATTCAGGCCTACTGCTTATCCCCAAATGACTGGGTACAAATGAGCTGTTGAAAACAAGCCCAATTGTTACTCATGGGATTAGTGTTGAATGTAGGGCCTCATTTGGTTCAATCTTTCATTCATTACCAAATGACTGTGCGCCCTTATTGAGTCGCATGCCCTACCCATTGCCATCCTTTCCAAGACAAGTTTGGTGGGATGGAGGGAGGTCTACCTGCTCAAGGGCCCGCCAAAAACTGGAGCCGACTGAATGGCAGCATGCATGTATGGACAGAACCAATTTATCCCACGTGCCGCTGGGAAAGGAAGACTGGGCTTGTCTTGTGCGAGTAGAATGGTTGTGGGGACTGGCTGTCTCCAGCATTTGCTATCTCGCCCTGCAGCATTTAAGTTATGCTTTCCATTGGAAGTGATTGTGAAATTTAAAACCTGGATGTGAATGAAACAAATGAATTGCAACTCTTGCCTTTTAAAGGGAGCCTCTGGATTGAAACACCAATAAAGGCTTCATTGTGACCAAGTCTCCTGGCACCAGTGCGATACATAAGCATATAGGAGTTTCACCTCGCCAAAAAGGGAGGGGCAAATCAATACACGGCTTGGTCTGATGACAAAGCTTATTGATTCAAGGTTTGTTAATGGCTCTGCTTATTCTCCTCGGTAAGCAATCAAAGCTTAATAATGTAGGAATGCTGTCTGCTACAGCAAACCAGAACAGGAAGTGTTGGAGGATGGTCTGCATTATGTCTCACTCGGAAAACTGGGAGAAAAAAAAGGATGCCTGGTCTCCTTGTGCTTCCTTGGGGGAAAGTTTGTAGGGCAACCTCCCCTAACCTGGATGCCCGCCAGGTGTTGTTAGACTACAAGTCCCATCAGTCCCACCCAGCATGGTCAACGTTCAGGGATGATGGGAGTTGTAGTCTAGCACCTGGCCACAGTTTCCCCATCCGTGCCCTAATGGAAGGTTGGCCTTCCTCAACGGAACTTAGTGAGTGCCCTTCCACAGTGAGCTCACTCACTGCTCAGGTTACCGGTAGGTCTTTCTCTTGCGCAAATGGCTCTTGCAAATTCTAGTTCAACGTCATCTAGTTCAAGGACGGAGAACGTGTTGCCCTCCAGACAAGCTCACATCCATTCCAGCCAGCATGGCCTATGTCAGGAATCATGGGAGTTGTAGTCTAATGTCTGGGTCTTGAAACAAGATGAGTGAACAGGCATTGAATCCAATGCTTTTTGAATCTGGTGTCTTTTCCTGTTGCTGGGCAGGGTGGCAGAAAAAGGTGGGGAATTTTTAAAAAGTGCCATGTTCAAGCAGAGGCTGGAAAGGAAGTAGTTTTAAAAAACAGCACTGTGGCTTATCTGTCTATCATCTATCTATCTATCTTTCTATCTATCATCTACCTACCTACCTACCTATCATCTATCTCTATATCTATCTATCTATCTATCTATCTATCTATCTATCTATCTATCATCTACCTACCTACCTACCTACCTACCTACCTACCTATCATCTATCTATCTTTATCATCTATCTATCTATCCATCCATCCTCTATCTATCCTCTATCTATCTATCTATCTAATCTATCTATCTATCTATCTATCTTTCCTCTATCTATCTATCATCTACCTACCTACCTATCATCTATCTATCTATCTATCTATCTATCTATCTATCTATCTATCATCTATCTAATCTATCTATCTAATCGATCTATCTCTATCTATCTATCTATCTATCTATCTATCATCTATCTATCATCTATCATCTATCTATCTAATCTATACATATCTATCTATCTATCTATCTATCAATCATCTATCACCTATCATCTATCTATCTATCTGATTCATATACCACCTTTCTGCCATGGCACCTAAGGCGGTTTACAAGTTTAAAACATTGAAACAACTGCGTTGTCTAATATGCAGAGTGACGGAGTCATCTCAGTCCAGCTGGGAGCTGATGATGCATGTCCTCCCTGTTCTGGGCCCCCTCGCTTCTGCTTTCCCTCGGGCCACACAGGTCAGGACAGCCATATGACATCAGGTGATGGGCAGATGGGTATTCCCTCCCCCCAAAAAAACCACCTGGAAGGTTGGAGGTTCTTCACCACTGGACCAGATGAACTCCACGCTCCCTTCCATTGTCATTAAGTTCAGCAGGTGTTAAGACTTCAAAAATTCTATGATAATACAATACTAAATACAATACAATGAAGAATTATCTGGCTCCAATATAGCACAGTCTCGACACCTGTTGAACCTTACGAGAATGTTGCTTTCTAAAATTTATAAACTAATATTAGAATGGCATACAAAAGATGAACAGGTTAAATCGGTTATGATACACTGAGCGAGGGACTTTGGACATAATATACAACTTACAGCATGTGAGAGGTTATGGAACTGGGATTTGAAGTTTACAGCATATTATACTTTGAAAGCATAGCTGCCAAGTTATCCCTTTTTTACAGGGATTTTCCCTTATGCTGAATAGGCTTCCTCGCGAGAAAAGGGAAAACTTGGCAGCTATGTTTGAAAGAAAATTACATTGAAATGATGTACCATTGGTACTTCTAGTAAATTAGCTAAAATATATAAAACAAGGACAAATACATGCTGGAAATGTAAGAAAAAAGAAGGTACCTTCTATCGCTTGTGGTGGACTTGTAAAGTAGTAAAAGAATTTTGGGAAATGATACATAATGAACTGGAAAAAAATGTTTTAAATAACCTTTTCTTTTAAAAAACCCCGAAACTTTCCTTCTAGGAATTCTAGGTACTGTACTGAAATACCAATGGATCAGAAAAGACTATTTATGTATGCCACCACTGCTGCTCGGATGTTACTAGTCCAGAGATGGAAAGAAGACATAGTCCGTACCAGTGAAGAATGGCAAATGAAACTGATGAAGTATGCCAAAATGACTGGAAGAATTAGAAACAAGGAAGACCAAAATTTTAAGAAGGAATGGGGAAAATATGTAATTTACCTTAAAAATCATTGTAAACAATTAAAATTATTAGTAGAATTGGAATGAAACTTGTAGTTCAATGTTGACCGATGGTTGTAATGGAGATTTAACAGATTAGGACAGGCATCCCCAAACTTCAGCCCTCCAGATGTTTTGGACTACAGTTCCCATCTTCCCCGACCACTGGTCCTGTTAGCTAGGGATCATGGGAGTTGTAGGCCAAAACATCTGGAGGGCCGCAGTTTGGGGATGCCTGGATTAGGATTATTAGAGAAGTTGCAGGAGGAAAAAAGTTAACATAAGGACCCACAAAGGGGAGCAAGGAAGTTCAGGGGAATCCTATGGAATTCTCTTTTTATTTTGGTTGTTTGATAATTGCTGGTAAATTTCAAAATTAAGTAAATTTATTTTTATTTTTTAAAAAGAGAATGTTGAAACCCACTTAAAGATTGGTTAGGGTTGTATTTTTTAAAAAAATTGCTGTTAGAATTAAAATCCTGTTCTTGTTTCTCGAAGCAGGAATTCTGCTCCGTTAGTTTTCATTGCGACCGATCTTGTGATTGCAGTCAGAATGCTTTACAATTGACTCTGGCTGCCTTTGACAACTCACTTAATGAGTTTCTGCCTATTACAACTGATTAGATTTCCCCTCCCTTTTTAATTACACAGTTGACTACTTTTAAACATTGTGTTAAAGACTTAAAAGAGCGCTATCTTACTCTTGCTTTCTTATAAATAAGTCCCATTGTGTTCAGTGGGGTTAGCATTACAACCTTAATCGACCTGCTGATGGAAAGAAATGGCCTCACAACAGAAATGACCCAAAATAATTTTGGTATGGAGGACAGCAACACCTTGCCTGACAGTAACATCCCAGAGTCACAGTTCTCTAGTTTACAAGAAATACGTCCTTGTTTCTTTGGCTGCATTCTTCACCAGATCGGACTAGAAATCTCCACTATACTTTGCTATTAGGGGGCTGAAGCTAAAAAAGAAAAGAAAAAAGAAACAATCTTGACCTCACCAAAAAAACATCTATGCCTGAAAAGGTATATTGAACCCTGGGATTCAAGCTCAATGCTATTGAGCCAAATATTCATGCTTAATACTACCATCCTTGGGACCCAGGTGGCGCTGTGGGTTAAACCACTGAGCCTAGGGCTTGCCGATCAGAAGGTCGGCGGTTCGAATCCCTGTGACGGGGTGAGCTTCCGTTGCTCGGTCCCGGCTCCTGCCAACCTAGCAGTTCAAAAGCACGTCAAAATGCAAGTAGATAAATAGGAACTGCTACAGCGGGAAGGTAAACGGCATTTCCATGTGCTGCTCTGGTTTGCCAGAAGCGGCTTTGTCATGCTGGCCACATGACCTGGAAGCTATACGCCGGCTCCCTCGGCCAATAATGCGAGATGAGCGCGCAACCCCAGAGTCGGTAACGACTGGACCTAATGGTCAGGGGTCCCTTTACCTTTACCTTTAATACTACCATCATACAGTTTTATACCAATGCAGGATCCCAGGATGGTATGCAACATTAAAAAACAAACAAAAGCAAAATTAAACTAGTTAAAACTCTACTACTAAGCTATGAGTTCCCTCCCCGCAAAACGCTCACGGATACGCCAAACCTCAGTTCTCGAATGGCTCCTTTTTCGAACGTTTCGGCTCCCGAACACCGAAAACCCGGAAGTAAATGCTCCAGTTTTTTAACGTTTTTCAGAAGCCAAACGTCCAACGCAGCTTCTTGCACTCAAGCAAGCTTGAGTGCAAGAAGCTCTTGCAACCAAACGGAAACTGGAACGGGTTACGTTCGACAACCGAGGTTTGACTGTACTGGGGAGCCATATTTCGTTATGGCTCTACCACGGTGCTAATGTTTCTTCCCCCAAAGTGGGCAGGGGGGGGCATTGTCCTACCTCAACACAATTGTCACAGACGCTGCAATGGGAACAGCGCGGAGGGCGGTAGAAATGGCAGGTGGCGCACCACTTCATCCGTACTTGGATCCCTTTAATCTCCACGTTCTTGTAGAGCGGAGCTCGGAAGTCATCGTCTTTATCCTCGTCTTCGTCTGCTGCTCAAAGGTTTCAACCCCATCCCCAGGAAAGGGGGAGAAAACACATGGTTAGATGGAGGCAGAAGATGGTTAGCGCCAAACCGCTAAAGAGCACAACACAATGTGACATAGAGCAACACAATGGGAATCTGCCTGGTACCAAGTCAGACTATCTAGCTCAGTACGTCCAACACTGCCACTGTTGGGTTTTCCAGAAGAGTAATAATAATAATAATAATAATAATAATAATAATAATAATATATTATTTATACCCCGCCCATCTGGCCAGGTCTCCCCAGCCACTCTGGGTGGCTTCCAACAGAAGAATAAAACACAACAATCTATTAAACATTAAAAGCCTCCCTGAACAGGGCTGCCTTCAGATGTCTTCTAAAAGTCTGGTAGTTGTTTTCCTCTTTGACATCTGTTGGGAGGGCGTTCCACAGGGCAGGCGCCACCACCGAGAAGGCCCTCTGCCTAGTTCCCTGCAACTTGGCTTCTTGCAACGAGGGAACCGCCAGAAGGCCCTCGGTGCTGGACCTCAGTGTCCGGGCAGAATGATGGAGGTGGAGACGCTCCTTCAGTTCTCTCCTAGCCCCGCCTGGAAATGCCAGGGATTGAAACTTGGACCTTCTGCATGCAAAGCAGCTGCTCTAGCACAGCTCTGGCCCTTCACCACTGTCTAGGCAAGAGGATGCAGTCACTGAACTGTAGCCCCACCAGTGACACACACATACAGTGGTACCTTGGTAGTCCAAAGGCTTGGCTCCCAAACCAATCGGCTCCCAAACGGTGCAAACCTGGAAGTAAGTGTTCTGGTTTGCAAACGTTTTTTGGAAGCCGAACTTCCGACATAGCTTCTGCGGCTTCTGATTGCCTGCAGGAACCTCCTGCAGCCAATCAGAAGCTGTGCCTTGGTTTTCAAACGGTTCCAGGAGTCGAAAGGACTCCCGGAACGGATTAAGTTTGACAACCAAGGTAACCACTGTAGTCTGAACATTGGGAACAGAGGGAATGATACATTAAACCCATGTCTAAACTGTATGGTCACATTCACACCATGTATTTCAAGCACATGGCTTCGCCCAAATAATCCTGGGATCATGTGGTTTGTTAAGGGTGCTTCGGTTGCCAGGATTCTTTGGGGGGGGGGGAAGTCATGTGCTTTAAATCTAAGGTGTGGAAGTGGCCAACTGTAGGTGGGGCTCCTCATGTTCTACTTGCAAATAAATAAATAAAAACCCCAGCACATTAAAAATCAGAATATCAGGGGAGAAGGCTAGGCTAACAGAACCCTTCTTCCTCATATCCCATTTTATATATTCAGTGTTTTCTGCTCTTAAAAATATATATATTCCATGGAGTTCCCACCTGCAGTATAAATTTACTTCCCTCGTCTTGGCATCACTAGGAAATCTCAGCAGAGGTAAGGCACTGAATAAAGCCTAAACCCCAGAGAAACAAACATCAGCAGCAATTGCACGAAAGGTTCCTGAGAAGGAGGGAACAAGCTGCCAGTTTCATGACTTGAAAGGACAGACACTTCAAAAGAAAGAGGCTAAGCTATCCAGACAAGAATCTGCATAGTGTTTACCAGCACATCTCCCATCAAAGGTGATAAAAGCTGACATGTTGCATGAGTTGAAGCCAGACACGCACGCAAACACACACACACACACACACACACACACACACACACACACCTGACAAGAGCATTCATTGCTGTTCAGAACGGCAATCCATTGCAAATAAACAATGAACGATCCTATTTGGGATACGGGCGACTAACACATCTAAACAACAACAACAACAACAACAACAACAACAACAACAACAACAATTCCAATATACTAGAGATGGTGAATCTGTGCCCTTCTAGATGTTATTGAATTACAACTCCCATCCACCCGTCCCTGCTATTTACTAATAGTAAACTCACTCTCTGTTTATAGAACATGACTTGTTTATAGAATTGCACCATCCAGGAGGGAGGTATCAACATGTTCAGAGGAACCCCCAAAGGTTACAGAAGTCCAACAATTTGGGTGGTGGTGGGTGAAACCTAAGTGGAAGCAAACCCACCCCACACAGTTTTAATGTTTGCTGCTGTACTGTTTTTAATATTCGGTTGGAAGCCGCCCAGAGTGGCTGGGGAAACCCAGCCAGATGGGCGGGGTATAAATAATAAATTGTTATTATTATTATATAATGAGGACTGCGCATGCTCAATAGCAACAGAACACAGAGTATCTGTTGCAGGAGGCAAGGGCGGGGGGGGGGGACAAGACTGGTGATCGTAGAGAGGATGCAACTGGGCACAGCTGGCTGGCTAGAACTCTGAACCAGGAGTACTCCACGCTGCAGACTAAGGCTGTATAATCAGATAACTAATTTTCCTATTAGGGGTATTAATAGTGTGTGTGTGGGGGGGGTAAAAGCTGGTTGTGCCATTTTGTAGGGTGCATCTGTTTGTTTGCCTTCATTCCTTCCTGCCCATATTTCCCCCGAGCCACCCGCCCTCATCCTGTCCAGGTTTACCTCGTGGGAAAACCCCAGGGTCCATGAAGGTTGCCATGCTGAAGTTTGCGAGTACAAACAGGAACACGAGCCCATTGTATAGAGGGATGGCTGGAGAGACGGCTCTTGTTAACCAGGGGCACCTGCACACAAAGAGAAAAGCGGGGTTGGAATTATTCTTTGTTTGCCGAACGATTCGCCTTGTCAGTGTCTCCCACCCCAGAGCATCTCAACCGGAATACATTTTAATACAGCATTCCCCAAAGGCAAAAGTAGGAGTTGTTCTTGGCATCTGTCCATCTCGAGAGAGAGTGGAGTTTGAAGTCAAATCGCTGGAGAATCGCAGCGCCTGCTGTGGTTGCAGAGAGTGGTAACTTGCAACTGCTGCCTCATGCATTGTTTTCCTGCAAGCCTGGGCAGCGTGTATGGAGGTCCTGGGTTGCTCAGACGACAAGACCCCCCCCTCCTCAGCCTTGCTGGTGTGGTTCAAAGGATGTGGAAGCGCAACCCATCAGGGGAGGGTATATAAGCTGGGGCGGGGGGGTCTTGCTGTCGCTGCAACTGCTCTGCAAGGCACAGATCTGTGGAGGACAGTGCCTAGAAACATGCGTGTGCATGTGCATTCAGAGCACGTTCAGAGTTGATCTAAGTGCCTCCTCATCAATAAAGACTTAACTATCAAACATGTGCCTTCCTTAGCTGAGGTGTGCCAGGACACCACTGCAAATCCAGTCCATTCATGCTTGGTTGCAACTCCATCATGGGCAGCTGCAGTTTCAACTTTTTCCCCGTGCAACCCTGGCTTGATTTCAAGATGCAAGAATAATCTTGATTCTTCTCCTGCAGTTGTGGCTTGAATTCCATGCTTTTTAAATTTGGCTTCTTTTTCTGACCGCGCGCAAGGGGGCTGAAGAAGGTGCCAAAATAAAAAATGTGCGAGTTCAAACTGCAATTGCAAAGGAAGAATCGGGAGCATGTTTAGAGTGTGCTCCCGGCTCTCCCTTTGTGGCCACTGCTTGAACATTTCCCGTGTCTAATGTCGTTATGATGGAAAGGTGTTCATGATTTGCCCAAAACGACCTGGCAAGTCAACCTTCGACAACTGGTGGCCTACCTCTTTAGACTCTGCAGCTAATGTGAAATTACCCAGTGAAAATTATTAGGCTATTTTTCAATAGGAAATTAGTGCCACCAACTCCATCATGGAAGGAAACCTACAACCATAAACAAATCTGTTCATTTACTAGAGTTGCATATTTGAAGAAGTTCACTGAAGTTTAAAGAAAGGACACTAAATCATCGTAAGCATTCGCCAGAGGTTTTTCGTCTCCACCCTATCACTGTTCCTTCTGTAATTTGTTTTCTGGATTTCATTCTCTTTCCATTTTTTTTTATAGTGTATAAACTGTGCTATGAGGAAAGAAAAGAAACTGCTGCAGGAGTTTTGAGATAAGCAGTTGTGAATGAAATTCCCAGCTTAAATGCAAACGGTAAGATAGGAATACTGTATATTCTCAGGTAAAGCTCTGTCATGTCATTCGGCTGCATGAGGGATGGGGAAACTGCAGCCCTCCAGATGTTGATGGACTAAAGCTCCCATCATTTGTGGCCACTGGCCATACTCCCAACTGATGGAAGTAGGACTCCAGCAACACCTGGAAGGTATGGGTACCCCCATCCCTGCTTTAAAATGCAATCAAGAATAAAGCTTTTTCAAAAAGCCCACTATAGCTGAGCAGCACAGAGCACACTTTGCATGCTGAAGGTATTGAGTTCAATGCTTCACATCTTCAGTTTTATTTATTTACTTATTTGTAAAGGATCTCAGGTACTAGATGTTGTGCAAAAACACTGTTGCTTCCAAACAGTGAAGACATTAACTGGACCACAGGGAGGGAAGATATTTGTCTCTGTATAAGGTGCCTTTTGCCCATCTGGCTGATGGGAATTGTAGCCCAGAACATCTGGAGGGCACCAGGTTGGTGAAGCCTGGTATAAAGTATGTTTTTAAGTCTCTAAACCAGGCATCCCCAAACTGCGGCCCTCCAGATATTTTGGACTACAATTCCCATCATCCCTGACCACTGTTCCTGTTGGCTAGGGATCATGGGAGTTGTAGGCCAAAACATCTGGAGGGCCGCAGTTTGGGGGTGCCTGCTCTAAACCTTCATTTAGGAAGTCCGTGAAGAGCTAGTGTTCTAGATTTGCCCACAAGTCAAATCTAGACATGTGGGGCAATGTTTTTGCCCTATTCACATATAAAGCAGGGGGGGGGGTGTTGCACTTTTACACAAAATGGTGTGCATGGGGAGGAAAGCAATACCCAACCCTCTCCCCATACCTCACCTGCCCCCTTATAACTTTTAAGCATTTCTCCTCTGGCCTGGTTCTATTACTTCAAAACCAAAAAAGGCACCCTCTGTCCTCTGTCAGCAGCCAAGAGCGGAAGGGTCACTGGGAGGCTACACCTCCTTGCCTCTGGCCGTGAACATCATGGCATGGGGAGGGAGGCCAGCCTGGCGCTATCCATTGAAAAGAGAGCTGCTTCAATTCTTGTTTTCCTCTCCCCTCCTCATTCCCTTTCCCTTTTGTATCGTGCCTGTTTGATTGTGAGTCCAAAGCCAGGCGCTGTCTTATCTCTTGATGTGTGTGCAGCTTAAAAAGAAATTAGGAGCTTTGCGGATGTTTTTGATTTTGAAAATGATAATAATAATAATACTGGCAGTGAGAAAAATGCTTAACAAGCTTCTGTTTTGTTTAAAAAGCAGACTTCTCCACCACCACCACCCCACTTTATATGTGAACAGGATAAACTTTTGGTTAACACATAGGTGATTGCCTTGCACATCTAGTTTGGGCCAAAGCCACTTGGTTGTATGAATCTACCTACCATGCCTGGTAGACCAGCTGTAACACGCTTTGATTAACAAAGGGTTTCCCTGAAATACTTTGGTACAAATTGTTCTTGTGTGATGCAAACTAGATGATGTGATTCCCTTCCTCCCACGCCCACAGAACGGGTAACATTTTAAACAAATCTTAATAATATTATTACAAATTGCACAGAAATGCCAAAAAGAAAAAGTCTCTGAAAGCAGAAACGAAAGGGAGTTTCAATTAAGTTAATTGCAAATCACTAGTCTATGACATCGCCAGTTCCTTGACATTATGCTGAGTAAATGCATTGTTCCAAAAAACAAACAAACAATTCCCAGTCACAAACAAATACTTGCCTTGCCCTTAAATTGCTTTCACGAGCATGGATTATCGCAGTCATTTTATGCAAGATCCTAGCAAGCTAAGCCTTCTGCAACCTCTCCCTCTTGGTTGGATTTCTCCATGAGTTCCAGTTTTTGGCAATAAGCTTATTTGCAGTTATCAACACCCCTGGAAAGATCCTATAGCATCTTTCGGATTATTTTGAGAGACAAAAACAATAGGCTTTCCTAGTACTGTACTTCTTGAATGGTTCTTCCCCTTGAAATCTGAAAGGTTTTAATCCCTTTGAACAGCCACCTATTGTTCCTATTGCTTGCAAGGCTAGATTTGAATTGCCGGAGTATCATTGCTGAGCCATACATCTTTTGAGCAGGTGTGTAGTACCTACTGCCAAACCAAACTGGGCCCCACATTTAACCACCCCATTTACAAGGAAGCAAAATGGTTTTATAAGGTATTTGGTGATTATTATTTTTTAAGGAGAAGTAAAAGTTCAGGGGTGGGAGGTGTACATAAAACAGCCTATGCATCGTTCCTCTTAATGGGCAATGACTGGAACCTGCCATTTTGTCCCCAAAATGCCTTTCTGAGTGTCATGGCGACTTGTTGTGTTGGGAGGGGGCATTCTGGGAGGTGGAGGAGGATGACAGCTACCAACTGCTGACTGCCAAAAGGATTGTTGCTGCTACTGCTGGTGCAAAGACAAAAGACAAACAAAAGTGGGCGATTTCACCTCTGAAATACACCACATTCGGTGCTACAAATGTTCCTAAATTATGCACATGCATGCATACTGCTAGTCTTACAGGTATTTTTACATAGGAACATAAGGCCATTTCTAATGTTCTCTGCCTGCTAGCACAAGCCCCTGCCCCACCTCAAAACGCACACGCACAAAATCTGCAGAAGCAGCAAGAAGTACACACCTGAAATGTTCTAAGTGTTGCAGGGAGATTAAAAGAAAATAAATCCCTGCCTGCAGGCTCACAAAAGGAAAAAGGAATGAGGACTTCAGAGGAAAGTAGGAATTAGAGCAGAGTGTCCTTTCTGGGTGGAACGGAGGGGTGGCAAACTCCCTATAGCTGCTCCTTCTCTGAACTGAATGCAGGTAGGCTATTTATTTATGTATTTATTTATCAATGTGAAAGCATTTATAAAGTGCTTAATATTAAAAAAAAATCTCTGGGGGGTGTACCATATCAAAACAAACAATACGATTAAAATAAAAACACAATGTACAACACAAGCATATTATGCCTGTTTTGGGGTCACTGCCCTACGACACCCCTGCAGGGCAAGGTGCCAAGAGAGGAATTTCCCGAGCTAAGGCATGGGTAGGCAAACTAAGGCCCGGGGGCCAGATCCAGCCCAATCACCTTCTCAATCCGGCCAGCGGACGGTCCGGGAATCAGCGTATTTTTACATGAGTAGAATGTGTGCTTTTATTTAAAATGCATCTCTGGGTTATTTGTGGGCCATAGGAATTGGTTCTCTCGCCCCGCCCCTCAAAATATAGTCCGGCCCCCACAAGGTCTGAGGACAGTGGAACGGCCTCCTGCTGAAAAAGTTTGCTGACTTCCGAGCTAAGGGATCTCACAGGTCCCTCTCTCTACAGGAGCAAGCGGTCTTTTGGGTAACCTGGTCCCAAGCTGTTCAGGACTTTATATGTTAACAACAAGACTTTGAACAAGACCTGGCACCTGATCATCAACCATTGCAGTTCCCTTAGCATACATGTAATATGTGCGCATCCTGATGACCTCAACAAAAGGATCATGGAAGTAAACTTCCTGCAGTTGTTCCTTTACTGGCCAATGGAAAGGGTCGGGTTGGTCTCCCTTGCCCAGGATGTTGTTCGTCCTCTGAACTAGGAGATAGAGGATGTCAACAACTCCTAGATCTCTGGGCTTGCGGCAGAGGTTAGCTCCATAGTCTGAGGTAGGGTAGGCAGACAGTGTTGCATAGCGGTTAGGGTACTGAACTAGGACCTGGAAGACCAAGGTTCAAATCCCAACTCAGAAATGAAGCTCACTGGGCGACCTTGCAGTCTAACCTACCTCACAGGGTTATTGTGAGGATAAAAAATAGGGAAGAAGTGAAAACGATTATTCCACTTCTAGGTCCTTGATGAAAAGATGAGATATAAACACAAAAACAAATAAACTAACATGGGCACACAATAAACCCTCCTTCCAGGCACCAAATTGGATTTTTCTTTCCTCCCCCACCTGGAAGTTTTCTAGCAACTGTATTTACTAAATGCAGTCCCATGTTCTGTTTATTTTAGTCTGTGGCTTCGGCACCCTTCAGCACAGTGTTTCTCTCTCTCTCTCTCTCTCTCTCTCTCTCTCTCTCTCTCTCTCTCTCTCTCTCTCTCTCTCTCTCTCTCTCTCTCTCTCCCAACCTCCTTTCCTCCAGGAAATGTCACAAGTGACTGCCTGTTAAAACCTGATTTCTCCCACTCATTTGGCAGAGCAAACTTCAAAAGGCTGGCTGGCTGTACAGAGAAAGGAAGCTTTGTTTTGGTTAACATGCTTCCTCAACCAACTAGGAATTTTGATGTGGAGACAGGAGCATTCGGACATTATTTTTCAACCTGTACCCTCCTTCGGAGAGCTTTCTCAGTTCACTCTGGAGGGATAACTTTAGTGGGAGAGCAAATCTTATCAATTGCTTGTATTGTTCCACTCAGCCGCCGCCAACTCAGTGCCCACCAGATGTTTTGGGCTGCATCTCCCATCAGCCCCAGCCAGCAAGTCCTGACCATAGCTGCCAAGTCTCCCGTATTCCCCGGGAAACCCCCGTTTTTCCAGCTGTTCCCAGCCGAAAAAAACGGATTTTTTTTTGTTTTCCCCCGGTTTGTTCTGGTGTGACGGCCATTTTGGAACTGGCCAGAGCAGCATCAAAAGTTGCTTCTGAGCATGCTCCGCCCAGTTCCAAAATGGCGGCAGCACTACTTCCGGTCTGCTACTTCCGGTCCAATCCCTTATTTTTCCGTCAGGAACTTGGCAGGTATGGTCCTGACATCCAGCTTGGCTTTGGGGAGGCCCCACCAGGCACCTCAACCCACAAGCCTAATTGCAACTACAGTGAATGGCCTTGGAGAAGCCAGAGGTTAACTGCCAGGAGAGCATAGCAAGGGATTTCAAGGTGGGTTTCTTATCTGCATAGCTGCAGCTCACCTGGCATGACTGCCGCCTCAAGCCTCCCAAACTCCCACAGAAGCTATTTCATTCTTCACACTGCTGCACCGGCAATGCTAATTCCTTATAAACACAACACACACACACACACACACACACACACACACACACACACACACACACACACCACAATGAAGCAAAGGCTGGCTGGCCAAAAACAGCAGGGCATTCAGCTATGCTTAATTCTGGTAACCAACAAAGATATAAGAAATGGTAGTTAAATCAAAGCAAGATTAGAGGAAATTAAGAGAAGGGAAGCGATGCATGAATAGTGGGGAGTCATAGAATCATAGGGTTGGAAAAGACCACAAGGGCCATCCAGTCCAACCCCCTGCCAAGCAGGAAACACCATCAAAGCATTCTTGACATATGCCTGTCAAGCCTCTGCTTAAATTCGGAGAAATGTTGAAGGGTATGTATGTTTGTATGTCTACATCCTAATGATGGTAATGATTGGTCCCTTCCAAATGAACCCTGTGGTTTTGAGTTCTAACACTACCACCAACTTTACATGGGAAATCTCCATGCACCCATCCTTTAGATTCAACATTTGCAAAGTGGGCTAACAAATTTTGAATCTAAAGGATGGGTGCATGGAGATTTCCCACGTAAAGTTGCGGTTGCGTTGGGAGATCAATCTAATTAATACAAAGCATAACACACTCGGGAGTGTTGCTTGTATCCTTAATTCCTTTTGAAATTCCTGTTTTACATAAACCCATTACCATATTTAGATATGATTTAGGGAGGACTGGCCTAGAAAATGACGGGAGGAAAGTGTTGAGAGTCAATTAAACAAGATTTGGCAAACAATAGGGAAGCCATTTATTTATATTCTTTCTCTTTCTACCACATTTTGAAGGGTGTTTGTGTTGTGTTAGAAACTGAAATTTCACCCTTACATTTAATGAAATGAATGCTAACATTTGTGCTTCTCAGGAAACACATTGGGGACTTTGTCTCTGTAAGCTGAACCAATCTGGCTTTGAAACAGGAAATCATATCTAGCATTTGGGCTCTGTTGGTAAAAAGAAATAATTTAAAAAAAAAAACAACCCACAGCCTGTCTCAGCTTTTTGCTTTGAATGAAAACTGCCCTATAGGAAATGAAAATTGGGTAGTGAGGTGCACCAACACCCAGCAGCCTCATGACTTTTGCTGATCCCTACCCAGTCCTCTGGGACGCAGGTGGCGCGGTGGGTTAAACCACAGAGCCTAGGGCTTGCCGATCAGAAGGTCGGCGGTTCGAATCCCCGTGATGGGGTGAGCTCCCGTTGCTTGGTCCCAGCTCCTGCCAACCTAGCAGTTCGAAAGCACGTCAAAATGCAAGTAGATAAATAGGAACCGCTACAGCGGGAAGGTAAACGGTGTTTCCGTGTGCTGCTCTGGTTTGCCAGAAGCGGCTTTGTCATGCTGGCCACATGACCTGGAAGCTGTATGCCGGCTCCCTCGGCCAATAATATGAGATGAGCGCCACAACCCCAGAGTCGGTCACGACTGGCAGGGTGGATAAAAATCAATGATTTAAAAATAAATAAATCAAAAAATCGGATTTGTTTTATTAAAATCGATTTTTTTGATTTAAATTGGATTTTTTTTAAAATAAAATGCTTTTTGAGGAAAATATATTACCATCCAAAGGTTATTCCATCATGAAATAAAGATTAGTTTTTTTAATTATGTAGAATAAGGTTGTATATGTTGAATTTTTTGGGTAAATAAATTCCATTAATCCATTCACAACGTCATGCTCTTCCAGAGGTTTTTGTAAGATTATTGGGCAGTTTCTCTGCCTACAAGATATTATCACAGATGCTTGGTTTACTTTTGCAGTTCTCAAAACTGAATTTGACTCAACAGAGATCACATGCCTCTTCTTCACAGCAAAAATGTTATAACATGAACAGAGTTGAGAAAAAGACCTTAATCCTATTGTTCTACAAACCTATGAATACAGAATCAACCCCTTCAGTGCTACGTTTCAAGAAGTTCAGTGAATAGAATAGAAACAATATTTTTCTGATTGTTTGGAGTGGACAGTATTTAAGTTTTTCATGTGTAGGCTGGGCTGACAGTCTAAGTTTCTTAAAATATATATATTTTGTTTTTGTTTAGCCAAATTAGTGAACAAACATGGATGTTTGTTTAAGCAAATAACATATGCTGTAATGTTATTGTTTCAGTTGAATAAATCTATTTAAGTTGTTATTAATAAGGTAATGATTATTTTTCTCCTTCCTAAGTACAACAGTAAAGTTGTCCAAATATGAATGATTAACCTATTAAACTGGGGATAAAAAACTAATATGAAAAGTTGTTATTCTAAACATCTTCATCTACTTGCATATTAAAGTTATACCAGCAAGAATTAGTCTTTATGTAGAAAACTATGATTTAAATCAAGCCTTACTGACTAGTGATTTAAATCATGATTTAAATCGTGATTTAAATCAGTTTGATTTAAATCAAATCCACCCTGACGACTGGACCTAATGGTCAGGGGTCCCTTAACCTTTACCCAGTCCTCACCCCACTTGGCAAAAAACAAAAAGGTTTATAACCTTCTGGTGCTTTGAGTGGCACCAGGTAACCAGATCCCATTTTAATTTTGCACAGTGACCTGCCCTCCCCCGTGGGTGGGGTTGGGGGTAGGGTTGCCACCTTTGGTCAGGCAAAACACAGGACAGGTCAGGCTAAATAAAGGACAGGTTGGGGGTGGGGACTGGGGGGCGCACACACTCCCGTGACAACAAAACCTCCCCCTGATGGTTTCTGCTTCCACACAGCAGCAGAAAAAAGCCTGTTTTCGGGCCACCACCCTATAATACAGTGGTACTTTGGTTTACGACAGGGGTAGGCAACCTAAGGCCCATGGGCCGGATGTTAAGTTGTGGGTGAGCAGCAGACAACACAGCAATTCTCCAAACAGCTCTTTATTTGAGTCAGAACAGACAGAACTGAACTCAACTGAATTGAAGTGCTGAGCCAGCCTGCTTTTAGAGGCTGGCTCAAACAGTGTAACAAAACAAAATACAGTAGTACCTCGGGTTACGAACACGATCCGTTCCGGACCGCGGTTCGTAACCCGAAAAGATCGCAAACCGAGCGCCGCTTCTGCGCATGCGTGATTTTCGCGATTTTCACGCTTCTGCGCATGCACAAAGCGTGTGCGCCGCTTCTGCGCATGCACGGGACGCATGCGCGCAGAAAACACTTCCGGGTTTGCGGAGTTCGTAACCCGAAGTGTTCACAACCCGAGCGGGTCGTAAACCGAGGTACGACTGTAAAAAAATTCCTTCAGTAGCACCTTAAAGACCAACAAAGTTTTTATTTTGGTATGAGCTTTCGTGTGCATGCACACTTCAACAGATGTAATTTCGTGCATGCACACGAAAGCTCATACCAAAATAAAAACTTAGTTGGTCTTTAAGGTGCTACAGTACTGAAGGAATTTTTTTATTTTGTTTCGACTCAGACCAACACGGCTACCTACCTGTAACTAGTGTAACCAAACATCATTCAAAATTCCGTCCTAAAGTTCCCTCCTAAAACAACTGCCTCGGACCTGAGGGAGAACTATATACAGTATAGTGACTTCAATACATAACACCGGATGCAGCCTAATCGCCTTCTCTATCCGGCCCACGGACGGTCCGGGAATCAGTGTGTTTTTACATGAGTAAAATGTGTCCTTTCATTTAAAATGCATCTCTGGGTTCTTTGTGAGGCATAGGAATTTGTTCTTTTTTCTCTGTTCAAAACATAGTCCAGCCACCACATGATCTGAGGGACGGTGGACCGGCCCACGGCTGAAAAAGGTTGCTGACCCCTGGTTTATGAACTTAATCCGTTCTGGAAGTCCGTTCTTAAACCAAAGCGTTCTTAAACCAAGGCGTGCTTTCCCATAGCAGCGGGGGACTCAATTTACAAATGGAACACTCTCAACAAGAAGCGAAACATGTTCTTATTCCAAGGCAAAGTTCACAAACCAAAACACCTACTTCTGGGTTTGCAACGTTCTTAATCCAAGATGTTCATAAACTAAGCTGTTCTTAAACCAAGGTACCACTTTATTCTATACGGTGGTGTTGGATTAGAGGGTAATCAGATGTAGGGTGTGTGTGTGTGTGTGTGTGTGTGTGTGTGCACATGTGCAATTCACCATCCAGCTATAGATAAATGCACAGAGCCTGGTTCGGCAGGGAGTCTATGCGTAATACAACTGCCTACGACCTTCTCACTGTTTCCTTTTAAATGGCCGATTCAATGCCCTGAAGGCTGAAAGCATTTTCTATAAAGGTAGGTTGAAAGCAAAGGCAATGTCAGTTCATTGTTAACGCTGATTCGACAGTGTGTAGGCCGAATTAGACTATATCAAAGTAAAAATATAAGTCACACCCATTAGCAGAAAACTTGCTGAATGCAGTTATCTGTTACTAAAGGTTGTTGTTGTAATTGTTCGTTGTTATTTTTAAAGAGCAGGTGAGGTGGAGCAAAGTACCTTTCAGGAAAAGGCAGCTAGATGCCCCATCCCCTGAGGTTCAACTCTAACCAATTTAACCCTGTTTAATTATTCAAATCAGCTGGGCTGAATAGAAATTCGCTGCAGTTTAATAAGATACGATGGGTTTCGGTGGAGACCTGGACCCTTTCCAAATACTAGTGATGTGCACTCAGTATGCTGCAGATCGGGTAAGGCGAATCGATTAAAAACGCAAGAGAAGAGAGCTGCTCTTAGTAAGGAAAGTCTGATCAGAGCTCTGCCTCAATTCCAAGTAGAAACCGCACACAAAAGAAAGCTTCTCAACAATGCAACTGCTGAGTGCAACAGACTGGTCTTCAATCCCATTGTTTTAAATGACATCCCATCTTAGAATATCACTTCCTACTACGCAATATTGCACTGGCAATTTTACTTCTCCTGCATAGCAACCTATGTGTATAAAAACCAGCCTCCTTCAACCTGGCGCCCTCCAGATGTTATATATACTACAACTCACAGCAGCCAAAACTAGCAACACCCTAGCAGCTTACAAGGCAATAACAGGAAAAGGTCGTTCTCTTTCTCTCTCTTTAAAGCAATTAATTGAGTGGGAGGGTAGCTCCAGACATGACCTGCATGTTTATTTCAGCCAGAGCTTTGCTGGACAGCTTGCCCAGCT
This sequence comes from Zootoca vivipara, assembly GCF_965207765.1. Lineage (NCBI taxonomy): Eukaryota > Metazoa > Chordata > Lepidosauria > Squamata > Lacertidae > Zootoca > Zootoca vivipara. The sequence goes on from NC_142599.1 coordinate 11,381,544, forward strand.
ATTCCCAATAACCAGGATGGATAAAAATCAATGATTTTTTTTAAAAAAAAGTAATTGGATTTTTTTAAAATTTAAATTGGATTTTTTAAAATTCAAATCAGATTTTTTAAAATTTAAATCGGATTTGTAAAATAAAATGTTTTTAGAAGAAAAATCTTTCTAAAGATAGTTTTCTATTTAAGTTACTTTATTGTCCCAAAACAGTGTGCATGCACACGGAAGCTCATACCAATGACAAACTTAGTTGGTCTCTAAGGTGCTACTTGAAGGATTTTTTTTTAAAAAAAATTGTCCAAAGGCTATTCATCAGGAAATAAGGATTTGTTTTAAGTTTTTCATATGTGCTAAAACTCAGTCTAAGTTGGTTTTTTTTAAAAGAGTTTAACCACATCAATTAACAAACATGGATACATATGCTATAAAGCTATCGTTTCAGTTAAATAGTTTAAATTGTTATTAAGGAAATTATTACTATTTTCCTTCCAATCAAGTACAGCAGAAAAGTTGTCAAATATAAACAGTTAATTTATTAAAGCTCACAATAATTTCATAATTATCTGTCAATGTATTTCTAATAGTATAAACAAATCGGTAATTTTTGATATAACTGTAAAAACTACTCTGAAAATTTATTATTCCAAAAATATGAAGATTATACCAGCAAGAATGAGTATTTCTGTAAAAAAAAAAAAGATTTAAATCAAGTGATTTAATTCAAGTCTTACTGACTAGTGATTTAAATCAAATCCACCCTGCCAATAACTGTGTGTTTTTAGAAAGAACGACTGGTATCAAACCTTCACCGGGTGCTGACATAGCCTGTTTCTGCTATGAAATCATTTGCCTCCTTCACAGTTGTGGGTTCCCCCAGCTGCTGGATCCCAGAACTATTCGCCTGAAGTTTGGCCCTCATGGTGGCCCTGCTACTGGGGGAGTCCTACCATAGCTTATGAACTATTCAAAATATACATCAGCACCATAGCTGCCAAGTACCCCGTTTTCCCCGGAAAACCCCCATATTTTCTTACCGTTTCCCGCAGGAATACCCCGTATTCCCCCGGATTACGGAGCTCCTGCTGGCGGCCATGTTCTTCTGGTGCCGCGCCGGCACCAGAAGTTGCTTCTACGCACTTCCAGATATGCGTAGAAGCGACTTCCGATGCCGCTCTGCCCATTTTCAAAATGTATGCAGCACCAGAAGTCGCTTCTATGCACTTCCGGACATGCGTAGAAGTGACTTCTGGCTCTGCAGACATTTTGGAAATGGGCACAGCGGCATCGGAAGCTGCTTCTACACATGCCCGAAAGTGCATAGAAGCGACTTCTGGTGCATAGAAGCGACTTCTGGTGCTATGATCAGCACTGTATATTTGAAGTTCGTCAACCTAAAAGTTAAAAGCGAGGATCTCTGCCAAAACTCTTCTGGAAGAGAGCATGGGACTAGGGGCGCAAAATGGGGCCTCATCTCAGTGCCCAAGCACATCCATTGATGCGGCAGTCAATGCAGCCCTCCATTCCCCATGCTGTGATTTGACTTCCTGGCACCTGGGATGGAACATGACTTCTGAAGAATTGCAACTCACACTAAAAAAAATTAACGCAGCATCTCCAAAAGGCGGCAATGCAGAGACATGCTTTTTTCAGGGTTAAGTACAGTCATACCTCGGGTTACAGCTGCTTCAGGTTGTGTCCTGTGCCGAACCCGGAAGTACCTGAATGAGTTACTTCTGGGTTTCGGTGCGCGCGCATGTGCAGACACACTAAATTGTGGTTTGCACATGCGGCGAATCGCGAGTGATGCGGTTTGCGAACACTGTGGGTTGCGAACATACCTCCTGCACGGATCACATTCGCGACCCGAGCATCCACTATATCCGAAAATAGGGGTGCTGCTACTAGTAAACATGTACAGCTGGAGCATATTGAGCCAGACAGGAACCCTTGGCTTTCTTTTTATTTATTTTTATTTTTTTAAAAAAATATTTACAATATAGTCCACTACAACTCATACATACATACATACAAACAAACAAACCCACCACCATAGACAATTTAATTATCAAAATTAAACTCCTATCCCCTTACAGAAAGAAAACATAACATAAAAATAAAAGACTTCCTTTATCCTGTAAATGACCTCATTTACTTCTTGTGTACTGTTTCTTTTATATGTGATTATTACAATTTTTCCTAATTATGACTTAAAAAACCATAAAATCTCCTATAGAAAGTAATCGCCCCAGGTAATTTTTTGGGGCACTGTTTGGTAAAGTATTCTCTGCATTCCCCCCATTCTTTTTGGAATTCTTGTTGGAATTCTTTTTAGGAACCCTTGGCTTTCTGTCAAGCTATCCTATTAAACCTTTCATGGTGCAAGGTACGTAGTTAAATGTGCAAGTTTTGCAGGTTCCCCTGCTCCGTTGGCTGACTCTTAATTGCTACTTTAGCAGTGTTATGAAAAAGGAAAGTGAGAATGTGGCAAATATCTATTTTCACTGTTTGCGTTTTAAGCCGCTGAGACGATTCGAAATTCTTGCATCTGTAACCAACTTTGTTGTCGTATCTATTACATCAGCTGCGGTTGGCAGGCAATGCAGGCGGGGCAGTGGGGGCACACCCAGATTCCCAATGCTGAAGAAGAAGAGGAAGAGGAGGAGGAGGAGGAGTTTGGACTTGATATCCCACCTTTCACTCCCCTTAAGGAGTCTCAAAGCGGCTAACAATCTCCTTTCCCTTCCTCCTCCACAACAAACACTCTGTGAGGTGAGTGAGGCTGAGAGACTTCAGAGAAGTGTGACTAGCCAAAGGTCACCCAGCAGCTGCATGTGGAGGAGCAGGGAATTGAACCAGGTTCACCAGATTATGAGTCCGCCGCTTTTAACCACTACACCACGCTGGCTCTCCAGTGCAGGGCAGCAGAGGTGGCAGAGTCAATCTGACAGTCCTGTCACTGCGCTGGCACCTCCTTGAGCTCCCCACACCTCTCTGCTCTCAGTAGGCGGCAGCCAGTAAGCCAATGAACTCATGAGAGTATCTCAAACAACCGCAAGCTCCTACCTACACCAACATACAGCAGTTCAGTAGCAACATTTAATGTGTTTCACACTCTCCATGGTCCAAAAATGACACTGAGCAGGCATGTGGATTTATTAATAAGGCATTCTTATCACAAAGCAAAGGGCGGGGAGGAAACGAGGCTAGCGGGTCTCCCTGGGATTCGGGGAAATAATATATTCTGGAGGGAAGTAATTATAATTACACATGCTGCTGATCACAGAGAAAATCAGGAGCTTCAAGAGAGTGGATTACAATGCAAAGTCTGCAGCGAAAGAGTTTAACAAAGCTAAACTAAACAGATTTATTTTTGCTCACTGTAACTGATCTCTGAATAGAGAATGCACTTTAGTTAATTTAAACCAAATTGCTTGATTACCAGTAGGGAAACTGGGGTACGAAAAACTAGGGCACTCACCCTTTGTGTCACAGCTGGCATTGCCAGGCACTTGACAAAGCCCAGGTTTAAGCAGGGGATACACGGCCAACCCTGGAGCCCTATGTCCCAGCTGCTGTTCCTTGTAGCCAACGAAGGCTGGTCTGCTTGGGTAAATGGAGCGCTGGCCCATTAATCTCAGTCCAGAAGTGGGTTTAGGGGAGCATGACCGGTTCAGTCACACTGGGATTGGGGAGCCTCCGGGCACCGCAACCAGGGCTCCCCCCTCCAGCCAGAACTCAGTTCCAGCACCTCTCAAGTGGGCGCCATTGCCATTATAAGAGAACATAGGAGCATACCTGCCAAGTTGCTGTCAGAGAAATAAGGGACCGGGCCGGAAATAGCAGACCGGAAGTAGCGCTGCCACCATTTTGGAACTGGGCGGAGCATGCTCAGAAGTGACTTTTGATGCTGCTTTGCCCAGTTCCAAAATGGCCACCGTGCCAGAAGTCGCACTGCAGCCATTTTGAAATTGGGCAGAGCAGCATCAAAAGTCGCTTCTGTGCATGCTCCGCCCAGTTCCAAAATGGCCACCGCGCCAGAATAAACCGGGGAAAAACAAAAAAATCCATTTTTTCAGCTAGGAACAGCTGGAAAAATTGGTATTTCCCGGGGGAAACGGGAGACTTGGCAGCTATGCATGGTGAGTTCTGGCACCTCTTTTTCTAGAAAAATAGCACTGGCCACAACTATGATGTAGAATGGAAGGCAAGAAACGGGGCCCCCGAATTTTGGTGGTGCAAGGGGGGCACCGCTGAGACCCCAAGCTCCACACTGACTGCCTTCTTAACAACAGTGTTGGCATTGGCTGAGTTTCCTCCTTCTTAGTCTCAGTGTTGCCCCTTGTAGAATTCAGCAGGGAAAAGAATGGGGATAAAACTGGAATTAGCTGGCTTCATTGCCATTAGTTCTGGCTTCTCCTACTGTTGGATCTTCCTTCTTCCCCACCAGCCCCAGTGAACCCCACCCAAGACTAGTTCTCACCGGTCATAGTTATCACGGACTGTTCACCTGCATTCTCTGAGTGAGCGAGATGGGAGAGGAGGAAGGAGAGGGAGCTCACTATGCTGCCGCCCCCTACCCCCAGATGGGGCACATGGGGGCAAGCAAATAGGGAGTGGTGTGAGAAGTGGGATCACTATTATTATTATTTATTATCTTTACCCCGCCCATCTGGCTGGGTTTCCCCCGCCACTCTGGGCGGCACAAGGCCTGGTATTGCTTACTTTAACCAGCCACAGCTCTCCAGGGTCTCAAAAACAGAGGTCTTTTCTTTTACTGGCTCCCTGATCCTTTTACACCTGGAGATGCATAGATGGAGCAAACCTGAACTATAGAACTCAGCTACAGGCCTTTTCCAAAGTGAGCTTTCAAAGGCACAACCTCCCTTGGTTCTTAAAGCAGCAGTCTCACGAGGACACACACAGACACACACACAGACACACACACTTTTAATTTCCCCCCAATTTTACACCTCAAAATAAACATTTTACATAATATTATATATCCAATGACTTCTCTCCTTCTCCTTCCATGGTCCATTTTGCTTATCCATCATTCCTTCATATTTTACTTTAACCATTTTAATCTTACATCACTCCAGTATTAATTACACTGTTGAATTTATCTTAATGCTGCCAAGGTTTTCGGCCATAGACAATTATTTCCCATATACTCAATACATATTTTCCACTCTTCTTTGAATACATGTTCTACTTGCTCTCTTGATCTGTGTGCTAAACCTGCTAGTTCTGCACATCCGACCTAACCTCTTAAGTTGTCAATCCTCCTTGCCTGGGAACTCCGTCACTTTCCATTTTTTGGGCTAACAAAACTCTCGCAGTGTCTCACGGGGATTCGAACTGGCAACCTTAGAATCAGAAAGCATCTGCTCAGGTGTTACTGACATGAGGATGCCAGATGAATTGACTGGAATGAACAAAGCTCCTTTAATCAGGTCCTAATCTCTTGCTTACGTCCCTGTAAACCCAGGTAGGAAAAATGCCCTACATGAAACAGCTATAAGAAAAAACCAGACAAAATACTCATTGTCTTTGTGCTCTGGCTAAGGGTCTACAACACCCCATTGTAATACCCTGCTGGAACCAGATCTCTTCCCCCACACCAACTCAGTATAAACAGTGAGCAAGAGGCATTAATAAACTAGGAAATGGCAGGAAAGGGAGCAATTTTGTCAATGTAACACAGTATATGCCTTTGTTGAGAAGTCGTTCCAGCTTATTAGCTGCACCTTTTCACCATGCAAGCTGCAGGGGGTGTAAGACATTAAACCTTTAATAGATGCCACCTTTCCTTGAAAGGCCCAGGGGGAAATAATTAAATGTAGCAGTGATGACCAAGCAGAGATGTACAACATTCTGATTCATAGCTAAACAAAGAAAGCCAGTTAGGGCTCGCAGAGTAGTTAGGGCTCACAATATTACTTTATGGCTGGCAGCCAAGAAAGCAATGTATTAATTGTGTCCTCAATGCGCTTACGTAGGTACTCTGATCATTCGTTTATCTATATGCCACTTTTCCTGCAAGACTGGGCCCACAATAACTCGCAACGTATCAAATGAACAGCAGCAAATATACTATTTCAAATAAGAGCAATACCGTGTTTCCCCTTTTTTAAGGCGTAGCCATAAAGTAAGCCATGGCAGGATTTTTAAACATTTGCTAAACATAAGACATACCCCGAAAATAAGACATACCTCCATGCCATGTGGAGAGAGACCGCCAAGCGCCCCAACCAGCCAGCGGGACTCAGAACGCTGGCTGCAGCAGCAGCAGGAGGAAGCCTGCCGGCTCGGTGCCTGGAGCCAGCTGCTGCAGCGACGAGCGCGCAGAGCACCCGAGCCAGCGGTCTTGCCTCCGCCTGGCCCGACCGAGGAGACCTGCCTCCCCACCGCCCAGATCCGGCGGCTGCAGCGTGGAGCGCATTGAGCGCTCTGCAAGACCGAGCGCTTGGAGCGCTCTGTCGGCCGGGCGGAGTGCCCGAGCCAGCAGCCTCCGCCTGGCCCGGCCGTGGAGACTTCCCTCCCCACCGCCCAGATCCAGCGGCTGCAGCATCGGGCGCTCCGCAGGACCGAGCGCTTGGAGCGCTCTGTCGCGCCGGGCGGAGCGCCCGAGCCAGCGGCCTCCGCCTGGCCCAGCCGTGGAGACCTGCCTCCCCGCCGCCCAGAACCGGCGCAGCGCCAAGCGCTTGGAGCGCCCTGCCGGGCCGGGCGGACCGCCTAAGCCAGTTTTTCTTCTTTTTTTCTTCTCTTTTTGTAATGTACAGAAATGCAAACTATAGCTTATCATCATCATTACTTAATGTACAGAAATGTAATGTACAGAAATGCAAACTATATCTTATCATCATCAGGTAATTAAAAAAAAAAGACACCCCACCGAAAATAAGACACCCTGTGTTTTTTTGAGAAAAAAAAGTTGTAAGACGGTGTCTTAAAAAAGGGGAAACACGGTAAGAGAAATAGTTACAGGAGTGTTTATAATGGCTGTCCACATGTAGAGATGGGCAAATCTGTCAATTTTAAAATATTATTAAAGGCAGTTGAAACAAACTGCAGTCAAGAGAGTAAGGTGGGCCCCAAAATACAGATGTCAAAGGCTAAGGTCAAAAGGTCAAAAGGTCCATCTTCAGCTCAGGGGTTGCCACAAAACATGCCGTCTCCCACCCAGGCCATCCCCGGCAGTGGAACTACCAAAAAGGAATGTTCTTGACAGCAAACCCTCCAACATTTCTCCAATGAAAATAGGGACGTCCGATTCCATAATGATATTTTTACTATTTATACTCCACACATCTTACTGAGTTGCCCCAGCCACTCTGGGCAGCTTCCAACATACAGTGGTGCCTCGCTAGACAAATTTTATTCGTTCCACAGGTCTTTTCTTATAATGAAAAATTCGTCTAGCGAATCCCATAGGAATGCATTGAAAAAAATTTTGAATTTTTTTTTGCCCATAGGAACGCATTAATTGAATTTCAAACGAATTCGTCTAGCGAGGCAACCGCCGCTTGAAAAATCCTTTCGTTAAGCGGAAATTTCGTTAAGCAGGGCATTCGTTAAGCGAGGCACCACTGTATATAAAACACCATAAAACATTAAACATTCCCTGTACAAGATTGCCTTCAGATGGCTCCGGGGTTGGATAACTCCTTAAAAAGGTAAAGGTAAAGGGACCCCTGACCATTAGGTCCAGTCATGGACAACTCTGGGGTTGCGGTGCTCATCTCGCTTTATTGGCCGAGGGAGCTGGCATACAGCTTCTGGGTCATGTGGCCAGCATGACAAAGCCGCTTCTGGCAAACCAGAACAGTGCACGGAAACGCCGTTTACCTTCCCGCTGGAGCGGTACCTATTTATCTACTTGCACTTTGATGTGCTTTCGAACTGCTAGGTTGGCAGGAGCAGGGACTGAGCAACAGGAGCTCACCCCATCACGGGGATTCGAACCGCCGACCTTCCGATCAGCAAGCCCTAGGCTCAGTGGTTTAACCCACAGCGCCACCCGCGTCTCTTCGGATAACTCCTTACCCTCCAACATTTCCCCAATGAAAATAGTGGCATCCTAAAGAAAAGTGGGGCATTCCAGGATCAAATCAGAAACTGGGACAGCTTCTCTAAATCAGGGACATCCCTGGAAAATAGGGACACTTGCTGACAGACTGTTTTAATAGCTATGGCAGTATGCTATTCCTTGGTAATTTGTCATCTGTAGTAGTCAGGCAACTACTTGGAAGAAAGCAGTGGTTAAAAATGCCCCAATGCAGGCTATGAGGCCAGTGTCGGAACTGTGGGATGGAGTGCCAGCTGGACAGGCCCCAGCTGGAGCGTCTCCCTTCTCAGCCTTGCCGCTGCGGAGATCCATCAGTCATCCTCCTCTGACGCCCGTCCAGGACTCATGCTGCTGTGCATGAGCACATATTACTCAGCAGAGTAAACACACAACAGGTTGGCTCAAGGTTTATTGAACATAAATAATGACAAAGAAAACATGGCTTCTCTCGTTGTTGTTCTTCTCGGAGTGAGAAAACAAAAGCAATACAGAGCGGATGTTCCGCTCACGAGACTCCAACAATCTGTGCTGGGCAGGGGCAGGGCGGCGTCCCCTCACCCCCTCCATCGACGGCCACCGCATGCGCCCACCCCTCGCCTCGCCGGAGCAGACAGGACGGCTTGCTTGGATCACGCTTTTCATTTCATCCTCCCCCATTTCATGTAACCCACTGCTGCAGTATTTCAGCCTAACTGCAACCGCTGTACATAAGGGTGGAATGGAATTCCCAGCAGTCAGATGCAGGCCCAGTCATAGCCATTTTGCTCCCCTATTCCATGTACAGAAGAAAACCAGTCTGGGAGTTGATCCTTACTTCAACATTGGCAATGAGCTGTTGCGTCAATGTCCTCCACTGCAACAGAGGACAGCAGGCTAGCTGAGGGGCGCATGGCAAGCCAAATTGCACACACCTCTGTTCTGCGACACCTCATCACCATTCCCTGCCCCATGGCATCTGACATCCACAGTGACTTCCTTACTGTGCCTAATGCAGAGATAGCTAACGTGGTGCCCTCCAGGTTTCCTGGACTACAACTCCCATCACCCTCTATCATTGGCCACGCTTCCTGGGGCTGATGAGAGTTGCAGTCTGAATATCTGGAGGGCACCACTTGGCTACCCCTGGCTTAATGGTAGGGCCAGCTCTGTTCAGGGTTTATTATTATTATTATTATTATTATTATTATTATTATTATTATTATTATTATCCTTCCTTCCTCCTCCTGCATTGCCATCTGGCCAATATTTCTCTGCTGGATTTTAGTGCAACAGACACACATGTATTGTCGCAATGTCAGTTCTGCTCATGCTTAGTATGCAAAAGGCATGGCCCCGCTGGGAGTTTGCTTCACTTTCTATCTCCCTGGAAAATGAAAGGAAGAAAGAAGTGTGCTTGTTTTTCCTCTTTCCATTTCTTCCAAGTTCTCAGTCTTTCCTCCCACCCTGCTCCTAGGAATATGCACCCTAATTGGGGTCTGCCACACTCTATTTCGCAGCCTCCTGTCACCCAGCCAGTCAAGCCAATTTGACTGCAGCAGCAAGAATCCCCGTATCGCCGCAAAGGTTACAGGTGCTGTAGGCTTGAACTGTGCAACAGAATGGAGGTGTTCCAAATTTAAACCTCCAAGCAATTTGCAGGGAGAGGTGTGATGAAGTCAGGAAGGAGGTCTAGAAGAGTCACAGAAGATGAGCAGCCGTGGGGTTCTTTTTTTTGTGGTGGGGGTATGTTTCTATTTGAAGCAAGTTTGCTTAACAAATGGTTTGCTGCGGGGTATTGAAGCAGATGCTTGCAAGTCCCCTTGAAAAGGCACTTGAGAACCCAGAGGTGATGATATTCACTGCGGATGTTGTGATCATTCATTCACAAAGGCAAGCACCCGTGATCAAATGCCTGTGAGCAGAATCTGGACAAGCGCAGTGGGCCTTCTCCTTGGTGGGAATGGTGCATGCCTCCTTTGGCGACAAGCTCAGAGAGCCAATTTCAAAGACAAGTTTCTTCAGAATCCTTAGGAAGCTTTTGAAATATTGCTCTCATACTGGATCTCATTGTGTAAATGTTTATATATATATATATTAATTAAGAGCAATCTTACGTATGCTGGTTAACACAAGCAACTCAGGGTTTGTTTAGCTCAGGTGTGGGGAGCCTTTGTCCCTCCAGATGTTGCTGAACTACAACTTCCACTGGTCCAGCAAGCATGGCAAATGACCAAGGATAATGGGGTTTGTAGTTCAGCAACATCTGGAAGGACAAAGGTTCCCTACACCTGTTTTAAGCTGTTGGGAGAATTGGAACTGAAGCATACAATAACACGTCATGCGATGATTCATTAATGTATGGGATTTGCTACCATGTGGTTTGGTTATCATTAAATAATAACAACTATGAATGGATGCTACCATAATTGTAAACACAGTATTAGGAGAACTGGAAAACTCAGGATGCAAACAATGCATAGGACTTCACCTCCAGAAAATTTCCCAAGTCAATTCCCCCCTCCCCGCCAAAAAACCCCACACCGCTGGCTATTTGTCACCCTGCCTTGTAATGTGCAAGCATGTGCACAACACAACACCCTGTCTGCCCCCTAAATCTGTTTTGAAGTCCCACTCAAACTTCTGCAGCCGATCTGGGGGGCGGGGGAATGCTTCTGGGGAAAGGATGGGAGGAGAAAATACTTGTGTTGATGGAACGCATTCGCTGGATACCACCTACGGATTACAGTGTTACCTCGAGTTACATACGCCTCAGGTTACAAACGCTTCAGGTTACAAACTCCACTAACCTGGAAGAGTTACCTCAAGTTGAGAACTTTGCCCCAGGATGAGAACAGAAATCGTGTGCCGGCGGCGCAGCGGCAGCAAGAGGCCCCATTAGCGAAAGCAGGGGTAGGAAACCTAAGGCCCGGGGCCGGATGCGGCCCAATCGCCTTCTCAATCCGGCCCGTGGACGGTCTGGGAATCAGCATGTTTTTACATGAGTAGAATGTGTCCTTTTATTTAAAATGCATCTCTGGGTTATTTGTGGGGCGTAGGAATTCTTTCATTTCCTCCCAAAAAATATAGTCCGGTCCACCACATGGTCTGAGGGACAGTGGACTGGCCCATGGCTGAAAAAGGTTGCTGACCCCTGAGCGAAAGCATGCCTCTAGTTAAGAACCGTTTCAGGTTAAGAACGGACCTCCAGAATGAATTAAGTTCATAACTAGAGGCTTTCTGATTTTAAGAAGCAGAATGCCGCAGGATACCACCTGTTTAGAGCAGCAACCAGAGGAGGCCTTTGCCCTTGTGTCCTGCTTTTGTGTTCCCTCAAGGCATCCAACTGGCCATGGTGGGTATTACGATGCTGGGCTAGATGGTCTGATCCAGGGCTCAGCAAACTTTTTCAGCAGTGGGCCTGTCTACTGTCCCTCAGACCTTGTGGGGGGCCGGACTATATTTTGAAAAAAAAAAAAATGAATGAATTCCTATGCCCCACAAATAACCCAGAGATGCATTTTAAATAAAAGAACACATTCTACTCATGTAAAAACATGCTGATTCCCAGACCATCCGCGGGCCGGATTGAGAAGGCGATTGGGCCACATCCGGCCCCCGGGCCTTAGTTTGGGCAACCCTGGTCTGATCCAACCCTTCAGTTAAACGTCTACCCTACAGCGATAAGGACAGCCTCTGGGACAAAGTCTGAAAACAAGGGGTTGAATCCAGGGCCTGCAAAAAAGGAATAATAATAAAAAAGTGCCCCACGCAAAGCACCCGGCAACAAAAAAGGCATTGTTCAGCAACTTTAGCAGTATCATTTTCACCCAGGCAGCATACACTCCCACTCAGATTACTAGCCAGCGACTCAGCGTCTGCCATTGTTTGTGGTTTAACATCATTAAAAAGCCAAAGGGAGTTTAAAGTGCCCCATACAATACAGCTGCTTCTATACTCACTTTGCAAGCTGTAAGCCCAAGAGCAAATGCCCTGGGGGCAAGAGGCGGGCAAATAGCCACAGAAAAAGGGAAATTTTGTTGGCCTCGCCCCCTCAGAAATATTCCAGTCCCTTTCTCTGAATTTTTTAGCTCTCGCTAAATCGCATAAGGGAAAGTGTGCAAGGCAGTATTCTACCCAGCTGCTCACTAAAAGTATTCACACCATTCAATATGAGGTCTTGAAAGACCTACATTGGCTCCCAGTACGTTTCCGAGCACAATTCAAAGTGTTGGTGCTGACCTTTAAAGCCCAAATGGCCTCGGTCCAGTATACCTGAAGGAGCGTCTCCACCTCCATCATTCTGCCCCGGACACTGAGGTCCAGCACCGAGGGCCTTCTGGCGGTTCCCTCGTTGCGAGAAGCCAAGTTGCAGGGAACTAGGCAGAGGGCCTTCTCGGTGGTGGCGCCTACCCTGTGGAACGCCCTCCCAACAGATGTCAAAAAGGAAAACAACTACCAGACTTTTAGAAGACATCTGAAGGCTGCCCTGTTCAGGGAGGCTTTCAATGTTTAATATATTATTGTGTTTTATTCTTCTGTTGGAAGCCGCCCAGAGTAGCTGGGGAGACCTGGCCAGATGGGCGGGGTATAAATAATAAATTATTATTATTATATACCTGTATTTCTACACTGGATGTTTCACCACGATTCCTGACTCTCTTAGGCCCCCAGGCTCAGGCCTGCCCCCCTCAGCACACAACATCTTCAGTGGTCTCCCCTCACCGGGCAACTGCGTCTGAGCTGCCATTTTAGTTTCCAACAATGCCCTCAGATATACAGGCCCCAAGAAACTTGGATGTCCGAGGGCAGAGCAATACAGGGCGCCTCTTCCAAGTCAGGGTGCACAACATCCAAAGCCCGCCAAATTATTCTGGCACCTGAGGCAGAGGATGCCGCAAATGTCTCTTTCCATAGCTGCCGTTTCCCCCGTTTTTCCAGCTGTCCCCAGCCGAAATAACGTTTTCCCCCGGTTTAGTCTGGCGCGGTGGCCATTTTGAAACTGGGCGGAACATGCTCAGAAGCGACTTTTGATGCTGCTCTGCCCAGTTCCAAAATGGCAGCGTGACTTCTGGTGCGGCGGCCTTTTTGGAACTGGGCACAGCAGCATCAAAAGTCACTTCTGAGCATGCTCCGCCCAGTTCCAAAATGGCCACCACGCTACTTCCGGTATGCTACTTCCGGTCCGGTCCCTTATTTTTCAGAGAGGAACTTGGCAGGTATGGTCTCTTTCCCTTCCCTGGAAGTCAAAACGCAACAATAAATTAACTAACAACTCGCTGCCTGAGGCAATTTGCCTCACTCCGCGTAGAGGTTCGGCAACCTTGGGCCAATCATGGTTGATCCGGCCTCGGAAGGGGCCTGTTGTCAGCTGCCAGGAGAAGGGCATGACCTAAAAAGGCAAGATGGAGGTTGAAGCAGACATTGGGGTGATGAAGAGGCAAGGACGCAGCCCAAATAGGCACAGTCAACTTCATATACACCAGGGTCCATTACTCAAGGCAAAATATTGTTCAGACTGACAGGCCAGGACTGAGGCGAAGGCTTGAGCTGGGAACGTTGAGCTGACAGGGCTGGGCCCTCCAGATCTTTGTTGGCCTCCAAGTCCCATCATCCCTGACCGCTGCCCATGCTGACTGGGGCTGATGGGCATTGGAGTCCAACAACAACTAAACATCAGGAATAACTTTCTGACATAAAGAGTTGTTTGGCAACAGAATGGACTCCCTCAGAACGTGGTGAACTCTGCTTCCTTGGAGGTTTTTAGGCAGAGGCTAGATGGCCACCTGTCATGTACGGTCTGGTTGATATTCCTGCATTGCAGGGGGTTGGACTAGATGACCCTCAGGACCCCTTCCAACTCTACAATTCCATGTATCTATGATTCTAACACACTTCCTTCGTTTCAGGCAGAAATCCAACAGAAGCAACATGTCACGGAGGTTGGAGCAGTGGGAATACACCAGTCCAAAAGACATTTAGATAACTTATCCATTTTTACTGTAAGAAGGAACTGATATTGCAGTCCAAACTTGCTTTCTAATAAGGATGCCCTGTTAGAAACCAAGACATCCTTCAAAGGGCTTTATGGCACGTGCTACTAATCGATGCTATTAAGCCAACAGTGTCATAGGATTTGTGTCAGGTCAGCAAGCTAAATTTATAAGGAGGCAATCTGGCTGGATGAAATGTAGACCTGAGAAGACGATGAAAATTCTGCTGAGTCTAGTGTGCTATGAAACAGTGTAGTTAGTAGTGGAAGGAAGACATTTTCTCAAAGACAGAGGTTTCCTTACACTGAAGCAGACCCATTGCCATATAGCCCAGCCTTACTGGCCCTAGCTGTCCAAGGTCTCGGGCAGATAGCCTATCTGAAGATGCCAGGAATTGAATTCAGGGCTTTCTGTTTGTGAAAAGCATGTGGTCCACTACTGACCTATAGCCTCTCCTTCCATTCTTGCCCATCAAATTTAGGGAATCTGGAAAAAGGGGAGATTTTGGGGGTGAGGGATGTAGTAAGTTTCCTTCCAGAGTTTTCACCTATCCTTTTTGGAGACCTTTTAAAAACTGTAGCTATTTAAGGGCTCTACCTGTTTATTCAGCATTCATCCTGATTCGCTTGAACAAAGCTCGTACGTAGTTAGTCTATGCCTGGTATTTATTGAGCATTTGTTCTGCTTGCAGAGTGTCTCCATGTCTTCCCATTCATTCATCCCACACTTTTTATGGTGCATTTTGTTGCCGCCTGTTGTATTATTATTATTATTATTATTATTATTATTATTATTATTATTATTATTATCATTATTTTGCAGCAGTGTTTTAATTCCTTTTAATGGTGTAAACCTAAATTTCCAGTACACACTTGAATCCTTCCTGCAAAACAGTGACAGTCCACCCATGAGGCAAGTTGAGGCAATCGCCTCAGGCAGCTGGATCCACAGGGAGGGCAGGGTTCAAAATTAGCAGGGTGCCAGGTGCATTTTGCGCCTAAAGATTCTCCATTGCGAGCACCTCAAAAAGTCTGGGTGCCATTTTTTATTTTTATTTTGCGCCTGGCTGACATGGAAGGATTACTGAAATGTATGTGTTTTGAAGCCTCAAAGTATACATTAAGAATAGACAATATGTTAAGAAGTTTAACAATGAAGAGAAGAGTTTTTTGAAAACTGAAGTATGGTAGCAATATTTTTATTGTAAGCACCAGATTAAACATGTACTAACAATTTCTGCTAAAAATGTGATATTAACAATGTGTCACTTATGTGAATTGTGTATTAGTTTATGCTTATCAAAATAATAAATAAAAAGTGTTGCCGACCCCCTCTACCCCCAAATGGCGACTAGGCATTCTGTATTGGTGCCCACAACGCAGATCCCAGAAGCCATTTGGCTCCTAGCTTTTCTATCCCCGTTTCTAACGCTGTCATAAGGGAAGCAGATTTGGTCTCCAAGGAATGCATCGCCTGCTGCTCATAGCTGCCAAGTACCCCGTTTTCCCCGGGAAACCCCCCGTTTTTACTTACCTTTCCCCGGTGGTCCCCCGTATCACTTTGTCTCCAGTTTTTCACCGTTATTTTCTCCTGCCGGCGGCCATTTTTTTCCTTTCCGATTTGCCCTTCTATGGGCACCAAAAATGGCCGTCGCCGGCTTCAAAAGTTGCATCTACGCATGTCCGGAAGTGCATAGACGCGACTTCCGGTGGCGGCCATTTTTTGTGCCCATAGATGGGCGGAGCGACACCAGAAGTTGCGTTGACGCACTTCCTGACATGCGAACAAGCAACTTTCGAAGCCAGCGGCAGCCATTTTTGGTGCCCATAGAAGGGCAAAGCAACACCGGAAGTTACGTCGACGCAACTTCCGGTGTCACACGGCTGCCGGTCCCGGATTCTGCAGTCCGGGACTTGGAAGGTAAGCTGCCGCTGCTGCCACCGCCACTGCCACAATGACAGTGACAGCTCTTGGCCAATAGGAGGCACTGCTGGTCTCCTCCCAGATCTTTATACCCTTCCTTGTTCCTGATGTTCCACATTATTTTGTGGTTCACCTCAAGAACCAAAACGTTGGGCCAGCCCTGCTCTGAGTAACAACAACAACAACAATTTATTGCTTATACCCTAACTGGGTTACCCCAGCCATTCTGGGCAGCTTCCAACAAAATATAAAGGGACAAAACAAAACATCAAACATTAAAAGCTTCCCTTAACAGGGATCCGATAAATTAAGTCACACTTAATAGATCCATAATTACGGCTCGGTTTATTTTGAGTTGCAATTCAACTGAGTTTTAATCAAAATAGACCCACAGCTGATGGTTAAGTGTGTATAAGTATAGAGTGTATAAGGGAGACCCAGAAGTAAGTCCCTCCTTAGCCATTAAGTTCCTTAACGGACCTGGGCTCTTAATCTCCACAAAGGTACCACTAACGAACCTATAAGAATCTACAAAGGTAAGTGTAGCATAGTGCCTAACAGATGGTACAGTGAATCAGGATTATTATTATTTTGGAAGGATAGCACCTCTGCCATAGGGTTATACTTCTTGACTCCCAGAAAAAAAACATCACAGGAAGGAAGCCAGCCTAATCTCATCCATCATCCAGAAAAGGAGCATCTGTAGGGAGCTTGCTTCCCCCTCTCTGCTAGAATGAACACTCAGCTCCATTTGCCAGTTGCCGTGCGACCGCAGAGCTGAAAGGAAGCCCACACTGGCCTCATCCATTAGCCAAGGAGCTGAGGGCTCCTGGGTTATACGGGCTTTGAGTTTTTTTGTGCATGTATTGGTGCAATCTGCCGTAAACCACATTTATAATTACTTGATCTAAAGGCAAGATAAAAATTATTTTAAAAGAATCAAATGACGACAGACCACATCCTCACAATCACCAATACAGGGATAACAAGTGGTCCTGCAACAAAATGTTGTTGTGTGGAGAGCTTGAGATCAGGGTGCCAGCCAGCCAGCCTTCCATGCCCTCTTACAAGTTACTGTGTTCCATTCCTTCTTCCCTCAGTTTTCCATTACCTCCACCCAGGGCCGGATTTAGGTTTGATGAGGCCCTAAGCTACTGAAGGTAATGGGGCCCTTTATATGTCCAGCTGTCCTTTGTCAACAACAAATTGTCGCTTTTTTGTGTGCTGAATATATGATATATGGTAATTTATGGACCTAATAGTTATCTAAAGCCATTTGCACCTGTTGCCATGCAACCAGTCCATGCAGAATGTAGGCACCCTATATATAGAAATGAGCAAACCAGTGATATTTTAGGGAGCAGGCTAGCAGGCAGGGGCCCATTACTTACATCATAGGAGCCTACACAACACAAAACTCTGTTGCTTTATGTAGGTTTTATTTGATTTGTTTTTTTTATATTGTATTTTGGAAATCTACATCCAGGTGTTTTTTTTTATTTTTGGGGGGCCCCCAAGAGAGTGGGGCCCTAAGCTATAGATTGTTTAGCTTATACAGTGGTACCTCCGGTTACGAACGGGATCCGTTCTGGAGGCCCGAAAATTCTGTAACCGGAGGACCACTTCTGCGCACGTGCGTGGCACCGCAGAGCACTTCTGTGCACGCACAAGCGGCAAACCCACTTCTGGGTTTGCCGCAGCCATAACCCGAAGATTCCATAACCGGGAGGTTACGCAACACGCGGTACCACCGTACATAAATCCGGCACCGCCTCCACCCCATAACTATCAGCCAGTATTCTGTGGCCAATGAGCACGCAGAGTCCTCATTAGGTTATTTAGGGATTTCCCCCAACCTGAGGTTTTCTTTCTGCTCGAAAATATTATTTTTTAATTGCAATCCTGCAACCTGCAAATACCATGTGCATGGAAGGTGGTTTTTATTTTTATTTTTTTTACTACAGAAAGATCTACTTTAGAAGAAGAACCGAGTTTGCTATCAGGCTATAGACCTACCCTACTTTAAAGGGTTACAAGAAGAGAGTTCTCCACATTAAGGCATGCACATGCATCATATATGGCTTCACCTGAAAAATCATGGGAACTGTAGTTTACCCCTCAAAGAGCTGGTGTTCCCCAGCACCCTTAACAAACAACTGTTCCCAGGATTTAAAGCCACCTGCTTTAAATCTTTGGTGTGCACACAGGCCTCTATGTGAAGTGCTTTGACACTCTACAGCTAGAATACTACCTTATGAGCACAAATGCTAAGAACTTTGCAAAGAAAGCGTTGCATATTAGACAATTGTATATATTTTGTCAGAACTGTGGTTTTATTTCCAGTAGGCAATATGATTTTGGGTGGGGGAATCACTTACATTTGTGTTTGCAGTGACCTTTCCTCCAACCCAATTAGGTAAGTTCAGAAAGAAACTTAATTAAGGCTACAATCTGGTCTGTGCACACCAACTTAGAAGCAAGGACATCCAAGTTTACAGACAGAAGGTCAGTCCGCAAAAATCAAAATAAAAAATCCTTGTTGCTCACTGCATGACTTGTTTGGAAAAATGTGATCCCATGAATGGAAAAATTGCACAAGACTGGGCTTTCCCTTCAAGTGAGCAATCTGTTTTACTGGAATAATATGGAGATGGAGGATAGATTTTCTGCGCACACTTACTGAAATTAAGAGGACTAAAAAACGTTTGTGCGTAACTTTTGGCTAGATCACGCTCTGTGTCTTTAGCTTGTCACCCTTTGTTCTCCATCTCCTATGTTCATTCTGCTGCTCTCTGCGTTTTGTACATCCACAGACAAGCCTGTTCTCTCCCAACTACCCCCCCGCTCCACCGGCCCAATTTGATTTCCAGGGAGTCTATATTGGCAGCCTGTCAAGCCAAATGTTCACTCCGCTATCGACACAGCCGGGGGCAAGGGGGTTTGCCGGTGCCAGCCAGGCCTTGTTTAACAAACGTTACTGTTTTATAACATGACATGCTTGGCGATAGCGAAAAGGGAAAGCATTAGGGAGAAAACTTAATCTAGTGATTAAAACGCAATACTTGGCATTGCTGGCTGCAAACCCTGGCGGCGTGCCTCTCCCCTCAAGGCTGGGTGGGACCTGTATCTGGCGAGAAGTTGTTTCATTAACTAAACGTCCCAGGATGCAAATGACGGCAGACCTCATAAGAAAAGTGAACCGGGCCAAGCATGACCGCAGCTAAATACGTGCTGCTCCCAGGATGACTTTTCAAGAAGTACGATCCCAGGCACAAAATGATACAGACAAATACGCAAGAATCATAGAATCGTAAAGTCGGAAGGGACCCACAAGGGTGATCTAGTCCAAACCTCTGCAAAGCAGGAATCTCAGCTAGAGCATCCATTACAGTTGGCCATCCAACGTCTGCTTAAAAACTCTCAATGAAGAAGAGTCTACCACCTTCCAAGGGAGTCCGTTCCACTGTCAAACAGCTCTTACTGTCAGAAAGTTCTTCTTGAGGTTTAGTCAGAATCTAATTTCTTCTGACTTGAATCCATGGGTCTTAGCCTCCACAGCAGGAGAAACCAATTGTTATTCCCCTGTTGAGCCATTTTAGGTTGGAGGGGTGTTGAGGAGAGCTTTTATGGTGGTAGGACTACACGAGGTATTCCATTCCATTCCATCCATCCATCCATCTATTCATTATAAAAGCAATCATATACAGCAGGGGTGGCCAACTTCCAAGAGACTGCGATCTACTCACAGAGTTAAAAACTGGCAGTGATCTACCCCCTTTTTTGGGATTCAGGTCAAAGTTATTGAGCTTTTTTTTAGGGAGGAAAGCCCCGTTTTTTAGGGGTGCAGGGCTTCTTGGGGGGGAGCCGGTGATCTACCAGTGATCTACCACTGACATCCAGTGATCTACTGGTACATCACGATCTACCTGTTGGACATGCCTGATATACAGTACCACCCACCCATGTAGAATATAAAAATGGTGCACAACAAAACATGCAATGCAATAAAGACATACACACAGTACTGTAAAACAGGGACAGAGAAGATATTGGCCCTCCAGATGCTGCTGAACTTCAGCTCCTATTTATTCCTGGTCATTGGCCGTGCTTGCTGGGGCTGATGGGAGTTGTATTTCTGCAACAAGTGTGCAGAAGACGGTGGCCGTGTTGATAAAAGGTCTGGAAACCCAAGCCTTATGAGGAACAGTTTGGTGTGTTTAGCTTGGAAAATAGAACACTGAGAGGTGATACGATAGCCATCTTCAAAGATCTGAAGGGTTGCCACATAGAAGATGGAGCAAGCGTGTTTTCTGTTGCTCCAGAGTATATGACCCGAGCTAATGAATTCAAACTACAAGAAAGGAAATTCCAATGAAAAACATTGGGAAGAACTTTCTGATAGCAAGAGCTGTTTGGTAGTGAAATGGGCTACCTCAGGAGGTGGGGGAGTCTTCTTCATTTGAGGTTTTTAAACAGAATTTGGATGGCCATCTAAAGGGAATTCTTTAGCTATGACTCCCACGTTGCAGGATGTTTGAACTGAATGACCCTTGGGGTGCTTTCCAACTTTGTAATTATGTGATTCTAACACATGCACCCCCAACCTTCAGCCCTCCAGATGTTTTGGACTACAATTCCCATCATCCTTGACCACCCTAGCTAGGGATCATGGGAATTGTAGGCCAAAACATCTGGAGGGCCGCAGGTTGGGGGGGGTGCCTGTTCTAATTTATGGAGGGACAAAAGTTGTCCAGACCTGCTATGCATCAATACAAGGCAGCAAGAGGGATCAACAAATCTGTCATTTTCATAGCTGCCAAGTCTCCCGTATTCCCCGGGAAACCCCCGTTTTTTCAACCGTTTCCTGCTGGCAGCCCGGATTTTTAAAAACCCCGTAAATCCCCTGGATTCTTACCGGCCTGGGGAGGCTCCTTCTGCGCATGTCTGGAGTCTCCGGAAATGCGCATAAGCGTTTTCTGGCGCTGCGGCCATTTTGGAAATGGGCAGAGCATGCGTAGAAGTGACTTTCGGTGCTGCTCTGCCCAGTTCCAAAATGGCCACAGCGCGACTTCCGGTGCCGATCCCGGATTTTTCAATCTGGGAGTTGGCACCTATGCGTTTTTTTAAAATTCTTTCAGATTCTTAGTTTCCCACTTATTTGCATCAGTTTGCATCGTTGCTGTTTTTCAAGCCCTAATGAAAATTTATCAGCAATTTAGAGTGTATATTCTCCAAGTTATATGTTTTTGCAAGCGATTTCCCATAATATAATGCATTTCTGTACATTGTTTTCACAAAATATATGCATTTTATACACACTTCCCCAGTAGATCTGTAGAAACACAGATGCACTGAACACCATCAGAATGGATGCCCCCATTTGCCCACACCAAGTTCTCTAGCCATGTGTCCTACTTTATATGGTTGCCAAGAGACTTATCATATTTTTCCATGTATAAGACTAGGGTTTTTTTAACCAAAAAAATAGGTTTAAAATTGGGGCTCGTCTTATACACAGGTAGTGCTGAGGGATGTTTTCTTAATTTGGAGTCCCCAAAAATAGGTGGCGTCTTATACACGGAAAAATACGGTATACGGTATACTTTGAGTCTGGAAGGATAAATAAGCACTGTCCATTGCACAATGGTCCGACCGAGTACCTTATGGCCCTGGCTACATTTAAACATACTTCACATAGACGTCAGTTTTTTGTTAACACCTATCTGGACATTTGGAGGGCTTATATTAAGATGCAAGTTTCATTTTTCCTGGAGACAGTGTGGTGTAGTGGTTAGAGTGTTGGTCTGAGACGCGGGTGGCGCCGTAGTCTAAACCACTGAGCTTCTTGGGCTTACCGATTGGAAGGTCGGCAGTTCGAATCCCTGCTACGGGGTGAGCATGCCAGTGCAAGTAGATAAATAGGTACCACTGTGGCAGGAAGGTAAACGGTGTTTCCATGCGCTCTGGTTTCTGTCACAGTGTTCCGTTGCGCCTGACACGGTTATTCCTGCTGGACACATGATTCGAAAGCTGTCTGTGGACAAACACCGTCTCCCTCGCGCTGAAAGCGAGATGAGCGTTGCAACCCCATAGTCGCCTTGGACTAGACTTAACCGTCCAGGGGTCCATTACCTATACCTTTACCTGAGACCTGGGAGACAGGGGCTTTAGTCTCCACTCACCCATAAAGCTCACTAGGTGACCTTGGGCCAGTCAACATTTCTCAGACTAACCTACCTCACAGGGTTAGTGTAAGGATAAAACAGGTAGAGGAAGAACCTCAAACTCCTTGGAGAAAAAAATGGGATATCAGTGCAATAAATAAGTATTTTGTGTTACTCAATTCCTCCCCCCTTCTTTTCCTTTATTAAATTTGCAAATTCTAAAAATGGGAACAATTATAGTGGATTATTTCTAAATTTTTACTGATGCAAGAAAGTGTCCTCGCTTGTCCTCCTGTTTGATGGCACATTTCCTCTTTGTTCACAATGTGTAAGCAGCAAACCCCAAAAGGACTGCATGGATGCTGGGAAATGTGCCTTATTCCAGACCATTCTGTTCCACTAACTGCTCTATGCCCAATACTGAACTTGGCCTTGAGCTATGGAAAAACGAGCTGTCTGTTTCCTGCTCTGAACTCTGAAACATCTGCAATTTTTCGTGTTATGTCAGCCACTGCTTTCTGTGGTCCCCTGTTTAAAATTAGAGGATGTTGGATTGCCTTGCTGCAGAAAGGGAGAGGGAGAGAGAGAGGCAGATATAAAAAGTATAGGGTGGTAAGAGGGAAATGTAAACAATAATTAAAAATAAAAGAACTACTCCCATCATTTCTCTTCCCCCCCCCCCGCCTTCTCCACAACCCCCTCTGCAGCTCAAAGGCTTTGCATCACATAAATATCTACTTAGGAGCCTGCAAAATCTATACTGCGATCTCCAGAACAGCTTCTCAAGCACAATGCCGCTGAAGTGAGTGGACATACTCCACAGTTAAAAGCTGTTGAGTACTGCTCTCGTGTATCATAAGCGCTCCTGATGAAATCAGAGGCTTCTCAAATGTGGTCCTAGGAAGCTTTCTCCAAGCCAAGGAAGGGCCGGATTTAGGTTTGATGAGGCCCTAAGCTACTGAAGGTAATGGGGCCCTTTATAGGTCCAGCTGACCTTTGTCAACAACAAATTGTCACTGCTTTTTGTGCTGAATATATGCTATATGGCAATTTATGCACCTAATAGCTATCTATTTTGCACATAACAAAACATGTATCTTATCAAAGCAATTGTTACAACCAGTCCATGTAGAATGTAGGCACCCTATATATAAAGGTAAAGGTAAAGGGGCCCCTGACCATCAGGTCCAGTCGTGTCCGACTCTGGGGTTGCGGCGCTCACCTCGCTCTATAGGCCGAGGGAGCCAGCGTTGGTCCGCAGACAGCTTCCGGGTCATGTGGCCAGCATGACAAAGCTGCTTCTGGCAAACCAGAGCAGTGCACGGAAACGCCGTTTACCTTCCCACCGGAGTGGTACCTATTTATCTACTTGCACTTTGATGTGCTTTCGAACTGCTAGGTGGGCAGGAGCTGGGACCGAGCAACGGGAGCTCACCCCGTTGCAGGGATTCGAACCGCCGACCTTCTGATCAGCAAGCCCTAGACTCTGTGGTTTAACCCACAGCGCCACCTGGGTCCCTATATATAGAAATGAGCAAACCAGTGATATTTTAGGGAGCAGGCTAGCAGGCGGGGCCCATTACTTACACCATAGGAGCTTATACAACACAAAACACTGTTGCTGTATGTAGGTTTCATTTTATTTGTTTTTTATCTTAGGAGATAAAAAATTACATCCAGGTTTTTTTTCCTTTATTTTTTTGGGTGGCCCCCAAGAGAGTGGGGCCCTAAGCTATAGCTTGTTTAGCTTATACATAAATCTGGCACTGGCTGTACCACCCAAATGTAGCCAGCCTGAGAATTGCAGGGCTGGCCCAAGCCATTTTGCTGCCTTAGAAAAAGGGCAATATGGGTGGCCCCTCTCCACATCATTCTGTGTATGTAGAAGCTGGCTGGAGACTGGCAGCTTCAAGAACTGACAACAGGACAGTGTTGTCCATCTCTGCTGAGGAGAACAGGCTGCCATAGGAGGCACCTGGCAGGCTGGGTGGGCTCACACCAGCTCTGCCCACAAGCATCTCGGCACTGACTCCCACTCTCCTGGCACCTGCCACTTGAGGTGGTGCCTCAAGCTGCCCAATGGTAGGGTCAGTTCTGCAGGGATAAAACAGTAGAGCTAGATGCAATGGGGGGGGGGCGGACCTTCACCCTATGGCAGAATCCAAGGAACCTAAACATTCTGGTTAATACTTGTAATCCCTCCTGCGAGCCACTGGCAGTTTGGAGCCAGCCTGGAGGAAGAAGACATGTAAATACCCCACAAGCAAATCAGGATTGGTGTGGAATGAAAGCTCATTCTACACGCTAAACAAATCAGAATGAATGCTCAATAAAGGACCGGCCGCAGGGACGTAGCCAGGATCAAAATTAGGGGGGGCAAGGGGCGGGGCCACAGTGGGGCAAGGAAAGCCATGGTCGTTCAGGGGCGACGGGGCGCCAGGATCAGCCTGAAATCGGGCTGCTCCGACCCCCTCCGCGATCGCCGGGGGCGGGTGGAGGGAAAGCTGGCTTTCCCTCCACCCACACCACAGCCAGCAAGGGAGAAGGGAGACGTCCCTTCTAGCTGGCTGGCTGTGGGGCGGGTGGAGGGAAAGCCCCAGAGCCGCGCAAAGCTTTCCCTCCACCCGCCCCACAGCCAGCCGGCTAGAAGGGACGTCTCACTTCTCCCTGGCTGGCTGTGGGGCGGGCGGAAGGAAAGCCAGCCAAACGCTTTGCGCGGCTCTGGGGCTTTCCCTCCACCCGCCCCACAGCCACTAGCAGCCCTGCTTCTAGGGGGGGGCAACTGCCCCCCTGCCTACGCCCATGGGACTGGGCATGGTGTATCTACCACTTGCACTTTGTGCAGGCAGATCAGGATGAATGCTCAATAAACAGGTCATCTGGAAGTTTGCCCATGACAAGCACCCACTCACCCACCCACCCACCCACCCCCGCTCTTGTTCCTAATTCAGGAAAAAGGCAGCTTCAGAAGTTTACGCAATGAGGTCCAGTGTTCCGTTTTCCTTTAGCCTATCTTCTTCTTCCTCTCCCTTCAACCCCCACCCTGCATTTTCAAAACGTTTGAACATGTGGTGTGATTTTTGGCTGCCATCCTAAGCAGCAAGAACAATGAGACTTCCAAATAAACAGCAATTAGGATTGGGCTCTTTTATTCAATTCCGGAAACACCTGGAGTGCTTCATTGTGTAGCAAAGTGCCTGAAAAGCTAAATGGCACTGTGTGTTGTAGCTACCGGGCTAAGTTCAAGGTGCTGATGACTGGTGTGCAAAGTGCTATGGGACCAGGACACCTGAAATATTGCCCCACTCTTTTATATAACCCTTGATCACTGTTTACAGGTAGGTAGCCGTGTTGGTCTGAGTCGAAACAAAATAAAAAAATAAAAAACCAGTAGGAGAACACTTCAGTCTCCCAGGACATTCTATACAAGATCTCAAAGCAGCTGTTTTATTACAGAAAAATTTCAGAAACAGACTGGAAAGAGAAGTTGCTGAATTGCAACTCATTAGCAAGCTTAAAACCATGGAGCCACCTGGAATGAACAGAGACATAGGATTCTTATCTCATTATACATGATCAAGCTTTCCTTAGCACCTCAGCCCTTGCTCCCCCCCCCAAGACCAACTGCAGTCATTAACAGTTGTTAACAGTCATCCACAGGTTTACCACTCCTATCAGCCCATCACCCATTCCCATCACCACCACCCTCTGAATATACACAAGGGTCTGGTGGATTCTGTTTCAGTGTATCTGACGAAGTGTGCATGCACACGAAAGCTCATACCAAAATAAAAACTTAGTTGGTCTTTAAGGTGCTACTGAAGGAATTTTTTTTTACCTTGATCACTGTGTTCTGCAAGCGAGGACCTCCTGCAGATACCATCTTATCAGAAAAGGAATCAGGCCTTTAGAGTTGTGGCAACCGGTACCGGTGGAATTCCTTCCCCTGAAAGGCAGGTGCCATTTCTCCTACCTTTTTAGCATCCATTGGCGGTCCACAGACTGAGGTTGAATCCCAACAAGACAGAAGCATTGTCTCTGGGGGGGACAAAGGGAGGGCAGGTATGGGGGACTCCCTGGTCCTGAATGGGGTAACTGTGCCCATAAAGGACACACATGCTTTCACTAGTTGTGAACAGGGGCAAAGGACTAAGTTGGGCCTGGAAAACCCCACCTCCTGTCCACTGGAAATCCTATTGGACCTTCTACTGGTTCGAAATGATTTCACCAGCCTACATGAATTTCAGTGGAGACCCTTAACGCTTTTTCTGCTCTCGCCCCTGCCCCCCATGAAAGTATCATCCAATCACGTGCTGAGGAAATCCTATCCTGCTTGCACCGGGACCCACAACCCCCTAAGGCTGCTCCCAAACTGCTTGAGGTAATTAAGAATACAGTGGTACCTCGAGTTACAAACAACTCAGGTTACAAAAGCTTCAGGTTACAAACTCCGCTAACCTGGAAGAGTTACCTTGGAGTTGAGAACTTTGCCCCAGGTTGAGAACAGAAATCGTGTGCCGGCGGCGCAGCGGCGCAGCGGCAGCAAGAGGCCCCATTGGAGAAAGCAGGGGTAGGCAACCTAAGGCCCAGGGCCGGATGCGGCCCAATCGCCTTCTCAATCCGGTCCACGGACGGTCCAAGAATCAGTGTGTTTTTACATGAGTGGAATGTGTGCTTTAATTTAAAATGCATCTCTGTGTTATTTGTGGGGCATAGGAATTGGTTCATCCCCCCCCCCCCCAAAAAATATAGTCCGGCCCACCACACGGCTGAAAAAGGTTGCTGACCCCCAAGCGAAAGCATGCCTCTAGTTAAGAACCGTTTCAGGTTAAGAACGGACCTCCGGAACGAATAAAGTTCATAACTAGAGGTTATGAACACAACCTTCTGGTTTTAAGAAGCAGAATGCCACAGGAT
Organism: Zootoca vivipara; assembly: GCF_965207765.1. Taxonomy (NCBI): domain Eukaryota; kingdom Metazoa; phylum Chordata; class Lepidosauria; order Squamata; family Lacertidae; genus Zootoca; species Zootoca vivipara. The sequence goes on from NC_142599.1 coordinate 11,408,579, forward strand.
ACCACCTGCTTAGAGCAGCAATTTCAGGTTAAGAACGGACCTCTGGAACGAATGAAGTTTGTAACTATAGAGGTACCACTGTACTAGACTGCTGCAATGCACCACATTTTGAAGAGATGTGTTATTTTAAGGGCATGTATGCTGCAGTTATGCTACTAAACTGCTGTGGCAGCTGTGACCTTAATGTGACAGCAAAATGCCAAGAAATGCCTTCAAATTTAGCAACGTTTTGCAACCCTGCAACCCTGCGGCAATCGCGGCAATGGCCCAATTTGTTGAGCAGAAGTACTTTGGTTGAAGCCGATTTAGAGATCTTATGAGTCGGGGGGGGGAGCGGGGGGCTGCAACAAAACATTGCAATGTGAAGTTTTCCCGTTCACTGTTCCGAGTCGGCCAGCCAACCCCCTCTCGATGATACTCCCTTGCATTTCCCTGCATCCTGCATCCACATCAAAACAGTCGGTCAAGATTCCATGGCCACTGAGCCATGAATTCAGATTTTTATTCATTGGGGAGAGAGTTTCTGCACCATCCATTCAGTGACTGCTTTTCCAGGAGTTCCACATGCTGTCATACTGCATTCACACTGCATCATGGGTTGACTAGCCTGAAATTTGTATACACACTTCATTGCTGTCACAGATGTGTATGCCACTGTAGTGTAAAACAAGCAAGCAAGCAACACCAAAAGTCCTGATAGGGCCAAATTTGGCGAAATTACAGGAGATGGCCTGGTAGAAAATAAAATAAAATGTGAGAATGCAGAGTTTGGTGAGAAAGGGTTAAAACCTTTATCCATAATGCTCCTGATGTAGCTTGACAGCAAAAAAAAAGCTTTCCCGGTTGGAGGATGAACATGACTATTTTATTTTATTTTTTGTCTTTCTATTGTACAGTAGTTTCATTCAAATGAATCCCAAAGTGGTGTTTGGGACTACAGTTCCCATCATCCCTAGCTAACAGGACCAGTGGTCAAGGATGATGGGAATTGTAGTCCACAAACAGCTGGAGGGCCGTAGTTTGCCTATGCCTGGCATAAATCATTTAAAACAATTAACAAATCAATCAAACAATTACAATCTATAAAACACCATTAACAAAACAGCAACTTTAAAAAAATGAGCTAAAAATCACAATTACAGCAAAAACATGCCAGGTTTTGGTATAGCTGCCAGCATGTGCAGTATCCAGACTTGCAAAACTGCAACATTTGGTCTAACTATCGCTTTGCCCGATTCTAAAGGCAAGTAAGCAAGATTCCTGTCTTCCTTCCAAAAGCACCAGTTGGAGACACTTCCTACTGCAGGAGGCCTAACAGTTGATGTGGCAGTGGTGGGTAGTTACATATTTATATGCTAACCCCATTTACCTGCCAGAATGCTAAATTAATTCCATGCCCCTGTTAGATCCCTGACCGTTATACAGACAGACAACTTGGTCTCTGGCCAATTCTAAGCATGCAGTTATCAAGGCAGACTGGCCCTTAAAAGCTTAGATCTTCTCCTTGGCACGCTTGAAGGAGTTGTCCACAGTCTGACTCGGCTTTTCAGCTGTTAGCACAGGACTGACTCAGCATTTCTGATCGGGCAGCAGCGGGAGTCAGTGAAACAGAGGAAGGCAGAGGCAGCTTTGTTAGCTGTTGCACAATTTAACACCCCATCAGCAGAATCCCACGAAATCACCATTGCTAGTGGCTTTCAAATATTGCATACCATAAGAAACAGAGGTGTTGTTATATGAGGAAGGCTCTGCTTCTTATACACTCACGCCCTTTAAGCAGAGGCTGCATTTGCACACCAAGGTAAGCCAAGGCTACTGTCATGGTGCATGGGTGATGTGCCAGCTCATGATGCGAAATTACTCCTACTTTTGTTCATTCTGCAGTCCGAGGAGGAGATACGACCCAGGAGACTGCAATTAAGCTTGGCTTCCTGTGGTGTCTGAAACTGGAGTTGTGGTTTGTTTCTTCCTAATAAGGCCAGGACTCATAAGCCCCAAACAAACCATGGCTTAAAACAGGGATGGGGGAGGCTGTGGCCCTCCAGTGTGGTGTAGTGGTTAAGAGCAGTAGACTTGTAATCTGGGGAACCAGGTTTGCGTCTCCGCTCCTCCACATGCAGCTGCTGTGGGCTAGTCACACTTCTTTGAAATCTCTCAGCCCCACTCTCCTCACAGAGTGTTTGTTGTGGAGGAGGAAGGGAAAGGAGAATGTTAGCCGCTTTGAGATTCCTTTGGGTAGTGATAAAGCGGGATATCAAATCCAAACTCTTCTTCTTCCCATCATCCCATCCAGCAAGGTCAAAGGACCAGGATGATGGGAATTGTAGTCCAACAATATCTGGAGGGCAACAGAAGGAATGAAAAAGTTTGCCAAAATCTGTTTAAATTCTCTGTGAAAACTCTAGGCATAATCATACTATCTAAAACTAAAACCCCAAAGTAAAAACTATTCATGATTGCTAATGACGTGCATCTCAGCAAAATTGTCTTTCCATCCCCATGTTTACACTTATTCAGGAATTTTCTTGTGTCCAAGGCATACATACTTGCCTGCGGGGCAGTATCATTAGTTAGCCATACTTTAATCCTATTAAAATAAATGTTAAATCATCCTTGTGGATCCATTCAGGAATGTAAGATTCTCCAGTGGAGTGGTGGTGAGAAAGAATAGCAGGACCTTGTCAGTTATAGCCCAGGTTTTATGAACATTCTTTCTCTGATGAGGCCTGCCTACCCATGCTGGAGATTGAGATGGCAAAAGCATACCTGCCAAGTCTACCGCTGAAAAATGCGGGATCAGCAGCGGCGCGGCACCGGAAGTTGCATAGAAGCAACTTCCAGGGCCACTCTTCCCATGTGTGGGCACCGGAAATCGGGCAGAGTGGCACCGGAAGTCGCTTCTACGCATGCCCGGCTTCTACACATGCCCGGCGGCCACTATGCGGCCACCACCATGCGGGCACCACCAAGATGGCCACCGGGCATGCGTAGAAGCGACTTCTGGTGCTGCTCTGCCCGATTTCTGGTGCCCACACATGGGAAGCGTGGCACCCAAAATGGAGGCTCCCTGGCAGGTAGGAAATCCGTGGGATTTCCGGGATTTTTCTCCATTCAGGAGAACAGTGGGAAACGGGTTAAAATCCGGGGGTTTCCTGCGAAAAACGGGATACTTGGCAGCTAAGGGCAAAAGTCCCAAGGTTGTAGAGAGGAGGGCACTGTATCATTTCAAATTCCAGGTGGCGGAATCAACTTTTTTTACAGTGGAACTTTTCAAAGCTGCACTGATTTTTTGTTTGTTTGTTTGTTTCTTGGAACTCCTGGACAATGCCAGGTAAAAGTCTGCAAGAGTGTGTGTATGCATGGGAGTGTGTATTGCGTATATGTATAGCCAAAGGCCCAGTTTGCAGTGATAAATTTTGTTGATGGACCTTCTGGGGTCAAACAATGTGCAAGTGCCTGTTGTCCAGCGGCTCCTACTTTGCTCCACCCATGTTGTGAACAGAAGCAACAAACCAATAGTCCTTGGCTTCTCCCTAGCAAACCATGATCAGCAAACCATGGTTTCACAAGCACGGTTTGTTCAGGAGGGAAAAGCTGTGATCCTAGGCTGGGACATTGCAGCGAGCCAAGGATTCATGGATTGTTGCCAATGGAGGAGCAAAGCAGGTATGACTAAGCAGCAGTTAGTCTTTGTGGTCCTTCCGTTAATTTTATATCTTCCCTCCAAAGCCTCTCCCATGATTCCTAGAATCATAGAATCATAGAGTTGGAAGAGACCACGAGGGCCATCCAGTCCAACCCCCTGCCAAGCAGGAAACACTATCAAAGCATTCTTGACATATGCCTGTCAAGCCTCTGCTTAAAGACCTCCAAAGAAGGAGACTTCACCACACTCAGCAGCAAATTCCACTGTCGAACAGCTCTTACTGTCAGGAAGTTCTTCCTAATGTTTAGGTGGAATCTTCTTTCTTGAAGTTTGAATCCATTGCTCCGTGTCTGCTTCTCTGGAGCAGCAGAAAACAATCTTTCTCCCTCCTCCATATGACATCCTTTCATATATTTGAACATGGCTATCATATTACCCCTTAACCTTCTCTTCTCCAGGCGAAACATACCCAGCTCCCTAAGCTGTTCCTCATAAGGCATCGTTTCCAGGCCTTTGACCATTTTGGTTGCCCTCCTCTGGACACGTTCCAGCTTGTCAGTCTCCTTCTTGAACTGTGGTGCCCAGAACTGGACACAGTACTCCAGGTGAGGTCTGACCAGAGCAGAATACAGTGGTACTTTTACTTCCCTTGATCTAGACGCTATACTCCTATTGATGCAGCCCAGCATTGCATTGGCTTTTTTAGCTGCTGCATCACACTGCTGACTCATGTCAAGTTTGTGGTCTACCAAAACTCCTAGAACCTTTTCACATGTACTGCTCTCAAGCCAGGTGTTACCCATCCTGTATTTGTGCCTTTCATTTTTTTGCCCAAGTGTAGTACCTTACATTTCTCCTTGTTAAAATTCATCTTGTTTGCTTTGGCCCAGTTGTCTAATCTGTTAAGGTCATTTTGAAGTGTGATCCTGTCCTCTAGGCTATTAGCCACCGCTCCTTTTGGATGTTGCAGCCAAAGTCCCTGGCCCACTGCACCATTATGGATTTGACTTCTTCCTCCTTGACCTCCCAGTCAAGGAGCAGCCTATACATTTTAGAGAGTGGTTTATATTTAATTTGAATCAAATCTTTTTCGAGTCTTGAAGGTTCTGTGGAAAAACCGATTTTTAAAAATCTTTTTGGGCGGTCTCATTCAATTGGAAATTGAATTTCGGATTTCAGATTTCTTCATTTTTTGGGAATTTTAGCCTATCGTCTTTTTCGTCCAGAAGTTCTTTGTTCTTTTTCTTTTCTGTTGATTACTTATGTTACAGTTTTAGAAACCAATAAAGCATATAAAAAGGGGGGGGGAGAAACCTGTGGTCCTTCAGTTGCTGCTGGACTTCAGTTCCCATCACTCCCACTGCCAGCTGGGGCTGATGGGAGTTGGAATCCGAAAGTATCTGGAGGGCCATGAGTTTCTCTCTATGCTTTAAATGAAAGCTCAGGCTCTTGAGAATCCACAACAGCTTCCCAATTCAGCATTTGCTCCTAAGATGCAAACTCTGTGACATAACTGCATGCACACAGATTACTGAACATGCTGCCAGTTTGGAAACCAGCTCTTCAGAACATCGGGGACTATGCCAAATGGTTGAAACACGAGAGGATTTCAGAAAACCGCTCGACAAAGGGATCTCGAGGGACAGCAATCATGCCTCCTAATTTCTCACCCTTCCTCCCAGACAAAAAGGAACTGCTTTGAAGATGGACTTCATTCTTCACCCAAGCTACTAGGACTTGGAATGCTATCGCAACAGCTGCTGCTCTCTAAGAGCCAACTCATGGCGCCATGGATCCCACTGAGATCCTCGGGAGCAGAAGACTATTTATGCTAGCCTCTTAATTGAGCGCTCCTCTGCCAGCCAAGACATTCCGTGCTCCGCCACGCAAATAATGTAAGCTAATTTGCAGCTAAGCGCTGCCGTTGGAAACATACTTTATAAATATCTTCCTCAGCTAAGCAAGGGGAGCCTGGCAGAAGGCAAGTGTTGAAAACGGTGTGAGGAATGCACAATGGGCAACGAATACAAGCACCCTCTTTCATCGGAGAACGGGAGGTTGACTCTGGCCTATGACTTGACTGCATGCCTTGGAGAACCTGCCCAATAGGTATTCTCATCCCCGATAGAAGACACAGCAGGGTGTACTGAATGCAGCAGTGGGTTAGAAGAACAAGAATAGCCCAACTTACGTATTTAGATCAGGAGACTCTAAATCTCAGGGTCATGGGTTCGAGCCCCACATTAGGTGAAAGATTCCTGCATTGCAGGGGGTTGGACTAGATTGACCCTTGTAGTCCCTTCCAACTCTACAATTCTATGATCTAAGCGAGGGGTGCCTCACTCTACTTATATGGACCTGGCACTGTTACATGTGCCACATAATATGTGTTCCATGTTTGTAAGAAACTGATCTTTTAATGTAGAAAGCACTTCCTGTCTACTGACCTCTGGCAGGCGACTTCGCTGTATATATTCTTTTCGGGCCTTCTAAAAAAGTCGCCAGACACGTAGAATGTTGATGTGTTTTAATCTGCTTTCCAGCTTCTTGTTGATTTTTATTTTTTAATGTTAAAAATTCTTTTTAACTGATTTTTAAATTTATTGTTTTATTCTTTTCGTAAACCACTTTGAGTCTTTATTACAAGCAGTATATACATCTAGGTGAATAATTACGGTAAATAAATTTCCCCCCCAATTTCCCCCACTTCTGCACAGTTTGTAATTAAAAATAAATAAAAAACTGCACAAAACTTTGTACAACTTTTTGCGTGCGTTTCTCTTAATGTATGCAATTTTGCCTATTATACAGAATTTTTGCAAGCCAGGTCTCTTAATATAATGCATTTTAATATGTTAATTTTTCCAACATCCACATTTTTCTGTACATGCTTTTCCTACTAAATGCATTTTTGAACACTTTTTGAAAAAAGTTTTTGGGAACTTCATCACAAGATTTGGAGAAGTCTGATTTTCCCATTTTATAAAATCCATCTTCCAGTATCAACTTTGCGTTTTCTCCCTCCATCATGAGCCAAAATATGTGTTCTACAAGTTCAACTGAACTCAATACTTCTGAGTAAACAAGAATGGGATTGTGCTGCACACATCACAACACAGCACACCTCTCAAAATCAAGAAGTTTCTATTAAGGATTTTCTGTTTTTCATCAAATTGAAGAAACACAGCAAACAAGAATACTGTATAAGGACAGCCTAGAACAGGGGCCAGCAACCTTCTTCAGCCGTGCTCTGGTCCACCGTCCCTCAGGCCATGTGGTGGGCCAGATTATTGGGGAGGGGGGAAATGAACGAATTCCTACGCCCCACAAATAACCCAGAGATGCATTTTAAATAAAAGGACACATACTATTCATGTAAAAACACGCTGATTCCCGGACCATCCGTGGGCTGGAATGAGAAGGTGATTGGGCTGTATCCAGGCCTTAGGTTGCCTACCCCTGGCCTAGAATGTTGATGGACTAGACCAGCCAAATGTGATCAGAGTAACATTCAATGAAAGAAGATGGACTCTAACAACACATTCTTTTTAGGGCTACCACCCAATTAAAGCTACAATCCTTGAAACATTGACTATGGACTAGGTCCCAGTTAACACAACTTCTGAGCAAATAAGCACAGGACGGCACTGTTTAGTCACATTGCTTTTAATCAATATATTCACATGCAAATAGGCAAAGCCACATGTCACATCAAGCAGCCATCTTAAGACGAGACATTTCTTTCTTTGTGTCAAAAGCCTTGATAATTTTGGGAAGGCATGGCAAAACAAAATATTGCATAAAATAAACGCAAGCAAAGAAAACATGAAAGTAATGTCACATCTCAGGCAGTGTTACCTTTACCCATTCCTCCCCACATTCCTTTCAAGTTTGGTACCACCCTCCTTCAAATCAGCAGGATCCAAATCAAGCCCGCTAAGAAGACAGTGGTCTTCCCTGCTGCCAAGATTGCTGGAGAAAGGTGTTGTCCCAGTGGGGAGCTGCAGACAACTGAAGTCTTATGTAAGCTGGCTCCACATCCCCAGAGAAGCTGGCTGGACTGCAAAATGACCCGCACCTGATTTTAGTCTGCAAGGTTGGGGAGACAGGGGTACTGCAGGGACTCTGAGGATGGTAGAAAGGTTGTACCATCTAGGTGGGAGAAGTCTGGATACTGTCCTGGTGGTTTTTCACTGAGGAAATGAAAGCATCCCCAGAAACCTCTGCCACCACGCAGCTGCAAGGTCAAAGGGCCAGGGCTCACAACCATTTCTGCGCTGTATGGGATGGCATTTGAATTTGTCTTGCAAATTTCAGCTAGTCCAAAACAACAACTGAGGGAATGTATCTTGCACTTATTTCTTTTCTTTTCCTGACAATGCTAGAGGAAACCAGAGGAGTCAGGAAAGAGTGCCATGTGGAGAAAGCCTTGCCGGTTGGCGGTTCTAGGGCAAGGGGGAGTTAGATGTGCTGGTGGGGTGGGGTGGAGAGGGGAGGGGGTGTTTGCAACAGACAGCAGAGGTGACTGAAACCATGCCCAAGGAACAGGAGTAGTCCAAGGGGGGAACTGAACTAAGAAGAAGGGCCCAGATTTTTAGCAGCTGTTACACCTCTAATGGTTGTTGCATTCGTGAGTGTCAAAAGTAGACCCCCTCAAAGGATGGTGTGTATACATTAACAGGGAGGTATACTCTTCCATTCTGCAAGCTGGCCAAGGGAACCCTTCTTCAAAATATTGGGGGGGGGGTTAGGGTCTTTAAGAGAATAGGAAAATCTTCCTGGTTTTTTGTCCCCCACTCCCCCCAAAAGTTGCAAAAACATAACCTGCGGAAATGAATCGGCTGCATAGTTTGAGAGTGGGGCTGAATGGGGAGAGCTCTGGCCCTTCACCCTGCTCTCTCCAGTGCTTTCTGACCCCCTCTTTTTTCAAAAAAGAAAAGAAAAGAAAGAAATGGGGGAAAGAATATCTTACAAAACCTCCCTAGGATGCAACAGGCTGGATGGAGAGGAGGCTGCCGAACTTGAAGTGCTGGATCACAGGGAACTTCTCCAGGCATTCGGCTTTGTACATGCGAACGAGGCCTTGGTTGACCTTCGCCCATGAAGGGACTGCGCTAATGTTCCACAGCTGGTTGGAGTGCTCAGCAAATGGGCCTGTCTTCATTTCTGTAGTGAATAGGATGCACTGGAGAAACATGAATTCCTTGTGGTTTTCATTCACCACCTTCTCGTCCACAAGATGTTGAGGCTCCAGGTTTGGGTGATCTATCAGTTGTGAGCTGCCCCATATGAAGGGCAGGAACTGGAAGTCATCCAAGCCCCAGACCCCTCGGCTGCCGGCCGGTTCCATTCTGTAGGTCTTCTGCAGCTTCCGCATGACTTCCAAATATCTGCTGAAGACTTTGAAGACAATAGCAAGCTGGTCATCCACTCGGAGAACTCCAATTTTGCAAAGGCAGCAGAGGAAGGCGACAAACGCTGCTTCGTGACCTGTCCCGTAGTCAATACGAGTAGAGTTGCCCACAGACTCCTTCAGGTACACAGCCACCTCGGAGACGGCTTCTGACAGCTCCCTCGGGACCACCGTGGCCACTAGGTTCTCAGCCCCCTGGTCCAGTTTGGTGTACCACCTCCGGAAGGCCTTGTTCCCAAAGCGAGATGGCTGCTCCTCCGGTGGGGTTTCATCAATCCATCTGTCAAGCGTGTCTAGGAGATCAACCAGCTTCTCAATGGGCTCAGAGACTTTGTAACTGCAGGTCAGCTTCTTGCCCTTGACGCTTTCATTCAACTTGAGAATGAAGCCCATGTAATCTGCATAAGCCTGTGAGTGTTTCCACTTCTGCATGTCGGGAAGCATGGTGATTTCCTTCTTGGGGATCATGAAACTTGGGCAGGGAGCAGGCTGTGGTGCGTCCTTGGCAGATTCTAGATGCCACTTGCTTTCTGCCATCTTCTCTGAGCTTTCACCGCTGTCTTTCACCGCCTTGTATCTCGTAGTTCTTAAAACAACTTTATTAAGGATCAAACTTTATTAAGGACCTGCAGGTTAAACCAACAGTGCAGTCACCAGCATATTTCTCATATTTTTAGGAATTTCCCTCAAGAGAAAACAAGTAACTTTATTTTAAAAAAAATATTTTTTAAATAGTTGATGCATGTAAGTTGTCTCAGATCAGGAGTCTACACCAAATGAAAGGCCACAATTTGTTTGTTTTTTTGGTCTAAGAGACCTCTAGGTTCCTTGTTTAAGTCCAGCTAAGTCAAGGAACTGAGTCCAAATTAGAATGTAAAATAAATGCAACTCCCCTGGCATTATTAGACCCTTGTTAAATAAATAATTTGACATACCCCTTATATTTCACAGAGTTACTGTAAGTTGTGTCTGATGACACAATCACCATAGGACAGGGTGTGTGGAAGGCAATTAGTTAATTAATCCCCCTCCCGCAACATTATTACTGTGAGTATCGTTTATTTCGAATAATTCCTAATTCTGGTCCTCTTGACTGCATTCCTAATAATTTCATGTTCGTTGTCACCAATTTTATCTCGTCACTCATGACTACAAGGTTTGTTCTTCATTTCCTGGTCCCTAAACTTCCAGTTATTAACAGCTTTCTCCCAAAAAATGAAAATACTGTCTTGCTTCCTCACCAGCAGCCAACAGGGCCATCTGAGCAGAATAAAAATTCTGCCGTTACAGCTTCCTTGGAGTTCCTTTTATTAGTAAGTAGTCTCATCCCAGGCTGTGTCTGCCCAGAAATGTAGCAAAAGCAAAACTTAATGCCTCATATTTGGGGTTTGCTAAAATACTAAGAGGGACCCAGGTGGCGCTGTGGTTAAACCACTGAGCCTAGGGCTTGCTGATCAGAAGGTCAGCGGTTCGAATCCCTGTGACGGGGTGAGCTCCCGTTGCTTGGTCCCAGCTCCTGCCAACCTAGCAGTTCGAAAGCACGTCAAAATGCAAGTAGATAAATAGGAACCGCTACAGCGGGAAGGTAAACAGCGTTTCCATGTGCTGCTCTGGTTCGCCAGAAGCGGCTTTGTCATGCTGGCCACATGACCTGGGAGCTATATGACGGCTCCCTCGGCCAATAATGCGAGATGAGCGCGCAACCCCAGTCGGTCACGACTGGACCTAATGGTCAGGGGCCCCTTTACCTTTTACCTTTAAAATATTAAAGCCAGATCTATACCAGCCAGCCCCACACACCAGTTTACATCTAGTGCAAAAATTGCAATGGTAAGGTGTACTGGCTCACTTCTGTCCTATCGCCTACTGATTCAAAATAATATACTGTACCGTGAATATATTTTCAAGGTCCTAAAAGCTCAATTCAAAGCATAAATAGCAAACGTACCACCTATTAAATCAGATGAACAACCTGTTAATCAAACATGATTTGCTTATCTCATTTCCCACAGCTTTGTGTGTTTTTTAACTCCAGTGACATGAAAGGAAATAATGGGTAGTCTGCTTCCATCCCACTGCAAGTGTGGAAGACATCTTCCGGGAAGATGTTTTCCTTTTACAGTGGTACCTTGGCTCCCAAACTTAATCCGTTCTGGAACTCTGTTTCAAAACCAAAGCATTCTAAAACCAAGGCGTGCTTTCCCATACAAAGTGGTGCAAAATGGATTAATCCGTTCCATACTTTTAAAAACAACCTCTAAAACAGCAATTTAACATGAATTTTACTCTCTAACGAAACCATTGATCCCTAAAATGAAAGCAATAATCAATGTACCGTACTATGAAATAAATAAGATAGTATTGTAGATGATAAAAATTAAAATTACTTCCTCCCCCCAGGTGCATTGATGATAGTCATTGTTTGGAGGGGGGGGGGCTTTTATCAATTTCTGCAGCCACACAGTCAATCAATCAGTAGCTGAACTGGGTTCCACACAGTCACAGAAACAAGTCACAAAAACAAATCCACAAGCCACCGTCACAAGTCAGTCCCATAAAATGAAGAACAAGTCACAGTCAAAAAACCGAAAAAGCCACACAAACAAAAATGCAAAAAAAAACCCCAGCAAAAGCTCCAAATATCACCTCTGTGTTGCGTGGGTGCTCAGGACTCAACAGCCCACAGAATCCACAGGAAGCCTCCGATTAGCAATTTACAAACAGAACACACTCAACAGGAAGAGGAACATGTTCCGCTTCCAAGGCAAAGTTCACAAACCGGAACACCTACTTCCGGGTTTGCAGCGTTCTATTTCCAAGTTGTTCATAAACTAAGCTGTTCTAAAACCAAGGTACTGTACCACTGTACAATCTCCCAATCATCTTAAGCGCCCTCCCTCTTTTATTTTTCCAGCTCTGCGAGCAGATCTGACTGTAAATGCTGACAGTACCAGCAGGAGCCTTGTTGACATTAGCAATCATGAGGGCTTTGCTTCCAGATAGAACTATTACATGAAAAATAGAATGCCCATCCTGCTTCCTGTAGCTTTAAAGGAGAGGGGTACACCTGCCTCCTCTGATGTAAGGTCACTTGTGCCAAATTTTGTATGATCTTAACAGGAGTGTCATTGGACTTGAAGTCTTTGACAGCTTTCTTAATAGTTCCGACCTTTTTTTGGATAGCGGGAAAAGCAGGTGTTGATTATGCCCGGAAGAAGAGAGGGCAGCCAATTTGGAGATGAATCCCTTCATGTCTCCCTCACCCACCTCCTCTTGAATCCCATGCAAAAGCAGGTTGGTCCCCCACATCTCCTCCTCCAGTGCTATTTTTCTAGAAGAAGAACTCACCATGAACACCTCCCTTGTTCTCTTTCATAATGGCAATGGCGCCAACCTGAGAGGTGCCGGAACTGAGTTCCAGCAAGTTCTGGGCAAAAAAAAACAAAAAACCCTGTCCTCCGCCTGCATTTCTAAAAGTTACCATTTCACTTTCTTTACTGAGTAATTCTGGGCTATGGTAAGATCTAAAACCAAAGAGGCAGTTGCTCAAACACTATCATTATAAATCTCCAAATCACAAAGCTTACTTTCCAAAAACTCTGTCCAACTTTCCATTAGCTCCGGTTTAAATTATTTGCGCTCCAGAGCCTGTTCATTTCAAATGCTGAACCCCCTTTCTGGGTGCTTTTTGTCACTCTCTGTAGATCCGGCCCCATTCTGGAAGCGTCCAGACGTCTTTAAGAGTGTCTGGTTGTTTCCTTTTCCTAACGGTTTAAAGTTTGTAATAAGAGCTATTTCTTTGATGTGTCCATGATACCACCCCTCACCTTTCTCATCTGTAAAAAAGGGAATCGCATTCAAAGTTACTAAAAGCTGGGGCCATTTATGAATGAATGAATCTTTATTCGCGTCAGCCATCGGCCATAGCAATAAAACAACAAAGAATAGAAATAAAAAGTCAATTATATAAAATACATTTTAGGGTTTTGAATCAGTAGTCAAATAGTGGATCTTATTCTGATTGTCCCAGCTAAAAACTTTGCAACCTTTGTTGTCACCTGCTCATCTTGATCTGCCAAGAAAAAGGACACTGCGGCAGTGGCTGGGCGACCCAGAATGGACAATCTTTTGAGAGTAAAAGCAAGTGAAACTCGGAAAATTAGAATATCGTCAAAAAGTGCATTTATTCCAGAAACGCAACTTAAAAGGTGACACCAATATATGAGATAGAGGCATGACATGCAAAGCAAGATATGTCAAGCCTTTATTTGTTGTAATTGTAATTATTTGTCGTTAGGCGGGTCAATTATAAATGGAATGTAATTAATAAAATGTAATTGTGATGTTTATTTTTGTATTATTGTAACTATTTGCTTTAATACTGTGGAATTTCCAAAAAGAAAGCATTTGTAAAAATTAAAAGAAAAATAAATAATAACATGTTTCATTACTGAAATAAGTGCACTTTTCGACGGTATTCTAATTTTCCGAGTTTCACCTGTACTTTAGAATTGCTAGGTTATGCAGATAGGGTGCCAGAGAGTTGAAATGGGAAGGTGGAAAACAGTCATACCACGGGCAAAATTTCCTAATTGTGGCCAAGTTGTTCTGACGCTGGATATCATTTAGGTGCTGACAAATTAGACCGTTTTCTTTACTAAAACCCAAAGTGAGTAGCTGTTGTGGTGATAAACCACAAGAGTGAAGTTTTTGATAGACAATTTTAGTTCAGGCGCTCTTGTGACAATCTTGCAGCACTAGGGATATTAGACTGGGGGGGAATTAAGTTTAGGTGAAGCCAATAGTTAAGTGTCCTACGACTGGGGCCATCCATTTTGAGATGCGCTGCTCACCCCTCTGTTCCAACCAATTTCCATTTTCAATGCACGTCTCCACTGGCAACATTTGCTGCACCCAGACTAAGCCAAACAAGCCAAGAACAGTCCTAGTGTTGCGGTAAAGAAGCAGCTGATGTTATAAATACTTGGTGGGCCTGCCTCAAAATACAAACATTTCTGAAGAAAAATGCCTATGCAATTAAGCTAATGGCAAATTACATCATCTCCTTTAACTCTCTAAGTATACTTTTAGGCTGTCAAGACAGCTTTGTAAGAAAGGGAACACTAAAAGGAATCGCTTAACTGTAGCAAAACAATGTAATCACCACTAAATTGCAAATTCCAACGACCTCCTACTGCTAAAGGATGGTTATATAACCCCTGGAAAAATCACTGAAACAGGGTCAGCCTGAGACATTTTGCTGCCCGAGATAAATAAATAAAAACCAAGATGGCGCCTTCGCTTCACCATTCGACGCATCATCGACTCAGTTTTGCATCAACACCGAAGATGGGACAGTATCATCCACCACACCTGAGGGCAATAGACCAAGGCACTGTAGATTTAAAGAAGTTTCATACTACTTTAAACAGCCATGCCTTCCCGCAAGGAACCCTGGGAAGTGTAGTTGGAAAGGGTTCTGAGAGTTGTTAGGAGACCACTAATCCCCTCACAGAACTACACTTCCAAGAGTTCCCTGGGAAGAGGCACTGATTGTTAAACCACTCTGGGAAATGTAGAGGGGAATGAAAATGCCATCAGGTGAGACACTTCTTGTTGAACTCTGGCATCATCATCATCATCAATTTATTAACTGCCTTCTAAGCAACGGTCTCAGGGTGATGTACACTAAAGATAATTAAAAGCAGTTAAAAGCAGCAAATACATTTAAAAGTAAACAAAATAGAAAATTAAAATGAAACCACAGACAACTGAAACAAGAGAACTGCCATTTTAATTTCCCACTGACATAGCATCTCTCGAGAGCGTTGCGAGTAATTTTGCTATAAACCCTCTCTACTCCTAAGGCAATCCATCTTCCATTGGTTGGCCAGCATTCTTTAGAAAACGCTGAACTTCTGAGTCATTAAATGCCTAGAAAGACCAAACGGCTTTGAAAGCATCAATGCAAAATAAATATATTAAACGTCAGAGAGGAAGATTTAATGAACTCCGACATGGGTTTTCCAGAATGTAACTCCCAGTGTACTTGGACAGTGATCATATGCATAGGATGATTCCGGTGAGATTTCTATGTCTGCTGGGCATGTTTTCCACCTAATTTGGCACTGACCTTAGGCTGTTCCATATCATCCTATTATGGGGCATGAGGGAGTCAGACGGCATGATTCACAAACACTTCCAAGATGACACAGTTTGAGCCTTAAGCCATCTATGGTCACATCTGTGATTAAAATCCCAAGAATTTGGAAGTAAATCCATACCTAATGCAAGGGCCTTCTCCCTTATGCACCTGCCTGGGGGTGCTCTCTTAATGGTGCCACACTTGCTAGAGACTCAGTGCGCAGCAACATGAGAGACAGGCAGTCCACAGGCATTCCAACTGTGGAACCCTCTCGCACCCTCCTCAGATATGGATGGAGCAACAAGTCTTTCTGAGTACCAGCTAAAGACCTACTTATTCGCCCAGCTTTTGGGTTTGAATTTGTGTTACTGCAACTGATAGCTATTTAACAGTGCATATGTTCTCTCACCTGGTTTTACTGCTTTATTGCTTATTGATTGCTTGATTGTATTGTGTTTTCTCAATATTACACTTTGTAATATTTGGAAACTCCCACTCCAAATAATTTTGTGCATGTGTTTGGGGTCATGCAGGTGGCCTCAAAGAATCTGGGTACCTGAGTGAAATTCACCGCCCAATACTGTCTGCGTGTTGTTGCAGAAGCTAGCTCTATGAGTGCTGCAAAGAGCCTTTTTCAAGAAAGATAGTCTGGCCAACTATATGCCTCACCTTTCTATTGCTATGCTCATAGTGATGGAGCTGTCTGTGGAGCAGGGACAGCCTGTTCATTTTGCTTCTATAGCTCTGCTATAGAATCTGCTTCTATAGCTCTCTAGACTTCTTCCAGAATGGAAGTATGCTTGGGGAACGGAATGCAGAAATGCCCATTGAGGTTGTCCAACCACAGTCTTTTTAAAATATTAGTTTTCAATAGCTTCTCAGCTTTTTGACTAAGTACAAGTGTAAAATCACAAGTTTTCATTTGGTAGCAATTCTAAGGCAACACTATGTATATTGCTCTGTGAATTGCTATTTTAGGAATAATAATGTGCCTTATTAACAGTATTAAGTAGAACACATATTAAGTACATATGCGAAAGCAGGTCCCATACTGCAGCCTGGGAGCCAGAGGTGGTACCGGAGTGAAGATGCATCTTCCTATGTTTTAATTAGGTAAACATCACAGCCCAAGTCCATAGCTATGAAAAATGACTTCTTTATTTAAAGGTCTTGCCCACATAGCCTTTTCTCCTCTCCAATGGACACTCCAAGCAAACTTCAAAGCATTTTAAACCTGAGCTTTGAGCTGTCATTGACTCTAATTAGACCCTAATTCATTTTTTCCGCTGCAATTGAGTGCAAACCAGCTTTGATCTCTGGATTTTTGCTTTTTTGTTTGCTTTTGTTTGTTTGTTTGTTTGTTTGTTTGTTTAAAGCACTTGTCTTTGTAGGCTCTCTAGAAATCCATAATCAGAATCTTTCTGTCTAAAAAAATAGTCCAGACAGTTGTCCATGCTTATTGGGCAAAACTGATGGTCTGGAAAAATCAACCCAAGATTAAAAACAAACCAGTGTCATGACCATAGGACCCCTCCACTTGGGGAAAATCCTGGAGGATCAACAAACCCACCCCCCAACAGAACTAATAACAGTAATAGCAAAATCGGTGCCGGTTTGAGATCACCATATAATTGGGAAAAGGGGATTAATTATACAATAATAATTTCATACAATAAATAAGCAAAGAGTCAGAAGACAAAATGCCTAAAAACACAAAAATCCCAGCATACATGTCGCATATCACTGAGTATATCAAGAACTGCAATCTGCATGCAGGCAACTTTGCTAAATGCTCTATCAATAAAGGCAATAATTAGTTTCTTAGTTGTTTCCATAAATGTATACCCACCCTTCTTCCAAAAGGAAGGCTAGGGCAGATTGCAAATGTATAATACAGTAGTAACAACAACAACAACAACAACAACAACAACAACAACAACAACAACAACAACAACATACTTAAAATACCCATCAACTCATTTTGAAAACTCCCAAATAAAATAAAATAAAATAAAGCAGCAGAGGGCAACCAAAATGGCCAAAGGCCTGGAAATGATGCCTTATGAGGAACGGCTTAGGGAGCTGGGTATGTTTAGCCTGGAGAAGAGAAGGTTAAGGGGTGATATGATAGCCATGTTCAAATATATAAAAGGATGTCATATAGAGGGTGAAAGGTTGTTTTCTGCTGCTCCAGAGAAGCGGACATGGAGCAATGGATTCAAACTTCAAGAAAGAAGATTGCACCTAAACATTAGGAAGAACTTCCTGACAGTAAGAGCTGTTCGACAGTGGAACTTGCTGCCAAGAAGTGTGGTGGAGTCTCCTCCTTTGGAGGTCTTTAAGCAGAGGCTTGGCAGCCATCTGTCAGGAATGCTTTGATGGTGTTTCCTGCTTGGCAGGGGGTTGGACTGGATGGCCCTCTATCATTCTATGATTCTAAGTTCAGCAGAAGAATCATTGAACCCCACAACTCCTGGTGGTATAAAAAAAAGTTTCCGCAGGTCACCTTAAAGTAGAGAGTCACATAATCTAGGGTTCACTATGGAAAATCCCTTGTCAGGTGTCACTGCCTGGCTGATCTTAATGACTTGCTGCAGCACCCTGGTCCTTGTGTCCCAGGTTGTTCAGGGCTTTGTGTACTAATATTAACACTTTGAACCAGACCTGGAGGTTCTCAGGCAGCTAGTGCAGAGACTGGAGGATCAGGGTCATATGACCCCCACCCTCGCCATCCTAGATAGCAACTACTAAGTGGCATTCTGCACCAGCTGCAACATCTAGACAGCCTTCAAGAGAAGCCCCACATGGAACACACTCCTGTTATCTATATGGGAGGTTATCAGAGCATGAGTAACTGCAGTCAAGTTGTCTTGGTCCATCCAGTAAGAGCCGTAGCTTGCAAACCAGCTTGAGCTATGCATTAAAATTTCTTAATGCTCTGAATACATTTTTTTTCTGAATGAACACTGGGAGAAGGAATTGTTCCAGCAAAATATACCCCCCACCTATTATCTCCTCTTTTATGGGACATGCAAAATAAATCTGTAAAAGGTTTTAATGCACAGCTGTTCCTTAGATGGGCCTTCATAAACTCAGCACCTCCCAGATGTTGTTGTTGGGACTCCAGCTCCCATCAGCCCCAGGAAGCATGGCCACTGGTCAAGGATGATGGGAGTTGTAGTCCAAAACATCTGGAAGGCACCAGAATGGGGAAATGCTGCCTTCTAAGAAGACAAATTCCATAGCACTCATGTGATGGTTTTGACACTATGTATTCTGACAGTGTATTTTCCAACTTGTCAGCTCTCATCTGGGGGAGCATTCAGCCGCTGTCACCCTCTGCATTTGTCGATTTATTTATTTGTTTGAGAGGTGTGTTCACTGATATAAGAATGGAGGCTAAATGTGGTATTGGTAAGATTAGCAAAACGGGGAGGTTGCAGGTTTCATGAGACTGCCACAAGAGGTTGTGAATATATGGAGCTACTTTATATTGAATCAAGCCATTGGCTCATCTGTGCTTATAAACATAATATACTCTAATTTGAAACTTGTATTCTTATGAATATTCTTGAGAGTCCCATGGACTGCAAGAATATCAAACCTATCCATTCTGAAGGAAATCAGCCCCAAGTGCTCACTGGAAGGACAGATCGTGAAGCTGAGGCTCCAATACTTTGGCCACCTCATGAGAAGAGAAGACTCCCTGGAAAGGACCCTGATGTTGGGAAAGATGGAGGGCACAAGGAGAAGGGGACGACAGAGGACGAGATGGTTGGACAGTGTTCTCGAAGCTACGAACATGAGTTTGACGAAACTGCAGGAGGCAGTGGAAGATAGGAGTGCCTGGCGTGCTCTGGTCCATGGGGTCACGAAGAGACAGGCACAACTAAACGACTAAACAACAACAAAATTCTTATGAACAGGATGCAAGGGCATATGGTGTTCCTTTGTTCCCAACACCTGATTTCCAGGGGTATTCTGCCTTTAAACATTGAGGTATTGTGTCTTATAGATAACTGAGATGAAGCGGGCAGAAGGAGCTTTGAGTAGGAGCCCAGGAAAGGTGTGTGTGTGTGGGGGGGTGTTTGTCAGGAAGGGTGGGGTCCTGTCACCTGTCTCTAACCTCCATATTTCTTAGAAGCCCCTTCCTCCTGAAAAAGCCCAAGTTTGTCTGTCCTCAGCCTTTTCCTCACAGCTCTACAGCCTGCAATGAAGGCTTTTCCACACAAGCACAAAGTGACCTTTCACTTTAACTTGCATAGTTGGAATGTCACCAACATTCTTAGACCAACAGCTTCCTTCTGCAGGCAGAATTTTCATGAAAATTCTAGATCTAGAAAATTCTAGATTGGCCAATCTATGGCAGATGCTCAGCACCATTTCCATAGAAACACTTAGTATATTTAAGTATAGAAAGAAGAGCTTTGAAAAGCTCTCGAAAAGCTTTGAAAATTGAACTTTCAGTAAAGATCAGGGCTTTTTTTCATGGGCATTGCCATTATAAGAGAACAAGGGAGGCGTTCACGGGGGGTTCCTGCACCTCTTTTTCTTAAAATAAAATAGCACTGGCAAATGTTATTTTGTAATGTTATGAATCTGGTGGCCTGATTACTGTGAATGGACACCACTATGATTTTTGCCTAAATCATGACTTGATCGGAGTCAGGGATTTGACAAAACAACATTAACAGTGTTCCTTAAACAGATGTGGGTGGTTCCTGAATGGGTAATTCACCTGCCAGAATGAGACCTCCAAAAGCTCTGCATGGCGTTTGTATGTGAGTCAACATATGTGTAGCAGCAGAAATAGCAAATGGAACAGAGAGAATCTTGGGGCAGGGGAGTGGGGACGCTATCTTTGACGTGGGAAAGCTGAGATTAGATCACCAGCCACTATTTTTTTTTGGTAAAGGTAGTGCCACAGGATGCAAATCTCCCACCCACTTAACAGTTACCCATTCATCACGAAGGGGAAAACATACAGGAGCTTGTATTGCACTCATGTGTTGCCCCCCACGCTGCTTAAAAGCAGCCCTAAGGGATGTGTGGTTTCAATCAGGGTGAGAAGTGTGTGGTTAGATGACCCCCCCCCAAACACACACTTCTCCAACTACCGGGTCTAAATCAGGGGTCCGTAGCACTACTTTTAGCAAGAGAAGATGACAATGGGAGACCTAACTGCAGAATTCTTACACGTCCACACCATTAATTTAAAGCGCTATGATACCACTTAAAAAGGTAAAGGGACCCCTGACCATTAGGTCCAGTCGTGACCGACTCTGGGGTTGCGCGCTCATCTCGCATTATTGGCCGAAGGAGCCGGCGTATAGCTTCCAGGTCATGTGGCCAGCATGACAAAGCCGCTTCTGGCAAACCAGAGCAGCACATGGAAACGCCGTTTACCCTCCCGCTGTAGCAGTTCCTATTTATCTACTTGCATTTTGACGTGCTTTCAAACTGCTAGGTTGGCAGGAGCTGGGACCAAACAACGGGAGTTCACCCCGTCACAGGGATTCGAACCGCCGACCTTCTGATCAGCAAGCCCTAGGCTCAGTGGTTTAACCACAGCGCCACCTGGGTCCCATGATACCACTTACCCCCAATTAATTCTCAGAACTGTACTTTGCTAAGGGTGCTGAGAGCTAGTGGGAGGACTCTATCCCCTCTCACAGAGCTACCATTCTCAGAATAGTTTAACAATCGCTCCGTCTTCGCAGAGAACATGGGGAATTGTAACTCTGCGAGGTGAATAGGGTTCTCCACTGCTACTGGGATTGGGAACAGACTCTTCAGGGAAGCTCACAACTCCAAGCAAACCAATCTTGGAGAGAGAGAGTCTTGTGAGCAAGCCGTGTCTCACTTTTAAAAGCTGGCGGGAGAGGTGGATTTGTTGAGGCCTCTTTGCCCCTTTCACCTGCTCTGAGACTCCTTAAGTTGTTCTTCAACGCTTTAAGTGGCACCTTTGGGGATTTGCACCTGTAGTCTGGCCTGCATCGTTGGAAGCCTTTGGAAAAAAGCTTTCTTTCTTACATGCACACCAGAGCCTCTGGCATCGTGCTTCGGACAACAGCCAGGACCAAAGTGGCATGTTTTGCTCCTCCTGGCCACCACCATTGTCTGGGGCAGAGAGAAAGGAGGGCAAGCAATAGGGGAAAGGAGAGGCAAGTCGGGGGGGGGGCTTATCACCTCTTGTCACCTGCCCCTTGCCTCAACCCAACTACATAAGCCCTTGAACGCAAACCTTGTTCACAGCAAAGCTTCCCTTTCCTTGCGCCACGGCCTTGGTCCAGATCCCACCTCTGTAGCTGCTTTAGTAAGAGGGAAGACGAAATGGAGAGTTTGACTCATTGAACTCCCACATAACAACTACTGTAGTTCGGTCCAGAGAAAGGGTGTGGCACTTTCCTAGCTGGAATTGGAGTGCGTCTTTGAGGGAGGGGTGGACAAGTGACTCCCTGGGGGTCTTGCAGAAGTGCGAGCTGTTTTGTCTCCGCTTACCCACTGAGACTCCAAAAGCAAATGAACAAAGGAGCCAGAAGTCTCCACTCCCCTCTCATGCAAAGGAAACGAAGGGTGTAGTCCTATACACCAGGAGCAGGGGACCTTTTCAATTCCAAGAGTTGCCTTAGTTTCTGGGCTATCTTCTGGGTGCCAAATTGGGTGGGGCCAGGGGCAAAAGCAAACAGAGCAATAAATATAACCTAGTTCCTACACACTTGCCACTCCTATTTCTATCCTCCATCCAGGCAAGTGATGGGCACCACCAGAGTTCAAAGGCACATTTCTGCCAGGCAAAAACACTCAGGGAGCACAGCTACAACTCCCAGAGTGGTTTACCAAGCAATCCTTCACCCCAGGGAACTCTGGGAATTGTAGTTTTGTGAAGGGGGAATAGGGGCCTGCCTCCTAATGACTCTCATCACCCTTAACAAACTACACTTCCCAGGATTCTTTGGGGGATCCAAGGTGGCAATCCAGAGTGGCATGCTACTGCTTTAAATGTATAGTTTGGACAGGGAGTCTGTTTCCCCAAACTATGTTTGCAGCCTTCCATTGTAAATTGCCACGAGCCAACACGCTTACAACAACGTTTAGTCAAATCCACACAAGGTTGTTGTTGTTTTTCCAATGCCCCACGGCAAAGGGCAATTTATACAGAACTTTTGTCAAGTGCAGAATGCTGTCGGTAAGCAAAATGCCTTCACCCACTCCTAGGAGTTGGAAAAACCTCTGCTTGTTGTTAAGGGAAAGTGCTTGTCAGCTTTAATCTCCTTAACCCTTGTTTACACAGACATCTGAAAGACACTATCCTTGGCACCTTTAAATTATTGGGTGCGAGGGCAATACTGTAACTGTTTTAAGATGTTTAAAGCATGCTTCTGTTTTCTTCTTTATTATATTGTTTAAATTTTCTGTGTGTGCAATTGCCCTTAAGGGCTCCTTTGAGTGGAAGGGCGAGATATCAATTAAATAACGTAATTAATAAACAATACAAAACAATAACGTGGCCATCGCTATTGTGAGATATGAAGCTCTTTAAAGAGACATTTCTCCCCCCCCTCCCCACCCTGCATTTCTGCAATTTGATCTTGGATTTATTCAAGAGCAGATCTTTAAACATTGCCAAGTGCCATTTAAGTCTTTACCAAAGTCTGAAATGGTGCCTCTTAGCCATACAATAATACTGGAAGGGCTCATGGTTCTTCAAGCTTGTACAGACGTTCCTTTATTCTGAAGTCATGATGTCAGCTGACCACTTAGGGCTCTGTACAATTACTACTGTGGTTTCTCTTGCTGCTGCTGCTGAGCAGGCATTATGTTCAATAAATTCAGGGTCCCGTGGAACATCAGTGAGGTCAACTGCTATCGCTGATGGCTGTGTCAATAACGGCCATTGTATATCTTTGCCAAGTCCTAACCACTTCCTCCAAGATCTCCAAGATGCATCTCCAAGATCCTCCCATATCTTTCTCGGCCAGCTGCTAAAACCCTCACAACATTACAATCTGGTTCTCCCTCTTAAGAACATAAGAACAGCCCCGCTGCGTCACCGCAGTAAAGGTAAAGGTAAAGGGGCCCCTGACCATCAGGTCCAGTCGTGTCCGACTCTGGGGTTGCGGCGCTCATCTCGCTCTATAGGCCGAGGGAGCCGGCGTTTGTCCGCAGACAGCTTCTGGGTCATGTGGCCAGCATGACAAAGCTGCTTCTGGCGAACCAGAGCAGCGCATGAAAACGCCGTTTACCTTCCCGCCGGAGCGTTCCCTATTTATCTACTTGCACTTTGATGTGCTTTCGAACTGCTAGGTGGGCAGGAGCTGGGACCGAGCAACGGGAGCTCACCCCGTTGCAGGGATTCGAACCGCCGACCTTCTGATCAGCAAGCCCTAGACTCTGTGCTTTAACCCAGAGCGCCACCTGGGTCCCTGCGCAGTAGCCCCTCTATTTCAGCACCTTGTTCTCTCAGTGACTAACCAGTTTCCTACCAGAAGCCCCAAAGCAATGCAACAGCATTTTCTGTACTTGTGATTCTAAGCAACAGGCATTCAAAGGAATCTTTCCTCCAACAGTGGAAGGAGAGCACTTTTTCTGCACCCTACAATTTTCCAGCCAAATGTTGTTCTCCACAGGGCTAGAAAGATGGCATTTGGGTGTGGAGGCAGCTGGCTTGCCTGGAAGGTCGGTATGGTACGAGTCGTGCGTTTTTTTCGAGAAAAATAGGTGCCGGAACTCACCATGAAGTTGTTACAGTAAGTTTCTGGGTGACTTGGGGCAGCCCAGTTTGGCAACCACCTGCAGAGGAGCTAAAACTACAGGAAGCTGTGGATGAATGGCAGAAGAAATTGATAGAATACATGGAACTGTCTGAGTTGACGGGGAGACTTCGGGATCGGAGTGAAGAAGCAGTGGAAGAAGACTGGAAGAAATTTAAAATTTATCTGAAAAATAAGCGTATAATAGACTGAATTTAATGGAAGTGAGGGAGATACAAAGAGGTTGTAGATAATACAAGGTTGTGAAACAAGTATTGATAGAAGATAAGGATAAATTAACTAAGAAGTAAGATCTAGATTGAGTTTATAAGGATAAGATATAGCAATAAGGTAATACTGAAGCAATAATTAGAGCTTATATAAGATTTAGAATTTATGAATTTCAAAGAACCGCAGTAGGAGGTGGAAAGAGGAAGTCATTAGATTAGAAATAAGGTTTATAAGTAAGAATTTTTGTTTTTGTATTTTTGTACTTTTTGTATTTTGTATTTCTTTTTTGTGTTTTGTATTTTTGTATGTTTTTGTTGTTGGAAAAAATCTTTAATAAATACATTTTTTTAAAAAAAAAAACTACAGGAAGCTGTCTCCCTAACTGGTTTGGGGGTTGCTCCTGGTTCTGGTGCAGGTCAAATAAATGTGCCCCCATCTCCCTCGTTCTCTTAGAGGCAAGGGCCCTCATGCAAACGTGTGTGTGTGTGTGCAACAGTAGAGGCCTGGCTGCAAAGCTTATAGCCCACCATTGCTACAAGGGGGATGTAGATTGAAGAAAAGGAAATACGAATGGGCCCTGCCCCATAGCTTGACCAATCATGGCTACCGGTAGGAGCCGCTAGGCGCAGTCATAGATCTAAAAAAAAATGTAGACTCACACATGCTGGCCAGCTTCCATTTTGACTTGAAATGTTTGTTTGGGGCTTCTTGGGGGTACACAAAGGCACAAAGAGGATAGGGGGAGTGCCGGCTCGCAATGATGGCCACCTGAGAGGTGCCAGAACAGCAACACGGCATGCTCCAGCTGAAAAAAAAAAGCACTGGGTGTGGCAGCTTCAGCGCAGCACTCAAAGATCCACAAGCTCATTCACCAGCTGGCAACTAGCAAGTGCTCATTTTGCTCTGGTGAAAGGGCAAAATTGAGCTGAGCCCCTGTCTTTCTACTGTGCCTGGAGAAACGTGTGCATGCTCTGCGGTGCCAGACTGACTCCAAAAGCACAGAAGGGCTCCCCTTGGTAATGCATTGAATATTGCAGCGCAGAGCTTTCCAAACTTTTTATCTTGGTGACATGCTTTTTAGACATGCATCATTTCACGACACAGTAATTCAGTTTTACTAGCAAACTGGAAGTTAAACTAACCCCTTTCCAGTTTCAGCATCCTGTTGCAGGGGTCCTCGAGGCAGCAGACTTTGTCAGGACACCAAAGGTGATCCACTATTTGTTGATTCCTGCCTGGGATTTTAGACTAGAGAGACATGGATTGAGATATGGAATTCATGGTTGCACTCCAACTCCCATCAAGGCTGACTGGACTTCCAACAACCATCAGCCTTGACCATTGGCCATGGTGGCTCAGGCTGATGGAAGTTGGAGTCCAACGACCTCCGGAGGGCCACAGGTTTCTCCTCCCTGCTCTAAGTCTTACCTACCTCACAGGGTTGTTGTAAAGTTTTAAAAAAACAGGGCAAGTGTTATGTACTGAGCTGAATCATAGAACAATAGGATCCAGAATCAGCAGTCTGATTGGTCCGCAGGAGCCACCCAATCCAACTCCAGGTGGAAATGAATCCGCAACCTGATTGGCCTGCAGGAGCATCCAATCAGGCAGCT
Source organism: Zootoca vivipara (assembly GCF_965207765.1). Classification (NCBI taxonomy): domain Eukaryota; kingdom Metazoa; phylum Chordata; class Lepidosauria; order Squamata; family Lacertidae; genus Zootoca; species Zootoca vivipara. The sequence continues at coordinate 11,434,380 of NC_142599.1, forward strand.
GGCAGAAGTGAATCCACAAACTGATTGGCCTGCAGGAGCAGCCAATCAGGCTGCTGGCAGAAGTGAATCCACAAACTGATTGGCCCACAGGTGTAGCCCTGAAGTAGCCAATCACGCAAAGCCCATTGTGTAAATAATGTATATAAGCAGATGGTTTTGGGAAAAGGGCATCCTTCTCTTCTTCTCCTTGATGACTACGAGCTGAATAAAGAGCATGAAATTCACTCTCGACTCTGAGTATATTTCAGCAAGGAATACGACATGCCTGTGTTTTCCTGTAGGTTTCAGTTTTTATGTTAATTCGACACTGTGGTTTTAAGATGGATTATCTGACTCTTGTGTACAGAGCTTTCAGATCAGCAGCAATGACAGGGTTGTGGGGGGGGGTTGCATCTATTTATAAAAGTGCTTCTATCACACCTTTCTGCTGAATAGCACCCAAGGTGAGGAAAAAAAATTACATAAACAAGTCAAATGCCTGGAAGAAGGGTCATAGGTAAGTGACAGAACACCTGCTTTGCATGCAGAAGGTCTCAGGTTCAATCCCCAGCCTCTCTAGGCAAGGCTGGAAATGTCCCCTCTCTGAAACCCTGGAGGACCACCGCCAGCCATGCTGTGGCCCCAATCGCACCAGAAATTTAAAGCACCATTGTATCACTAGGTGATAACAGTCATGGCTTCCCCCAAAGAATTCTGGGAGCAGGGCCGTCTTTAGCAGATGCGGTGTGGGGTGCAAATATCCGCTCGGATAGTGGGTGGGGTGGGGTGGCGAAGCTACGCACTGCCAGCCACGGGAGGGGGGTGCACAACTCTTCCCCCATGCTGCTGCGGGAGAGCAATCCCCACAGAGGCTTGGGAGGGAAGCTGCGCGCCCGCCAGCCATATACTTGGCAGGGTGCAGCTTCCATCCTTAGCCTCTGCAGGGATCGCTCTCCTCCCGCGGAGGCTTGGAAAGGAAGCTGCACGCCTACCGACGTAGCTTATTAAGGCTGTGTTGAGAGTTGTTAGGAGGCAAACACACCCCTATTCCCCCCGTAGAGCTGATATTCACCTCACAAGAGCTGATATTCCCAAAGATATTCCCTTGAAGAGGGAAATGTCGCAGCGTTTCCTTTCTCCTAACAAGAGAGCTGCTTGAGAGAGTCTGGCCAGCCATGCCCTCCTCTAAGACATTCCATTCCTTTCCTTCCTCCCTTGCCCTTAGTTTGAAAAAGATGAGGGTTTTTGTTTTGTTTTGTTTTTTTAAAGCAATGCATGGCTTACTAGCAGAGCACATGCTTTTCCTGCAGAGGCTCATCCAGATTCAACCCTTGGTATCTCCTGTTGAAAGGATTAGAAAGATAATCTTCCCCAAGCCATGGGCTACTGCCTGTCAGAGCAGAGAATACTGAGCTACATATGACAAGAGTGGCTGGGGCAACCCAGCCAGATGGGCAGGGTATAAATAATAAAATTATTATTATTATTATTATTATTATTATTATTATTATTATTAGGGTGGGTCTAGATGTTCCTGTGCACAGCTCTGTCCTTCTTAAACCAAATATATTAATACCTGCATACAGGCTTAATTCCAGACTTTTAACTGGGGCGGGGTGTGTGTGTTGTTGTTATGTAATGTTGGCTGTGACTCACTGGAGCTTGGAGAAATGTAAAAATAGATGAAACGTTGAGAGATATAAGTTTATAAGTTATTGAGAGCTCGCCTGGCTGTGAAAGTGATATGCACAATAACGGCTAATTTTAAGATGAATGTAGCCTACTTTATTAATAGCAAAATTCCAAGATGATTTCAGAACTTAGGCTTTTGATGAATGGATGATCTGGTACGCAGGCTGAGACCCTACCTGCCTGCAGACTGTCTCGCCAGAGTGGTGCATGCTCTGGTTATCTCCCGCTTGGACTGCTGCAATGCGCTCTACGTGGGGCTACCTTTGAAGGTGACCCGGAAACTACAACTAATCCAGAATGCGGCAACTAGGCTGGTGACTGGGAGCGGCCGCCGAGACCACATAACACCAGTCTTGAAAGATCTACATTGGCTCCCAGTATGTTTCCAAGCACAGTTCAAAGTGTTGGAATTAAGCCTTTAAAGCCCTAAATGGCCTCAGTCCAGTATACCTGAAGGAGCGTCTCCACCCCCATCCTTCTGCCCGGGCACTGAGGTCCAGTACCGAGGGCCTTCTGGCGGTTCCCTCGTTGCGAGAAGCCAAGTTGCAGGGAACCAGGCAGAGGGCCTTCTCGGTGGTGGCGCCCACCCTGTGGAACGCCCTCCCATCAGATGTCAAAGAGAAAAACAGCTACCAGATTTTTAGAAGACATCTGAAGGCAGCCCTGTTTAGGGAGGCTTTTAATGTTTAACTGATTATTTTATTTCATTTTTCTGTTGGAAGCCGCCCAGAGTGGCTGGGGAAACCCAGCCAGATGGGCGGGGTATAAATAATAAATTATTATTATTATTATTATTATTATTATTATTATTATTATTATTATTATTATTATTGGAAGAACAAGGGAGGAGAAGGGAGGGGGCTATTTTAAGACTTGGTTTTCCAAACTGGGACATTGGTCCATTATTTATTTGTTTTTGTTTGTTTGTTTGTTTTCCTGTTTACAGCTGGAATATATACTTCTGAATCCCAGGTAAATGAACAAAACTCTGTTGCCACCACAACATGAAATCCTGGTGTTCCTGGGCTTCAAAGCCTCTCCTTTTTGTAAAAAAAAAGAGGCACCACTTTGCTGAAGCTAATCAGGTCTGGGTCTGAGCAGAGGTCACCCACAAATCCTATGTACACAAACTATCAGGAGCAACCTTTCCAGTTGCTGTGTACTACAACTCCCATTATCCCACTGGCCATGCTGGCTGAGGCAGATGGGAGTTGTAGTCCAACAATGTCTGAAGGGCATCCGACTGGCTACCTCTGCCTTATGCACCCAGGCTACGGTTTCATTCAGGGAGCAGCAATTGAGAATTCCCTGAATCATTAATAAAAAATAATGTTCTATAAAGAAGACAAGGGACCTGTCTCTCAAGGGGGTGATGGACTAGCACAGAAGCTCACAGGATAAGTCCACAGCTCCCTCAAATATTTTACGGGGGGGGGGGGGGCAGCAAAGGGACCTCAGCCCCTACGGTTCTGGCTCATACACAATACTGCCCCAATGAAAGGGATAAATGAACACTTTAATTTGATACCAACAGATATCAATATACAGTCGTACCTTGGAAGTCGAACAGCTTGGTTCCCAAATGTTTTCGCTCCCGAACGTCGCAATCCTGGAATCTGTTTCGGTTTGAGAAACTATTTTTGGAAGCTGAACATCCGACGGGGCTTCCGCGGCTTCCGGTTGGCTGCAGGAGCTTCCTGCAGCCAATCGGAAGCTGCGCTTTGGTTTTCGAATGTTTTTGAAGTCAAACAGACTTCCAGAACGGATTCCGTTCGACTTCCAAGGTACGACTGTACAGATATAGATACACATTAATAGAATTAGGTTCTTAATTTACCACCTGCTTCCTAATTTGTATTGGAAGATAGAAAGAATTCAGCAACCTTATCTGGGACCTAAATAGTCGTTAGTTAAATAGAAAGATGTCAGTGTTTCAGAGGTTTTTCTAGGTACGGTTCTTATTAAAGGAAGAATCAGCCTCTGTTGTCTGTAACTGTAGTGTTAACGGACATATCCAATAGATTCTATATCTCCATTTCCACTAGGAAACAGAGCCTTCTTTGTGCATTACTGTACTTGCATGTGAAGAAATAAGTGTGTCGAACAGGAGCTTGGGGCCGCACCTTTACCACTGTCCCCCCAAAGCCACACTCCTACTCCTCCTCCTTTTACCGCTATCACGTGAAAGAGAGCACCTGCAATGGGCAGCTTTCTCTATGCTCCCCTGTGATCTAGGTAAAGGTAAAGGGACCCCCGACCATTAGGTCCAGTCGTGACCGACTCTGGGGTTGCGCGCTCATCTCGCATTATTGGCCGAGGGAGCCGGCGTATAGCTTCCAGGTCATGTGGCCAGCATGACAAAGCCGCTTCTGGCAAACCAGAGCAGCACATGGAAACACCGTTTACCTTCCCGCTGTAGCGGTTCCTATTTATCTACTTGCATTTTGACGTGCTTTCGAACTGCTAGGTTGGCAGGAGCTGGGACCAAGCAACGGGAGCTCACCCCGTCACAGGGATTCGAACCGCCGACCTTCTGATCGGCAAGCCCTAGGCTCAGTTTTTTAACCACAGCGCCACCTGGGTCCCTATGCTCTATGCTCCCCTGTGATCTAGAGCCCTTGTCAATTGCATCCACACACACAGAAGCCTCCCTGTGGCAGAGCTTATCCTGAACATGGCCAGCAAAGGTGTGGACCCGGCCGGCCCTACTGTTTACCACCATCATAGTCAAGATAAGCTCTGCAGCCAGGAGATGCATGGAGACAATTTTATGCATGGAGTGTGACTTTTGGAATGGGGCTAAAATGCACAGCTGCGATCTCCATTCAGCATGCTTAGCATCTACTTGGGAGTAATGTGCGAAGACTGTTGTAGTCATGGCCATGAGGCAGACTGAGGCAGCTGCCTCAAGCGGTGGAATCCAAAGGGCACCTCCATAGGCACTGGGAGAAGCAGAGAGAAGTAGATGGGCTTCATTTACCTCAGGCGGCGAAACGGGATGGGCGGCCCATGGCTGTAGTCATTCACTAAGCAGAACCTTATTCAACCAGCTAGTTAGGAGAGCAGAGGGCAGTACAGTCATACCTCGGGTTAAGTACGCTTCGGTTTGAGTACTTTCAGTTTAAGTACTCCGCAGACCCGTCTGGAACGGATTAATCCACTTTCCATTACTTTCAATGGGAAAGTTCGCTTCAGGTTAAGTACGCTTCAGTTTAAATATTCCACGGACAGTCTGGAACGGATTAATCCACTTTCCATTATTTTCAATGGGAAAGTTTGCTTCAGGTTAAGTACAGATTTCCAAAACCAATTGCACTCATACTTCAGGTTAAGTACGCTTCAGGTTGAGTACTTTGTGGACCCGTCTGGAACGGATTAATTCACTTTCCATTACTTTCAATGGGAAAGTTCGCTTCAGGTTAAGTATGCTTCAGGTTAAGTACAGACTTCCGGAACCAATTGTGTACTTAAATCGAGGTACCACTGTACTGAAAACGTGTGGACACAAATGCTATAGTCTGTTTGTATAAACAGTTAATGTCTGTAATTAAAGCTTATTTCATACAGTTGTAACAAGACAGCGCCTTACACCACATCTGAGGGACGCAGGGTGGCTCAGGGGACGCAGGGGAAGCCACACAGTTCTATCATCCATCGTCTTGCCCCCACAACATCTGAAACCTGAAGCCATTGCTTTGAACTACCTAACGGCAGGGCTGGCCCTGCATTTAAATACATGTGTTCATTGCTCAGTTCATGTATGGAAAACAGATGAGCCAACTGGCCTCCTGTTCAGTTTCCAGTGATTTAATACTATGACCGCACATACTGTGTGAATTTTATCTATATGCTACAAAAACTCTGAGCCTGCACAGTTATTGGGCATTGTGTCATATTCCACCCCCACCCCGGCTTTCTTTGGAGCTGAATATTATATCAGAGTATGAATATATTTATGCTGCACTTTTAGTATGCGAGAACTGAACACAAACAAATTTGATTAGACCCAAATCGCGACGCTTGAAAGTAGTCACTGGAGTATAGATTTTTAAAACTGAATCAACATGCTGCTCATTTTTGGCTCTATGTATAGGTGTTTATTTTGTTTTTGTTTTGTCTCTGTAAGGTGAGGAAATTGCAATGTTTATCTGCTGGAAAGATCTCAAAAGAAGTTGCTTGTCTGTAAATACATTTGCTAGATTTACAGTCCTATTAAAACATGGCCTTTATCTAAAATTACTTTCTTTACACTGGTACATACAAATAATGGGAGCATAGCTTTAAATCATACACCACAGGAAGCTGCAGCAATATTTGCTTAGGCAACACAAAAAAAACGCCAGCAGATGGATGTAAAACACACACACACAGAGAGAGAGAGAGAGAGAGAGAGAGACCCTGCCGTCAACAAAACAACAACATTTGTAGTGGCTCATTTTCCAGACACCTGCTTCTTGGGAGAAAAGCAATGACAAACCCAGACAGCATCTTAAAAAGCAGAGACATCACCTTGCCAACAAAGGTCCGTATAAAGCTATGGTTTCCCCAGTAGTGATGTATGGAAGTGAGAGCTGGACCATAAAGAAGGCTGATTGCCGAAGAATTGATGCTTTTGAATTATGGTGCTGGAGGAGACTCTTGAGAGTCCCATGGACTGCAAGAAGATCAAATCCATTCTTAAGGAAATCAGCCCCGAGTGCTCACTGGAAGGACAGATCCTGAAATTTAGGCTCCAATACTTTGGCCACCTCATGAGAAGTGAAGACTCCCTGGAAAAGACCCTGATGTTGGGAAAGATGGAGGGCACAAGGAGAAGGGGACGACAGAGGATGAGATGGTTGGACAGTGTTCTCGAAGCTACGAACATGAGTTTGACCAAACTGCGGGAGGCAGTGCAAGACAGGAGTGCCTGGCGTGCTCTGGTCCATGGGGTCACAAAGAGTCGGACACAACTAAACGACTAAACAACATATGCATCTGACTCATTGTCAAAAGAAATACCTTCTTTCTTTTTTTAAATATAAGCACCATTATAGCACCATATTTAATTCAAGGGAGTTTCACAGTTATGGGCTATGAATCCAGTTTGTTTCAACAAACCACAGTTACAATTAACTACAGCTTAGGGTTCAGGTGTGACACTAAACTGTGGTTATTAAAAAATGGGAGCAAAAAAATGGGAGAGGAGGGGAGGAGAGGAACAGTTTATTATGACGTCCAAGCTGGTATATAGTGTAACAAATTGGAGAGGCATTCATTTTAATATATTCTTAGCTATTTCCACCCCTGGATCTTCAGAGAGTTCTTGATTTTTTTAATAAATAAAACAAAACAGTTCAAATCTCTGCTCAGCTATGGAGCTCACATATGACCTTGGGTCTGAATCTCTGAGAATAAAATAGGTTGGAAAGAGGGAGAGAGAACAACAGAAGTGCTTTAAGCTCCTAGAAGAGAGGCGGGGCAATTTAAAGTAATTAAAAGGAAGAAGAAATAACTGCAGTTTGTGATTAAATTGTGCGCTGCTTTAGTTACCTCTGGTAGACTAGCTTCTTTTTAAAAATGAGATCTCAGTGGCACCCTTGTGGGCTTGGCAACTCTGGGTAACTGGAATTACAGCACCGTGTATAACTGTACAGTTTTCATGTGTGTCGGGGAGTTTCTGTAATTTCACAGCTCCACAATAGTAGGGCATCTTTCTTTTGGCTGTAAATGTTTTTAAATAATAATAAATAATAATAATAATAATTTATTATTTATACCCCCCTCCCAAATCTGACTGGGTTTTCCTAGTTCCCAACAAAAACAAACAAACAAAAACCCAATAAAACATCAAACATTAAAAACTTCCCTAAATAGGGCTGCCTTCAGATGTCTTCTAAAAGTCAGATAGTTGTTTATCTCCTTGACATCTGGTGGGAGGGTGTTCTACGGGGCGGGCGCTATGGCTGAGAAGCCCACTGGCGGAGGAAGGCAGGTGCAGGGGGTGTGGTGCGCACCGGGTGAGGGTGGGTGACATTGCCGCGCCGCCACCCCCGCTTGCTGTGCGGGCAGCGCCCCCGGATGCTCACTTTGCAGGTGGTGGGCCACTAGGGATGCTTGCCGTGCGGGCGGCTAGCCCTGCCCCGTACTGCTCCGGGTGCCGGGGCAGGTAGCTCCGCCCCTGAGAAGGCCCTCTGCCTTGTTCCCTGTAACCTCGCTTCTCGCAGTGAGGGAACCAGCAGAAGACCTTCAGAGCTGGACCTCAGTGTCTGGGCTGAACGATGGGGGCGGAGACGCTCCTTCACTCATTCTTTCGGTTTAAACTGTTTTGAACACTGGCCAAAGACTCTGATCAAACCAATTCATGGAATCACAGAATTGTAGCGAATGTCCTCGTTCTCTCGATATGTTAAAACAATAGTGTACTGTGCTTCAGAAATAATCAGATTGGGTGGTGGTGGGGGGAGATATATTAAGACAGCTATTCTTGCTCTGAGGGAGCTTGTAGCTAGGTTTACACACTTGGAACATCCTTCTTTTAAGAGCTCCAAGGGGTGTTTTTTTGGGGTGGGGGTGGTGGCTTCTGCTTGCCTAGTGTTCTGCCATCAGCTGCTTTACATAAAGATGTGTTTCCCAGAGGGGTTACAGAGCTCATATACAGTCACTTCTAGTTAGTTTTGAAAGGCTGGCATAGGTCACTTGCTAGAAGATGAAACTATGATGCAATATCCATGTAGACAGTTGCTGCTGGGAGCAATCGGGGCGAGACGCACTGTCACATGGTGCTTTGCAAGGCTTTGACTTACATGTAATTAAGAGAGAGAAAACGCATCAGCTTGCAGAGCCAGCCCTACCATTAGGTAGGGCAAGCAGTTTCAGCCGTAGGTGCTGGGGAGCAAGGAGTAACAGCAATGCTTGAGGGCGACAGAGCTGGGTGTGCCATTTGGCCTGCTGTGCTAAGCCAGGTGTCGGGAAACTCTGGGCCCTCCAGATGTTGCTGAGCTACAACTCCCATCAGCCCCAGAAAACATGGCCACTTGCATAAATAACGGCTGGAGGAAAAAGAGTTGCCTGAATCGCTTTGTCGCAGTTAGTGCTCACCAGAACCACCACCAAAGCACGAAGCAAAGGAAGAATCCTATGTGCATAAGCAAAGGCTATTCATAAGATACCGTAAATTACACCACAGTTTTATAGCCTCAGAAAGCCAATTTGAGAGGGATGCGGGTGGCGCTGTGGTCTAAACCACAGAACCTAGGGCTTGCCGATCAGAAGGTCGGTGGTTCGAATCCCCGCGACGGGGTGAGCTCCCGTTATTCGGTCCCAGCTCCTGCCCACCTAGCATTTCGAAAGCATGTCAAGTGCAAGTAGATAAATAGGTACTGCTCCAGCAGGAAGGTAAATGGCATTTCTGTGTGCTGCTCTGGTTCGCCAGAAGAGGCTTAGTCATGCTGGCCACATGACCTGGAAGCTGTCTGCAGACAAACGGCAGCTCCTTTGGCCTAGAGAGCGATATGAGCACACAACCCCAGAGTTGTTCGCGACTGGACCTAACGGTCAGGGGTACCTTTACCTTTAAAAGAAAGAAAGAAAGAAAGAAAGAAAGAAAGAAAGAAAGAAAGAAAGAAAGAAAGAAAGCCAATTTGAGTATCTGCTCCTATTGGCATGCTTTTTCCAAGCACTTCTGCACCCACCAGAGCCTGAAATAAGAGCCAACCTGATGCCATTGCTTATGTCCAACAGCAAAGAGGAAGGCCTAGTGGGAAACCCTGCAACTATTCCTTCCATATAAATACACACACACACAAAGCGTGTATATATATATGTGTGTGTGTGTGTGTGTGTGTGTGTGTGTGTGTGTGTGTGCGCGCGCTATTTCCAGAAGCTTGGCACACACATGCAACGAAACTGGACAGCTTGGGAGTATATTTATCCAAGGGAAAAAACATTCCAGCAGCTTTCAAGCAAATGAAACATAAGGACAGAGCGAAAGTCAATCTCTAGCATATTCCAGACTTGAATAGGACGAGGTAGGTTTAAAAAATTGTTGCAGACCCACTGGCTCTTGCCAGCTCTTCCTAGCTAAAGATGGATCCTTTCAAGGCTACTTTGCTGATACAACAACAGCCGGCGGAGCAAACTATCATCTGCTGCATGTGTTACTGTTGTCCTACACCAGATCAGATCAGTCCCAAAGTCTGAGGACACCTTGTTGAAGCTAAGTGGGTTGGGCTGTGGTCAGAATTTGGATGGGAGACCACGACAAAACCCCATATTATTGGATTGGGATCCATGATGGGAGGCAGGTGGGGATTAAGGGTGCCTTTTGAGTGGCAGCGCATAGACTTTGGAACAAAAATGTCTTCAGTTGTTTCTGGAAAGAGCAAATAGTAAGCACCTATCTCGATGGGAATGCTGTTCCACAGAACAGGAGCAGGCACACTGAAAGCCCCGCTCCGAGGAAATTTGGGTGGGTAGGATTAATGATTAATTCACCTTCAACCAATCCTGGAGGGAGGAGCAAGTAGGCAGGAGCAATCAACTCTGCTGGCTTCAATGCATCACGCCCTCTCTCCCTCTACCATTAGGCAGAGTGAAATGGCAGCCTCAGGCTGCTTAATCTGAGTATCATGAAAAGACTATCAATTAGTCTTTATTATTGAGGAGAAGGAGATGCTTGTGAGTTTTACTTTTCCCCTTCATGCGACATAAATTCAATCACTGGCCTCGGATAGTGAGCCACATCCATGCCTTACATTTAAAGCACATGGCTTCCCCCGTATAATCCTGGGAACTCCCACTTGTTAAGGGTGCTGGGAACTGTAGCTCCATGTGGTAAACTACAGATCCCAGGATTCTTTGGGGTGGGGGGTGGGAAGCATACCCGTCAACTCCTGGATTGAAAAATCCGGGATCAGCAGCGGCGCGGCACCGGAAGTCGCTTTTATGCATGTCCAGACATGCGTAGAAGCGACTTCCGGTGCCGGCGCCGCCCGATTTCCGGTGCGCAGATATGGGCAGAGCGGCACCCGAAATCGGTTCTGCGCATGTCCAGACATGCACAGAAGGAGCCTCCCTGGCCGGCAGGAGCCGCTTTGAAAATCCAGGGATATTTCGCCATTCGGGATAACAGCGAAAAACGGCTTTAAAAATGGGGGTTTCCTGCGAAAAACAGGAGACTTGGCAGCTATGGTGGGAAGCCATGTGCTTTGAATGGATGGTGTGGATGTGAGTGCACACACCTTGATTTGGTGGGGGGGGGGACATTTACTGCTCCACTTCAGGCGACAAAACCCTTTGCACTGACATTGCCTACCCCTTTCTACCCACAACAGCCAGTTCCTTGAAGCCAGGATATAGCATGTGCCACCTTTATCCCCTCCTGAAGGAAGGTCTCGGAGGCAGGAGGACACACATCCTGTCTCCCTTGTCAGCCCTCTGCTTCTCTGAAACCATCCAAGGGTGATAAAAGAGGCAGAAATGTCAGGGCTAATTACAGATCTAACATGCAAACTCACTTGCCAAACACCCAGTTTCAGCTGCATCACAGAACAGTTACAACAATGACAGGTGGGTGGGAATCCCAGGAGCAAATCGCCTTGCGTCCACCCTCATCCTAATGTGTTTCCTCTCCACCACCACAAACACAGGGGTTGTTGTTGTTGTTTTTCCAAAGCACAGTCTAAAGCGCCGTGCTCTTACCTTTCCCCCCTTTCATTCTTTTTTAAATAGCTCAGACCGTTTGCACTTCTGTCATTCCCTTTGGGGAAAACCGGATTCCACTGACTAATAACGCCTTCGCAGAAAATAAACTGGAGTGTGGGGAGGGGGGGCGTGTCCACAAAGATTACAATGGAAACACGCAAAGGAGAAAGAATCTCAAGCCGTTCTCTCCCCCTCTCTCTTTGAACCTCATGGAAGGGCAATGGAAAACGCAAGGTCCGCATAATTCTCTCGCTGGAACTGAGGCTGCAAAGAGAATCCAGTCAACCAGAAATCGGCAGAGAGCACGCAGCCGACTGAACAAGGGAGTTCTTCTGGGATTAAAGAAAAAGGTGATGGAAGGGCAAGCCCTGGGCCATTGCTACCAGATAAGTTCCCGTCTTCCTCTGTCTTCCTCTGTCTTAGAGGACTTTGGTGTAGAAGACCTAACCCATTTGTCCTGCTTGAACCTCAACCCACCTTTCTGTGCATCCAGACACCTAGGCCTCTCCTTGTCCTACAACCTGATTGAGCCTTGCTGCAATGCAGAGCAGGCAGAAACTCAGACATATAAGCTAATCACCAAATGGCAGCTTAAACCTGGATCATGCTCGCCGCAATGGAATGTCTAAATGCCTTTCCTCCTTCCCCAGTAGAAGTTTTATTTTATTTTTCATTGTTCATTTCATTTCTATATCGCTTTATATTTCAAAATCTCAAAGCGGTTTACAACACGTTAAAACATCAAATAAAAACAATCCAGAATAAAACAAATTCAAGCTTAAAAGAAAATATTCCAGATCCTTCTCTAAGTGACATTTTGCTTTCCCCATAGTTATTTATCTACTTAATTTATATAGCTGCCCCATAGCAGAAGTAATCGAGGAAGGCAGCGCAGTATGGTGGTTAAAGTGCCGGACTAGGACCTGGGAGATCAGGGTTCCAATCCCCACTATGTCATGAAGGTCAGTGGGTGACCTTGGAGTCAGTCACAGCCTCTTAACCTACCTCACTGAGTTTACACAAGTTCATTGATCTTGGCTTGCAAATAGCCACTTGCCTGAAGGCAGGGTGGTGTAGTTAAGAGTGTCAGACTAGGACCTGGGAGATCAGGGTTCAAATTCCCACTCAGTCATGATGCTCACTGGGTGACCTAGGGCCAGTCACAACATCTTAGCCTACCTCACAGGGTCAACTGTAGGGATTTTCTGAGGAGGGGGTGAACCATGTACCCCCTGGAGAAAAAAGGTGGGATATAAATGCAGAGAAGAAGCTCTTCAGCTCACCTGCTTACGAAAGCTAGAGAGGTCAGCCAGATAGAGATGCAAGTCGCTAACCTGGCACCCTGAGATCTCCATGTGGTCGCCAATTGGACCCGCGCCAATAGTGGGAGATTTCTAACACTGAGAGCAGAACACTTTCTCAGCAACCACACATCACATTAGTTGTTCCTACTAAATATGTGGATATAGTAGATATGAAGACATTTCACCCAATGGACGCTGCCAGGATCGCTATAGCACAACAGCGAAATTTGTTTTCCCCCCAATCGGACTATATCCTTATCTTTTATAACACATTCCTCTTCATCTTCATGTCTCTAAAGGAATGCACAACCTAATCATATAAAAATATACATAAAACAGATTCTAGGTGAAATAAAATTCAGAGAGATGAATATGAAAATCAGCTTGGTTCCATGACAATATTTATTCATCTTGTCACAACTGAAAAATTAACTGGCTTTCACCCCAAATCTGCTGTTTACTTATTATCATTTACTTATATTGTTATTATTGTTTCATTAAGACACGAGGTATCTCAAAGTGATATTATAATACATCACTTTACATACGTAAAATATATGTGTTATATATGTGAAACAGTTGCATGTAATAAAAACAACACATACATAACATCTATTCAAATCCAAGATGAGATACCAAGTGGGATAAAAAAAATTGGTATATATATGTATATATAATAATAAGTTTTAACTAATCATAAAAGTCACAGTCTTCACCCTGTCTCCTTCAGGGACAGATCCACAGCCAGCTCATCCAACTTGATTGTCATGGTGTTACATCAAGGCATTTTTAGTGAAATATGAAAAGTAAGATTTGGGGGGTTATTTTGGTGTTTTGGGGTGGCAGCTACTAATTGCTGACAGCCAAGGTGGCAGATGAGTCTCACTATATAGAGGGTGGCCCAAAAAGCAGGTACAGCAGAACCTCGGTTGTCAAATGTAATCCGTTCCGGAAGACCGTTTCAACTTCCAAAATGTTCAACAACTGAGGCGCAACTGCCGGTAGGCAAAATCCATTGAAAAAAATGAAGAAACGCGCCTTGGAAGCCATTCGACTTCCGAGGCGCGTTCGAAAACAGAAGCATTCACTTCCGGGTTGTCTGCGTTCGAAAGCCGAAACTTCGAATTCTGAAGCGTTCGACAACCAAAGTTCCACTGAATACAGTTGAGTCAATGAAATTCATCGCAAGAGATTATATGGGTACATATAACCAACACACAACAAGGTGGCAGTTAAATTTCAGGCTGACAGCTGGAAAGAATTGTGGAGTCAGATAAAAGGATTGTTGTCAGAGGGTCGTGGTGGCTACTCTAGAGTAACTCTGCTTGAGTCCAGTTTGTCTTTAAAGACGTTTATTGTTCATTTACAGTGTAGAGACAGCTTAAAACATGGCCCCTCATCCCGAATCAGAATCCGGCAATGGTGTACATCTGTTCCTACGCCAGCAAAGTAGTCGGGACACCCCAAAACGCCTCCCCCTTGACCTGTTTCGCGGCGCTCTCCTTTACTCTTGCGCTGGAAGGAGCGATGCGCTCTCAGTTTCCTCCCTGAGCGGTCGGTAACAGGGCTCTCCATCATCCCTGAGCTCCTGCCGGCATCTCTCCGCCCCCCGAGCTTTCCCATTGTTCCTCACTCTGATTTCTCTCTCCCTCTGAGTCTCTCTCCCCCCCCCCAAAGCTGCTTCAGACCCACTGCTGCTCTCTGTGCTTGGCGAGGTGGACATCAGGATGATGGAGGCTGGCTCCCTGTAGGGAGTCACCCTTACAATTGTTTTTCTTTAGTGATATTGTAAATGATGAGAACTCGAGTCAATAATAAAGAAAGTGAATTCTAGAGCAGTATATCTACCACCCTGTATAGCTAAATAGATATATATATATAAATGTAAACTGGCCATGTCCGTTAGTATCCACTTTTCACCAAAACTGCTTGCCCGATTGCGTTCAAATTTTGAGACAATGCTGCATGAGAATATGAGAGTGACCCCATACCATTTTCAAAGACAGATGTCACACCTGTGCCAGGTAAAAACCCCAAAACCCTGTGTTTCAAAACACACCACTCAGACAAAAATGCATGCTGGGAAAAGAACCAGGTTGCAAACCAGCGCCCTCTAGTGGTGGCTACACTGGTACTGCACCTATAAAACCTTCCCTCTCTACAACACCTCAGCTCCCATTTACATACTAGGCCGAAGCCTTTACAGACTAGGCCGAATGGAGGTACTGACTCGCCTGGATGGGGGTTGGGGGAGGAGGGGACGGGTGGGACCAATCACAGGGATGAGCCGGGGGGAGGAGGCGTGATACGTCATGGGTCGGGACAGAGGGGGGGAATCACACAGATGAGCCACAGCAACACGTGACCGGGCCAGCTAGTGTATGTGTGTGTGTGTGTGTGTGTGTGTGTGCGCGCGCGCACACACACACACATATACCAATTTTTTTTATCCCACTTGGTATCTCATCTTGGATTTGAATAGATGTTATGTATGTGTTGTTTTTATTACATGCAACTGTTTCACATATATAACACATATATTTTACGTATGTAAAGTGATGTATTATAATATCACTTTGAGATACCTCGTGTCTTAATGAAACAATAGTAACAATATAAGTAAATGATAATAAGTAAACAGCAGATTTGGGGTGAAAGCCAGTTAATTTTTCAGTTCTTTAAACCACATGTTCTGACTATTATATCTGCCCCACTCATCCTGTTCTACAGTGCCAGAGATGTAACTTGGCACACAAAATCTGCCAGCGCAGAAGGAGATTAATTAATGTTTAAAGACAACAGCATTAGAGCATTAAATTTTCAAACAATGGCTCAGGGAAGACTCGTTCCAAGTCACACTGCTGTGTAAGACCTGTGTGTAAAAACAAAAACAGCTGAGTTCAACGGCTCTGCTTGATTCTTGGCATGAATGCAATGGCTATATGATGACAAACCTTAGTTTTATTTTTAAGGCAAGGAGGAAATGGGTGAAAAGATGGGAGGCGATTGCTCCAGAGGAACCACTCTGGCAAAATAAACCTGCTCCTGCCATACAGGAAAGAGAACGTGCACCTGTATAAACAGGTAACCAAATGATAAGGGATTTACTGCAGAGGGGAAATTGTATTTTGCAACCTCAAGGCTACATTGCTATGCTGCTTTCTGCCTGGAGGGTAGACCTTAATGACTGTTCAAAAGCAGCAGCTGTTGTGAAAACACAGCCAGACTCCTCAAGAGGGAAGGTATCTCTGAGAACATCTTACCAACCCTCATTTATCGTGTGTGGGACCATATAATCTTCCAAGCTACTTATTGAGATTTATGAAGCTCTAAGCAGCTGAAGCCCAGTATACCTAAGAAGCAATCTCCTTCCCCAGAAGACATTTTTAATGAGCCAAATCTCTAAGATTCTTCTGTTTCTCATCTCTCTGGAAAAACAGGCCACTTTCTAGAATTGTCTCCAAATGTTCTCCACCATTTTTGTGTGTGTGTGTGGTGGTCACATTCCAACCCCTCTCCTTGGTCAATTTAGCTCGGCTTCCTATGTTCCCACAGTGGCCAGTCAATGATACCACAACAAACCAGAACACCTTATTCCTGCCCAAAAAGAGACTGATCTTTAAAGACCAGGGTGGGGAGCCTGTGGCCTTCCAGCTGTTCTTAGACTACAACTCCCCGCATTCTTGATCACTGGCCATGGTGACTAGAGCTGATGGCTGGTGGATTCCAATGCCTGGAAGGTCAATGTTTTGCCATTCCCATTGTAAGGAAGGTCTTGAACTTGTCAACCATTTGTCTTACCTTCCAAGTCCCGGACTACAGAATCCGGGACCGGCAGCCGTATGACACCGGAAGTTGCATCGACGTAACTTCCGGTGTCGCTTTGCCCTTCTATGGGCACCAAAAACGGCTGCTGCCGGCTTCGAAAGTCGCTTGTACGCATGTCAGGAAGTGCGTTGACGCAACTTCCGGTGTCGCTCCGCCCATCTATGGGCACCAAAAATGGCCGCCGCCAACACCGGAAGTCACGTCTATGCACTTCCGGACATGCGTAGATGCGACTTTTGAAGCTGGCGGCGGCCATTTTTGTGCCCATAGAAGGGCAAATCGGAAAGAAAAAAAATGGCCGCCGACAGGAGAAAATAAAGGAGAAAAACAGGAGACGAAGTGATACAGGGGACCACCGGGAAAAGGTAAGTAAAAACGGGGTTTTCCCGGGGAAAACGGGGTACTTGGCAGCTATGCCATTTGTAGTAGGCACGAATACAATAGACATTGAAGTCATCCAGAGAGGAGTTCCCCAATTATGAAATTCACAGAGTACAAAGTATTTCTTCCTGGGCAAGTGGTAGTGTCCGTCCCCCGTCCCCAAAATGAACAACACAACCTTCCTATTTTTATCACCTTAACATCAAGAAACAAGGCTTGTCAGAAGCCATACTGCAAAGCCTGAATGGAAAAAGATCCATTGGGAGTCCTAAAGCCTTGCGATCATTGCCTAATACGTAATTCAGAAGAGCTTAGAGCTCCAAAGAAACATTCTCTAAAGAGCAGGACGTTCAGGAGGAGGAAGCAAATTGGTGCTGACGAACTCTGCCAAATGCAGAAATGACTAATAATAACAACAACAAGCAATTGGTGTGAAGCATGGAACACAGCTGCTATGGGGTGGGGTTGTATTTTGTCACAGTGCTTTCCTCAATATCCTTAAAAGTTGATATAAGAGGTGTTGGGCCCATCCATACCTTAACTTAATGCAGTTTATGAACCCTGTCTGCCTCTCCTCGCAAGCACTGCTGCCCACATTTTCTCCTCCCTAAATCCAGAGATTCCCTATGCTTTGAAAATCTAAATAGGAATAGTAGCGGCAAGAATTCTGTTAGCGAGAAATTGGAAAAGCAACAACATACCCAGCATACTTGAGTGGCAATTATTAATGAAAGAATATGCACAGCTAGCAAAATTTACAGGAAGAATTAGAGGACAGACGAGACAAAAAATTAAAAAGGAACGGAGGATATTTTACGAATATTTAGAAACAAATTAAATAATTAAGCCAACCAGCAGATCGTACCTGAGCCCGAAATGGAATAATTGAGGGATAATGATGTAAATAAATTAAGAACTGTGCGACGCAATAGAATTTAATCTTATGAGTTACAGAGAGGTAAATTGGAAGTCAAATCTTATTTTTTTTCTTCTTTTCTTTCTTTTTGTCCTTTTTTTTCTTCTCCTTTCCTTCTTTTTTTCTGTGTCCATATAATATGAGGTATATGTTTTTGTTTGTTTGTATTCTTCCTTTGTGATTGTGTGTGGTTTTTTCCTTTGGATTAATTTGAGATAGATATTTGTTGTGATTTTTGCTTTTGTAATGCTGTTGTTTACTGTGACATTTTAAATGGAAACTAATAAAATTTATTTTTTTAAAAAAGAAAATCTAAATAGGAAAACTACATCGTTTACATGAAGAATCTCCAGATCACAATCCGCATTAAGCCAAGGTATGGACAGCCTCATTTATAGACACTCAACATTTTATAGAGCTGCCCTTTAAAACACTTGCACAATTTTGTTTTCTTTTCAAAAATGTTTTATTTGGGTATTGAAAGAAAACCGCAATACAGTGGTACCTTGGTTCTCAAACTTAATCCATTCCAGAAGTCCATTCCAAGACCAAAGCGTTCCAAAACCAGGGCGCGCTTTCCCATAGAAAGTAATGCAAAATGGATTAATCCATCCCAGACTTTTAAAAACAACCCCTAAAACAGCAATTTAACATGAATTTTACTATCTAACGAGACCATTGAGCCCTAAAATGAAAGCAATAAACAATGTACTGCAGTCACACGATCAATCAATCAGTAGCTGAACTGGGTTCCAAGACCAAAAGAGCGGAAAAAACAAAAACGCAAAATAAAGTGCAAAAACAGACAGACCTCAGCGTAACACTCAAAACGGAAGTGTGGCACTCAAAACGGAGCATGTTCGGCTTCCGAAAAAAAGTTCGCAAACTGGAACACTTACTTCCAGGTTTGCAGTGTTTGGGTTCCAAGTTGTTTGAGTACTAAGGCATTTGAGAACCAAGGTACCACTGTATAGGAACAATAACAACAGGGATATACGTAGTTGAGAAGTGGCTGATAGTGAGAATCCCACCCACTTGCAGCAAAAATAATCTAAGGCCTCATCTACACAGTACACACAAAGCAATATCATACCACCACTTTAAACCATCATGGCTTCCCCCAAAGAACCCTGGGAACTGTAGTTTGTTAGGGGTGATGAGAGTTGTTAGGAGGCCCTGATTCCTCACAGAAACAAACAATTCCCAGGGTTTCCCCAGAAGAAGTACATACAGTACTGACTGTTAAACCTCATTTTGCCTCCAGAACTTGTTACAATATGGAGGCAGGAGTGAACCGAAGAAGTACTGAGATGACTAGAAAAATCCCATGTTTTTTTTTTTAAGAATCTTTATTGAATATTTCAAATAAAAGTACATATGTACAATTTGCACACACATATCCATAAAAAGGATGTTTACGAATCATATTTCAAAACATTCATGACAAAAAAAGAAATCTTTAATCAAAGAATATAGACAATTTATGTAGATAAACACAGAAAAGTAAAAAGAGGGAGAGAAAAAAAGAGAAAAAGTGAAGAGCAGAAAAATTAGAGAAAGCAAAATCCCATGGTTTGTTCAATGCACATTTGGAAGTTAAATCTGTGCCGTGCATTCTAACATATGGGTAGCTGAAACCACCTTCGGACTCTGCACTGAGCCAAAGTCAACATCTGCCCAGCTTTTTAATACTCTTCCTCATATTATAAAGAGTTTTTTTGTGTGTGCGAATTAAGCCATTCTTAATTGGTTGTTGCTCTTTCCGATAATAAATAGTGACAAATATATTGAGGTTATATTCTGAAGACTGGCTTGTGATGTTTGGAGCTTCTTGTTGACAAAACACCTTACTAATTCAATTTAGAGAGCCTAACATAATTACGAGTGCTCCTAATTAGTTCAAAGAGAACAGCAACCACTGTAAGAACTTGTCCACCAGAAACTGGATTGAGATAGCAATTTCACTGTATTATAAGGGCAACCTTATAAGAGAGCAGCTGAGATGCCTTGTCAGATTGAATCATATTTGAGCAGACACAATCCACATCCGACAAGCTGCACAGGCGCACTTAGGAAAAAGATCCATCATCACCAAATGATTCACTCTTTCAAAAAAGATGTGCGGCCTGATCCTGCCATATAAAGATCTACAGGTATACAACTCATCTCTAGGACAAGGGAGGGGTATCTTCACATAACAGCCCACTGGAAAATTTAATGTAAGGTCACAGGAGTGGAGGCGGTGCGGCCTGATCCTGCCATATTAAGATCTATAGGTATACAACTCATCTCTAGGGCAAGGGAGGGGTATCTTCACATAGCTACCCACTGGAAAATTTAATGTAAGGTCACAGGAGTGGAGGCGGTGCGGCCTAATCCTGCCATATTAAGATCTATACAGGTATACAACTCATCTCTAGGGCAAGGGAGGGGTATCTTCACATAGCAACCCACTGGAAAATTTAATGTAAGGTCACAGGAGTGGAGGCGGTCTTCAGCATCCTGAGTCTGTCTCAGCATGAAGGAGCAGAAGTCTACAAGAATGAGTGTTCCTCCATGCCGGCAACAGAAATTCAACTTTCATAGGAACCAAATTATTATTATTATTATTATTATCATCATATTTATTATTTTGACAAAATAATAATTAAATAGATAATTAAGAATAAAAATGTGCACCCCACCCGGAGACTATTCCATTCCAACTCCTGCCAACCTAGCAGTTTGAAAGCACGTCAAAGTGCAAGTAGATAAATAGGTACCGCTACAGCGGGAGGGTAAACAGCGTTTCCGTGTGCTGCTCTGGTTCGCCAGAAGTGGCTTTGTCATGCTGGCCACATGACCTGGAAGCTGTACGCCGGCTCCCTCGGCCAATAATGTGAGATGAGCGCCGCAACCCCAGAGTCGGTCACAACTGGACCTAATAGTCAGGGGTCCCTTTACCTTTAAGTCCTCTTTTAGATGGGCTGCCCAGGCCAACTCCAGTTAAAATGAAGTTGCCCATCAACAATTAGTGCCCAGGGAGCAGTCAAAACAGGCACACAGCTCATCTGGTCACGGTCTTTTTCACTATGGTGAGATGTTCTTACAGTGGTATCTCGGTTTTCGAACGTCTTAGAAGTCGAACATTTCGGCTTTTGAATGCCGAAAACTCGGAGGTAACTGCTTCAGTATTTGGACACTTTTCAGAAGCCGAACATGGTTTTCCGGACGTGTGGTAAATGCTTTCAGAAATGCATGCTTCAGTTTTCAGAAGTCGAATGGTCTTCTGGAATGGATTATGTTCAAAAACCGAGGTACCACTGTATTTCTAAATTTGCAGCTTCATTATATAGCGCAAGATTCAGATCAACACGTGCAATTTTTACCCAAATCTGTGGCTTCTTGTTCAATCAGAGGGCCGCATTCCATCCTGGGCAACCCCCTGGGGGCCACATGCCAGAGGTGGGTGGAGCCACCAAAGCGGATTTTACCGTTGTGCAACACACCCATTTCCACACACACCCTTCTCTGTCCAATTGGGAGTCATTGTGTTCAGGGGCCCATTCCAGCCTTGCAAAAACATCCAAGGAGGGTGCGAAGAAGGGCCAGTATGGGGTTTGGCTTGGGGAGAGTCTTGAGTGCCAGGTAGAGAGGGCACCTTTGACCCTGGGGGCAGAGGTTCCCAACCCTGTGTTAAAACTTGGGGCTGGGCAGCCCAGTCCCAAACCAGAAACCTACGACAGTATTAAAGTGGGGGGGGGAGGGAGGGTGTTGGCATCTCTTCTCCCCATCCTTCTGAAGCTGCCCCAACACAAGAGGTCTGAACTACAAGCACTATAAGTATCCTTGTTCCAGGCTTGCTGTACTGGGTAATTCCCCTTGAGAAGAAGAAGAAGAAGAGTTTGGATTTGATATCCCGCTTTATCACTACCCAAAGTGGCTAACATTCTCCTTTCCCTTCCTCGCCCACAACAAACACTCTGTGAGGTGAGTGAGGCTGAGAGACTTTAGAGAAGTCACCCAGAAGCTGCATGTGGAGGAGCAGGGATGCAAACCCGGTTCACCAGATTACAAGTCCACCACTCTTAACCAATATACCACACAGGCCCGTATAAGGATACGGTGCAACATTTTGTTGGAAGTCTCACTTGCTCAACACTCTGCGGCCCAACTGTGTACCGTTCACCAAGTCGCTCCCACCCTGGCGAGGAAATGCTTCCAGCCAGTTTGAGCATTTTCATTTAAATTGCTGCTATTTATAAATGGAATATGCTTGATATAGTCCAACGCACACAGTCCCGACATTCCACAGAAGACCTCTTCAGCTGCACCCCAAGAGATGGGATAGCTTATATGGAGCTAATATCGGCCACAGCTCAGTTCTACTGGAGCAGCTATTTTGGACTGCAAAAGATTCTTCTGGCTCTGTTTGTTAGCAGAACAAGAAGGGGATTTGCTGGCTGCCTAGGTCACACATATGTTCACTGGACAGAGAGCTGGAGCCAACATCAGGAATAGCTTCCCTAAATATAGTCATTTCAATTTCTTGTCAAGCGAGGTGTATGAACAGTACTCAAATGTGACTCGGAAATTCACAAAAATCACCCTTTCCGCTAAATGAAGTGATGGTGATTCATTTAAAGAAATGGCTTGTCACAATAAGGTTCATCGTACTTCAGCGCAGCTAGAATATGGAAGGGAAACAGTTGTGTGTTTGCAAAGAAATCAAAGACTACAGTACTTGTATATGATGGAGGAGACTGAGAAAACAAACCATTTATGGGTTCTGTCTGTGAAGAACAGCGAAGAAAGCTCTTGTTTCATCGATATGATGAAACCAAATAAACGAACTAGACTTTATTAATTTCTGACACTTATCAAACACCTATTTATAAAACCATTCTCTTAAATCAGGCATCCCCAAACTGCGACCCTCCAGATGTTTTGGCCTACAACTCCCATGATCCCTAGCTAACAGGACCAGTAGTCGGGGAAGATGGGAATTGTAGTCCAAAACATCTGGAGGGCCAAAGTTTGGGGATTCCTGTCTTAAATATTGTGTAACACATTTTAAAACACAACTCTCTATATAGTAAAAATGCATATACAAACTTGTTAAATCCAAATCCGCATGCCACTAAGGCTGTGTACACATTCTTTCCCTCAAAGAATTCTGGGTACCGTAGTTTACCCCTTGCAGAGTTACAATTCCCAGCTACCCTGAAGAAACTACAGTGCCCAGAATTCTTTGAGGGAAAGAATGCAATTCCAATGTGCTTTGAAGGCACAGTGTGCATACAGCCTCATGGGGGGGGGGGGTCCGCTTTCAAAATGGAAAGCAGGGGCTTTACGACTAAGCTAAAGCCCCTCTCAGAAAAGATGTTGTGTATGAGATCAGACTATTTGTCCATTGAGCCAAGCCTTCCTGAATCTAGTACCTCCAGATTAGGGTCCCCAAACTAAGGCCCGGGGGCCGGATGCGGCCCAATCGCCTTCTAAATCCAGCCTGCGGACAGTCCAGTAATCAACATGTTTTTACATGAGTAAACTGTGCCCTTTTATTTAAAATGCATCTCTGGGTTATTTGTGGGGCCTGCCTGATGTTTTTACATGAGTAGAATGTGTGCTTTTATTTAAAATGCATCTCTGGGTTATTTATGGGGCCTGCCTCATGTTTTTACACAAGTAGAATGTGTGCTTTTATTTAAAATGCATCTCTGGGTTATTTGTGGGGCATAGGAATTCGTTCATTTTTTTTCCTTCAAAATATAGTCCGGCCCCACAAGGTCTGAGGGACAGTGGACTGGCCCCCTGCTGAAAAAGTTTGCTGACCCCTGCTCCAGATCATGAGTAGGCAAACTAAGGCCTGGAGGCTGGATCTTCTGTGGACGGTCCAGGAATCAGCGTTTTTACATGAGTAGAATGAGTCCTTTTATTTAAAATGCATCTCTGGGTTATTTGTGGGGCCTGCCTGGTGTTTTTACATGAGTAGAATGTGTTCTTTTATTTAAAATGCATCTCTGGGTTATTTGTGGGGCACAGGAATTTGCTCATTTTTTTTCTTTTCAAAATATAGTCCAGCCACCCCACAAGGTCTGAGGGACAGTGGACCACTGCTGAAAAGGTTTGCTGACCCTTGGTCCGGATGCTACTGGACTCCATTCCCCATAAGCCCCTGCCAGCATGGTAAATGATTAGGGATTGTGGGAGGTGTAGTCGAACAACAACTAAATCTGGACCAGGCTGGGGAAACTGACAGCCCAATGCTGTTCGCTCTGACCCCACCTGAACCATACAGTTAAAGCACCAGTGTTCGGAGTGAGCGCAAACACGTGCGCCGGGTGGGAGACCACCAGCCCAGCCCTCTCCACCAATGCTGCCAGAGCAATCCTACCCCCACGAGAGCAATGTTGGGCCACACTGAGCCAACTGCCTGCCCACACAGGGAGGAGCCTGGCCAGTTGACATGGCCCTTGGTGGGTGGAGAGGAGCACTGGGCTGGGCCATGCCAGGGGCACCTGGTTTGTGCCCCCCCCCAAAAAGTGTGCACCGTCCCCTGGCACAGCACCCCACCCACGCTGTGCCTCAAAGCTCTTTAAACACTCGTGGCTATTCCAAAAGAACCCTGGGAAGTGTAGTTTGTTGGGAGAGGCCAATTCCTCTCACAGAACTACAATTCCCAGAGTTCCCTGGGATGAGGAGTTGATTGTAAAAACTGCTCTGAGAACTGTTGCTCTCAGAGGGGAACTGGAGTCTCCTAACAACTCAGCCAGGATTTTATTTTCTTTGGAGGAAGCCATGACTTCCTACAAAGTGGTCAAGCGGCAAAGTGCTAGGATACTGCTTTCAGGGTGGATTTGATTTAAATCAAATCGATTTAAATCGCGATTTAAATCACTAGTTAGTAAGACTTGATTTAAATCACTAGTCAGTAGACTTGATTTAAATCATATATTTTTTACAGAAAGACTCATTCTTGCTGGTATAATCTTAATATTTACAACCCGACGAAGGTTTCATCTTTGGAACAATAAATTTTCAGAGTAGTTTTTTACAGTTATATCAAAAATTACTGATTTGGTTATACTGTACTATTAGAAATGCAAAGACAGGTAATTATGAAATTATTGTTTATATTTGGACAACTTTTCTGCTGTACTTTATTGGAAGGAGAAAATAATAATTCCCTTAATAGCAATTTAAACAATTTATTTAACTAAAGCAATAACATTATAGCAAATGTATCCATGTTTGTTAACTGATGTGGTTAAACGGTTTTTTAAAAAAAACAAAAAAAACCTTAGACTGAGTTTTAGTACACATGGAAAACTTAAAACAAATCCTTATTTCCTGATGAATAGCCTTTGGACTATAATGTAACTTAAATAGAAAACTAGCTTTAGAAAGATTTTTCCTCCAAAAGCATTTTATTTTAAAAATCCGATTTAAATCAAAAAAATCGATTCAAATAAAAAAAAATCCGATTTTTAACTTTAAAAAAATAATTCACTGATTTTTATCCACCCTGACTGCTTTAAGGGTATAATGCTGATGGCACCCTCTAACAGAGTCTCAAGCAGGGGTCCCCCTCACAACCAACCCATAGTTTTCCAGCTGTAGGAGTCTGGGATTAAAACGAAGACGTGCTCTACCACGAAGCGTAACGCCTCCAATATCCAGCCATTATGACAGGCTGTGACCCCAGCTCACACCGGCTGCTTAACTGTTGGCAAGGTTTTTTGTTTTTTAAAAAACAAATCAAATGGTAATCGTAGAAAGTCATCTTGGGAATTTATATTCGGCATGGCAACTCCCTACCATGTAATTTTAATAAACGCACTTCAAGGCCTTGAACTCTCAAGCTTGGCTGAGCTACGCCCAGGACGAGAGCAGCTGTCGGAGAGAAGCCACATGCTCTGGTCATTCAGCTCTAAGTAAAGCAGCACAGTTCATCAATCTACTCTAGCGTCTTACCTTGGACATTTATTGGCCAACATCCAAGGCTCCACCGGCACCACAGGCTGCGTTCAGAGGAGAGCCAAGAACCAGGAATGGGAACCAGAGGAAGGAAACCAAGAAACAGGGCACAGAAATTGTCAGGATCCCACCCAACCCTGAAGCGACTCTTCTGAGAAAGAGCTTGAGGGCCTACGGAGAACCCCAGTACTATTTATTAAATTTGTATCCTGACCTTTCTCCCAAAGGATCCCAAGTCAGTAAACATCAAAATGTTAATACAATACAATACAATACAATACAATGGTATCTCTGGTTGCGGACACAATCCGTTCAGGGGTGCCGTTCGCACCCCAAAAAGTCCATAACCAGAGCAGCGCTTCTGCGCATGGCGAAACCCGGAAGTAAACACTTCCGGGTTTGCCGTGTGCTTAACCCGAAAAAATGCAACATGAAACGTTCGCAAGAAGAGGTATGACTGTACAATACAAAAAAAAAAATTTCAAAAACAGGAAGTATTTAACTACCATTGCAGGGGACCTTTGCTGAATGTGATTTACTTGTGGACAAACATTATAGACGAATACACATTTCATGCAAATTTAGGGGAATGGCTCTGTGACAGCAAAGTTGCCTGGATGCAGAATCTCCCAGGTTCAATCCCAGGCATCTCTGTTTAAAAAAATCAAGTAGCAATTAATAAGAAAGACCGCTGCCTGAGATTCAGGAGAGCTGCTGCTAATCAAACTGGTCAATGTCATGACAGATGGGTAAATAATTTGACTTGGTATAAAGCAGTTTCCTATCTTGGCCACGTGGAAGGGCATAGGTGGATAATGTAGCACTGTATTAAGTGTTTGGGGAACGTCCCTTTTAAATTCCACTACCAGCTAATTTCAGTCTCGGCTGCACTTAAAAGAGCAGAGCGGAGAAGCCACCTAAACTAGCTTCTTAGCTTCTCAGTGGCAGTCAGCTTCCCTAGTAGATGTTACAGAGTCTTTAACTTAAAGTGACATCTACACCATGTTTGAACAAAACAGCTTTAATTAAGCTCTAGTCTTCCAGCGGACCGAATTACCGTAGACCCACCACCTGGCATTCCACTCAAAGCAATCCCATTTGAGAGGGCACTGTGGTCAAAGCCAGCTTTCCAAACACGAGCTGTTGAAGCCTTCGGTATTTCCAGATCAGAGAAGAGCCAAGCGGCGCAGGTTGCCAGCTGAATGGATAAGGTTATAAGCAACGATCCATAAGGAAGCCTGACCAGATTAAGAGGAAAAGAGTTTATCAATTAATAAAGCTACCTTCATTTCAAAGTGGGACTTGGCCCAATTAATTTAGGGGAAAAAACATATAGGAAATTAAGCAATCTTTTAGAAGGAACTAAGCTTTTTGAGTCTCTAATCTCTGCCATAAACTGAGTAAGATGCACCTCTATGCACCTGTATTATGTGTAGCATGCATGTTTTTCTTAGTGTCTGAAGACTGACTGGGGGGGGTGGAGAGAAAATATTAAGGAGTGAAAGCTGACCTGCACAATTTGCAATCCACCAAAGTGAATGGGACCCAGGTGGCGCTGTGGGTTAAACCACAGAGTCTAGGGCTTGCTGATCAGAAGGTTGGCGGTTCGAATCCCTGCAACAGGGTGAGCTCCTGTTGTTCGGTCCCAGCTCCTGCCCACCTAGCAGTTCGAAAGCACATCAAAGTGCAAGTAGATAAATAGGGGCCGCTCCGGCAGGAAGGTAAACGGCGTTTCCGTGCGCTGCTCTGGTTCGCCAGAAGCAGCTTTGTCATGCTGGCCACATGACCCGGAAGCTGTCTGCGGACAAACGCCGGCTCTCTCGGCCTATAGAGCGAGATGAGCACCGCAACCCCAGAGTCGGACACGACTGGACTTGATGGTCAGGGGCCCCTTTACCTTTAAAGTGAATATAGGATACCTACAAAGTATTCCGACTTGCAAGTTGTTCAATACCCCTCCCGTCCAGTATAGTTCTTCATTATTACAAAGTTAAAAATATAGACATAACCTACAAATGGGAAGCTTTTAATTAACACTGCATATGATTTTTTATTGACTTAGCTGAAAGTAAACATTACTGGCAAATCTAGGTGAAGCCGCTCAATAGCAACAGCTTTTCTCTATATGCAGAATGTCCCCAGGTTCAATATCACATGTCTCTAATTACAAATAAAGACATATACTGTAGTCCTGGCAGCTCCTTCTTATACCAGGAAATCTAGCTTTCAGGAGGACATTCGCGATTGCAGTTGTAGTACAGGGCTAAACTGTGTCCCTGACTGATGTTTCTCTGTTCTACATTGTTCCGAGCTTCTTCCCTGCCTCCCAGCAGAGGGGCAAAGCTATAAGAGAGGGCAAGAGGTGTGCAAGGAAAGGGTTCATCACCTCCTCATGTTTCTTCACTTGCACTCCCTTCTGCCACAAAAATGAGTTGTTGGTTTTTTTGGGGGGGAAATCTCATTTTGCCTTAGGGTTCCAGTGTGATTTTTGACTACTTCCCTTTGAATAGCACAACTTCCCTATTGCCATATCTCAATTAAAAAAAACAAAAACCTCCCCTCAGGTTTTTTTTTTTAAAGGATGCCATGTTGATAGCTGTCCAGTTGCCGTTGACCTGTGACCTGGGCCTTTTCAGTGGTGGCTCCCCTTGTTGTGGAATGACCTCCCTAGGGAGATGCACCTGTCTCCATCAATATTACCTTGAATTTGAAAACACTCCTGTTTACTCAGGCATTTCGTGACTGATGAATACTCTTCCTGGCCAACTTCAAAATCATTAGATGGAAGAATGTTATAACTTATTACCTCCCTTCATCTTGATGTCCCAGGGAGGGTTGAAAGCATCTTCAAACGACTTATAATCACACAAATCAGGTGGGTCCTAAAAATGTAAACCTCCAATATCAAAAGGATATATTCAGCATTTGCCAGAAGCTGTATAATGAAGGTGCCAAACCTGCCTCGGTGGGGAGGGAGTTACACAACTTAGGGGTCACCACAGATAATGCTCTCTTCCTGGGCCACCACCCCACAAGCCTCTGAGGGCACCTTTTGCCAATCTTAGCACCCAAGATGGTCTATATAGGGAAGGGGGTGCTCTTTCAGATATTTGGGGGCCTAAGACCAGTGCTTTTCCCCCCAGGGAGAGTGTGCTGGAGCATAGCTCTGGCACGTCTCAGGTGGGTGCCATTGTGGGCTGGCGCTCCCCCTGCCTGCTTCATGCATTTACGTACTTCTGAGAAGCCCAAACGAACAATTCAAGTAAAAAAGGAAGCTGGCCAACGTATGGAAGTCTACGCTTTTTTAAAGATCTGTGACTCTACCTAACTCCTAGCTACAATTGGTCAAGCTACAGGAGGGCACCAATTCACATTTCCTTTCCTTCCATCCGTCTCCCTTGTAGTGGCAGTGGGCTTTAAGCTTTCCAGCCAAGTCTCTACCATTGCACATGTGCATATTTGCGCAAGGGCCCCTCCGAGCTGCCCTAGCTACAGGGCCGTCTTAAGCATATCTGGTGCCGTGGTGCAAAGATCCCTCTGGTGCCCCCCGCTTTCCCAGAGTTGTCGACCTTTTTTTTAGGGCTGGAGGCGGGCAGCGGCTGAAGGGCGGCTCCTCTGGTGGGGAAGAGGCGGAGGCTGGACACGGCGCCTCCCGGCTCAGCTGAACGCTTCATGCCACGTGGCCATGGCAGGCAGCACACCAAGCAAGCGGGCGTACACCGAGTGAGGGCAAGTGTGCCGCTCCCACCAGGCATCGGCTCGGTTTTTTCCCTTTTAGGCTTCTGGCGCCCCACAGAATTCGGCGCCTGCAGGCTAAAAGGGAAAAAACCGAGCCGGCGCTCAGTGGGAGCTGAGACCCTCTCATCGTGCTCATTCGGTGATTCCTGGACTCTCGCCTGGCGCCCTCCAGAACCTGGCGCCCTGGCGCCCCACACCACTGGCCTCTATGGGTAAGATGGGCCTGCCTAGCTATCCACCTGAATCTAAGAACGAGGGAGGCGGGGGCACATTTATCTGACTTGCACCAGACCAGCTAAGGAGAGAAAGCTTGTCATAGTTTTTAGCCCCTCCGTGGGTGATGAATACAGCTGTTGCCAAACTGGGTTGCCCCAAGTAGTCCGGCAACTTACTGTAGCAACTGCACGGTGAGTTTCAGCACCTATTTCTCTTGGGGGGGGGAGCACTGCCAAACACATTTAGGACTTTAAAAACTTAAAAGTTTGGGGTGGCACATCCCATTTTGCTGCTGCTCCTGCCAACCTGCTCCTACTGCTCCCTGCTTTGGCAAACCTGCCAAACTCGCATGCGATTTCGCATGTGATCTTGCCCCAAACCGCATGAGATCTTGTGGGTTCTGTGCAAAATGGCAGAGGCAGGTGGAGCACCTACAGATATGTTGCCTGAGACAGCGGTCTCAACCTGCCTAATGGGTCTCCTTAATGGGAGCACCTTCAGTTGGTTCTGGAAATGAAAAGGCAACTGGTAACCTGTTTTAAAACAGGGGTTACATGAGATCTCTAAAAGGAACCCCAGTCAGAAACCTAGCCGCTGCATTTTGGACCAATTGAAGCTTCTGAGTCATCTTCAAGGGCAGCCCCACGCAAGAGCGCATTGCAATAAGTACGTAGCGATAAATCAATAAACAAACATGAGCAGGGCCCCGCTTGACAAACATGCCCCTAACTTGCTCATGTGTTTCGAACACACCACACAGTTGTTTGCAGGCCATTAAGATTTTAGACAGAGATCTTCTTTAATCAAAAACAAAATGGCGCCTCTGAGGCATGTGTGGCGCTTGGAGATCTGCAGAATACAGCTTAGGTTGCCTAGAGATTGCTTAGTTGTCAAGATAGAGGAAAATAAATGGAAGACTTTGACCTGCTACCAATTGCTCATCCAGGTGTATGAAACCTGGCATCTGAGCCTTTCTTTAAAAAGAGAAAAAACATACAGTATATAAAACTACTTTATTTATTTCAAATGTTTATATACTGCTTAATTTACCATCATCTGCAAGAGTTGGACAGAAGACTCAGTACCTTAGAACTGTTTAAAACAAAACAATCAGAAATGCATTTAAAAGCCTGTAGTAAAGAAGGACCCAGGTGGCGCTGTGGTCAAACCATTGAGCCTAGGGCTTGCTGATCAGAAGGTCGGCGGTTCGAATCCCTGTGACGGGGTGATCTCCCGTTGCTTGGTCCCAGCTCCTGCCAACCTAGCAGTTCGAAAGCACATCAAAATGCAAGTAGATAAATAGGAACCGCTACAGCGGGAAGGTAAACGGCGTTTCCATGTGCTGCTCTGGTTTGCCAGAAGCGGCTTTGTCATGCTGGCCACATGACCTGGAAGCTGTACGTCGGCTCCCTCGGCCAATAATGCAAGATGAGCGTGCAACCCCAGAGTCGGTCACGACTGGACCTAATGGTCAGGGGTCCCTTTACCTTTACCTTAGTAAAGAAGGAAGGCGAGGGCTTTGGCTGGCTTTGAAGTTCAACGGTCTAGACTTCAAACTAGAAAGGAGTTGAGTTCCACAAAATTGGGCCCACAATACTGAACACAAATTAACATGATGCAGAGACACAATAGGGGTGTTCACACATTATATTCAAGTTCAAGCTGTGAATGTTGTGCACTCATACGGTACATTTATCTGCACACAACAGCACCATCTGAGCACACCTGCGAGATCCCCTTAACCAAATATATGCCCTCTCGACTGCTTCATTCTGCAGAACTGGCACTATTGAAGGTGCCACATAATACCTGCTCCACATCTGTAAGAAATCGATCTTTCGCTGCAATAGCATTCACACTTTGGAACTCCCTGCCTATTGATTGTTTTTTTTCTACACTGCTGTGCAGCCAAAGCTTCCAGAGCAATTAAAATACGAATAATTTTTAAAAGCACATTAAATCTGAAATACTAATTAAAGTGGGCACCAACAATAAAGACAAAAATAAATAAATAAATAGCAAAACACCAAGGTAGCCATTCAAAGCCAAGGAGCAGATAAACATCTTCACCTAGTGTTGAAAAGACACTAGGGTCCATCGCAGCCAGCTTGTCTTTGGGAAGAGCATTTCACAACTGAGGTGCTGCCACTAAAAAGGCCCTTTATACACTGAGCACTCCCCTGCTCTGGCGTCCTCCATATATTGGTGCCCATCAACCTTGATCACTAGACATGCCTACTGGGGTTGAAGGGAGCTATATCCTAAAACGTCGGGAGGAGCACAAAGTTGGGGAACGCTAGTAGAGCCCTGGAAGCAGAGCCTACCAAAAGGGCAAGCTCATAATGGGAAACCGAATTCTTTCAGGTAACCTAGGAATACTCTCTTGGAATATCAGACGACCTACACCTACAACACGTCAACTTTTCCAATGTCTTGTGCCATGGTAAGCTTGGTTGCATTGCCTATAATTAGAAAGGGGCCAAGTCTGCAAAATAGGTGGGGCTGGGGGGGGGGGGAGTCAGGAGAAGAGAAGAGAAAAGAAGAGGAAAACAAGTCTTCAACCACCAGCTATGTCTATGTCTCATCCAAGAAGTATAGCCAGAGTTTTCAAAAGCAGTTTTCAATCAATGTGCCATTCAAAGCAAATAAATGCAATTTGTCCCAGATAGAAACACACTACTAAAGCAACAACCCCGGAACTATTTGACTAGGGCAACACAACCTACCTTGATCTCTCATGCAAACATCCAATTTTACCATCAAGGTACAACAATGACTCCAAGGACATGAACCCTTGTTGGGTGTTAACACACGTAAGGTGCATTTTTGCAGCCAAGCTAGAGCTACATTTGATACTACATCCCCATACCTTCCCTTGAGCTCAGATCCAGTGAAAATAAGACTGCATACTAACAGCTAATCAGCAGAGAATAATGTTGTTGTTTTTCTAATCATCTCAGTAAACATTTGGATTCTTTCACCATTCAGAGAGCTGCAAGACCCAAGAAACAGCTCAGAGCACAAACTGTATCTTATGCTGGAATCAAAGTTATATAGAGGTTTTCTTTAAAAAGCAAGGAATTGCAATTACTTTAACAATCCCCTCCTTTGCATGCAAAATTTAAGAAGAGGAGGAAACTAAAAGAAAGCTACTGGAAATCTCCAAGCTAAAGCATTTTTGGGCGGGGGGTATGAAGGCAAATGCTTTTAAATCTCTCCCCCTCTTCCTTTTAAATGAGGAAATGAACCACATCAAGATGTGCACATTAAATACTGGAGTTTCCAGCACAACCAGAAGCTCAATGGTGCTGCCTCCGAAGGATTTTCTCCAGGCAGCCTTCACCATCCTCCCAAAACCAACAAGACATTTGCTGCAAAAAAGCCCCAGAGGCCAATTCTCTCTTTCGCTCCACACAAGCCAGCTTAAGGAGGTACAAGGCAAGCGAGCTGAATCTGCCCATATAAAAACAAGAGGCTTGATTTGGGTTGGCTAATTGCAGCAAAAAGAAAAAAAGCCTTTTGCACTTCTCAGCATGATGCTCACTCAAAACATACACCAACTCCCCCCTCCTTTTCCCCCCCTTTTCCGCACAGAAGCAGAGCGCGGGGGGGGGACCGGGGGGGAGAGAAAAAGACAGCATTTAATTGGCGCCTCCAATGTACACAGACAAGCAGCTGCAAAAGTCTGATAGGGCTGTTTTGCCATGAAATGGTGGTTCCTTATGAGTCAAGGATATTATTATTATTATTATTTTTAAAAAGGCTGCTGGAGCGATAGGATGTGAATTAAATAACCAGAAAAAGCTCTGCAAAGTAGGAAGCGTCCCCCTCCACCCCACCCAACGCCGCCGCAATCGCCACCCCCGGGGGGGGGAGAGATCTGGGCACCTCGAGAAAGCATCACCACCAACGGAGGGGGCCTCTCCAAGGGATCAAAGCAACTCCTCTGCCTCCTCCATAGCAACCCAGTCCCCGAAAGGTACCTAGCCGGCACCACAAACCAGGCCTTATTTGCAACAACCCCCCCCCCCGCACTCCCCGCTTCCTGACAGAAACCCGCGGACCTCATATCGTCGGCGTTCTCATTTTAAACTTACGTGAACACGAAGAACAAAGTAGTAGAGCCCACTAATAAGGCAGCTGCTGTGGAGACCGGGATGTATTTCGTAGGTTTAAATCTCTTTCCAATGCTACTGGGCATCCTGTGAGTTACACATCACTAGGTATAAAATCCCAAAGAGTCCGTCCAAGAGGCACCAGCGAGTGGCCAGAGAAAAGAGGGAGAGGGGGTCGGGGGGGGAGAGAAAGAGAGAGACACACACACGAGAGAGAGAGAAAGAGAGAGACCGAGGTGAAGCCCTGGCAATGCGGAGACGAGGCAGGGGAGGGGGGAAAGGGGGTAGGGAGGAAGAGAAAAAAAAGAGGGAATGAGACAGAAAAGAGGGGGAGGGAGTGAGAGAAAAAGAGGGATTGGGAACAGCTGACCTCTCCAGCACAGGAAATCCCACCCACACAACAGGCCTGCCCACTCGGCTGATGTCAACGAGCCCCTTAAGGTAGAACTGCGGAGAGCGCAATTGGAGAGGGAGAGAGCGAGCGAGCGCGCAGGGGAAGAGGCGTTAAAGGGGCGAGGAAAGCGCCGCCGAGGACGGCAGTCCCTCGCCTCCCTGCCCTCAAAGGAGCTGCTGCATTTGGTCCCTAGCTACCTGGAGGGGCTTTAAGGCCTCCGCCCGCCACGGAGGTTCCCTCCCGCCAGCTTAAAAAAAGGGAGAGATTTTCATGCTTGCGGTAACAGAGCAGCGCGCTTGCAAGCTGGCGGCATCTCCTGCGTGCGCGCAGCATAATCGCGGCTGGGGAGCCCGCCGCGAAAAATGGACCCCGCTCCCGCTGGGAAGGGGGTGCAAGAGTTGCCTCCTTTAAAATGTATTTATTTTTTTAGTGGAGGGGGTGATCTTCAAGTTTTGGAGGTCACCTTGTAATGTAGAAGTTGTTCGAATCAAGGCTGCGGCTGCGCCAGGGGTTTTTCCTTCCTAGGAATAATAACCTCCAATTTGTTTCTGGCGTTGAGGTCCCGCCTCAGAGCAGCCTTGTGTCGGGTCAAGCCAAAGGCCTATCATCATCCTGCTCTCACAGGTGCCCCTCCAGTGCCTCCTGGAAGCCCACAAGCAAGACCTGAGGACAAGAGTCTCTCCGCCCTTGCAGTTCCCAACAACTGGTATATACCGCCTCCGACGGTGGAGGTAGAACATAGCCGACAGGGCTATGTGGCAGCTTCTGGGTATCAGTAAGATCTTGCAAGATCTTGCTGGAAGCCGCCACTTATTTATCTCGTGGCACTGTGGTTGTCTCCGCCCCTGAAACGAGAAGTGGCTGTAGTGGTAGCTTCCGGGTTCTGGTGAGATCTTGCTGGAAGCCGCTGCTGCCACATTGCTTATGATGTGTGTTTGTGCTATGCAAAAATCACAATGTGGGGAAAAAACCCTTGAAGCCAGAGACAAAGCTTCTCTAGATTCCCGCAGCCACTTTTAACACTGCCAGCTCAGTTCTCCCCTTCCTTCGAGGAGGCAGCGAATCACAGGAGCAGGCGCTGGCCAAAATCACAATGCGAATAAAATCGTGAAGCCAGCCAATGCCTCTACGTCAGGCATCCCCAAACTTCGGCCCTCCAGGTGTTTTCGACTACAATTCCCACCTTCCCCAACCACTGGTCCTGTTAGCTAGGGATCATGGGAGTTGTAGGCCAAAACATCTGGAGGGCCGCAGTTTGGGGATGCCTGCTCTACATAGCTCCATCCTTATTTCAGACATCATGATATACCGGTATCAGTATATTGCAATGTTTAGCTGGTTATATGCCACAATGTTGAAAACCAGATATCGCCTAGCCTAGCCTCTTTCAAGGCCATACAAGTCGGTGACTGTCACTGCCTGCTGTGGGAGTATTTCGTAGTTTAATTATGTGCTGCCTCTTCTTTTTGTCTCTCCTCTTCCAACATTCAGCTTCATTGCATGACCATAGGTTCTATTATTGTGAGATTTGCAGAACTTGTACAGCAAAAGCCACTCTGCACATTGTCTTTTGCTTGGCGGTGAGCAGCTGCTGCAGCTTCCTGGACATACGGCTTGATCAATACATGTACCGATTTACTGACTGACTCCGTCATACTGAACTACATGGTGGTATATACATGAACCTGCCTTTTTAGGTGATTGCACACGGTGGTTCGTAGAGTAAGTGGTAAGTGGAACCAGAGCTAACTAAGCCAGCTAACTCAAGCTTCCCCGCCACCCTGCTTTCTGATGAGTACTAGGAGAGCAACACTGGAGGAAATAGACTGCCAGTTCCTCCCCCTGGGTTGGTTTTAAGTTAGAAGGCAGGCAGGGAGACAGGTGCCACCAAAGGGGAGGCTAAGGTTGGTGGGGCAGCTCCAGATTTGCCCTAATGGATTAACCTCCACTGGTTGAACACTCTTAGGATACTGGTTCCAGACTGAGCTTCTTATCCCCTGTATCACTGGAAAAAGCAAACATATGACAGCACACACCAATGTTCAAGGATCTCTTCCCAGCTCCAGCCAAGGGTGTTATTAGGGACTGACCCAGGAAATCTATCCCATTCTCCTACTTCAAGAAAAAAAACATTTTTGGGTGGTACTATCCTGAGCCTAGGGCTTGCTGATCAGGTTGGCGGTTCGAATCCCTGTGACGGGGTGAGCTCCCGTTGCTTGGTCCCAGCTCCTGCCAACCTAGCAGTTCGAAAGCACGTCAAAATGCAAGTAGATAAATAGGAACCGCTACAGCGGGAAGGTAAACGGCGTTTCCGTGTGCTGCTCTGGTTCACCAGAAGCGGATTTGTCATGCTGGCCACATGACCTGGAAGCTGTACGCCGGCTCCCTCGGCCAATCCAATAATGCGAGATGAGCGCGCAACCCCAGAGTCGGTCACGACTGGACCTAATGGTCAGGGGTCCCTTTACCTTTACCTTTTATCCATAGTAATGCTAAAGTAAGAGCCATTTAGTGATACACCGTACCTATCCTACCAGAGGTGATTTTAGGATAGCCCAGAAGGGGGCGCCACAATGCTGTAGATTAGAACATAGCAAGAAAGGCTGGGGGGGGGGGCGCCAAAATTTAGTGGCATCCAGGGTGCCACTGAAATTTGAGCTAGTGAACAGAGAACAGTCCCCCTTCCCTTTTAATTTTTACTTTGCTTACAGGGCAGCTGAGCACACTGCAAATGTAGTGGTAGCAGATATGACTAAGTTTGATCGATCAATTTAAATGGTTCTATGAGTCTAACCCATCATCTATGTAACCTGTGCTTTTTTATAGCTGCTAAATAAGGTACAAATATTTGGTGAAAAAATAGACACATGGGCAAAGGTCTTTTTGAACAAAATGGAAATATCCAACACCAGACACACTTTCAAAATATGACATCACAAAACAAGGCTAGAAATATTGCAAAGTGTTGGGTGTGTTTGCCCTGTCCACAGTGAGTACTGAGCACGAGAAACTTGCTTTCCAACTCCGTATTCCTAAGTAGAACAATGTTAATAAATGCCTGAAATTTGCCCTAAGTTCTTGACTCTGCTTTGCTACGTAAAACGAATAGGCCAAGTTTCCAATAACAAAAACACGTCCACAAATAGAGCCAGTGTGGCAAAATGGAGACACACAGCTGTCCTTGGAGGCACAGGTTAATTCTGTGTCCAGGGCGGCTGTTGACCAGCTCTGTCCAGGACACTGGCTACACTACAACTAATCCAGAACGCAGCAGCTACATTGGTGTCTGGGAGCAGCCACTAGGACTGTCATCACCAGTCCTGAAAGATCTACATTGGCTCCCAGTACATTTCCAAGCACAATTCAAAGTGTTGGTACTGACCTTCAAAGTATGGTTACCAGATTTTTTTCAATGAATCCGGGGACACTTTATTATTTTGAAGCTGAGTAGCAACAGGGAGTCAGTAGTGGGGATGGTGAAGCAAAAGACCCTGGGCCCATGCACACATGCATATTGCATAAAGGTGCAAAGCCCTTCTTTCGCACCCTGTGAAACATAAATGCGCAGAGCTTTTAAAAAACTGGGCATCGGCTGCCTGACCAAGCCTCCCGCGACCATTCAAAACAAAGGGGGAAGGGGGAAGGAGATCTGTACCACCAGACATCCCCAGTTCCCCTTCGGCAGTGGCAGTCAACAGCCCGGAGCCAGCCTGGTAGCGCAGTTGGCTCTGGCTGGCTTCAGGAGCTGCTCGCTGCCGTGGCACCCATTTTTCCTCGACGGAAGTTCCCATATGACAGTGATGGGCAACTTTTTGAGCTAGGTGTGTCAAAATTTGCCAAAAAAACCCGAGCATAACTCGGGTGGTGTGTCACTTTGAGAAAAAACCCATAATTTCACGATATTTATAGTTTAAATAACAAAAATGTATAATTGTTTCCCCTTTAAATAAAAGGAAAAAGGGGAGAGCCGCGTGTCACCAAAAATGGCTATGCGTGTCAGTGCTGACACACGTGTCATAGGTTCGCCATCACTGCCATATGATGTGTTGCGCACAAGACACATCATACAGGGACTTCCGGCGAGGAAAAATGGCGGGCACCATGGCAGCGAGCAGCTCCTGAAGCCAGCCAGAACCAACGGCGCTACCAGGCTACCATTTTCTTGCCACTTCTCAATTACTCTAAGATAGCTCAGTTGGTAGAATATGGGAACCTGAATCTCAGCGTGGGTTCATTAGCCCCATGTTGGGCAAAAGATTCTGGCGTTGTGGGATGACCCTCGGGGTCCCCTCCAACTCGATAGTTCTATGATTCTAGACCTTAGGGCCCCCATCAGGTTCCCATCACTTGCCACATTTATTAAAAAAGATGCCAGCGACTGAGCCGGGGACTCTCTTGCAAAGCAGGTGCTGTGAAACAAACCTATTGATCCTTTCCATTGTCAAATCACATTGTTCCCTGAACACTTGCATGACCAAAGGAAGGAAAGGAAAGCTTGTTGCCTTCCAGATATTGTTGCTGAGTCGCAACTCCCAAGATCCCTGACCGCTGGTCACACTGGTTAAAATGGATGAGAGGTGCCAGCAGCATTCGGAAAGTCACAGGCTTCTCATCCCTTGACCCAAAGGGTATTTTTCAGCCCCCCAAAGCGGCCGAAAACTTTTCAAAAGGTATTACATTTAAGAAAGGAAAGGTACGGAAAATGTGTGGACTATTTGAAAAACTATGGTAAATAACTTAAAACATTAGCACAATTAAAATAAAATGAGCAGTTAAGAAACAAATGAATGGGGATTTTAAAGGGGGAAGAAAAGGGAATAATTAGAATATGCAGTAGCAAAGATTAAATATAAGAAACCACGGGGGGGGGGGGAGTTGACTCAATGGGTTGGTTTTATAGAATTTGTATTATTGCTGCAAAATTGAAAAATGACGTTTTAAAATACTCTGTTTAATTCTCCCAATTTCTAAGGATGAATGTGTCCTTGTTTTCTAAAAGGCCAGGCATTTCACATCTGATAATTAAAGTTTCAAATTAATTATCTCACCTGCACAAAATGAGTGTTGGGCAAGGCCCACTTTCTGCAGCATACAGAGCATTTACAGCTTAATTACTGTTGCAGCCCTCAATGCTTATTTAATTATGAATCAATGTTCTTGAAACATTTTATATTTATTTCTCTGATGCCATTTAGCTTTTTTCTTCTTAAATCAGTACTCACTATTCAGAGCACTCAAGTCACATAACACAAGTCCTGGCCCGACTGTACTGGCCAAATTCAATGTGTCTCAGGGCCCCAATATCTCAAGGACCACCTCTCCTCAAATGAACTGACCCAGACCCTGTGACTGTCATCCAAGGCCCTTCTGTGTGTTCCCTCCTTGGGGGGGGGGGGTCCAGAGGGTGGCAACATGAGAACACTTCTTTTCAGCAGTGGCTCCCCGCTTGTGGAAAGCTCTCCCCTGATGCCATCATTACATAGCTTTAGGTGCCAGGCAACTGTTTTTCAAACGCTTTAGCTACAGTGGTACCTTGGTTTAAGAACAGCTTAGTTTATGAACTTGGATTAAGAACGCTGCAAACCTGGGTGTTTTGGTTTGTGAACTTTGCCTTGGAAGCAGAACATGTTCCGCTTCCTGTTGAGTGTAAATCGAGCCCCCCACTGCTATGGGAAAGCATACCTTGGTTTAAGAACACTTTGGTTTAACAACGGACTTCCAGAACGGATCAAGTTCGTAAACCAAGGTACCACTGTATTCTGGACTCAAAAGTGGGTGGAATGTTTTCATCCCGCCTTCTTTTTTTTTAAGGGACTTAGATTTGTTTTTCTTTTATGTCAGTTTCAATGCATTTGTTTGTTTATATATGTTAAATTGCTGAGTAACCTTGTTAAAAATCTTTTTTAAAAATAGTAATATTCCCATTCAGACTTTTGTTCAGGGAATTAGGCAAGTTCTGCAAACATTTGCCAAGGCAGCGTAAATTAGTTTTAGGAGCCTGCTATCAACATATGCTTCCTAGAAGTTCACATAGCACCTCTATAAAGAAATCATTTTACACAAAGTTTGTGGATAACACAATTCAACCTAGAAATAAGAGTTCATAGCTTAACATTGCAGCAACCAGACTCCAATTCACCTCTCAATTTTAAAAAGAGAGAATCTAAATAATAACACCTCACTTTAGTATATTTATTATGTATAATAAATATTGTTGAAATATTGTTTATAAAGTTCTGCTTTATGGCTTCGGTTCATTTTTGAAACATTCTCTTCCATAAAAGCATAACACTGAGTATGAACAGACAATCCAGTCTTGGTTCAACATTTGAAACCTCCAGATTTTACACTGGAGGCTCACAAAACTCTTGAAGTTAACACACCAACGCACACAAGCACACTTTCCTTCCTCTCTGCTATAAAAAACAAAAAATGTGAAATACGTTAAAAGGTTAACATCCAAAAGGCATTCCAACCTTAACATGTTTTATGATCAGCAAATTACCATATAAAAATCATGTCACCTGAATGTTTTAAACAGTTGTAAACAATCACAGGTACAAGTCAGAAGACGTGAAGAAGTATACAAATGTGTCCTGAGACAACGTATTTGAAGAAAGGCTTGGTTGCAGCAAAGAGGGTGCCTTAACATTGGAAAGGGCACATGAAGATACGGCTTGTTGCCATTTTCGGCTTTTGTAACATCAATGTGTATCTGATGTTTTAAGAACTAAAAAAAAGCAAGAATGATGATTACAGTTAAATTTATTTTGAAGTTAGTTTGGTGAGCAAAATTTCTCCCTTTGACAAGATAAATCAGAATCCACTTATGGTGACTTTTACAGATGGGAGTATCTGAAGAGCAATAGGCAATGCCCCTTTTTTACCTTCAAATGCATTGCTATTATATATACTGGCAAGAGTCCTTAATAAGGGATTTGTTGAGGTATTTATGCAGGTCTTATTCCCACCCCCACATAGAAAAATCCGAATAAATTCTAGCAGTCTTGACAGACTCAGCCATAAGAATCAAACATGA
The DNA here is from genome assembly GCF_965207765.1 of Zootoca vivipara. Classification (NCBI taxonomy): domain Eukaryota; kingdom Metazoa; phylum Chordata; class Lepidosauria; order Squamata; family Lacertidae; genus Zootoca; species Zootoca vivipara. The sequence goes on from NC_142599.1 coordinate 11,475,625, forward strand.
CAAGAGCAAAACACTACGCAGCTAACAGTATGCACCAGGATGCACAAAGAACAGAGGGGGAAAATTAATCATAGAATTGAAATCCAAAACAATTACTGGAGACAGAAAATCAAGGAAATGTTTATAGTTCTAGGTAAAGACAAGAGGATGCATTCTAAATCCATTATATCAAGTGAAAGATTTCACCACCCAGTTTCACGTGAAAAGGCTTGTGTTTGAAGTGCTGTGCATACAATTACGAATAGGAAAAGCAATGTTTGACATATACACACATGCACACTCAATATACAGTCGGTGTGTACATGGGAGGCTCAGACCTTTAAAGACTGCATCAGTTATTCTCACCTCTCAAGTACATTAGACAATCTGTGTTTTGAGGAGACCCACACAGTTAACAGAAGTGGGACAGTATAAATGTATAAAAAATGGACTTGGACTGAGACAAGCCCCAATCCAGACACACACACTTGTGCAACGAAGACCTGGATACAGGAATATCATTGGCATTGTCAGCAATCATTGCCTATTTTGCAGTATGAGTGTAAACTTGTGCCAAATGCAGTCAGTCGCAAACACCCGTGGCTGTTCCTACGTAGAGATCGAAAAGGACTTCCATGTGGAAATAAGCTTCCACATAAGACTATCCTTGCAGCAAATCCTGCGAGGTAACCAATTTTTATTATCAGTGGCAGAACAAGCAGTAGAACATTTTAGTTTAGGTACATGACATTGAAGTTTAACGTTAAATCTGCCCAACAAAGTTTTATCCCTATGAGTGATGGAGTCCTCAAATGTTGATGCTTTTCCCCAACAATGCTAAGAGATATTCAACTTTCCCACAGCCTGAAGCCCCATTAAGATACGTCAGTTCCCCCACCTGCAAAAAGCACTGGGGGGTGCTATCATTAACAGCAACAAAGAACAGGATATGTAATACACTAATCTTAATACTTGTGTTAAATGGATAGCTTAAACTGAAGATTTAAAGAGATCGTAGTGAACTGGGCTTCATGTCCCATCTATTCCGCAAACTGCTTGTGATCATAAAGTTTTCCAGACAGCACATTCTTGTTCTGCATGGAGAAATATTTGTAATATAGTAAAGTCTTAAGCTTCATTGTTGCCAACCAGCATCACTTTCAGCCATGGCAAATTCAGAACGTATATTCTGCCATGCTTGGCCAACTACAATGGACCATTAGAAACCATAAGTATGCGGAAATCCATTGGAGGATTATGACATTGGGTACGCCATTTTCCGTAACAAAGTTTCACGAAACACATACGTTCACTCAAACCCCACTTACAAGGAAAATATAGAGTATCTTGTTTCATTCATTAACAGCTTTCAGTCACAGTATATGAGAAACATCTTTATTACCTGCACTTTTTCTACTGGTATAATTCAGTTATACTACATCTCATCTAAAGATATGCACTGAAAAATATAACCCAAGGTAATAATTGCAGCCACACATCTGAAGCATACAGAAAATTCATTCCGTCCTTTGACACCATTTTCAAACTTTTATTCACTCTCTTGGATGACTATAAATAAGTGTTTCCACTATGGAAAAGAAAGTTTAGCACAGTACATTTTCATGACTGGGGAATGGATTTTTTCTGAAGATCTCTTCAAAAAGGGCAAAAAGTTAGAAAAAAAAGTGAATGTTGTAATACAGTTCTTTATAAAGTCCCTTGTAAAAATTAAAAAAATTAAGAAAAAAATAGAACACAAGGCCCAAGATTATTTATTGCTTTTCTTCAGTTTTCTCCTTGACTTCTTTCTCAGATTCTTTGATCTCCTCCTTTACAGAAAGTTCTTCTAGTTTCTCGGCAACTTTATCAGCACTATCATTTTTTTCTGTTCCTATTAAAAAATGTTTAAAGATATTATTAGATTGTGCAGTAGGTAATATGGAAACATGTCAAAAAGATCTGAGAGAACAATATAGTATTATGTATGGTGTAATAATGCAAGACAATCAGTGTGGCAAATGCTGTGATTTGAACAACAGATAAGCCAGATTCAAAACTCCACTTATTGGAGCAGCCTTGCGAAAACTGCTACATTTCTGCTCAGCTTACCCAAGAGGGATACTGTTGTAACATGCAATAACCCACCCTATGTGTATTGCCCCAAGTTCTTTGGAGGAAGCAGGGTAATTTGGTTAGGATAAAAGACACGCAACTACAAGCCCAGGAGGGAAGAAGGAAAAGGCAGACTAGAGCACTATAATGTGGCAGACCACATCCCTTCTCATTGGTTGGTTCCTGACTTTCCAAGTTCTCACAGGCAGGTCCTTATGGCACTCAGATCATAAGCAGCGGAGTTTTTAAAAAAGATGATATCCAAATGTTACATTATTCGAAAAGTAGAAGCTCTCTATTGCAACATGTCTAAGTTTTTATGCCTTCAGGATAATCCGCACGGAAAAGTAATGCTTCATAGTTTGAAAAACCATGAACTCAAAGGGGGGGGGGATCTCCCCTTCTTACCCAAAGATTTTGAATTGCTAACCATTAATACAATTTTAATCACAAAGCAACTAGCTATTCCACTGTAACAAAGTGTTGCAAGAAAGAAACAATTTCGGAATGTTCTGCTATATATATATATATATATATATATATATATATATATATATATATATATATATCCATGCAGAGCTATGACGCTCTGAGACTAACACTTCATGTTTTGAGGAGTACATAAAAAGTCAATTTAATACTAAGAGTCTCTCTTAAGAAATCCCAACGTCAATATTTTTAAAAAATTGTAACATTTCTATACCTCAAATTCATCAGTAATAATAGAGCACCTGGAATCATAGAATTGTGGATTGGAAAGGACAACAAGGGTCATCTGTACCAAGATCAATTGAAACGGACTTCCACAAGTAGGGAGTGTTCACAACATCCTGGATTACTCTAGCAGGCCTAAAAAGCACCGTAACTGAATATTGCAGTCAGGCACAGAGTGAGCCTGCTATTAAGCATAAAAGATTGCTTACCTGTTAATCATGTCCCTGAACACTTGATGTTAGAGCCCTGCACAATCAGACCAAAAGTCGATCTAGTTTAGCATCCTGTTCTAACGGGCCAACCAGATACTTATGAGAGGCCCACAAGTAGGACACAAATGCAACAACACTCCAGCGTAACTCCCCCACTATGACTAACAGCCATTGATAGCATCCTCTGACTGCCTGACCCTCTTCTAAAGGCATCTGAGTTGGTGGCGATGATCACATATTCTTGTAATAAATTCCGTACCTATACAGTGGTACCTTGGTTTACGAACTTAATCCATTCTGGAAGTCTGTTCTTAAACCAAGGCGTGCTTTCCCATAGCAGCGGGGGACTCAATTTACAAATGGAACACACTCAACAGGAAGCGAAACATGTTCTGCTTCCAAGGCAAAGTTCACAAACCAAAACACCTACTTCTGGGTTTGCAGCATTCTTAATCCAAGTTGTTCATAAACTAAGATGTTCTTAAACCAAGGTACCACTGTATGTGTTGTGCGAAGTACTTATTTTTGTCTATCCTGAATCTCCACCTGCGTTCTTAAGAGGAATTTGCAAAAATTCAACTTATCCTTGATTGTGGATACTGAGCTACTTATTGGTTATATGCCATCAGGCTGCAATCACTCATATCACAAACTTCAAAAAAAATGGATGTACCATGCTGTATTAGAAGCAAAAAAACTTGTTTTGATGAATTGGGAGAGCTGCAAAAAGATTCCATTGAGCACATGGATAAATGTGAATAAATCTGGAACAAATATTTAAGCGATAAGGCAGATAGTGGTGGGAGGTAGAGGGAGGAGAGATGTTGGAAAATATTGTTTAAAAAGGTATAGTCATAGGTATATCAGTGTATCCAAATCTGAACTGTCAAATTGTTATAAATGTTATTTTGGTTTATGTTGTATGTGTCTTTTGCGGTTGATGTTTGTATCAAAAAATTGATTAATTTTTTTTAAAAGCACAACTTCATTTCCTTAGCAGCTGCTTGCAGGGCAGAGACATCCAGATGTCAGGTAATCCTGTCAATTGTGGCTAAGAGTTCCTTGATCACAAGAACACCATGTTTGATAGTGAACAACATCCAGTTTGACTAGTGAGTGATGTGCAAGGAACTGAGATCAAGCACTGAAAACTTTTTCTTTAAAAGGGTATAGTAAGCCCCACTTGTATCAAATGGAGGAAAACGTGAGCACAATTGTACCTTGGTTCTCAAACGTAATCCGTTCCGGATGGCCATTCGACTTCCTAAAACGTTTGCAAACCAAGGTGCGGCTTCTGATTGGCTACAGGAGCTTCCTGCACCCACTCGGAAGCTGCGTCGGATGTTCGGCTTCCAAAAATGTTTGCAAACCGGAACACTTACTTCCAGGTTTATGGAGTTCGGGAGCCAAAATGTACAAGTACCAAGGCTTTCAGGAACCAAGGTATGACTGTAACTGAGAAGAGGTTCCTTTGCTTCCCCTCTCACATGTCAGAAACAGAAACAAGGCAAAAACACTCAGGGCCATTTGAAAAGCAGAAATCATGTACAGGCAAGCCAAGAGCATCAGAGCACAATGGAATTCCCCTAAGATAAAGGATGCTGTACAAGTCTTTCAGTTCACATGTAACATGCCATGCCAAGCTTATCATATGAAAGACCTGCAATACCCTGGATGATCTCAGTGTGACTTGGATGGCTGATGGCTTTAGCACAACTCAAAAAATACAACTAGCTTGTCAGAAAAGCTTATAGGATGCTGGAAATGGGAATTGCTTCAAACATACAGGTCCCCATTGTCTCTTTCAACTACTGTAGGTAGGGATGTAATTTGCTACCGGTATGTTTTTAATGTGAAAAGCTATTATCTTGTCTAGGGGTGGTGATAATGGTGGAGAAAGATTTCTTAGAAATACTCTGAATGTAGAAGTCACTGTTTTTAAGAAACTTCTCAGGCTTTGAGCTGTGCTTAAATTTAAATAAAATTGTTATGTACTGGAATAATTAGATGCCGGGCCAAGGGAACAGGTGTGTTCCTTAATTACCGTATATAGAATTATAGAATGCATTAGTTGGTCATCCTCTTTCTGGCTTATATATTAAGGAAATGTTTTGCATTTTTCTACTTTTGTACAATCATATAATTTAGTTGGAAGGGATCCAAAAGGCCATCTGCTCCAATCCCCTGCGATGCAGGAATCTTAACGAGATCATACATAACAGAAGGCCATCAAGCCTCTGCTAAAACAACTTCCAAGGAAGGGGAGTCCATCAACTCTCATTGGAGCCTGTTCCACTTTCAAATAGCTCTTAGTGTCAGAATTTTCTTCTTTTGTTTAGTTGGAATTTCCCTCTTGCAACTTGAATCCATTGGTTCGGATCCTAGCCTCTGGAGCAGGTGAAAACAAGCTTGTTCCCTCTTCCATGCGACAGCCCTTTAGATATTTGAAGATGGCAATCATAACTCTTCTCAGTCTCCTCTTTTCAAAGCTAAACATGTCCAATTCTCTCAACCATTCCTCATAAGGCTTGGTTTCCAGGCTCCTGATCATCTTGGTTGCCCTCCTCTGCTTGTCAATAACCTTATTAAATTGTGGCGCCCAGAACTGGACTTGTTACTCCAAATGTGTTCTGACCAAGGCAAGACCAACAGAGCAGGATGATTACTTCCGTTGATCAGGACACTAGACTTCTGTTGATGCAGCCTAGAATAACATTAGCTTTTTTGTTGTTGCTGCATCACAGTTGACTCATGTTAAGCCTGTGGTCTACTAAGACCCCTGGATCATTTCCACATGTACTAATGGCAAGCCAGGTGTCCCCCATCTTATATTTGTGCAGTTTGTCTTCCTGCACAAAGTGCAGAACCTTATATTTGTCCCTGCTGAAATTTATTTTGCTAGCTTGGGCCATGGTCTCAAATTTGCTAAGGTCATCTTGAATCTGTCTTTCTTTCTAAGTGCTCACAGACGGATGATTTAATTATTTGCTCCTAGGACCTTTGCTGGTATTGACATCGAGCTAATTAGTCCGCAGTCAGTTACCTGGGTCGTCTTCTCCCCACTTTTTGAAGATGGGGACATTTCCCTGCCTCCAGTCTGCAGGGACTTCACTTGTTCTCCAAGTATTCTCAAAGTTTATAGACAGAGGCTCTGAGATTACATCTGCAAGCTCATTTAACACCACTGGGTGCAGCTCATCAGGCCTTGGGAAATTTGAATTCATTTACATGCCACCTCTTTTCCTATCATGGGCTGCAGCTCCCTCCTTGCAACATTTGTTCTGTTATCACCAGGTTGGGCACTGCTTTTCTTTTGAGTGAAGACAGAGGCAAAGTAGGTGTTGAGTAGTTTAAACATATTATTTTAACCTCTCTTGAAAACCTGAGCTTTGGCCCACCTGACCTTCTCTCTGCAACTGTTGGCTACTCTCCTTTGTGATTTCCCCTTTCTTCCTTTCCTTATATATGTCCTCTTAAATCTCAGCCCATCTGTAAGCACTTATGCAGCTACACTAGTTTCCTTAGAACAGGCATCCCCCAATAATAATAATAATAAATATTATTTATTTATACCCCGCCCATCTGGCTGGGTTTCCCCAGCCACTCTGGGCGGCTTCCAACCGAATATTAAAACAGTACAGCATCAAACATTAAAAACTTCCCTAAACTGCGGCCCTCCAGATGTTTTCGCCTACAACTCCCATGATCCCTAGCTAACAGGACCAGAGGTCAGGGATGATGAGAATTGTAGTCCAAAACATCTGGAGGGCCAAAGTTTGGGGAAGCCTGCCGTAGAAGTTTCCCACTTTTCTTGTTGGAATTGTCTACCTTTGTATCTTCAACATTCCACTTTTTAAAAAACTCTCATTCTTCTTGGACTCCCTTCTCTTTGAGTATTTCTTCTCTTTGAATATTCCTTTAGCTTTGGCTTCTCTTTGAGTATTCATTTAGCTTTTTAAGATCAGCCTTCTTAAAGTCCAGAGCAAATATCTGACTACACTCAGATTTTCCTTGCCTCTGTATCATTTGTCAATCACTTCCTGGTAAGTACCAGGTCCAGGAGAGATGATCCTCTTGTTGCTTCTTCCACTTTCTTGCAGTTTCCTGCCCTTTAGCAGGTTTCTGGAGCAACACTCCTGTGCATCAGTGAATCTGTTATCCTCAGTACCAGGTGTCTCCTTGTAGTCTGTAATGTCCTCTCCCTCTTTCTCAGAGTTTAATTTAAAGCTTTCCCAACCAGGTTCATGAGACTCTTAGCAAATGCACTCTTGCCAACTGCCACGAGGTACAACCCATCTCTTGCCAGACACCCGTCCTCAAAGAAGCAGAGAACATGGTCCAAGAAGCTAAACCTTTCCTGACATCACCTGTGCCACCAGTGGTTTACTTCCAGCATTTTCCTCTTCCTGTGCCCCAATCTTCAACAGAAGGAATGATGAAAATACCACCTGTGCCCCAGGGCCCTTCAGCTCCCTGCCCAGAGTGTCAAAGTTCCTTGCTATACGTTGAAGCTGCATCTCACAGTATCATTTGTACCCATGAATCAGAAGGGGTTGTTGTCGTCAGTGCGCTTTATAAAACTTGGCAACCTCTCTGTCACATTGTGAATTGTTGCACCTGAAGACAGTTCATCACCCAAGACATTCTGTTAAACCTGCACTCCTGTCTCTGTCCCCCTCAGCAGGGAGTCACCTACTACCAACACACTTCTCTTCCATCTCTGGGGAGTGACAGGAATTGTTCTTCACACTGCACCTTCCACAGTCACCTCTATGTATTCTGAGGTCTGCAACTACTGTACTTTCTCGTCTAGCCCAGAATTGGTGTCCATTGGCATGGAATTGATTTTGCAGCTCCAGTGTCACAGCATGGCTCCCGACAGTACTGCTTCTGTGTGTCATGTTCCTCCAGGTGTTCATTTCCTGCAATGGGCAACCTTCCTCCTTCCTAGGGGCATCCCACATGTGATGCTGTTTCAAGAGAGTCCACTCTGCTCTAATGAGAAATTCCTCACCTTGCCCAGTAGTAGGGCTTGATTTGTTTAACCATGCATGTGAAACAGATTAAGGTTGAATGTCCTAGCACAGACTCATACAAGTACAATTTATTAAGTCCAGGCTCTTTGCTTGTTGTGAATGCAGCCAATATGGCAAATGAGTTAGTCATCACTGGATATGTAAACAGCGTGTGTTGGACTTCTTATGCAAAGACCATGCATCTTGTTTTTATTTCCAATTGTTCTCCAAGATTACATACTGTTTCTTGCAACTGCCATAATTTTAGTACCTTATGTGAAAGCCAGCTTGTCTATCCTCAAACCAGCATGTAAGAGTGCTAACAATGCCCAATTTGCTTCTCTCTTTAGCAATAAATTGCTTTGAATGAAGTTAACTAAACTTTTCTGACATTGCTAAGCTGTGGGGTATCATCAAGAAATTCTAAAATAAGGTAAATAGCAAGACGAGACAGTAACGCTGAAAGGTTCAGAGATTCATGTTACTAAAGATTATGGAAAAAGGAAATACCACCTCACTGCAAGCCTCTTTAACTCTTACATTTCTGCTTAAGTAAATGAGGATCAAAAAGAGAATCTAAAACTTGGTATATAGTACAAAATAATAATAATAATAATAATAATAATAATAATAATAATAATAATTTATTATTGGCCAAGTACATTTTCCAACATACTTGGAATTTGTTTTGGCTACATTGCAATGTAAACATAAGTTATGTTTATTAAAATGCAAGTTATTCTGGCAGTTCAGGGGCTTTTGCAGAATTGTTTGCAGTCTCCTGACTGCAGTATTTCTTCATCAGAAGAAAAAAAATTCTTACCTTTCTTTCCCTTATCAACTTCATCCCTACATTCTTCAAATTTTGCCTTGAATTTCTGTGCATCTGTTTTAAGAAAATAAAGTATTATAAAAAGTGCTGCAATGGATCTAGACACAACTTAAAGCAAGTAACGTTTTTTCCTCTGGTACCTCAGATTGCATGAACTCATCCTCTTTGTATCTAGACCAGAGCTTTCCAAACTTTCAATGTTGACAAGACACTTTTTAGACATGCATCATTTTACTAGCAAACCAGAGGTTAAACTAACCCATTTCCAGCCCTGGGAGGAGCATGGAGAGTGTTTGTGTGACACACCTACAAACTGCAGCTGACACACTAACGTATTGAGACAGTTTGGAAAGCTCTGGTCTTGACAATACCTATGATCTAGTAAAGCCACATGTACATATGCAGTCTAGAGTATCTGAGTTTCTAGAACTCTTTATAATTTTCAGTGTAAAATGCACACTTTGATGTTTTGCTGGACAAGTAGGTGCAGTGGAGATTTGTATCATAAGACCTACCGAATAACTAGATCTTAAACTAGAGTTCATGTACTAGCATCACTGCCAGATTTTTCTTTAATAAACAAGAGAGTTAATAAAAGCAAAAAGGATTTCTGATAAAGATAGCATATCAATACTTTCCTAACTATCATACAATGGAAGTTGTCAATTGGTACCAAGTTACACTACAATATGTTAGCATAAATGACCACTTGAGGTCACTGTTGCTCAATGCTAGATAGTGAGAAATGTCATTCATAAAAAAGGCATTTTTATTCCATAGGCCGGAAAACAAGAAACAAAGGCCTGTGTCTGATTTGCTTCCCCCCATCCCCAACTTCAAGTCCGTAAAGCCAATTTCACACTATGCACAGAAAGTAAAGTTGTGCTCCATTTCCCTGGGTTTACTGAATGGCTTACATGCAACAGCTAACTATGCTCCTCACTGGCACACTACAAGAAGATGACAACACAGAACCTGAAGGTTGCTATGGTAGTAAGTCAATATACCAACAGAAGATACTTTTTATAGAAATAACAGCTACATTTGGCCAGGACACATGAGAGCAGAACACAATAACCTTTGCTTCCACTTGTTAAGAGGCAAAGATTTAAGGACCTCTAAAATCCTATCAATCCAAAAAGTAAATCCATTATACTTAATTTTCTTGCTCACAATTTGCATAATGTGACCTATAAAAAAATTTGAAATAGCCCAGACTGCCTACTTTGTAGAAGTCATGTGAAGTGTTCTTTAAGCATTAACAGAGTACTGTACTAGTATAGAGGGTAGCCTGATTCATTACAGAAAAAATTGATACAATGGAATACAAAACATTCAGTTTACAATCACTTCACATGTCTTCATACATACACAGCAATTTTAAGTGATCAAAATTATGTTGCTTTTAACTTACTTTCTGCATTTAAAAACCGAATTGCCAGAAGTTCTGGCTTAGGACTCTCATCTGCAAAATCAGCATGTGTATTCCACACCCATGCCCTGTCACTTCCTGCATTGGGCTTCAGCTCCATTAAAGGTGTAACTAGAAAGGAAAAGCGGGAGGGGGGGGGAGAGAGAGAAAAGTAGCTGGGCACAGCAAGTACTAGAGAAAACAACACAGCCTCCTTAACTGTCTGCCTGAAGATATTTACCTTATCAGCAACATAAGATTGCTAAAAATGCATTTAAGTTCTAGTCTAGCCTATTTACCAATGAATGTGACTAGATTTTATTCACAATTAGGACTACATTCCAGAATCTTGCCGCTACCCATTAGGACTAGTTTTCTGAAACCTACTACATAGCGTGGCATGTTTTTCATGCGATTATTGTTAAGACATGTGAAGGTTTTGCTGTCATCTTTGAACTAAAGAAGGTTGGACTATAGGTGACTGGGCCCTGAGTAGTTTTTTTCCTTTGCACAGTGCAGTTCCCTTGCCTTGCTTAAAGCTACTTGCATGTCTTTGTGAAATACCGTATTTTTCCGTGTATAAGACTAGGTTTCTTTTCTACCAAAAAAAAAAAAAGTTTAAAATTGGGGCTCGTCTTATACACGGGTAGTGCTGAGGGGTGTTTTCTTAATTTGGAGTCCCCAAAAATAGGGGGTGTCTTATACATGGAAAAATAGGGTCTGCTTCTGGCATACTGGATTATATGACTCAATGTATGGAGGTTGTATCTGAAGGACTTTTGCTAAGAGAAGGTAAACTACATAGCTTCTTGATCCTTTCATCCTCCAGTTCTGAAAGGGTGGGACCCAACATCACACCAACTGATGACGCAAGCAGAAGCTCACTGTGCAAGTGGCCTTGGGTATAACTCTTCCTTAGTAACCAGAACCAGAAGGACCTTCCCCACCTTCTGTCCCTATTATTGTTTCCTTTCTTGCTATTACAGCAAAATAAGTAGAACTGTACAATGAGTGCAGGGTACCAAATCACATACTGTAATGATTTGCACAGATTTTTAGGGTTTTATCTCTCCTCATCAAGAGACGAATGGTCCCCTTCTCTTTGTGCTTCAGAAGCTTTACATCACCAGTGCCTCGTTCTTTCCATTCAGGAAGATCGTTTTCTGATGCAAACCGGAAGAGTTTTGCTCGCCTTTTGGGGAGGGGACACAAAATGAAAACAAGGCATAGCTTAGTTTATGCATGGAACTTTTTACCAGATTTTTCACTGAATTGGGATCTTTTAACATGAATCCTCCATATGAATGTACATTTGATATGCTTCCCTCCCCTACACAATTTGTTTTCCCAATATTTTCTCTCAAAAAATACACACAAGTTGTTGTGGGGGACATACTATTCCTTACTAAAGACAGTAGCACTAGGCTTCTAGTTTACTATAGGTAAATTGGGAAGAAATATCTGTTGAAAAAAGTTAGTCTCTCTTTTCATATGTGTATGTATTTTTATAAAGGGAAAGGGACCCCTGACCGTTAGGTCCAGTCGCAGACGACTCTGGGGTTGCAGCGCTCATCTCGCTTTACTGGCCGAGGGAGTCATGTGGCCAGCATGACTAAGCCGCTTCTGGAGAACCAGAGCAGCGAACGGAAACGACGTTTACCTTCCCGCCGGAGAGATTCCTATTTATCTATTTGCACTTTGACGTGCTTTATTTTACACTTTCAAGTTGCTTTGGGACATTCTGTTGTGGGATGTGATTCATAAATTCAAGCTCCCCTTGTTCAGTCCCTGCTCCTGCCAACCTAGCAGTTCGAAAGCACACAGTGCAAGTAGATAAATAGGTGACTGGCGGGAAGGTAAATGGCGTTTCCGTGCACTGCTCTGGTTCGCCAGAAGCGGCTTAGTCATGCTGGCCACATGATCCGGAAGCTGTACGCCGGCTCCCTCGGCCAGTAAAGCGAAATGAGCACCACAACCCCAGAGTCATCCGTGACTGGACCTAATGGTCAGGGGTCCCTTTACCTTTTATATGATAGAAAACACTAGTTTCTGTCACAGAAATGGAAACCAACTTTGCACTCCTCGTTTCTAGGTAAGTGGATAACTGTTCAGTAAAAAAAAGATAGCCGTTCTATCTCACTGAGAATTGCTACAGAATAAAGCCTTAAGTAGTTGAAGACAGACTACCACATGTTAAAAGTTTGGCAATTCAAGATTTACATTGCCATCTAGAAAAAAACAGTTGTACTGAAAAAATCCCATATCGCAAAGCTTGGACACTATTTTCTGACATTTTGGTGGCCTAATAAAGGCACTGCCCTAGACAACATGTACACATGCTGCAACCCTTCAGCTTATCAATATGCCCCAACCCAGATTTTGGAAGTTACTGATGCACTATTCTTATTGTACTTACATCTTAAAGAGTTCTTCCTCATCTTCTTCAAGAGTTTTGATCTCTTGCTCAGGAAGAGAAACTATGGGCTCAAACTGAGGGTCATGGTTAGAATCATCTACGTTGTCAGGTGCTAAGTCATGTTCCTCATGTGTGTCCTGTGGAAAAAGTCACACGATGAACCTTAAAACAAAATTGCTAAGAGGCTTGTGATATTTTATTCAAAAAGACCCCCAATAATAAAAATGCAAGATCTTATGAACTTGCACATCTTAGCCATTTAATCCAATTTTTCTATTTTGATGTGGAAGCGATGGTTACATTCATTTTACTAATTAATGTAACAAGTATATACATCAGTCTTGTACTTAAAAGCCAGCCTAGTCAAGCAGAAATTCCATGCTGATGAGTGAGCTGGTGAAGGGGGCTCCACCCCTCCTCTAGTCTGCTTGTTAGAGGCTTGCAGCCCACACTTTCATCCTCACCACAAAAAAATGGAGCTTTCTCCTTTGGAAGCCACAACTTTAAGGGCTGAGGACATGGTTCACTCAACCACATGCCTTTTGATACCAATGACAATGTGATGCTCATGGATTAGCTCAGAGTTAAGAACTGCCAGTATTGTTGTTCACTGGATTTTTCCTACTCAAAGGACCAGTTTCAGAGTTGCACTGAGTGACTTGGCCTCCTGATAATTATGTTATTGGGTGTGCAGGGTGCCATCTTCTCTCCAATGCTGTTTACTTATATGAAGTTGCTTGAAACAGTAATTATGAAATTGGAGCATATTGTCATCAATAAGCTGATGACAGCCGTCTCTATTTCTCAGTAACATCTGAGTCAGGTGAGGACATACAAGTCCAGAACCAGTGCCTCAATGCAGTGATGGTCTAAAAATGAATCTGGACATGGCAGAAGTCCTGTGGGAAGGTGGTTCCCAAGTCTGAGAACTGGGATCCAAAGGAGCAAGTGTGTAACCATGGGATGTCCCTGGAGTCAGCTTTGAACTGAAGGACCTGGTGGGCACAATGGCTAGGAGTACTTCCCCCCCCCCCAGCTTTGGCTAGTGCACTAGCTATTATCATTTATGAACCGGGATAGCCTTGCTACTGTGCCTCGTGCATCAACCACCTCAAGACTGGATTACTGCAATGTGCACTTAAGTGGGGCTGTTCTTAGGGTTGGTCTGGAAGCTGCAGCTAGAGCAAAATAAAGTGGCTGGGATGCTGACTGAGACATCCTACCATGTATATACTATACCACTCTTAAAAGCAGGCATAGGCAAACTCGGCCCTTCAGATGTTTTGGGACTACAACTCCCATCATTCCTGACCACTGGTCATGTTAGCTAGGGATGATGAGAGTTGTAGTCCCAAAAGATCTGGAGGGCTGAGATTGCCTATGCCTGCTTAAAAGTGTGGCAGCGGCTGCTAATATGCAACTAGAACAGGTTTAATGCTTTAATCTTTACCTACAAAGCCATAAACAACCTGGGACTAACTTACCTGAAGGAGCACCTTTCCGAAAATCAACCTGGCTGGTCACTAAGATTCTTGGATGAGGAGGCCCTCCTAGTCGTGTCACTGTATACAGAGGCTCTTTAAACTGTGATCAGAGGGTTGGTCTTTTCAACAGTAGCACCCTCTCTGTGAAACCAGCTCCCTCTGAATACACCTACATTTATACAATTCTAGTGCTTGATGAAAAACAATTTATTTTCTGAAACTTTGACTGGGCAGTAATGCCAATTTTTAACTTACCTGTTGTTGATCTAGCAGCTGCTGTTTAATCTGAATGGTGCCTGCTTTTTTGTACACCATCTTATTCTTACATATGAAAAGGCAATATAGAACTAGGATGCCAAGGACAGGGGGAATCCTCCCAAAGGCAGGGGATTGCTAATCTGTCTATTAGCAATGTGAGGTGTCAGAGAAAGTACAGCAGCTCCAACGCTTTTAGTTGGTGATCAAAAGATGGGGGGGTAGAAACCAAATTAAGGAAATACAAATATCACTATTTTAAACAAAGTTTTCTCTTTGTAGAATGTGCACAACAAAATTACTAAATTAAAATTGGTATTGTGGGATTTAAAACCTAGGTATATAAACGGTTTGACTGTGCTTAGTAGCTATTTTATCTTCTGGGCCAATTATCAGGTTTTTAATTGTGCCCTCCCACTGTTTAGTTTTGTTTTCCTACCCATCCCTTCTATCATGCCGAATATATCAAACGAGCAAATCCGCAGCCCCTTTTATATTGTGAAGGCCTGCGGCCTTAATGGATTCAACTGCCTCTTCCTCCAGCCAAGCGGGTGCACAGGATTGCATTCCTAGAAATACTAGGTAAGTATGACAAGCAGCAGCAGCCACCTTCTGCATCCTATTTGAAGCCTTATGGCCCTGAGCGCGCTTTCAATGCGGGTGTTCTATCCGACATTTAAAAAATTGAAATACTAACGAGAGGACATCGCTGTGACAAAACCCGGCTCTCTGAAGGAGAAGCGGGGATGGGCAGCGGAGCACGTGGGGCGGCCTCCTCCTCCTCCAGCAGGCGGGGAGGGGGGAGATCGCAGCACACCCACACACCCCGGGGCTGGAGACAGAGACGAGCCCTCCAAAAAAAAAGGTGGTGGTGGTGGTGGGCTTTATAGAAATTATTACAAACCCAAGGGAACGCCACGTCCCAGCAAGCGCGAATCGCGCGCAGCACGTTGCTGCTGCGGCGGCCCTGCCTGCGCGCCTTGGAGAAGGATAGGAGGCCCTAGGCCTTGTTAAGACGGGGGGTGGGGTGGCGGGGAGAGAGAAACTGCTACCAGGCAGCGCTGAAGCAGCTCGTGGAAAGCGGGAGGGGAAATAAGGGGCGTCAACAGATTAATAAACCTGAGGTGGGGGAGGGGGAATGAGTCAAAGAGGGCGGCCTAGTCTCAGGCTTTCTCTCTCCAATCCCCCACCCCCGCCCCTGGGACCTCCTTTAACTGCTCCCCGCTCTCGATTTTGAAGCTCGCCGGCGCTTTTTGTCCCCCACTCGAGTCTCACCTTCGTCTCGGCCATGGCGGGGGCTGGCGTGGCGTCGTCTCTTTCCTAAGCAGCCAGGCTCGGGTAAGGCGCGTCTCTCGTCAAATGTAGCCGCTTCTTTTCTCTGCCTCTTGTTTCTCGCCGCCTCCGGGCGCGACCTTTCCCTGCCTGGATTTTCGCTCCGTCCCGTCCGTCGACCGACCGTTCGCCCGCCTCCTGGCCTACACTTTCTGCCTCGCACGCTCCTTCAGTGCCGCTGCTGCCGCCGCTGCTCCGCCCCCTCCGTCGTTCGCGCTCCCCGCCCCCTCCTTTCCCCTCATTCCCGCAGCCCGCGCCGTTGCCGCAGGGGCTGATGGGAAAACGAGGCTCTTTAGTTCCCTCACGAGGCCCCGTGACGCCATTGCAACTGGGCGGTGTAGCGCGACATCCTTAAGGGCATATAGCTTGCAGGAATCCTAAATTAAATTTCATTTTGTGTAGCCTCGAAGACATTACGAAAGATATACAATACAAAAACACACACAAGATAAAAACCAGATTAAAACCAGACATTCTGTCAGATGAGAGCTTGGCGGCTGCCCTTCTAAAGGCATTAACCATCCACACAAGGAGGAAAAAAATGGTCGCTCTAAAAGTAAAACGGGCCACTTTTTTCTGAGGCAGAGGAGTACCCGTCCACTAATAAAAAGTTAATCAAATGCCCTTTCGATCTCCCAGCTGATAGACTTAAATCTTTGGAAAAAGGCTGGTCAGAAATCCTCGCAGATTGGGCAAAACCTGTAAATAGTAGTGCAAATCCGCAGGGACGTTTATCTCTACATGAGCAAAGTTCTTTTCAATCCGTGGAGCTGGCGCTGTTAAAAAAAAAAGTACATGAAAACCCACTCCGTACTAATAAAATTAATAATAATTTTATTTATACCCTGACCACTCTGGGTGGCTTCCAACAAATCATAAAACTTCAGGAAAACATCGGAAAAGTTATGTAGTTCTCCTTGACATCTGAACGGTTTTCCACAGGGAGGGCGCCACTAACCACTATGCTAAACGTTCTTGTTTAGGGAAGAGTCTGCCCAGATATGTAGAAAGTTGACTTGTGTTTCATCAGGTTGTGCTTTTTTTTTAAAGCTTATTGATGATTTTAACTATTTGTGAATGTTTTATTGAATTGATATCACTCCCGGAGGTCTCGGGGCGGCTCACGCCAGAACCTCAGCGGCTTCCGCCCCCTTAACTTAAAATGGCTGCCGCGCGTGGCGAATCCGAGGTGGGTTTGGGCGGAGGCAGTTGAAGTAATGAGATGAAGCATGATGGGACAGAGCGGGAAAGGGCTCTGGCAGCTTCGCTTATAACTTTTTAAAATTATTTTATGGGTGGATACAATGTATTGAACACAAAAGTCTTCGGCACATTTATGAGGCTACCCATGGAGTCTCTCTGCGCCCTAAGGTATTTTTTTTATTAAAAAAAAGAAGAAAGGCAGAATAAAACAATAAAAATCATGCTTTATTTTTTAAAAAATGAGTTTTTTTAAAAAAATGTAATAAATAATAATGATAAGAAGGTGGAATCGAACAAAAAAGAAGATGGCGTGAAAGGAAATAATAAAACCTAAAACCATAGTTTAATAAACAAGTTTTAGTTTAATGTAATAATGAGGATAGGGAGAGGGAAAATCGAACCTAAAAAGTGTGGGGGGGGAACACACCAAACAATAAAAATACTTAAAAAAAACAAATAAATGCAATACTGTACAGCAATAATTAATGTCGATGACACAGAGAGAGGAGGAACCGAACCTCAAAGGGGAAAACCGAAGTACTGTACTGTATTTTTTCAAACGGACGGCCGCCCGCGCGCGCGGCGGTGACGTCACCGACGCCCTTCTTCGACGCCCCGCCCCTTTCCTCCACCCCCTCCCTCTCTGCTTGGCCGAATCCCGCTGCCTGCCGGGGCCTCCTTCGCTGCGAAGAGCTGTGAGAAACGAGGTGGTTGGGGGGGGGATTCGCGGAAGCTCTTACAAAATGGCTTGGCCTGTGCGAGCGGTTGCCTACACTGGTTCGCACCTCTGCGGGGGAGGGGGGCGGGAATAAGTGGCCTCGTTGCAAGGAGAGTGGGGGGGGAGGAGGGTTTGTTTTCTTTAAAGGGGTGGTCGTCTGCTGCGTTCCGCGGGCACGACGCGGGGAGCTGCGCTGCTGCATCGCCTCAGTGCGTAGCTCCCCCTGTGGTGGTTTGGTTTGGCGGAGGCCCCCCCCCCCAAAAAAGCATGGTTATTTTCCATCATCATCATCATCATCATAAAAGTCAATGGTGAGCTAGGACTAGGGAGCTGCAATGTTCGAGCACACACACACACACCCGCTCACTCTCTCAGGCTGACCTACCTAATAGGGTTGTTGTGAGAGGATGAAAGGAGGGACAGTGGGGAGGGAGAACCGTTTGTTTATTAGTGCTAATCATCCTTGTTTAAGACAAGCCTACCCAGGCACTTAGAAAGCTGACGTAATCTTAGTCTGCCTTTTAGTATTCAAACTTTTGAACGTTTTAAAGTAGGGTTGTAAATCTTCCTCAATTTTACCGTTTTATCTTTTTGCAAACTCTGACGAGGCGTGTCAACTTAATGAAAACAAGCGGCGTATAATTTTAATGGAATGAACAGTGCTGTAGACTTGGAAGAGGTCTCTGGCCACTGTCCAGGGGGGTACCGAGAGGTTGGTTAAGTTGCCCCCTGCCAAGGGCACAGGTTCCAGGGTGCGCACACAAAAATCACCCTTCTCCACCGTCCAGGCCTCCCTGGGCTACTGCTCTGGGTGGCCAGGCAAGGTGTGCAGGCTTCTCTGGGTGCCTCAACAGAGGAATCTGGTTGCTGGTGTGGGTCATTGCAGCAGCCCTGCATGGCTTCTCCCCAGTTGGCCCTAGTGGAAGAGGTGCAGGAAGAAAAAGGAGAGGAAGGAGGCTGAAGGGAAAGCAGCGAGTGGAGGGAGGGAAGGAGGCAGGCCAAAGGTTCCCCACGCCTGCTCTAACCCATCAGGTTCCCTCCAGGTGTTGGACTCGCAGTTCCCATCAAGGCCCAGACAGTGTAGTCAACAGTCAGTGATAATGGAAATTGTAGTGCAGCACCATGTTGGCCATAAGCCCCACTGTGTTCACTTCCAGATGAGTGTGCATAGGATTGCAGCCTGTCACGAGTGGGATGCCTCTTGCTTTTGAGACGTTAATCCATATGATTAATATGGCAGATACCTCAGTGCTGTTATGTGTGCTGTAACTTATTGTAAAACAAACCTTTGCTTAGACATAGAGTAGCTTAAATCACCCCCCACCAGTCTCCTCCATCCTCCAATACACTGCTGGGTTGTTAGTGCGCAGTGTGAGTTGGTGCTAGTTTTGCTAGTACTGTTCTTGTGTTTTAACATGTAACCTGATTATATTTTGTCAGTCCAACTTGCCATGAGGCAGCCAAGAGATCTGATCACACTTGGCTATGGCAAGGCCTACTCTTTAACATGTTATCTGTGGATTAAAGCTGCCATATGTACATCACCCTTTAGTTTCTTGAAATTTGATTCTTGGCTGTGCAGGTAAACATGGAGCCAAGCCTAAATGTGCAGCTAAACTAATAATATTGTTTTTCCCTCTGCACCTCTGCCTCCACTTCTTCCTCTTCCTTTGTTTTTTTCTTCTCCAAATTTTAGATTGTAAGATCCTTAAGGGCAGGGAACTGTCCTTATGCACGCTGATAGCTTATAGAAGAAATAACAGCTTTGGCTAAACTTAATTAATTTAGAACTTGAGAATTTCATCCTTTTGTCAATTCCAACACAGAGGAAAACTTAGTGGGCTTGATTTTTGCAGATGAGGCTTAACATGATTTGGCTAAGCATTTAATGCATTTTGCTCTAGAATAATTAATTCTGTTACTGTTCTCGACAGAATGATGGAAGACATCAGTGGTGTGTGCTTTACTGACACAAAAACTGCAGTTCCTCTTGTGGAAATGGAGAGTGCAACTGAAAATCTAACAAAGGAAGACTTGGGAGAAGAAAACAACATGGAGAACACTTCAGATACTACCAACATGTATAGATATATTAAAGATGACTTGTTTACATCAGAGATCTATAAAGTAGAAATTCAAAACCTCCCCAAATATATTGGTTTTAACGAAGTAAAGAAGTTCCTTGCCAAATATGGCCTTAACCCTCACAAGATAAAACTGTTTGGGAGACAGACTTTTGCATTTGTCACCTTTAAGAGTGAGGAGGACAGGGACAAAGCTATGAAGGTGCTTCATGGGGTCCGGTGGAAGAACCGAAACTTAAGTGTGAGACTTGCAAAACCAAAGGCTGATCCCATCATAAAAAAGAGGAAAAGAGAAGAGGGGGAGGGAGAGGAGATGAAAGAGCAGACAGCAGCAAAATGTTTGGCTTCAAATAATGGCAAAGAAGAGCCTCTGAGTAAGCAGATAGCAGATGTGGTGACCCCTTTGTGGAATATCCCATATGAGGAGCAGCTAGCAAGGAAGAAGGAAGAATGTGAGCAAGTGCTGCTGAAACTGACAAGGTAATTTTTCTGTTTGTAATAAATATTATGATTATCTCCATTTCTTGTGTTTAGAATGTCGGCACTCGTGTAGCCAAAATGGCACCATCCAGGTACAGGAGGGGACATACCGGTGCCAGGACTTGCAGAAGTGCAATTTGGGAGGGTGTGAATGGAAATGAAGGGTGCATCTCCAGAACAGTGCACTGAGAACTGAGCCTGCTCAGTAGGCACAGAATGCTGACTGCCTGCCTGCATGGGAGAGTGGAAGGAAGCACACTTTGTTGCAGGTCTCACTTGCATGTCTTCAGAAAGCTTTCTGAGACAGCGCAAGCACAGTCCAAGAAACCAAGTTGGTTTTGACCTCAACATTAGTGGGAATGAAGCTTGATAAATCTAGGTACTCTCATGCTTCATTGTGCTGAGGTGTGGATTTTCTGGCTTCTATTCTCAAACTGCAGTTTGCATACTTGCAATAAATACTTTAGAAATATGTGAGGGTTTTTTTGTTTTTATACTTCGACCCAAAATGCTCTGAGATGCTCTTATCACAGGCTGCTTTACATTGTAAGACAAAAGGGCCGAGCCTGCTCCATTTTTAGGTCTTGGGGCAGCATCTTAATAATTCTAGGTGCTTTATAAATAAACACCAATGGTCAAAGTCATAGGTATTAGTGCAGGGGAGGGCATAACGTTCATTAATTATTTTTGCTCTGATTACCATGAACAATCACATTGTTTTACAGGGACATAGGGAACAACAATCGAGCTCTTCTACCATGGCTTTTCATGCAGAAAGAGAAGTGCAATGGCCTGTGTTGCTCCCTGGAAGGAGTGAAAGCATCACCATTACAGGTGATATACCTCAGGAACTGCTTATGAAGTGTGATGCTGTGAGGAAATGAATCATAGGCATGGAAGGACAGGGTTAGCCTTACTACTGCACTCTCCGTAGTCCATAACCTATTAAGTTGTGTAATTTTTGGATGGGCACCTTTAATCTGGTAGCATGTTGCAATACTGGGCATAGAATTCTGGAATGGATAGCTTATTACCATTTATATTATTTTAGTACTCATTTAGTCTAACCTGTTTTAGTACTGTAATTTGCAACAAATGTTTATGGATAGAAGTAGCAAGCATGTCAGATTCTAGAGGAGTCGGATAGGCCTTCTTAATTTTCCCTTACTTTACATTTAGACTGAGTACCGCAACAAATGTGAATTTTTGATTGGCATAGGCCCGAATGAAGAAGATAAAACTGTGGGGTTTCGCCTTGGCAAATACAAGGGTGGAACATGTGCTGTAGTAGAACCATTTGACACCATTCACATTCCTGCTATAACCAAAAAGGTAGCAAAGGCTTTTCAAGACTACATAAGGTGAGTCCTCTGTTGGGCTGGATAATAGAATCCTAAACGCCTTGCCTGTATAAAATTTACCTTTTCTGTGAAACCTTTACCACAACCTACTAGTTCCTGTGCTATACTGGAACTAAGCCTTTAGTATATGTAAATGAAATAATTGCCTGTTCTTCTCGTTTACCCCTGTCTCCATTGCCTTCTCTTCCTGCTGTTGTCTACTCTGTCAGACATCCTTTGAGACAGGGACCTGCCCTCTTATACTTTGCCATATACGTTTATAGATAAATATAGATAAATAAAGCCCAACTTCACCACAAAGTTCAACATTGCCTGTGTGAATTCCTTGAGGGACTGTACCAAAGAAGGCTAAGTGGGAGCCTTTTGATAGACATCAAAATACATCAAAAATTATAATATTCAGGATCAGTCTCCTAGTTTAATGTGGCAGTTTCTTAGCAGAAATAATACAGTATTAGCATTATGTGGTTATGCTCTTTTAAATCCAAGTTTAGTAACCAAGAATTTCAAAATTACAGGTCTACATCCTATGGTGTCTACAGCCCGGAAACCTACAAAGGTCACTGGAAACAGTTAACAGTTCGCACCAGTAGAAATGGCCACATCATGGCAATTGCTTATTTTAATCCACAGGTACTGAATATGATTTATGTAATAAGGGGAAACAAGTGCATGTTTGTAAGAAACTCTTCATGGTTACAGTTTTTTCCTGATTCTGGAAATGTATTTTGTGAAACAAACAGTGACACAACATTTTAAAGGGAAATGTGTCCTCAGATGTGTTATGAAGGGTGCACTATTTAAACACGTACAAGCATGTGTATGCTGTTATCCCATAGTTCTTCACTACACCTGTAATCTACAGCAACATTTTTCTTTGAAGTTTGTAAAATTAAGCATATTAACCAGTTGTTTTCTTTTTTGAAATGTCTAGAAACTAAATGAAAAAGAGCTTGCAGAACTGCAAACTTCTATGGCTAAGTACTTCACAGAAGGCACTGGAAAGGACAGTGGAATAACTTCTCTCTACTTTGTGCAGGAAGGTCAAAGGTGATTGTTGCATCTCAAAAAAGAAACTTATTGTGACAATGTAATGTATGGGGTAACAAAGTTTTAGAACTTGAGCTGCAGTCTCGGCCATTAAGGCACTTGAATCGATGACAACAGTGGGTGACATCCAATGCAAATAATTCTCAGAGTAGACCCATTTAAATCAATGGATCTAAGTTACTTAGCTCAATTGATCTAAATCGTCTACCCCTATAATGATTTGTGTTGGCTGATACCCAATAAAAACTGCCATAAAATATAGTAAGATTCAAAACCCTAAGCAGTCTATAAATCAATATCCCAGGATCCATCAAACACTAATGGATATGGTCAAAAATAATTCAGCAAAAATTAAAGTCACTCATAGTAAGGAGCTGTTGTTATTGTCAGATTATTTTTATGAGCATTAGTGCTAGGAGTAGACACTCCTTGCATGCTGAAATATAACTATTTATATTTTTCTCTTACTGTTTTGTGTTTGCCATTCCTTTGAGTAGCTTTCTTGGACATCACACAGAGAAAGGGCATGTCAGTTCAGTCATGCATATCTAAATCCCTTTAAGACCAGAATTTTTTGAGTTTGCACAGCTGTGTGTTCCTGCTAAAGAAAGAATGCATTCAAAAAAGTGCCTAGATCTTTACAGCTTTTTTGCTTGAATTGGTTCTCTCTACTATTGCATCTGAATGCACTTTAGATTAGGATGCAAAGGAAGGATAATGATTTAAACACTGCTTCTTGCTCCCTCCCTCTTCTCCCTCAAGGAAATCACCCAATCGTGAAGATTTGACCTTGGAGCATGTTGCTGGTGACAAGTACATATATGAAGATCTTCTTGGGCTAAAGTTCCGGATTTCTCCCCATGCTTTTTTCCAAGTAAGCATTTAAAGCATTAGGCTTAAGTGTTTTGTAGAAGTTGAGATCTCTTGTTGATTGAGTTTTGCTTATAGGGAGGTACTCCATAAACAGTGGGAGAGAGTGGTGGAACCTCCTCATTGTCCTTCTGTAATATCCGGAAGGCCATTTGTGAAATCTGGAGTTCATTGTAAAAAAACCTGTGGAATCAAGAAATCAGCAGTGGTGTATTTTTTAAAAATACGTTTCATCAACATGCACACTTTTTAAACAGTAGCGTGTTAAGGCAGCGCAGTCAGAGGTTTGAAGTGTAATGGCTAAACATACTCTGACTACTTTTTTTTAAAACTTGGGTAAGGAGCAGTTTATACTGTAATGCTGTAGAGTAGATTTTAGCCTTTGACATGCTACTCACCTGCTGAATACTGACACCCTATACCGATGTTGAAATTCTGTAGGTAAACACACAGGCTGCTGAGGTTCTGTATTCAGTCATCCAGGAATGGACCCAGGTGAACCAGGAGACAACTGTGCTGGATGTTTGCTGTGGAACTGGATCAATTGGTATTTCGCTTGCCAAGGTGAAATAATATCTTTCATGGGACATATGCCCCTTGGTATTGCTTTTGTCTCTTAAAAATACAAATTCAAAGGACAAAGGTCACCCAACAAGTAGTCTTGCAATGTGGGTAGCTAACTGCATGCCCAGTGTTCTGGAAAACTGAAAACTGACAAAATAGGTAGTGAAATTATGACTACTATTGCAAAATGAATTATCTTCGAGCCAGCATAGATGTTACTGGCAGAACAACCAATCCTTTGCTCTGGCTCCTTCTCCTTTTCCTGACAAACCTAATCTTTTCATCAGCCTCTCGGCTTTAAAACTGAGACACTCTCTAAGGTCCCCAAAAGCACTAGCTCTGCTTATTTTTGTAACTATTTTTTTGTTTTGTGAAGTTTAGTTTGGCTGCAAACAGCCCCTCTGTGAACCTGTTTTCAAGTCTAGTTCAACTCTATGGAGTGGGAACACACAAAAAGGTTGAAGCACCCTAACAAGATAGCTCCTCAAGTTGCAATATCCATATTTATTTTACTTGGTACTCAACAAAAAATGTTAAACTGTATATTATTGCTTTCGTTCTACAGAAAGTGAAGAAAGTTATTGGAATTGAACTTTGTCAAGAAGCTATTGAAGATGCCAAAGTGAATGCTCAGCTTAATGGTTGGTAAAAGAAAGCCATAATATGGGATCTCAGACTTTAAAGGCAGCTCTCATTATTAAGCAATTCACTTTCTAGTCTCTTCTGTCCCAATTTTCTTTTTTCCTTGACTACTGGAAAGCAGCTTGTCAAGACGTTTTAGGCGATTATTATCTGCCAGAGCTGAGCTCTGTGTTGATCTTGAATAAATGTCAACTAAGGAATTGGCTCTTCTGGATAAAATTCAGAAGGAACCTGTAACTAATTAGGAGCACCAAGTTTTCTCTTGGTATCCCCTCTTGAGAGCAGAACATTTTAGAGCCTCCTTAAGAAATCTGAGCAGTTTCCTAAAAAAAGCATTATTGAGCTGTAGTGATGCCTACTGCAGTCTTGGATGGGCACTACAACATACACAGACAGACTTAGTATTTGTGGTCAACCTCAGATGGAAGGTCTCCATCATTATCTATTGTAAAGGTAAAGGGGCCCCTGAGCATCAGGTCCAGTCATGTCCGACTCTGGGGTTGTGGCGCTCATCTCGCTCTATAGGCCGAGGGAGCCGGCGTTTGTCCGCAGACAGCTTCCGGGTCATGTGACAAAGCTGCTTCTGGCGAACCAGAGCAGTGCACGGAAACACCGTTTACCTTCCCGCCGGAGCGGTCCGGTCCCTATTTATCTACTTGCACTTTGATGTGCTTTCGAACTGCTAGGTTGGCATTAGTCTTCCCCTTATGTAGAGACCCAAGAGATTGCTTTCTGAAACCTTTGTTCACCAAAGCAAGCAGGTATATACAGCAGCAGAAATGGTCCGGTTTCTGAGCAGAGCCGTCTTGACCCGGGGGGTGCAAGGAGTGCGGGGCACCTGGCTGCTGAATTCTGGGGGGCGCCAGGCACCCGCCACTGAAGCCACCTAAGCGTATTGTATCAAGCTGCTACGGGGCAGCAGGGTCAGTGGCACCTTTGACACAACTGATCTTACGCCGCCTGCCTGCTAATGCTGCTGCAAAACGTTGACTGTAAAATATATTAAGATTTTTCGGTTACTAAATAAATATATAGCCTGACCACTGACCCATCTAGCCAGTACTGAAGTTTATTCTGACTAGCAGCACTTTTCTAGGGGAATGGGCAGAGCTTTCCCAACCCCATTACTTTGGACTTTCTGTGTATCCTATTTTGGAACAGTAGATAGTGCCCCTATAGTTCATGAAGCAATGCATGTAGTTTAAATCAACCACCTCCAATTATGGCCTTGGCTGTGTTTCTGACGGAGGTCTCTGTGGCTAATCTAGTTGCCAACCTTAGAGCCTTAATCATAAATCTGCATATTGAAGTAGGCAACTTTATGACTTATATATTTTTTTAAAATTGAGTTAATGAAAATCTGTATTTTAAGAGTGACTTGTTTTGCACTTAATTGTGGGTGAGGTAAACGTCTACTTCAGAGGAACTGTATTAATATTTTTTCAACCTACATGGACATGAAAAACTGACAATTGCAAGCATCAGTTATTAAAGGAAATATTGATGGGGCATGTGTAAATAAGCAAATGTGTTATACTGTTTTGGATTTGTTTTCCCTCTCCAGAGCTGAATAATGTTGAATTCCACTGTGGAAAGGCTGAAGATCTTGTTCCTTACCTCGTTAACTTCCTGGCACTGCAGAATTCTATTACAATTGTAGATCCTCCTCGAGCAGGGCTGCGTGAGTTTTGTTTTGTGACCTTCTTTTAGTAGAATAGTTTGAATAGAGGTGGAGGTGTGTAATATAGTGAGCAGTAGTGACAAAAGTAAATGGGGAGATGTGATGGTGGGCAGTGAGATCAGCACTGAGAATAAAACAAAGGGAAAGTGTTTCTGGTTCTGCAGATCAGCTGTGGAATTCCTTGGGTACAGAAATACAGCATTAGCTCCTTTCAGGCAGGAATATCTATTTGAATATCTAAAAGTGTGACACTGAATTTGCTTTTTTCTTGTTCAGTAATGTAATTAAAATTTTAGGGTATGCTACAAATTACTTCTACAGCTTTAATTTTAGAGAAAATGTGCTATTATTGGTAAAGTAGTACTAGAACATAACAGATGTAACAAAATGTTAAAGGTAAATAAAAATGTATCAGTTTTATAGATACAGTACAACAGGGGTCAGCAAACTTTTTCAGCAGGGGGCCGGTCCACTGTCCCTCAGACCTTGTGGGGGGCCGGACTATATTTTGAAAAAAAATATGAACGAATTCCTATGCCCCACAAAGAACCCAGAGATGCATTTTAAATAAAAGGACACATTCTACTCATGTAAAAACATGCTGATTCCTGGACCGTCTGGGGGCTGGATTTAGAAGGCGATTGGGCCGCATCCGGCCCCTAGTTTGGGAACCCCTGCAGTAGAACCTCTACTTACAACCGCCTCCACTCACGGATGTTCCATGTTGTGACCACAGCAAACCTGGAAGTAATGCAACGGGTTTGCTGCTGTTCACACATGCACAGGCGTGGGTGATCACCGCCCGCACACAATGGCACCTCTCCCAGCAACCCGTTTCGCCATAAGGACGGGCCTCCGGAACGGATTGTGGTCCACTGTAGACCCATATGTAATAGCAGTTAGTAGGACATTATGTTCACCTCTACATAGCTCCAGTCTTATTTCAGATATCATGATATAGCAAAAATATCACAATGTTTAACTGGTGATACATTGTGATGTAGAAAGCCAGATATTGCTCAGCCCTAATTGTAATAAGAGTGGAGCTGCTTAATGTCAGGCGGTGCTGTCACAGTAAAGAATCTAATTTCAGTTTTTGTCAAAATGTTACCTTTGCAGATTCCAAAGTAATTGTTGCAATCCGAAAAGCAGAACACATAAAGAAGCTTATTTATGTATCCTGCAATCCTCGAGCTGCCATGAACAACTTTCTGGAGTGAGTTTACAATGGTGCTGGTGGGATGGAGCAATTTTTTAAAAGTGTTGATCC
This sequence comes from Zootoca vivipara, assembly GCF_965207765.1. NCBI lineage: Eukaryota > Metazoa > Chordata > Lepidosauria > Squamata > Lacertidae > Zootoca > Zootoca vivipara. The sequence continues at coordinate 11,503,310 of NC_142599.1, forward strand.
CTCCCCACCCCAATCAGCATTGATTTTCAATGTTTCAAACTTATTAACAACCCGTGGCGTTAGGATGTTAGTTAAATATCTTACTGAAGTGAGGTGGGAAAGTCAGCCCTGGCACTTAAAAGGACTTTGACGGGAGCAAATGGGCTTTCCCCTTTTCAGCCACATCATTTTTTGGGCAACTTTGGGGGGGGGGGATGAGCTTAGTGGTTGTGGGTCTAACAGTGGATGTGGCTTCAGAGGTTTCTGCACTCATGCATTCCAGGAGGGCATGGAGGAGGGCTGGTGAGGGATGTGGCCTAGAGTGATAATATATTTGGCCCCCAAGCCTGGTACCCCATTCCTGGCCCAATTATAAAGAAATGTGCAAGACTAACACTGGTCTCTTTGGTAGCCTTTGTCGAGCTCCTTCGAATCGTGTCAAAGGAAGCCCTTTTCGTCCTGTTAAAGCAATAGCAGTGGACCTTTTCCCTCACACTATGCATTGTGAGCTGCTGTTCTTCTTCGAAAGAGTTCAGCATTCAAGTGGCAAGCCTTCTGAAGCAGTCCAGAACTCAACTGAAATTCCAGAATTGAAATTGGAAACAGCAAGTTCTACAGAAGAGGGCAATGCAAACCTGCCTAAAGAGGAGGAAACCCCTGACTGTTCCAGCAAGCCTTCTGAAGCAGTCCAGAACTCAACTGAAATTCCAGAATTGAAATTGGAAACAGCAAGTTCTACAGAAGAGGGCAATGCAAACCTGCCTAAAGAAGAGGAAACCCCTAACTGTTCCAGCAATTGATATTTATGCCAATTGGCTAGGCTGTGCCTATTTTCATTCTTAAAATTTAAAACAGCTGATGTCCTGTTTAATGAATTTGGAACATTGGTTGCTGGGACTTCAGAATAGTGGCCAATTATCAAAACTTCTTGTACAGTGCGATCATGTACATGTCTGCTCAGAAGTCCCATTAAGTTTAATAGGACTTATTCCAAGGTAAGTAGGTAAAGGATTGCATCATTATTGTGTAGCTCTAGAGTTGTCAAAAGCTTATAGGATGCAGAATGTTTGTATATTTGTGTGTACACACAGAGATGATATTTAATTTGTTTTTATGCCAAACTGATTTGTTTTCAAATCATGGGACAAGAAAGGTGAGGAATGACTAGGGAAGCTATACTGCTACCTTAGATAATGACGAACAAAACCAGATATGCAAATGGTGTAACAAGCTTTCTCAATAAATATTCAAAATATTATTAGGTGAACGCAAAAGCAAATACCACAATATCCAGTTCACAGGTCTGAAGAGGAATTATCTGCAATGAGGAGGGAGACAGGCATTTCAAGCACCCCAACTCTGGAGCCTCAGCAATGCTACATTGCTTATGATATGTCTGTGTGCCTAGGCCACTTCAGCTTTAATGTGGAGTTTCTGTCCACATCAACAGGGACTAGTTTGTATGTGCTTAAAATTGGTACTATATAATCAATAAAGTTATTGATTTTGTTTACTCATACATTCATTATTAATGGGCTAAAACACAAACATATTTAGTCAGGTGGCAGTCCTACTTTAAAAGGTTACATACTGACAATTCCATGACTTCCATCGAGAAAGTTATGATTTATAAAGTATTTAATGAAACAATGACCTGCAGCACCAGTTACAGCATCTTATGCAATATCAAACTTTATTGCTCAAAACTAATGTTTGTGGGGGAAACAAGTACTTAAAAGACCTAACACACAGGCTCAACGATAGAGGCTTCATAGTTGTACCAACTGACCACTGGCATTGAGAAACTGCACTCAACATACAATCCATACAGCACCCAATAACATTGAGTTGGTCACATTAACTTTTAAAATACAATATTGTAATTGATCACTGCAAGTTGTTCCAAATGGCTGGCTTAATTTGGAATCATTTCTACAACAGCTATTTCCATTTTCTTACCAGAACCAAAGAATTACAGACTAGGGCCAGAAAGGATACTTTTGTTAGGTGTGACAACCATTAGAACAGCATAGCTAGATACTTGTTTCCAGCAGCTGGAAAGCCAAGTGCTAAAACAGTTAATAAAGCTTAATTGGAGGTTTAAATGGGTAGTATTCCCCCCCCCCCCCATGTTAGTAAATTTCCACTCAGTATCAAACATTCAAATAAACCAATTTTTATCTTTCCAAAAAAAAAAAAAAACCAAAAACACATCTCTGAAGAAGCACATAATATGAAAAGCAGGATGAAACAGCTATTAGTGAAGACCATCCACAATGATATTGATTTGCTGAGAGAAAAAGAGGGCTTGAAATAGTTTTTGCTTTAGGCATTGTTAGGACTGAAACCGTTACAGTTAACAAGAAAAAAAATCACACAAAAGTACAAAACAATTTTGGGCGTCAAATCACGCTGCGTAAGTACTCATGCAGAAGCTGAAATTAATGTAATGATTTACCCTCTTTTAGCAGCTTTTGCTCATGTGCAAATGCAAGACTGTTACACTTCAAACAAAATAGTAAACATCAGAAATACAATACTTCACAGTGACAACAGTAGTTACATTGTTTGTTCCAGCAGTTATTGCGCTTTGCCTGAACATTTTGCCGAAGAGGCTATAGCACATCAAATACTTTTTTTTTAAGAAAAATGCATAATTTGTACTAGCCTTTGGTTCACAATGACACATCTGGATGTTTAAGGGCAGTGGTCACCTTCTGCAGGATTCAAATCTTGGCAGACTGTGGTAAGACTAAAGCAAGATGGCCAGCGTGGCAAACACTTAAAAGAATGAGGCATCTATGGATATATATGCTGCAGGTACCCTGCAAAACATTCTGATTTTGGAAAAAAATATATAATGCAGAAATTTGTTGAAAAAGTGCAGTCAAAAGTAGGCTCTTTTTTAAAGCAAGGAATGCACAGATGTAAAAACCTACTTTAAAAGGCATAGAAGAAAGCCTATTAGACTTAAAAACTTTTTAAAGTACTACATCAGTGATGGACAAAGATGAAGACTAAAGCTAGATTTTCTGTAGAATAGAGGCAGTGCATTTAGAACTATGTCCTACTCGTTAAACAAATTGCGACCATTTTCAGATGTGCTGAATAAAGTTCCAAAATAAATTCATCCTTTAGAGAACACATGATTTTTTGCATAAAAATATGAATGAAAACACTTAAACCTGAATAACGGCTATATTTCAATGTTAGCATGAGCTCATTACTGCCAAAATTACCAAGGGTAAGCATAACATACTACATAAGAAGGTTCCAGCTGGGAGCTTTCAAGTACAGTGGTGCCTCAGGTTACAGACGCTTCAGATTACAAACTCCGCTAACCCAGAAATAGTACCTCGTGTTAAGAACTTTGCTTCAGGAGGAGAACAGAAATCACACAGTGGCGGCACAGCAGAAGTGGGAGGTCCCATTAGCTAAAGTGGGATCTCAGGTTAAGAACGGACCTCCAGAACGAATTAAGTTCTTACCCGAGGTACCACTGTAGTCTGCTTCCTCTGGTTCATAAGACAAAACCCCATCAGCTGGGGCACACAGATGTCCAACATTTCATCAAAAGAGGTTTTCGGTATTACTGATTTATGCATCACAGGGCTGCCTGCTCTTGGTAACTGGTGGCAAGAAACTGGGTGAATCAAAATGACTGTCTGCCAAGCAGTAATGTACAACGCAGGGGGCATTTAATCATTTTGCAAGAGAATTGGATTAGGATTAGAAAGATAGCTTTGGTGGAACACTACAAATGAGTTAGCTTGTAGTACTAGACACCACCCAATTGAGTTACCACCTGGCAAATAGGCATCTATGTATACCCAATGTCAAACTGATTGTGTAACAAATGTATGGCACTAAGAACTGTAGAAAATTTGCATTCTGAGTGGGAAGCAATGAAACTTGACATATAACTGGATCAGGCAACTCAATTTCTGGCACTCTAAAATGCCCTTTCACAGAACCTGTATAACCCATCTCAAGTGTGAGGTGGGACCCTGGGCCTACTTCCTCCTAAAAGGTCTTGGAACAAACCACTATCACTTCCATTTACGGTAATTGTCTCCTGCTGCATTATTTTCTTTGACTATTGCAGCAGACATCTGAAAATGAGTATAACTTAACAGATATTCACTGCAACACAAACACAGTACTAGGAGATACCTTAGCAAAGGGCCTGAACTGTGGTATTTCTGGAGTGTAAATATTAAGCGTAGAAGTATTTCTGGACCACACTGCATGTTTTTAGGGCCATGTTTTAGCTATTCAGTATCTTGTAGTAGATATTGACAGCTTAAGAAACTATATAAAGACAACAACTTGCATATTCATATTCTTTATTTCAACTCAATACAACTTATGCAGAAGATCTTATTAAAGTCCTCTGATGTACCCCAATTTACATTCTAATAGTTTCCATGCAGAAACTACTCTGCAAATGCTAAACATTTAATAAATCAAAGCCAGTGACAACTTTTTTTGAAAATGTTAAAAACTCTTCCAGTGAAGAATGCTTCCAGTGATTTTCATGACTGCCATTAGTCAATCCACAAAGGAAAGGGTTTTTCATGTTTGTTTAAAGGTAATATGGTGCATGAGATTGAAGTATCAATTAGATCTACCTGCATTAAATAAAAATATATATATACCATAGAGGGAGATGCAATTAAATCACTATTTCAATTGTTAGAACTGTCAGTATATTTTCAAACTGTTTTCAAGTGGGGGGTCTTAAAAATAGAAGGAAATGCAAATTACCAAGCACCATCACTTCTCACTCTCAGTTCATTCTAACTAACATTGTGGAGGACTCTCTCAAGACCAGAATAAGAACAGGCTGCAGAGCACTGGTGCTTAGTCATCCACTCCCAATCACCTGTAATTAATTATGGCAAAACAAATTAAAAGCTACATACTCCTTTCCAGTTGTCTTTTATGTAAACTATTATGGTTTTTCCTATGTTTCCCTATTATTATTATTATTTTACATTTTAAGTAAATATAGCCAGCAATTTTGAAAACAAGAGACACACTGGTGCTCAACACTGCAGGTGCCATTCTTACTGTCTAAAGACCACTGTACCAGGATATTAAAAATATTATGCCTGCCAAAATTCAAAAACAAGCAGCACTGGCCTAATCTTAATGGCATTAAGGAACATTGCTTTCCACTTTTCTTCAATGTAGTTGTCAAAAGTGTCTTATCAGTGCATATTATTTTGTGCTGTAATGCAACAAAGCTCTTTTTGAGAAAACAGTTGTCAGCATGTTCATACGAGGGTGTGTACAGCTGTATTCCTATATTATACATTCACTCCACTCTTTACATAGACATTCTGGATTAATCCTTAAACATATCCATTCAAGACAGCATAATAGTTTCAAAGGGGGTGGGGGGAGTGCTTGCTTCAGCTTATCCTGTGTGAACATGCTTTTCTGCCCACTTCTATACGTTGACCCATACAGATTTTTGCTGTCTTGTATAAATGTATATCTCAGAGGGTTTTTTTTTTTAAAAAAAAAACACCTCCAAAGTTCAGTACTATTGCCCTGATTATGCAAAAGAACAATGCATATTTGAAGCAGCTTGGATTGTTACATTATTTTGCATTCTGAAGCAAACCAATTATTAATTAAATTGGGTGGGGGGACTAGCTTTCTTCACACGTTTTATTGCTCCCCAATTATTCTTTCTGATCACACATCAACAGTACACAGAGGCTCGCTGCCAGGTTGAGCAGATTCGACAATTGTCATCTTGGGTTTCTTTCGAGTTTCCTCCTTAAAGATATAAGAAGCCAACCATAATTATAAACAAACTTGTACGCATAGATGGTGTCAACATTTTGAAAACATTTAAACAGATCAAAACCCAGAATTTTCTACTCTTAGCCCCATGGCACCTTAATTACTAGAAGGAAGAGATTAGCATCTACATTGTGAAAATGCAGGACACAAAGGCTACTTTTTAGTGCAAGTCTTTATGTTCCCTTTTGCAAAGGGCAACTGAAATTGATCACAGATGAAAATGTGGCAACTCCTCTTTCACACTTAACCTCTGATTTGGTGGGGAAAGATTTTCTTTTAATGGTTAACAGCAGTGGAACCTATGCCTACAGAATGCTTGCTAACAGAGAACTAAATTACAAAGATTAGAAAAGGAAAGCAATAGTCTCTAAGCAAGTTGTTTATACTGATGGGCCATAAGGGAAAACTGACATGCCAACCCCCTGTGACAGCCACATTTCCATGCAAGAACAAAGGCCAGTGAAGAAGAAGAAGAAGAAGAAGAAGAAGAAGAAGAAGAAGAAGAAGAAGAAGAAGAAGAAGAAGAAGAAGAAGAAGAAGAAGAAGAAGAAGAAGAAGAAGAAGCACAGCCAGATTATAAACAGTCACAACACAGGAGATATTTCAAAGTGTTTGCATCCTAGATAACTATAGTGACCTTTTAAAAAAAAACAGTAAGGAATTTGTTAACTAAAAAAGCATCACACAAGAATAAAAACTAGTTCTTTCAAAATTCAACTTTAAAATTCTGCAATGTGTATGAAGTCAAACTGTCAAAAAAATATAAACACAGCTTTAATGCATTTTCTCAGAATTGAACAAATTTTAAAATTTATAATCTTGCACTTACCCTTTCTTGTGCCAACTTCTTCATTTCTTCCTGTAACTTGTTCAGAATGTGCAGATTTGGCTTGTTCTTTTTGGCATACTGCTGAAGCTCTATCACACTTTTATCAGACGTCTCCTGTATCACAAAGTATCACAAAGACTAAAGAAAGAGCTCCCATTTTCATATTCACTAGGAAGGTTATTTTTATAATATTTAACTTGCTCTGCTGAAAAATGTGACTAAATTTGACCTATTGCAATCCATGATGAAAACTGAGACAGTACAGCACCTTTAAAAGGAAACTACTTATTTATATGCGGATTTTCACTATATGTTCCGACACCTATTTTCTACTTTCATCCCTCTTCTTGGGTGGGAGCATGTTTCTTTAACAATACATCTTTTGGCCCATGATCTAATAATGTGCTATGGTATGGCATCTACAGACACAGTGCAAGCGTGAAATCTCAAAACACAACTGCTTCACTCCACTGTTTCAGAATTGATACGGATCAAACATTTCCTTTAACAAGATTTTAACAGAAAATACAGTTTTGCACCCACACTCAATTAATAGCCCTTTCACTTTTTTCCCTTGTCAGCCTGTGGGAGCCCTTCATTTTTGAAGAAGCACAGGGTTGTATCTAACTTATACTAGGAGTAGACCCATTGAAATTAATGGACTTAAGTTAGTCCTGCCCATTAATTTCAATTTACTCTGGTTACAACACTGGATACAATCCATAATTTAGGTGGTTCAGTACCATAAACCACTGCTATATTTCTGTACGGACTGTCTTCCTAGAAGTTTGGTGCTATTGTAGCTTCAGTTCTTTCTGGAAGTACTGGGCCTCTGGGGTGCCTCGTAAGTTCCAGCTCATCTCTATTTCTTTTCAACATTACATGAAACCACTGGGAGGTCATCTAGAGCAGGCATGTCCAACTGGTCGATCACTGAGTGTCCCTGGTAAATCACATAATCGATTGTCCGCCCCCCCCCCTGAAAAAACACAATCCTCCTCAAAAAAAGCTCAACAACTTTGGTCAATGCAATGGGTAGGTCACTGCCAGTTTTTTATAGTGGGAGTAGATCGCAGTCTTCTTGGGAGTTGGATGTGCCTGATCTAGATGTTGTGGATGATGCACATTGTCCGTACTAATCCCAGAGAAATTATGCAAAGTTTATGAAGTCAGTTCAAGAATGGATAAGGGAAAACAAGCTAAAATTCTGAGAAGATGGAAGTACTGAGAAGATCACCCATCTGGATAAATAATTTGGGCTTTGTATAGTGTTACAACTTTTCTAGAATCAGGTACATCATTGGGATGTATTTCTAGATCTACTGTTATCTACAGAGGTGCAGGTGACCTCAGAGGCTAGGAGTGCTTTTTTCCAGTTTAGACTGGTTTGACAACTGTAAATCTATATGGAGAAACTGAACCTGTTTCACATGCACTGGTTATAGCCAGACTAGCATACTGTAATGCTGCCTATGTAAGGGTGACCTTGCAGATAATCTATAAAAATCAGATGCCAGAACACTTGTAGGGGTTAAGCTGTTTTGTTCATATCATACTAGTTTTGCATAAGTCACACTGGTTTTTTAACTCAATTTCAAGTGCAGATGTTAACCTTTAAAGTCTTGAATGGTTAGGGACCAGGTTATTTGTAGCACCACCTATACACATATGAAATAATCCAGGTCCTAAAACCTACTTCAGGGGCCCTAATCTCAGGTCTACTACTAAGGCTGACCAAGTTGGCTAGCACTAGGGACAGGGTTTTTGCAATGATGGCCCCAGTGTTGTGGAATTCCCTCCCCTGGTAACTTCACTTGGGCTCCCTTTTTTGTAACCTCTAATTCTTTGAAGACTTTTTATTCTGGCACACTTATTGCCGATTCCTTCCCCCCCCCCCCAGTATATGCTTTTAACTATTGTTAATTACATTATTTCACAATTGTTTTGTGGTTTTAGCTGTTTTATTGTAAGCCACCTTGTGGTGGGTTGCTTATATATTAAGTAAATGGATAAATATGGAAGAACAAACCACCCTGGAGATTTTGTACTAGAAGGTAGGATGAAAATATTTTCATAAATAAATGCCAACATGATGGAAGTATGGTATCCCTCAAGTTGCACCAGTTCTCTTACACACAGGTAATGCTGGAAGGGCTCTTTCTCCTGATCCATTCAGCCTGCCAAACTATGCCTAAAACTTTTAAGAATGTCAGGACACTAACGGTTGCAGCAGCTCATGTGAGGAACCCTTTCTGGGTTGGCGTATGCATGTGCTCCCAGATTATTGCTCGGTGTAAGCATTTGCACTTCCTCGTGGGTCTTTGCTGCATAAACTCAACTTATGGATCACGTCAGCGTCTTTGCAACGCAGCAGTCTCAATGTTAAGGAGTTTGCAACCACAGCATTTAAATAGCATCATTATGAGGAATTGAATTTAAGTATTGCATAGCTTTAATAAGAAGATAAAAAATGATTCAGAGCAAAGCATACATAACTTACCTGCTTAACCATCTTACTGCTCTCTCTCCCATACATGCGCAGTAAGGACCCCCAGTTTTTCACATGCGGATGAAGCAGCTGAAGGATTTTCTGAGATGCCAACTGTTTCCCAACTCTCTTGTTTTTGCCTGCATAATTGCCATGAAACAAAGTTTTTTTGGGGGGGGGTGGGACAGGTCCACATCAGAGCTTTTAAAAACCCTTTATAGTAATTGGTTCATAATCATTATGGAAAGTCAAGATTAGATCCACACTAAGCTGCATTCAGCTCCCATTTAAATAACTGCAACCCAAGACATGGCTTTTCATACCAATTTCCACAGAACCTAAGTGCAATTATTTAATCTCTCTATTTAAGAAATTTATACTTTGCTTTCCACTATATATCTCAAAGCAGCTTAGTCAGAATGAAACTGAATTTAAAACATTAGAAATAGAAACATCAGAACTGCATTCATAGTGCAAAGATCTCCTGAAATTAAACCATCTGAAACCTAACAGGGACTGTGCTTAATGGGAACAAGTTCTATAGAACTTGGCCCACTACACTGAAGGCATGACTCCTCAATGGCAGGAGTCATGCTTCTGGCCCATAGGGGACCACCATTAGCTCTCCAAGCTGATTTAAACTGATCCAACCCAGGAAGATAAAAAATACCAACCCCTTAAAAAGGGTGTGTGTGTGTGTGTGTGTGTGTGTGTGTGTGTGTGTGTGTGTGTGTGTGTAAATGGAAATGTCATCTAATCCTGGAAACATTTGACAACATTGAAATGCCTTTTCTATTCCTAATACAGGTGAAACGCGGAAAATGAGAATATTGTCGAAAAGTGCATTTATTTCAGTAATGCAACTTAAAAGATGAAAACAATATACAGTATGAGATAGATGCATGACATGCAAAGCAAGATATTTCAAGCCTTTATTTGTTGCAATTGTAATTATTTGTTGTTAGGCGGGTCAATTATAAATGGAATCTAATTAATGAAATGTAATAGTGATGTTTATTTTTGTATTATTGTAACTATTTGTTTTATTACTGTGGAATTTCCAAAAGAAAGCATTTGTAAAAATTAAAAGAAAAATAAATAATAATAATAAGTTGCATTACTGAAATAAATGCACTTTTCGACGATATTCTAATTTTCCAAGTTTCACCTGTATTTGTGTATTTCCAATATACAAGTCCTGTATGTCAGGAAGAGCATTTCAGTCTCACAATGCCATGAAATTCCCAGCTGTGGTTCCTAAGTACTTAATATCTAGATCCAAATTCCTATCTTAAGTAACCGTGGTGTCAAGAACACAGGTAAAGCACAAAGATCAGGAAAAACAGAAACAAATGCTACACAATCAAGCAGAGATTGAAGAGGAATATTCATCTCAAAGGCATACTTACACCAGCCACGCACGGTGTGCTTCCCACATGTCATGACATATTCACTCTTCTGATTTTTACCAGGAATCACTTCAAACTTGATGGATGTGTCACCCATTCCATGGTTTCTTACAGAGATGAAATGGTGTTAGCATACCAAAGCACAATGTCTACTTATACCACATGTGGCTAACAATGTTTCTAAAGTAAGAGATCTGGCTAATAAAAAATTATTCTTATTTCTATCTAACCAACAAATCCTGTTTTCAAACCAACATTCTACACATGCTCCTAATATTGAAGTTTGCTACTTTGGTGCGAAACAAATAACCGGTCAAAAATGAATGTTTCTTTAACATCTGAAGAAAAAACACAAAAATCTTGCCAAAGATAAGCACATTTACATTTGTCAAGATTTCACTGGGGGGAATTAACATGCCAAATGCTCTTCCATTTTAATTAATGTGTCTAAAGTGCATAATTTGGAAATAACGTCCCAAAACAAATAAATTTAACGTGCCTACATTTGAGAGGGCAAGCTACACTGTTTGGTTCAGAGTCAGAGTCAAACTTTACATCTGCTCTGTGAGCACTATTACTGAAAAGTATAGCAAACGTATAGCTGGCTTGAGAATTTGTGCTGACTTCTAGGCTCATGTTTCCCATTAGATGGTTCCATGGTCCCACTACTGTTGATGAATAGCTGTCACAGGTTAGGGGGCTGTCTGTAAGCATGAATTCAAGCATGAATTGTTTGTGCCATTGTCACATTAACAGAAAGCAGAAGAACTTATGAACTTAAATTTAATTAGTAAAAAGCACCCCCCCCCCTCACGACGACTCAGGAGTTTTGAATGTACACTGGGGTATCCGTAATTCTACTGAACACATTAGCAGTACCCAACCTTACCTTTTAAGGCACTCATGAAGGATTTGATATGGAGACAATAGTCCAGCTTTACTGGTCAGTTCGTATACCCGTGAGTCCTCAATACTGATATGGTTAAAATACTGCAACAAAATTGGTAGATCATCATTACTTAAATGGCAAACAGGAATTCTGAGCCTTGACTTTAAAGTTTATGCCTGAAGGATGCAACTGCAGTACTAAGCAGAACACTCTGCATAGCACTGTGCCATCAAAATTTATTATTTATGCAATTTTGTGCAGCCTTAAATGAATTTATTGGGAAATAAATGTTTCACTATATAAGAATACCACCACTTTATTTTGCTTTGGCTCCACTTAGCAAGATAATTATGCTGGCTACACACTCCATTTTAAGCAAGCCTAAAAGAACAGCAACAAAGATTAATACAATTTTGGAAGACTACAAGTAAAGGCTGGGGGAAAAAACCTAGATACATATAAGCCTAGCCTTAAAAGATAGTAATATTTGGAGGGGGGAATGACCGTCATAATCAGTTTATTGCAGGTCACACACAGCAGTCAGACAATCTTATCTCAGATGAATAAACCAATAAAATGCCCAAGCCTTCTGCCAACATGCTGCCTCAGCCTAGCACAATAAGCCAGGAACTCTTCAATTAACCATAATCTCTCATTTCATCTGAACCAGAAAACTATTGCTACCAGATTTGGAAAGCCAGCTTATAAACTAGCTCCAAAAAGCTGCTAAGATCCAGCCTTGTTCTGAAACTGGTAAATGTAGATTCCCATTTAGTCGGAACTGGGAAATGTTTAACTGAAGACTTCCATGCACCAATTGCAATCTGCTAAGAAATAAGAAAATAAGGAGTGATGTGCAAGACTCACTCCTATTTCAGCTTATTAAGCAGATCATCATTTCAGCTTCAAAATTTTGTCAAGTTCAATGAAATTTCATATTAACCCCCCCCCTATTCTAGATAATCCAGGAAAATATCTAGGCTCATTGTTGAGTATTTCTGGAAGACTTTCAGTCTGAACATTTCCCACTGTCCTAAGGTTGATGTAGATCTGATTTAGCATTTATATCTGGCTTACATTTAATAAGACTAAAAATGTTGTATTAATTTTATATGCTGCACAAACATCTTAACTCTTCTGAAGAGCAAAGAATGACTGGAGCAAAAATTCAATAAAACATATTCAGTGTGATTTAAATATTATATTCAAAACAAATTCTAAGCTTTATTTAGAAATTATTTTATTCAAAACAAATTCTAAGATTTAGAAATAATTTTACTGGATTGGTTGTAAATATGCCAAACCATGACAATTCAACAGCAGACACATACTGTTACATTTTAAGAAGACACTGGAAATAGGTTATCATATGACATTGCTATCCTATGTACGTCTTACTCCAAAATTAAGCCCTTACTGAAATCAATTGAGCTTGCCTTCAGGTGTGTATAGAAGTGCAATCTAATTTTAGCATGTCTGAACAGCCACACTCATGAATCTATGAACTTATGTGTTGGGAAATGTTAATTTCCAGTTTAAAAAAATATTTGACTACCGTACTAGTGAAACTGGGAGGTTTCCAACTAAGTCATACTCATTTAAATAAACTTTTAAGTAAATTGATTTCAATGGGTCTACTCTTAAATGATGAGCATTTGGATACAACCCACTATTTCAAAAGTGCCAGTGTAAAACTTTTAAAAAACCTTATCTTCGAAGTGCTTTCATACAGTCTACGATGTAAGATAATGCAACTAATTATTAAAAGAACTGCAAAATGCTACTACTGTGTGGGTTAAGCTAAAAATACACCACCACCACCACAACAATGTATCACATTCTACTAAAGCTGCAATCCTATACACACTGGGAAACAATTCCCACTGAATTCAATGGGATTGCATTGTAAAATCCATACCTCTAGTTCCTCACTATCTTTGGGCTTTTCCTCAGAGGTCTGTTTAACAAAATCAGGAATGAGGATTTCCAGTGTAGCTCGGGCTATGGAAGATAATGAAAAGGTTAGGGTCTTGTCATAATCACATACTGTATTGTGCAAAATTACATTTCTGGCAAATGTCGATGAACATTTTTTAAAAAATTCCCAACTGTTTTTACAGTAGAAAAAAGGACTTCTATCTTACAGTCAACTTGTGTGATAAGCACTGGATGTGTTTATACAGCATTTACAGAATCAATATTAAATACCACAGGCTCAATCCACCAAGCTCTGAGGCTATGAACTCTCCATACATTACATCAGGGCTCCAAGACTGCAGTCCTGCTCATTGTTAGAGACTGCTTAAATCCTGACTGACAAACATGAGAAGTAATACTGTACTGTAGCCCCAGGGCTGTGTCTTTCCTCATGAGCCACCATCCTTTGCTTCACCTGTTTAAAAGGTTAAAGGAGTTCTTCTAAATCTATTTAATCCATACATTGTAGAAATAGTGCTATAATGGTTTCTTAAATCGTTCAAGAATGTTGTACTCAATATTATCCATTAAAGCAGGGGTTGCTAACCCATGACCCGCACATCCCCTCCAACTTGTCATTTTTTAAAAATAGTAATTTTTAATTTTTTTAAAAAAATGGCTCCCCACTGTGATGTATGAAGCCCAAAGCTTTTTTGGTCCCCCTTCCAGACTGCATTTTTTAAAAACAAAATTAATCATGCCCGCTTACTTATACATTACAACATGCAGCCCCTGGATGGCTGAAAAGGTTAGCTCAGCGTTTCTCAACTGCTGTTCCGCGGCACACTAGTGTGCCGCGAGACGCTGGCTGGTGTGCCGCGACGTGCGGCGATGAGAAGGGCGATTTGCATTGTCATGCTGACCCGCCGGAAAGCAATATTTCTCCTCCTCTTTCCCAAAGCTCAGTGCAAACGAGCCTGGCGGCCGCCAATACACATCACTGACCCGCCGGAAAGCAATATTTCTCCTCCTCTTTCCCAAAGCTCAGTGCAAGCGAGCCGGGCGGCCGCCAATGAACAGCACTGACCCGCCGGAAAGCAATATTTGGCAAGTGTTTCTTACAGTCATAATTATAATATAGGGCGGCACAGAGTTAAATTTTTTAACTTTTTTAATGGTGGTGTGCCTCGTGATTTTTTTCACGGAACAAGTGTGCCGTGGCCCAAAAAAGGCTGAGAAACACTGGGTTAGCTACCCCTGTATTAAAAGGCACATGCACCCTAAACCTGTATGTATTTATCATGGAATAAAGCCCATTTTGCGACAGTAGAGCTGAAATGCATACGTTCTTTGGATTGCAACCTTATTGGTACTAGCTATTAAGCAGACATTCAATATATGATATTTAAATATGTTTACATTACCAGCTTTATTCTTCGCAAGTTTCTTGCTGCTTGCTGTACCTGCCCCATAAGTCACTCCATCAATAATAACCGAGGCTCCAAAAGGCTCACTTGGGTTCTCTTTAAAGAGGAGAGAAAATGAGAAGCCACCATATTCTAAACAAATCCTAAACCTACATGATTTAGGATGTCTGAGAACTACCAATTCTCTTTGTGTAAGATAAACAAAAGTGATTTTGACCAAATAAGGCAAACCGAAGTTCTAAGATGTAATCTAAAAAGGTTGTACAAATGCTATCAATATGCAACCCTTAATTTAGTAGTTCTCAGATTCCACATTAGCTGGTCAATGACCTGCTATCTTAAGACTTTCATTTCCATTTGTTGGTGAATGACATTTTGAATGAACAAAACTAGGAACCTGCACATTACAATGAGTCAGTTTTTCCTTCAAAACCAACAAGGGACATTTCTTAATTTATGTTATTCTAGATGCAGTGTGCATCCTGTCAATGCCTGTACTGTTTATTTTCCTGGAATACTTGGTGCAAGCTTAGATCATGTACAGGTGAAACTTGGAAAATTAGAATATTGTTGAAAAGTGCATTTATTTCAGTAACGCAACTTATTTTTTATTTTTATTTTTACAAATGCTTTCTTTTGGAAATTCCACAGTAATAAAACAAATAGTTACAATAATACAAAAATAAACATCGCTATTACATTTCATTAATTACATTCCATTTATAATTGACCCACCTAATGACAAATAATTACAATTACAACAATTAAAGGCTTGAAATATCTTGCTTTGCATGTCATGCATCTATCTCATATATTGATTTCACCTTTTAAGTTGCATTACTGAAATAAATGCACTTTTCGACGATATTCTAATTTTCCAAGTTTCACCTGTACAGCCCAGACACTGCAAGTAACTGTTGTCCTACAAAAAATACTATAGTGAAGACTTACCACATTCAAAGAAATTGTAAACAGGTCGAACCTTTAGGACTCGTTGCATATATTCATGAAGGATGCAAACTTCAGACTTCCCATTGGGATTAATAACAAACTCTATTAAGAAAAACATTTTACAAATGCCTTTAAGGATTTTACTACCAACAGCATAACATATTGATTAAGAACTCCTGATCATAAAGCAAAAAGTGAAATCAGTATTCTAATTCAGCTTAGAAAAGTTCACGTACTACTCAGTTTGCCTGAAAGAGGGGCAGGTATACTCTCTTCTACTCCTCTCCAACATAATATTTCTCAAAGAGGAAGAATTACTTGGACATGACTCTCTAACTGAAACACCCACATTACACAATACTTTGTGTGTGAGGTGAAAAAGGAGACACATGTCATATGCAGAGTTATTGGCTGAGTATTCATGTTGGTGAACAGATATAGAATTATCTCCAATAACCAATCCCAATGACAATAGGACACATTCTATTTCATGTTCAATGATCTGCTTATAGGAAGCTGCTTATAGAGTCAGAGAACTTGGGTCTCCAGCTCTTTTTGGACTACAGGTCCCAACATCCCTAGCTAGCAAGACCAGTGGTCAGGGATGATGGGACCTGTGTTCTGAAAACAGCTGGAAACCCATGGTTGATACATTGATTGATAGCAACTTGGTTGATACACTGATTGATAGCAGCTTGGCAAGGTTTCAGACATGCCTACCACCCCTTCCTGGAGATGCTCAGGATTGAACCCGAGACCTTATGCATACAAAGCAGATGTTCTGCAATAGAGCTCTGGTCCTTCCCATTCAGTTTCCATCACTTCCTGCTCCACAAAGCAAAGTATTTCAGGTAGACCATTCTACACTTGCCAAGTACAGAATTAAGTTCAAGCTACAGAAGTACTTGGGAAAGCTTCCATAAACTAAGTCAGATAGCATGGCTTCACTAGCTCTCTGAACCTCTCTTCACATGGTCTTACAGCAAATTGGTCGCTGCACAATCAAACAAGGAATGTATTATGTCCCAAGACCTTCTAAAAGGAAACATTACCATATCCAAAAGCAACTATCTGTAATGAAGACAAGCAGTTTTAATACTGCCATAGCTTGAAAGGAAGACATGACTGCTATAAGCATTAAAAAAAATTGGGCAAGAAAGTCAGTTTTATGAAAGGCAGGGAAATCACCAATTAAGCTCTATTAGAACCTAGTGTCCTGTCCATTTTGGGGTATGTAAAACCAAAATTTCATATTTAAAGAGGAACCAGGTGATTGCAAGCAACATGTTCTGCAGGGAAGCTAGGATCATTTTTACACATGTATTTTGTTAGTTCCAGTACTAATCCAACTTGGACAAAAACTAAGCACTTGTCTAATGAAAAAAGTTAAGAGTTGTTCCTTTCAAGCTCTAAAGTATATGCAAAGAGCCACCTAAAGAGCTACCAACCATAGTATCACAATACTGTACAAATGTTAACATACATAAAAAGGCTTACCTTTTTTTGTGGGTGCATCTTGCACAGACAAAGTAATAAGTTTTTGATTGGCTGGCAAAATGGGTCGCTCGGACTCTGCTTGTTTCCTCTTCATCTCACGATTGAACTGTCGTCTCTCTGCCCAAGTTCTGAATTTCTTTACAGTTACTTGTTCAAAATCAAAACGCTTTTCAAGGTAGTGTCTAAAATCTTCAAGATCTAGGAAAAATATTGAATCCGCATGCTCAATAAAAACCTACCACCTTTACATTACAAAGACAGTGACAAAATGGTTAGGCTCAAAAGCAGCATTCTGTTGCTGCAGGCATAGGTGCCCACTCAAAAGTCCCCAGTTTGCAAGTGTTTTATTGCACGTTGAATTAATTTTATCATGTGCTTCCATCAGAGAATTGAAAATGGGCTGCAGCATACAACAAACCAACTAAATGCTTATAGGTAAAGGGACTCCTGACCGTTAGGTCCAGTCGTGAACGACTCTGGGTTGCAGCACTCATCTCGCTTTACTGGCCGAGGGAGCCGGCGTACAGCTTCCGGGTCATGTGGCCAGCATGACTCAGCCACTTCTGGCGAACCAGAGCAGCACACGGAAACGGCGTTTACCTTCCCGCCAGAGCGGTACCTATTTATCTACTTGCACTGCGTGCTTTCAAACTGCTAGGTTGGCAAGAGCTGGGACAGAGCAACGAGAGCTCACTCCATCGCGGGGATTCGAACCGCCAACCTTCTGATCGGCAAGCCCTAGGGCTTTGTGGTTTAACCCACAGCGACATTAGTTGCTTATAACTACAACTAAATATAATGGAATTGTATTTAAAGCACACAAGCAGCAGCAGGATTTCATTACGAATTGAAGGAGAAATGGAATACTGAATTAGCACTTACTGTATTGCAATGGGTATACAGGTGAAACTCAGAAAATTAGAATATCGTCGAAAAGTGCATTTATTTCAGTAATGCAACTTAAAAGGTGAAACCAATATATGAGATAGATGCATGACATGCAAAGCAAGGTATGTCAAACCTTTATTTGTTGTAATTGTAACTACCGGTATTTGTCGTTAGGCGGGTCAATTATAAATGGAATGTAATTAATGAAATGTAATAGCAATGTTTATGTTTGTATTATTGTAACTACTGTTTTATTACTGTGGAATTTCCAAAAGAAAGCATTTGTAAAAATAAAAATAAAAAATAATAAGTTGCATTACTGAAATAAATGCACTTTTCGACAATATTCTAATTTTCCGAGTTTCACTTGTAGTCTAGACATCTCCTAGGCTTGTAGCCCTCTCTGTTCACAGGTTCTACACCTGTAATCCAAGTGCCATAGCATCCACCACAAAGAGGCCTACATGCTTGAGTTAGATTCTTAGTTTTCAAGCAATCAACATTTTTGACACTTACCTACTGATTCATCTTTGCACACCTCAACCTTGGCCTTAACTTGACCTAAGGCTCCTTGTGCTGCATCTCCCCCAGGTGGGTCTTTCTCATCTAAAGTCCCAGAATCAGCAGCAGTGGAGTCCGGCTCCTCTGTTTGGCAGTCAAATTCTAAAGACTTATCCATGAGTTTTATAGGCGATACTTCCCCATTTGGGGTGATGTCATTACTTTGTTCCCTTTCCTCATTTTCCTTCATTTTCTTATAATGCAAACATGGAATGCTACTCATCGGGGGATCATGTTTCTGCAAATATATAATTTTAAAGTTAAAATTATGAGAACAAAACTAAAAACCCAGATCTAACCTCTTCCAGTAGTGTCCAAAGTTTGCTATATGCCTCCCCTATCATACACCAGCAAAGTCTAAAGATTCTGAGAACTTTGTAGAGATTTGCTATGTGAGCATTTTCAAGAAAATGCACTATGTTGTCGAAAAGCTATTTTATGCTTTATATAGCCAGCCACAGCATGTCAACCATTTATTTCCTTCAACATCTGAATGGAAGTTGTATGCATGCAAACAAAAGGGAATTGAACTTTGGAGCTATGCAAAGACATCCTGAATTAATTATTTTATTTGTTAATGCAGTTATTCAATTGTTACCAGAGTACCATGTGAACTTAAGTGCAATCCACTGGAACTGCAGTGCTCCTGTAAAATGCCCAGTTTAATAAATGAAGAAAATGGAGCAACAGCACAATATGATTTTGAAAATACAAAATTTTATAACATTGTGAATTTGCTGTATGTTTCCAATTATGACTTGGATACAGCCTAGTAAAATTCTAAAATATATTTATACAAATGGCATTAAAAGAGGCAGTATTTCCCCATGCAATCTACATGATATTATTCAGGGTGAGAAATTCAGATACTTTATTGCTTATTTTATTTTATTTATTATTTATTTTATTTATATATTTAACTTGGTTTCCTAAGCTATTATGGAAGCTAATTCTTAGAAACACAGCCCATTTTCAGAAACATAAACTGAACCAGCAAGTAAAACTGAAGTAAATCTTTAGGCAACTATATTCAGTGACATTTTGTCAACAATACTTCTATGAATAATTACAACAAAAGGCTACAAATATGTTGTGAGAGGAGAGACACCCATCAGGCAAGGCCTCTTTCCACCTGCCTTGCCCCAGTATCTGCTTCTCATTTTGCATTGTATTATGTTGTGCACTGTGGCTTGTTGTTGTTTTATTGATTGGAGTTTAGAAATTACTTATTGTAACTGTTAAGAGTGGATTTCTGTTTAATCTTGAAATGCTGATATTTAATATTCTATATTATTTTAATGAATGTTGAATGTTATTTTATCTGCATACTGTATATTGTATTATGCATATTGTCTGATTTATATGTTAGCCGCTCTGAGCCCGGCTTTGGTCAGGGAGGGCAGGATACAAATAAATTATTTTATTATTATTATTACTATTATTATTATTATTACTATTACTATTATTATTATTATTATTATTATTATTATTATTATATATTCAAAATCTTTACTGTATGTATCTGGTATTGTTTTGTGTGGTTTCCATCCTGTTGGGCTATGGCTAAATGCTAATGCAATAAAGAAATTGATTGATTTAGACAAAATCTAATTGCTCTAAATGACCCAATTTATTGAAGTCTGTACCATACCCTTATGCTTCCTGTTCCTAAGAAGTAAGGTCTGGACCAGCTGACAACTCTGGATTCTCGGTGCAGATATACAGGAATGCCTGAGTTATGGAATGTCATGATCCATCCATCAGGCAAGGGCTCTGTAGGTGGACGGCCACGACCTTCAGAAAAAAGGAGAAACTGCTCAATGCACAAGATGTCTTATCACAACAAATGTGGTTGGAAGGATACACAAGAAGTCTGAAGTTATATATCAAAGAAATATATCAGTGTAAATGATCAACCAAGAGGAGAGTAATTAAATAGTCCCGAGATGGTATGTTTGATGTTGTTGGGGCCAGTAATGGTGTTGTATGGGTGTATGTGGCAGCAAAGTTGGCATCTGGGTTTATTTCAGGCTCTGGTACCAGTGTCCATATTAAGTCTGGTGGTTGTATTATTGTGGGTGAGGAGTATTTAAGATTGGTTGGCTGTCTGTAGGCAATGAAAGGCCTTCCTCCCAGAGCTTGAGAATGAGAACTGTCATGACAATGGCAAACATACAATCTCAGGGCTATGTAATTGCTCATCTTCTAGCATTGTGTATGCCATCAAATGCCAACAGTGCCCTTCAGCTCTCTACATTGGACAAACAGGCCAAACCCTACTCCAAAGGCTAAATGGACATAAATCTGACATCAGGAATAACAAGACAGAGAAACCAGTAGGAGAACACTTCAATCTCCCAGGACATTCTATACAAGATCTCAAAGTAGTTGTCATATTACAGAAGAATTTCAGAAATAGACTGGAAAGACAAGTTGCTGAATTGCAACTTATTACCAAACTTAAAACCATGGAACGACCTGGTCTGAATAGAAACATTGGATTCTTATCGCATTATACATGATAAAGCTATTTTTAGCCATCTCACGCCTTGCTTTTTCCTGTAAGACCAACTGCAGTTGTTATCAGTTGTCAACAGGTTTACCACACCTATCAGCCAATCACCCATTCCCACCACCCTTCTGAGTAATACCCCTCCCCACCGTCTCAATCTATATAAGGGTCTGGTGACTTGTTTCAGTTTTCAGTGTATCTGAAGTGTGCGTGCACACGAAAGCTCATATCATTAACAAACTTAGTTGGTCTCTAAGGTGTTACTGAAATGAATTTTTAAATTTTGTTTTGACTACGGCAGACCAACACGGTTACCTATCTGTAACTAATATATTGTGGGTATGTTCAGACCATTACTTCAAAAATACTATTGCAAAAAAGAGTACATAATAAACATATATAATGTAAATAGCTTACTTTTAAGAACTGTTTTTATTTTGGTCATCATTGGCTGCACAGTTGTTTCTCCATCACATTGATGGTCACTCTCCCCTGCATATTTCTCATCAATTCTCCTTTTCTTAGGAACAGAAAGGCCTTCTTCCAGCAAAGCATCCACATCATTATCAAATTCATCCTGAAAAACACATTGTGATATACCGTACCATGCCCCTATACCTATTCTCCTCCTCAGACTATACTGAAGTCAAAGCAAGAATGATTTGTACAGGGATCCACAAAATCCCATCCCCATCATAAGCCAACTAAGAATTAAAGTATCATGTTTTAAGTAAATTATTAATAATGTAGCACTTTCTTAGCATTCTCTAGAATAACAAAGTTCACAGCCTTCGTACTGAAACAAAAAACGGAAAACAAATCAAAATATATCCATTCTCAGTACTGTCTAAATGTATATTTCATACAGTTAAGCAGCTCTTAACACCTCTCCCAAAATTGAAGCATTTGTTATAATCTGAATATTACTTGGTACAGAGACCTTTTAGTTAACATATAAAACCTGGAGAAATGTTTGAAATTAGAAACAGATTTTACTTACCTCGTAAGAATAGCTTAAGGTTTCTTCATCCACTTTGTCTCTCTGAACGATTGCTTTAGACGTAAACCCTCCTTCTTCATCTATTTCCATCAAATTTTCTGTAAAATCTTCTAAATCATCCAGAACTGCATACTCAACTCGCTTTTCCTGATCTACATCATTTTCATCCTCCTTTTTGTCATCATTTTCACCGGCTACCCGTGTAGCTTGACCATTACTACCCCCACCCAGAGGACAAGCATGCATATCCCCATTAACATTATTAATACCTAAATCTGTATCTGCCTCATAACTGTGCTCAGCTCCAGTGTACAGAACTTTTCTGTCTTTACTTTTGCAGCTCTCTGTAAAGCTAACACTAATCTTTACATCTTTAAGCAACTTAAGATCAGGGGTGAACTTTCTAACTGACGGCGCATGACGAGCAGTTCTTGGGCTTTGGTCACTTTTAGGATCTAGAATAAGACGACTTTTGTAGCATGACGATCCCTTTGTGAGAAGTTGTATTCTGCCGACAGTATGTGCGTCCCCAGCAGGGGTATCTGACTGTCCATCACCACCAGAGCCAACGTCCATTACCTCTGCGTCACTGGACGTTTGCAGGGGAGGTGGTGGAGGCTGTTCATTAGGCGGCAGTGGTGGGGGACAAGAATGGTTCTCCACATTCGCTTCTGTTGCTGGCTCTTTTGGAAGGGGAGGTGCATTTTCATAATTCTCCATAATTAAAACTTACAAAAAACAAGGCTTTAAATAAAAGGTATATTTATCTATACTCCTAACATGCAGAAGTCCATCAAGATCGGATTTGTCATGCTCTATTCAATATGCAACACTGATGATTCAATTAAGCTGACTACATTGTTCTTTTCATTAATGTAGACAGCTTTCAGAACCACTGTCTCAATTACTGGAAATCACAATGCATTCAGCTTAAATAGCTGATGTCGAAGTAAAGAGCATCTTCATTGGCCGCATGCAGGTGTCCTTTTCTTCTTTCAACCTACAAAGAGAAAAAAAGAATAATCAGAGAAGCTTTCTTTCTATTGCTCTCTAATTCTAAAGGACAATTTTGCTACACAAAATTCAGAATGACATGTTTTACCTACATGCTGTTAAACAACAACACAAACAGCAGTTTAATCTTAAAAAATAATGCTTATGGTGACTGAATAAGCAGGTGAACTGGAACAAGCAGTTGAAGCATTAAAATGGGGCTATGCAAAAGTACCTACTCTAAGTCAACAAACTGCTGAACAGACAACACAGTTACTGGCTCACATGCTATTGAAAGCCAATATTGGCACACAGAAAATACTGTTTTGTTTTGAATTCCAAGTTTTTTTAAAAAAGCAAGCTCCTTTCATATGAAACACTTGACTTCCTAAATGCTAATTCTAGTAAGATAGCAATACCTCATAAATATTAGAGTATTATTATTAGGTTTATTGTCTTTCTCTAAATAAACAAAATCTAAAGACCAGAGACAAAATAACGGATAAATACAAGGACACTGGAATGATTCCAGTGATGTACACACAGTTACACCAATATGAGCAGTCTTTATGAGTGACTTTACACAAGATGGCTCTCATACATGAATACTTCTGTGTAGGAATCTGCATGTTATTTCTCTGACGCATTTTGATGCAACAAATGCATACATCTGTGCTGCAAGACTAGATAATGACGAGTGCAGGCTAAAAGGAAGATGATGCAGGGTTCAAATCAGCTGAGACAAGCACTCACTGGATATCTTTAGAGAAGTTTAAGACCACCATGAATAACATATCTGAGGTTAGCATACTTTAGAGACTGCTTCCTTAATAAAATCCTAAATGTAGGTTACCTATAAATGATATGTTATTTTAGCTGCACATACACACTTTTAATCTGGGCTTCATATATATCTCTATATCCCTATCTAATATATCTCTATTTAATATTATATATAAATATATAAAATAGTTTGTGTGTGAGAGAGCAATTTGCCCAGCTGGTAGTAATTAAACCTGTGAATAAAATTCTTACTACACTGTCTCTTGAACTCATGGGGTGAAGTCCAGAAAACACAATTATCTCTATGTGCCCTCCCCACAAGACAGGAGATATTAATCCTGAAGAGCCTCTCCCAAAATATTTTCTACAGCAAACCATCCTTTTACTGCTCATTTTAAAAGCCTAAATTAAAATAAAAGGTTTTCAAGTACATTGCATTTTAAAGAAACATATACCATATATTTGTGTGTATAACACGCCCCGTGTATAAGACGCCCATATAAGACCAGTGTATAAACCAATCACCCGGTCCCACAATGCGCTACCCGTGTATAACACGAGCCCAGTTTTTTAACATTATTTTTGAGTAAAAAAACCTAGTCTTATACACGGAAAAGTACGGTACAGTACTTATTTTCACTGCAGTGATCATGGTGAGATAAGATGGGGATTTCTTACCTGTTGCTAATTGATACAGTGGTACCTCTACTTACGCAACAACTCTACTTATGAATAACTCTACTTACGAATGGAGCTCCGCCCGCCATCTTGGATGTGGTTTAGATAGGATTTTTTCTACTTACGAATTTTTTCTTACAATGCATTCCTATGGGATTCGACTTACAATTTTTTTCGACTTACAAATGTGCGTTCGGAACGCATTAAATTTGTAAGTAGAGGTACCACTGTATCTCCAAGTCCCTCTATGTAAACCCAAAAAAAATCCTACCAGCAGGGAATAAAGGAATTACTCCCCCATCCCACAAAACCCAGCGGTTTGGATCAGCTCAATTCAAACTTCAAAGAAAATGAAATACTTCCATGCACTAGGGCTGGGCGATATATCAATAAATTGTCCAAGACTGGTTTGATGTCCATATTGTGATATCAGTTTCATAATTTATGACCTGGCAATATATCGTGAATGCAAAAATCACAATATGGGGAAAACTGTGAAGTTAGCCAATGCCTCTACATAGCTCCATCTTTATTTCAGACATTGTGATATAACACAATGTTTAGCAGGTGACATATTGCAATGGTGAAAAACTGGAATCACCCAGCCCTACCATACACAGTACTTTCAAACATTCACACCCCCAACACACTACACAGGAGATGCAATTTCAACACAACTCCCTCTCCCCATTGCTCCTTCCATGAATTAATAGATTTACGGAAAAAATGAGGGGGGGGGAGAGAATGCAAGAGTTTAACTTTCCTTATTAAGTAAAAAAATTCCTTCCAGTAGCACCTTAGAGACCAACTACCATAAGTTTGTCATTGGTATGAGCTTTCTTGTGCATGCACACTTCTTTACGAAGGTTCATACCAATGACAAACATAGTTGGTCTCTAAGGTGCTACTGGAAGGAATTTTTTTATTTTGTTTCGACTATGGCAGACCAACACGGCTACCTACCTACCTAAACTATGGAAGTTTCCACATTAAGTTTATCTGAGAGGAGGAAGAGACCATAAATGCAGTCTGGAAGAATACTTCCATTTCTTCTTTAAAAAGTGAGAATAGGAGAACCTACTGGTTTGTATAAAATGGAACGAAGACCCAGCTTACATAAATTTAAAAGGAGCAATGCTGTCTTGATGTGCAAGTCACAATAACATCTACCCTATCCCTTTCCATAAATGGGTACTGTAGTTGATGGTTATAACACAATGACTGTTTCAATGAATACCGTGTTTCTCATATTATAAGACATGTCTTATATTTATTTTTTCCTCAAAAAAACACACTATGGCTTATTTTCAGGGGGTGTCTTATTTTTTTTCTTCCTCCTCCTGCCGCGGCCGGCATTGCTGCTGCACCTATCACTATGTCTTATTTTCGGGGTATGGCTTATATTCCTTGAATACTTAAAAATCCTGCTATGGCTTATTTTATGGGTATGTCTTAAAATATGAGAAACAGGGTACTACAGTTTTTATCTAAACATCAGGAAGAACTTTCTGACAGTAAGAGCTGCACAACAGTGGAACAGACTCCTTTGGGAGGCCATGGACTCTCCTTCAGAGGTGGTTTAAAGCAGAGGTTGGGTGGCAATCTGTCATGGATGCTTTAGCTGAGATTCCTGCACTGTGGGGGATTGGGCTAGATTACCCTTGGTTTCACTTGGAGGCACCTCTCTTTGGGGCGGGGGAGACCAGGGAAGGCAGCAGCAGCTGCCCAGAGGACTCCCAAGGAGAGGGGGAAGGAGGCTGAGGGAATACTCCACAAAGGAGGGTTTTTGAAAAAGGGTGAGGGGCAAGAGGTGACATAACTAGGCTCCTGAGCCCCACAGGGGTGCCACAGAAAGAATGTAGTTGGTCAAGGGAGCGTGGTCTCAAAAACGTTGAAAACCTCTGGTCTAACTGATTGGAATGTGTTAATGTTAGAATGCTGGAATTAATGACAGAATTATTATTGACCAAAGACAGAGAAAATTACCAGAAACTGCAGACAGACCCACTATTCAAACTCTGACAAAGCAAACAGCATAGACAGGCTAGTTACAGATTTTGTAGCTTAGTATGTTTTTGTACTTATCTCCAATATTTAATTAAGGTCCTGAAAATCCACTAAAGTTCATAGTGTGAAAGTGATACCAGGAAATCACAAAATACAACTGGTTCAAAGACCCAGGGCAAGCTGTCATCACCCCAAAACTATGTCTAAAAGAGAAAGCCCCTAGACCTCATAATTTCTTTAGTAGCAAAAGAAGAGACCAAACAACTTCAAGCCTCGCAGATGTGGCATGGATATTCCCAATGAATTTTCCAGCATCCACTCAGGCAATCCCTTACTATACAAATCTAGCTTTTTAAAATCAAAGTTCTAATCTATATTATGTAGCAAAGCAGCTAAGTCAAATCTATTTTCTGTGCCTACTGGCCTCCCATTTGGAAGACCATGCTCCACTAAGTGACTCTGGCATGTACGGTATGTTTTGCACTGGAGAAACTAAGCAACTAATTGGCTGATACATACTCCAAGCTCCTTTGGGATTCAGAGCTGACAGGTTTTCCCAGCCCAGAGTGGTTCTCAGCCAAGTTGAGCCATGAAACCTTAGGCCAGGCATCCCCAAACTGCGGCCCTCCAGATGTTTTGGCCTACAACTCCCATGATCCCTAGCTAACAAGACCAGTGGTTGGGGAAGGTGGGAATTGTAGTCCAAAACATCTGGAAGGCCGAAGTTTGGGGGTGCCTGCCTTAGGCAGCCATGCTCCCCACCCCCCACCTGAAATATGAACATAATACCGGCCTACCATGTAAAGCTGTTGTAGAAATTAGAGGTGCTTTGAACACCCAGAAAGCACTATACAGTGGTGCCTCGCGAGACGAATTTAATTCGTTCCACAGGTCTTTTCTTATAACGAAAAATTCGTCTAGCGAATGCCATAGGAACGCATTGAAATTTTTTCATTTTTTTGCCCATAGGAACGCATTAAATGAATTTCAATGCGTTCCTATGGGAAACCGCGATTCGCTAGACGATTTTTCGTAAAACGCATTCGTCTAGTGAGGCAACCTCTGCTAGAAAAATCCTTTCGTTAAGCGGAAATTTTGTTAAGCAGGGCATTCATTAAGCGAGGCACCACTGTATACCGTGTTTATTATTTTCAATTACTATACAGTTATGTGCTACCAACATGAGTTTGACCAAACTGCGGGAGGCAGTGGAAGACAGGAGTGCCTGGCGTGCTATGGTCCATGGGGTCACGAAGAGTCGGACACGACTAAACGACTAAACAACAACAACATACAGTTATGTGGCATCAGTGAACTAGGTGCTGTAAACAACAAAGAAATAAATCTCTGTCCAGTGGAACACAGAAACTGCAGAATCACTTATGTGATGCTGAGCCACACACACCTCACCTAAATAAACACTGCCATTTAAATGCTAGGCCAAGTTTTAACAATGGTTCAAGTGGCAACACTTGTGAATACAAGCAAAGTTCTACCGTGTTTCTCATATTATAAGACACGTCTTATATTTATTTTTTCCTCAAAAAAACACACTATGGCTTATTTTCAAGGGATGTCTTATTTTTTTCCTCCTCCTCCTGCCGCGGCCGGCATTGCTGCTGCTCCTATCACTATGTCTTATTTTCGGGGTATGGCTTATATTCCTTGAATGCTTAAAAATCCTGCTATGGCTTATTTTATGGGGATGCCTTAAAATATGAGAAACAGGGTAGGATGGCCTGCTTAAAAAACAAACTGGTCCTGCTACCATACTTTCAAAAGTCCAACAAACCAAAATCAAGTTGATTAAAGTTCCCCCCTTCCTTTTATTTATTTGGGGGGGGGATGAAAACAGGTAACCCTACTGGAATTAAACAAGCCTGAGATAAGCAATTTCTTCCTTTCCAAATGCAACAGCATTTAAGATTAAAATTCTTGTAGACTATAGACCATGCAGGGTACAAACATCAGGTGGGGACTAGATCACAACCACCACACACTCTTTTGTGTGTAGGGGCTGTCGGCTGTCTAGTATTACAGAATAATACAATCATTTCAAATTGTAGCAAAAAAAAGGCTAG
The DNA here is from genome assembly GCF_965207765.1 of Zootoca vivipara. Taxonomy (NCBI): domain Eukaryota; kingdom Metazoa; phylum Chordata; class Lepidosauria; order Squamata; family Lacertidae; genus Zootoca; species Zootoca vivipara. The sequence goes on from NC_142599.1 coordinate 11,532,016, forward strand.
GAACAAGCTCCTCACCACCACCCTTTAGAGCAGGCATCCCCAAACTGCAGCCCTCCAGATGTTTGGGCCTACAACTCCCATGATCCCTAGCTAACGGGACCAGTGGACAGGGATGATGGGGATTCTAGTCCAAAACATCTGGAAGGCCAAGTTTGAGGAAGCCTGCTTTAGAGCAAGGCTGGCCCTTCTTCAAAATCCAGTAGATAACAAATGACAGAATAACAAATGTGTGGGGAGTGGGAAAGAGGATGATCAAACTGGAAGCAGGATGCTGAACTAGGGGAAACTATGGACTGCATTCTTTGGAAACATGAAACTGCTTCACAGTCAGAGCAACCATTCTTCAGGATCTTACAAGAATCTTTCCCAGTCCAGCTACAAGAGATAAGATCAGGCATCCCCAAACTGCGGCCCTCCAGATGTTTTGGCCTACAACTCCCATGATCCCTAGCTAAGAGGACCAGTGGTCAGGGAAGATGGTAATTGTAGTCCAAAACATCTGGAGGGCCGAAGTTTGGGGATGCCTGGATAAGATTCAAAAACACAATGAAACCTGATTCTAGAGGGGTAGCAGTGTTTGTCAAGCAATTTTTTTTTTTTAAAAAAATGAGACAGTCTTGGGTATATCTCCTAATCTTTCCTCTTAATATTGTTGTCTTGAGAATTCATAGAATGTAGAATATATGTATTAATTAAATAAGCAAACAGATTATAGCACTTTTTGTTCTCTATGGTGGCAAAAGCTTTCCTCAATCAATCTCGACTCATCAAATGCATATTAAAGCCTCCTTGATCACTTTCTTTGAAGACCAAACTGCCTCTAATCAAGGAAAGCACCTGCAAGTCTTTCAAAGGCCACAAGACCAGGGCATTTTTTTGTGCTTCTTAAAAAGCCCGAAGAAATTAAACCTCTTACCTGCACAACAAGTGATCACGCCACTACACTACAGCCCCAAAACTACTACCGTACCATAAACAACTGTTCTTAGAAGGCTTGGAGTATCCGTCCCATAATTTCACAACGGTTTTAAGTACTGTAATAGTATGGCCATCTTCGGCCTCACTTTTGTATCCCGCCCTGCTATCTAAGAGCGGACTTACTTATTTTTTTAAAAAAATCAAATCCTGAGGGATCGGGGGTAGCACGCGCTGGTCTTACTAAGTTTTCCCTCCCCGCCACCCCCCCAAAAACCCATTTCGCATCCCCTTCCAAATAATTCCATTCAAGGTTTTTTTTTTTTTTAAGGCGGGTGAGAGAAAAAAAGGAAGAAATTCGCCTCAGCCGCATCAACAAGGTTCCGCACCAACCACGGAGCCTCCGCTTCCTCCCGAAACCGCGAGGCCCAAGCAGAGTAAAAATAAGGCCCGGGGGCTCCGCAGGGATTATTCCGTTATCATTCCGCATCTCCACCACCCCATCCCTATACACACGCCGCCCCCGCCCCCGCGTAGTTGCGCAGGGCCTAGGCCCGGGAGTGGGCTCTTTCGCACACGCGCCACTACAGTCCAAGGACGGCGGAGCTGAGGCAGCCAGGCCGCGCCAAGGCCCCGTTCTCTCCTCGCCGCGCCCTGCCGGAGCCCACAGGCCCGGCACCCACCTGGGCCATGCCCGGAGTAGTCCCTGCCGATCCTCGCTCGAGGGCTCGCGTTTGTGCTTTCTCCTCGCCCCACCTCCAAAGCCAAAGTGAGGGGGGAGAAACCAGTCGGCGCAGGAGGAAGGGGCCGCGCCGGCGTCGTTATCTTTTTTTTTCCTTCTCCTCCTCCGTCGCGGGAGCTTCTTTTATTTCCCTTCCCTCCCGCCCCCTCTCAGGGAAACCGCCTTCTCGTTGCCACGGCCGCCATCTTTAAACGTCCTCCCCTCCCCTAGAGGTTCCCCCCCTTTTTTTCTGAGTCCTCTCCCAGCCAATCGCCGTCGAGGGCTGGACGCGTTCTGGCTCCCGCCTTTTCTGCCCATTGGCTGAATGCCGGCTTCTTGCGCGCGGCGGTCGTCGGCGTAAGAAACAACAGGCGAGACAAGGGAGGAGGGGCGGGAGCAAGGAGGCGAAAGGCGGTTAGGTTTTAAAAACAACAACTCCAAAACGACTCGTTCGAGTGAGGTGTGAGGGAGGAGCTAAAGGAGGCTTCCATGAGGCAGGCGGGAAAAGATGGTGGCTGTGAGGAAGCTTTCTGGACTCCTGGAATTCTACAGTCGGAAGGAATTCCCCAGGGATCATCTAGTCCAGGCTTTCCCAAACTCGCCTCTCCAGCTGATTTGGAACTACAGTTCCCATCATCCTTGACCATTGGTCCTGTTAGCTAGGGATGATGGGAGTTGTAGTCCCAAAACATCTGAAGGGCCGGGTTTGGGGGTGCCACATACACCCAGACAACACCATTACTGGCCCCAACAACATCCAACATACCATCTCAGGGCTATTTAATTGCTCATTTTCTAACATTCTTATGCCATCAAATGCCAGCAATGCCCTTCAGCTCTCTATATTGGACAAACAGGCCAAACCCTACGCCAAAGGTTAAATGGACATAAATCTGACATCAGGAATCACAAGACAGAGAAACCAGTAGGAGAACACTTCAATCTCCCAGGACATTCTATACAAGATCTCAAAGTAACTGTCTTATTACAAAATAGTTTCAGAACTATTTTGAAAAGAAAAGTTGCTGAACTGCAACTTATTCAGGGGCATAGCCAGGATTAAAATCAGGGGGGCAAGGGGGGGCCAAGGGGCGGGGGAGGGGTCACAGCGGGGCAAGGAAAGCTCCCTTTCCCCTTGCCAGCTTTCCCTCCTCCCGCCCCGGCGATGGCGGAGGGGGAGCCAGGAGCAGCCCGAAATCGGGCTGCTCCGACTCCCTTCTCCCCCTCCGCGATCGGCAGGGGCAAGGGGGAGCCAGGATCAGCCCGAAATCGGGCTGCTCCGATCCCCTCCTCCCCCTCTGCAATCGCCGGGGCAGGTGGAGGGAAAGTCCCAGAGCCGCGCAAAGCGGTTGCCTGGCTTTCCCTCCGCCCGCTCCACAGCCAGCCAGGGAGAAGGGAGACGGCACCGGGCGGGCAGCGGGCAGGCTGGCCAGCGACCCTGCTTCTAGGGGGGGGCAATTGCCCCCTCCTGCCCCCCTGCCTACACCCATGAACTTATTACCAAGCTTAAAACCATGGAGAGACCTGGTCTGAATAAAGACATTGGATTCTTATCTCATTATACATGATAAAGCTATTTATAGCTATCTCACCCATTGCTTTTTCCTGTAAGACCAATTGCAGTTGTTAAGTCGTCAACAGCTATCAGGCAGTCAATCACCCTTTCCCACCACCCTTCTGAGTAATACCCCTCCCCACCCTCTCACTATATATAATGGTCTGGTGACTTCTGTTTTAGTGTATCTGAAGAAGTGTGAATGCACACGAAAACTCATACCAATGACAAACTTAGTTGGTCTCTAAGGTGCTGCTGGAAGGAATTTTTTAATTTTGTTTCGACTATGTCAGACCAACACAGCTACCGGTACCTATCTATACTAATTTCAGGTTTTTACTGCCTCTGAGGAATTTTGCTACAACCAGTGTAATTGTATCAAACTTATCCTTGACATGAAATAAGTCAGCAATTGCAGGTTGTCCCATTAGTATTGGATTTATTAAAGGTAAAGGTAAAGGGACCCCTGACCATTAGGTCCAGTCGTGACCGACTCTGGGGTTGTGCGCTCATCTCGCATTATTGGCCGAGGGAGCCGGCGTATAGCTTCCAGGTCATGTGGCCAGCATGACAAAGCCGCTTCTGGCAAACCAGAGCAGCACATGGAAACGCCGTTTACCTTCCCGCTGTAGCGGTTCCTATTTATCTATTTATGATGTGCTTTTGAACTGGTAGGTTGGCAGGAGCTGGGACCGAGCAACGGGAGCTCACCCCCTCACAGGGATTTGAACCGCCAACCTTCTGATCAGCAAGCCCTAGGCTCAGTGGTTTAACCCACAGCGCCACCTGGGTCCCAAGGATTTATTAGATTTATTAGATTATTGGATTTATTAGATGCTGTCAAACCTGTTTGTTCAGGTTACAATGCAATAAAATGTGTTCCATACATTCAACATCCTGGGAACAGCCTATCTTGGTATATCTGTATTATTTGTACAGCTAAAGAAGCAGTGGCTCGTATAACCTGTGACTGGTGTATAACCTGTCAATCATCTGATGCCATCAATTGACAGGTGGATTGTCCTGCCCAGCTGTCAAACGTAGCTCTCTCAGCTAGGAATACAGGAAACTAGGTAAAAGTAAAGGTAAAGGGACCCCTGACCGTTAAGTCCAGTCGCAGACGACTCTGGGGTTGCAGCGCTCATCTCACTCTACAGGCTGAGGAGCCGGTGTTTGTCCGCAGACAGCTTCCGGGTCATGTGGCCAGCATGACTAAGCCTCTTCTGGCGAACCAGAGCAGCGCACGGAAAGGCTGTTTACCTTCCTGCCGGAGCGGTCCCTATTTATCTACTTGCACTTTGACGTGCTTTTGAACTGCTAGGTTGGCAGGAGCAGGGACAGAGCAACGGGAGCTCACCCCATGGCGGGGATTCAAACCGCCGACCTTATGATTGGCAGGAAGCTACCTTTGATCAAATCAGACCCATCTAGTTCAGTATTGTCTACACTGACTGGTAGAGGGTTTCAGACTGGGGACATTCCCAGCCCTATCTGGTAAAGCAGACATGCGGGTAGCCGGGAGGCGAGGTAGCGAGGCAACAACTTCAAGCCTCTCAGATGTGGCATGGATATTCCCAATGAATTTTCCAGCATCCACTCAGATACTCTACTACTGCACACCAATCTTTCATCCCTGACTGCCTCACATTGCAAACTCATCTTAAAACTATTACAAACTGTAATCATAGGTTCTTGATCTTTCCTGGGAACTATTCTGTATTTTAAACTCAGGTGATAAAGAGTCAGAATAATTTTACCAGGCTTTTTTTTCAAACCCAATAGGGATATATTCCCCCGAACCGGCTAATGCAATTTCTTTTTCCTTTATTACCTTTACTCCCCAACAACTATTCAGAAATTTTAAACAATGAGCCTGCCATATGGCAATGGAAATATCAGATTCAATGTCCTTGCCCACTTGATTGATTGAGGCACCTTGTATAGGGAAAAATAAAGCCAAAATTTGTATGGATGATCCAGCCAGGTTTTTTTATTATTATTTAATCTCCTCTAGAGATTGCATTCTTTTAAAAATTGGTTCTCTCTTGTATGAACCCTTAAAAGATATCTTGCCTTCCCATGATAAAACCAACTCCAAAGAGGAGCATTCAAGGTAGCCTGGGCTCAATGGAACTGGAACACACTCCCTATTTAGCAAAGGAAACAGAAGTGAACCCACTCATTCATCTCCTAAAAGATCCAAAGCGGCCCACTTTGTATTTGTCTTCTAGGAAGACAGAATCAATAAGCTATCAGTGGACTGAATTACATGCCAACATCCATGTGGTTTCCCCCCAGATAGTCCCAAGCCTTGAAGTGACATTCTATTAACTCTCCTCCAGTCCTTTTCGAGACTGCACAATTCCTTTTTCTCCCACTCCTGTTGAGGCAGAAGAGAGTCTCTGAAAGATGAAGGGACCGTTGGGAGGAACGCTGCAACACTTGCAATAAGTTAACTGAACTTGGTGTGTGTGTTTGTTTGTGTGTGAGATAGACAGGAAGGTGAAATATTCTTCCCTTGTAGATTATTTTTCCTCTCAGTGTTAAAAGACAACTGAAGTAGGGAGCAGCCTCAAACAGCATATAATATCCAAGACAAAAGTCTTGGTAGACCACAAACTTGACATGAGTCAGCAGTGTGATGCAGCAGCTAAAAAAGCCAATGCAATTCTGGGCTGCATCAATGGGAGTATAGCATCTAGATCGAGGGAAGTAATAGTACCACTGTATTCTGCTCTGGTCAGACCTCACCTGGAGTACTGTGTCCAGTTCTGGGCACCACAGTTCAAGAAGGATACTGACAAGCTGGAACGTGTCCAGAAGAGGGCAACCAAAATGGTCAAAGGCCTGGAAACGATGCCTTATGAGGAACGGCTTAGGGAGCTGGGTATGTTTAGCCTGGAGAAGAGAAGGTTAAGGGGTGATATGATAGCCATGTTCAAATATATGAAAGGATGTCATGTAGAGGAGGGAGAAAGGTTGTTTTCTGCTGCTCCAGAGAAGCGGACACGGAGCAATGGATTCAAACTACAAGAAAGAAGATTCTACCTAAACATTAGGAAGAACTTCCTGACAGTAAGAGCTGTTCAGCAGTGGAATTTGCTGCCAATGAGTGTGGTGGAGTCTCCTTCTTTGGAGGTCTTTAAGCAGAAGCTTGACAGGCATATGTCAAGAATGCTTTGATGGTGTTTCCTGCTTGGCAGGGGGTTGGACTGGATGGTCCTTGTGGTCTCTTCCAACTCTACGATTCTATGATTCTAAGTAAGGCCAAGAAAGTCCAGATAGATATCCCCGTCCCCTGCGCCCCCCAACATGCAAGCAGCAAATAAGAGACAGAAACTCAGAACCACCTAATCAGTTTGATTTTGAAGAGTAGCCACTTTCCTCTAGAGGCAGTAGCTATTTTTCCTTCTTATTCTCAGAGCCTTTGCCCAAGCAGATTAATGACAGAGCCTAATACTCTGCTGGACTGGATGTAAAGAACACTACATCCATCATGTCCTATAGGCCAGCTGTATGTTGAACAGCAGTAAACAATCACTCGGTAGCAGCCATGTTTACAGGAGCAATCAGGCTTCGTAACTGCATTACAAAGCCAAGGGCAGGCTGTTTATTTTGTTGTATTAAAAAATGGCTCCAGCAATGGAAGGCCACATATAATGCCTCTCCGCGATGGTCTATTTAGCACCCACTTAGGCAGAGGAATCAAATTAAAAATAATCTCTAATTGTTAATGGTAGCAGAGGACAAGACTCAGATTGTAGGGGAAGAGGTAAGTGGCTCCTTAATAACATCTACAAACCTACATAGTTCTGAAAATCTATAAAGCTTGCAATGGGACAGTTTCTCCCCTCGAAGGGGTAAGTTTCCAGCATTTGTAGAACTAGAATATAAGGATATTATTATTATTATTATTATTATTATTATTATTATTATTATTTACAGGTAGGTAACCATGTTGGTCTGACGTAGTCGAAACAAAATAAAAAAATTCCTTCCAGCAGCACCTTAGAGACCAACGAAGTTTGTCATTGGTATGAGCTTTCGTGTGCATGCACACTTCTTCAGATATCTGAAGAAGTGTGCATGCACACGAAAGCTCATACCATTAATATTATTATTACTAACAATCATTTATGAAGCGCTTCCCACGAGGCTTCCTGAAGTAATTTCCAATACAATAGCATATATAAAACTGTCAAAACAAATCCATATTAAAAACAACTAGAAACATTATAAATATAAAACCAGTTTAAAAGAACAACAGGACCAACTGTACTAGATATTATAAGCAGCATCAACCGCTTTAAGCAGTTGTGGCTTCCCCAAAGAATTCTACAAACTGTAGTTTGTTCAGGGTGCTGAGAGTGGTTAGAAGAGCCATTTCCCCCTCAAAGAGCGGTGGTTCTCAAAGTGGTTTAAAAATCAATCCTGCTACCCAGGGATCTCTCAGAATGGTAGCTCTCTGAGAAAAAGCCTCCGGTCCTAACAACTCTCACACCCTTAAACTACACTTCCCAGTATGCTCTGGGGGAAGCCATGACTCTTTAAAGTGGTATGATGCCCATTGCCGCTTAAAATATATAGTGCAGATCAGGCCTGAGTAGCTGGGTCTCGTTCAGTCCATTATGGAACTGTGCCTTTCCTTGCTCCTCTCCCCCTTTCATGCAGGCACCCTAAATGCTCAAAACACTTTGTTCCTTGTCCATAGATGCAGTTGCACCGGGTTTTTTTTTGGGGGGGGGGGTTAATACATTAAAAAAACAAACAAAAATAAAGCTTCCCTAGTCACAGCAAGCATATCTCCACTGTGATGCAGCTTCCTGACATTGTAATCTGAACAGGTGCCAAGTTCAGAGTTATAGATTTCCCTGGAGCAGAGAATCCAAAGATTCTGTCAGTTCTGATTATTTCCCATTCCAGCCTAGCGTCTCTCTCTGACACGAACGAGCCAACCTGAGCTTGCCCATGGAGTACCCTCGACATCTTTCCATTGGGCATGGTGCTTTCATCCAGAAAGACCTACTCGCTGCTCGAGGTCAACTGAGGAGACAGTGCTTCAGGTGCCTTGTCATTGCTTTTTCTTTGAGAGAAAGATAATTTCAGCTTTGAAATTGCCCCATACATTCTGTTGGCGTACACATGAAACAGAACTGCACTTTTCTTGTAAGTTAATCTTTTACATGATTGGAGCAGCACATATTATGGGAGATTATGGAAGGTGCAGACATGTCCTCTGTAGTCTGAATGGGAGTGTTACAAGTATTATTATTAATAGCTTTTGTTATTGAATTTTCAAAAAAGAAAGAAAGAAACAATAAGAAATGCAGTCAAATGATAAAACTTAAATCATGAAAGATCAATGCAATGTGTTCCATGTGCACAAGGGAGAGGGGGAAATGGCTGCTCATATGGACTAACTATTCCACTTTCATGAAGACACTGGAGGACCCTGAATGCTCAGGGAGGCTAACAAACCTTCTTTGCAGGTCTCTATCTGGTAACCCTACTGACCTTGAGCGCTGGGATGGGGAGACACACGCCAGCTGTTGCTTATTGCCCCCCCTTTTTGTGTGCACCCATGTTTTTGCTCTGTGGCTACTGTGGTTAAGGAGTGGAAGTTCCTTGCTGTGGTGGGATGCTTGTGGGCAAAAATTCACTCCACACAGAGTGAGAGAGCCTGGATGCTTTGGAGAGCTGGGGGGTGCTGAAGGCTGTTAAGTTGCTCAAAAGCCACAGAGTAGGGCCCTCTTTGTGTGAGACAGGAACTGTTGCTGTTGTTTAATCTGTTTCCATCCGCTTGACTGTGTTGCTGATTTTACACATGTATTTAGCTATTTGACTTTTGTTGATGTAGATTTGCTTGTATGTACCTTATGATAGAAGGGACCCAGGTGGCGCTGTGGGTTAAACCACTGAGCCTAGGGCTTGCTGATCAGAAGTTCGGCGGTTCGAATCCCTGTGACGGGGTGAGCTCCCGTTGCTTGGTCCCAGCCCCTGCCAACCTAGCAGTTTGAAAGCACGTCAAAGTGCAAGTAGATAAATAGGAACCGCTACAGCGGGAAGGTAAAACAGCATTTCCATGTGCTGCTCTGGTTTGCCAGAAGCAGCTTTGTCATGCTGGCCACATGACCTGGAAGCTATACGCTGGCTCCCTCGGCCAATAATGCGAGATGAGTGCGCAACCCCAGAGTCGGTCACGACTGGACCTAATGGTCAGGGGTCCCTTTACCTTACCTTATGATAGAATTGTTAAGCTGCTGTCACAGAGCAAGTCGACAGTAAATGACACCATTCAAAGTTGGAGTTCACTATTAGCAAAACCGCAATATTCACAGACTTGGCTGAGTGGCAGGCCTAATGAGCACAGCAGCTCATATCCATGGCAGGTCTTGTCCCATGGATCAGTTGCCCATACTGCAAGTCTCTGCCTCCTCACAGCCATCTAAGTCCCCACCCGCACCCCGCAAGGCTTTCTCCAAGCGATCAGAGATTGCACTGAGTGCAGCCTGTCACTGCTGTTTCTTCTGGTTCTGGGAGACAGGGGAGAGGGGAACTTATCACAGCAGGAGGGGGGAGACACCTGTGACTCTTCACCAGCCTGACTCATATTTGCCTTTTGGCTGCCCTCTTCCCATTCTCCTGCTTCAGCTTCTGAGCCTGGACTTCTCTCTGCCACAGATTCTCCCAGCTCACCAAGCCCTGTTGCCACCTCAGCTTATCCTGACCTCCTCCTCCCTGTCTTCTCCCCCTTCTTCCTCTGACCTCTCATCGTCATCCCACCACCACTCCCCGGGCTCTGAGTCTTCTTTCCTTAGTGGTTTCCCAGCTGGTCCCTTCCCACCATTCTGGTGGTGCTGTGGTCTAAACCACTGAGTCTCTTGGGTTTGCTGATCGGAAGGTCAGCAGTTCAAATCTGCATGACAGTGGTGAGCTCCCATTGCTCTGTCCCAGTTTCTGCCAGCCTAGCATTTCGAAAGCACATAAGTGCAAGTAGACAAATCCCGCTGTGGAGGGAAGGTAAACGGCGTTTCCGTGTGCTCTGGTTTCTGCCATGGTGTTCCGTTGTGCCAGAAGCAGTTTAGTCCTGCTGGCCACATGACCCAAAAAGCTGTCTGTGGGCAAACGCCAGCCCCCTCGGCCTGAAAAGCAAGATGACCGCCACACCCCAAAATATACTCGGAGTCGAGAGTGAATTTCATGCTCTTTATTCAGCTCGTAGTCATCAAGGAGAAGAAGAGAAGAATGCCCTTTCCCCCAAACCATCTGCTTATATACATTACTAGTGGAATTCAGCCCGTTTAGAAACGGGCGCTAGAACGCTGCTCTCGTGCAGCGCCGGAGCTTCGGAGGTCTCCAAAGCACCCCCCCGCTTCTCACCCCCCCCCGCCTCGCCGCGGACCTGTCCTTGCTGTCGGCGGCAGAGGGACAGGAACAAAGGAGGAGAAAGCAGCCCTTTCTCCTCCTTCCTTCCTCTCCCTCCGCCGCCGCCAGCCCTTTCTGTTGGTGGTGAGGGGAGAGGAACGAACGGAGAGAAAGCAGCCCTTTCTCTCCGTTCGTTCCCCTCCCACCACCGCCGACAGAAAGCACAGATCCCGGGGTTGCCGGCTCTGTCGGGTGGGGGGAGGGAGAAGCAATCCGATCCTCTGCTTCTCCCTTCCCCCACCTGACAGAGCCAAATGCCGGCTCTGTTGGGCAGGGGAAGGGAGAAGCCGAAGACCGATCAGATCTTCTGCTTCTCCCTCCCCCCCACCCGACAGAGCCAGCAACCCCGCAGCGGGGGCTTCTCACCGTTTGCCTTCCCCCCAGGGGGAGGCAAACGGCGAAAAACCCCGCCACGCCATACTTCGGCTCCGGGACTGGCTTGGCGGTGGCGGGAAGAAGGGGAGGAATTCCTCCCCTTCTTCCCGCCGCTGCCAAGCCAGTCCCCGAGCCGAAGTGCGGCGCGGCGGGTGCTTTTCGCCGTTTGCCTCCCCCTTCACTCCGGGAAGTCAAACGGCGAAAAGCCCCCGCCGCGCCGCACTTCGGCTTGGGGACTGGCTTGGCGGCGGCGGGAAAAAGAGGAGGAATTCCTCCTCTTCTTCCCGCCGCCGCCAAGCCAAAGCCGGCTTCCCTCGGCGCCCGCTGCCGCTTCGGCCGAGGAAGCGCCGTCCCATGCCGGAGGTGCGCGGCAAGGCTGCCGGGGGGAGCGCTTCTTTCCCCCGCCGCCTCGCCGCGCACCTCCAGCATGAGACTGGGCTTCGGAGCGGCGGTTGGCGGAGCGGCGGTTGGCCGTTGTCCCTCCGTCCAATCCCCGTGTCTCTGGGGTACATGCGCAGTACCCCAGGGACACACGGGACAACTGGACGCAGGGACAACATGGACATTATTATATAGGATTTACACAATGGGCTTTGTGTGATTGGCTACTTCAGGGCTACACCTGTGGGCCAATCAGTTTGTGGATTGACTTCTGCCAGCAGCCTGATTGGCTGCTCCTGCAGGCCAATCAGGTTGCGGATTCACTTCCACCTGGAGTTGGTTTGGGTGGCTCCTGCTGACCATTCAGACTGCTGATTCTGGATCCTATTGTTCTATGATTCAGCTCAGTACATAACACACCCCATAGTCGCCTTTGACTGGACTTAACTGTCCAGGGGTCCTTGACCTTACCCACCATCCCTCTGTGTCCAACAAGTCCACGACAGTTGCTAATTGACCTGTTTATACAAATTTGTAATTTCTGTGAATTCATTTTCCTCTACTCATTTTTTTATTACTTTGTTCCCTGCTTTGGAATTGAAAGCATTCAATGAAGAGCTGGCTAGAAATACTGTGCACATGTAAATAATAAAGAAGCATCCTGAGGAAACACAACATGGTAGAATTTTTTCCATTTTCTTTTAAAGCCCATCTCGGAACTCCTGGAATTTGTCGGACGGGTAGCAGGGCTGGACTCTCTGCACCTTGTTGGTGTCCAAGCAACTGATCTTGCAGCACAAGAATGGCTCCCCCCAATTACTCCTTGGTTGCAGGATCTCTCTTGCCACATATGAAAGAGCTATTTTTGTTTGGTGGCACAAAGAAAAAAAAATATCCTGAGATCTGGGATTCCTATTTAGAACTGTTCATGTGATCTGATGACAAGATGGGTTTTGCCTGAGACTCTTCCTTCCTTGTACTTTCCCTTCCTGACTGCTTCTCCTTCTACTTTTCCCCCCTTATGTCTTTATTCCTTTTTTTATTCTCAGCTTTGATTACATATGCCTGCTCGTCTTATTGGTGTTATGAACTGACATGCCACGTTTTTAATATTATTGTATATGTTCATTACATTGTTACCGAAAAAATTCTATAAAAACCCATAATAAACTATGCATTAAAAAAAGACCTACTGAGGAAGATGGCAAACATTTCCATCAACCTTCACAATGCGTGGCTGCCATTCCAGATTAAATGTGTCTCCTGTCCACAGCCTGCAATGCTCCCAGTAGCTGCTCACAACAGATATCACGCCCTTGGCAATAATTTCAGACAGCAATGTAAACAGACAACAAATTCTAGCAGCAATGGCTAACCAGAGCACCATTACAACACACAGATGAAAAACACAACTCGCAGAAACTTTGCCTATCAGAGATGAACCAATGGTGGTGCTATTGGATAAGGAAGCTTCAGCTGAGTTTGACCATCACTGTTTTACTGTGAAACAGATTTTGATTCAAAGGTCCTGAAGGGAGGAGGACGAAAGAAATCCAGCATATTATCCTATGAAAAATGGAGAGCTGCATAAAACTATTTTCATTTCGGGGTGGGTAGAGAAAAAGTACTGAAATAAATATTTCAACCTTCCTTATTGCTGGATCCACACATTCTGGCACTGTACAGTGGTACCTCGGTTTAAGTACACAATTGGTTCCGGAAGTCTGTAATTAACCTGAAGCAAACTTTCCCATTGAAAGTAATGGAAAGTGGATTAATCCGTTCCAGACGGGTCCGCGGAGTACTTAAACTGAAAGTACTCAAACCGAGGCGTACTTAAACCGAGGTATGACTGTAATGCTCACACAATGCCTCTCACAATTTCCTAAGGAGGATTTTGGAGCATCTGGATGACTCAAATGGGATCCGGCCCACACCACTTCTCATACCACTTCTGGGACTAGCCATTTAGCCACTCCTCTCAATCAGCTGGCATCTATCAGGATGTCATTGGGACGTGGCTGCAGCTCAGTGGTAGAGCATCTGCTTTGCATGCATAAGGCCCCATCTCTGGCATGTCCAGGTAGGGCTGGAAGAGACAGCTGCCTAAAACCACGGAGAGCTGCTGCCAGTCCCTGTAGACCAGTGATGGCGAACCTTTTAGAGACTGAGTTCCCAAACTGCAACCCAAAACCCACTTATTTATCGCAAAAACAACTCATGCATTAACCTCTTTTGTCTTAAAAGAAAAGCACAATAACAGAGCTTTCAATGATGCAAAAAAAAAAAACTTTTTATTGAAAGGTTAAAGTTTGCATTAACCTTGTTTGGGAAATCATGAAAAAGGGAATTACTCCCAGACAACATGGCCGTTTTGATAATTTCCCTTGAAGACACTCTTCTTTGGGAGATTTCAAAGCAGAAGCTGAATGGCCATCTGCCATGGATGCTGTAGTTGAGATCCCTGGATCGCAGGGGGGGGGTGGACTTAGGTGACCCTCGGGTTCCCTTCCAACTCCCCACAACCCCCCCTTTTATAAATATTTTTATTGATTTTATAACAAAAACAAAAAATAAGGTACAAAAAATACAACAAACAGGAACAAATATTGAACAAAAAATAATAGTAACAAAGACAAAAAAGAAACTTTTCTTTAACAATTATCAAAACTATTTCTTACTCTGTCGACTTCCTCCTTCCCCCCCCTTCCATGTTTCTATTTATATCTATCGTCACACTCTCTACTTCTTAATCCCATTCTTTTTCTAGTATCCTTATTATATATATTTTTCTTGATCCATTTTAACAACACATTCCCAATATTACAAAATTCCATTTGGATCTAGAAATCTTGATAAATATTTTACATTTACACTTATTCCCTTCATGCTAAATCTATATGCTTCTTCAGCCTCTTTATACTCCCACTTCCCTTATTGTCCATTTTAAATCCTATATTTCTTCTCCAGATACATCTTAAATTTCTTCCAATCTTCCTCCACCGTCTCCTCTCCCCGATCTCGGATTCTCGCAGTCAGTTCAGACACCAACTCCCCACAATCCTATGGAGAAAACAAAACAGCCTCCTTTGCCCTCTGCTGTGTGTCCCCTAGCAGGGAGGGTCTTGCACCCATAGCGATGGGAGAGCGTTCAGCTCGAAAGTTTGCTTCCGGGCCTGACCAAGCAAGTGAAAAGGAAAACCCGGAGTGAAGCCCGGAGAAGTGCAGCGGTTCAGCGCTCCACTGCCATTGGTTGCAGCCTGAAAGGGAGGTGTCCCAGCACAGAGTTAGTAGGGGTGCATGTGCAAGTAGCCAGTTTGCCGCCCGTGGGCTACACCTGAAATGTGAACATTGCATTCCACTGCCTTAAGGCACCTTGGAACAGAACTGCCAGTAAGCCCGGTGGCATTTTCCTCCCTCCTGCATGAGTGGGCTTTATTTAGAAGTGCAGCCTGGAGGGCTAGCCATCGAATCATAGGATTGCGTGCCCACAGAGAGGGCTCTGTGTGCCATAGGTTTGCCACCACTGCTGTAGGCAATACTGAGCCATGAGTACCATTGTCTGGGCTCAGCTTTCTATATTTCCCACCTGGCTACAGCAAGGAGAGATGACAATACTGAATTAGTGTCAGGGACAGGCCTAGGTCAGGCATCCCCAAACTGCGGCCCTCCAGCTGTTTTTGGACTACAACTCCCATGATCCCTAGCTAACAGGACCGGTGGTCGGGGAAGATGGGAATTGTAGTCCAAAACATCTGGCGCGCTGAAGTTTGGGGATGCCTGGGCTAGATGCAGAGAAATGGTGGGAGGCACCAGTTGGGGAACCCCCAAAGAAGGATCAGAGCCCAGGGATTGGTGGTGTTAATACCACGAGTGGTTACAGTGAGAAGAGGGAGCAGACTGGGAGGAGGAGGTGGTGGTGTCAGAAGCTGAAGAGATAACAGAGTTGCTTTGGAATTCCTTTGTCGTGCAACATTAAAATTCACCAGTGCACTAGACTAGTGGATTGAGAATGCTGGATCTTCTAGTATTAATTTAAACCTGTTCCACCCCACACCCCACCCCACGCAAATAGATGTTGGTCTCTACCCTGGGCATTCCCTGCCCTGAAGCCGCTCAGATTATGAGCTTTACATTTTTTTTTATAAAAAATAGTTTTGCTGCCTTCCCCTTGTGCGGCAACACTTCCCCCCTTGCTAATAGGGGTAAAATTCAATTATTAAATGCATTCAGCACAAACTGTGTGAAGCGAACTGGCACTGTAGGAATTTTCAGCTTTTAAATAAGCAGATGACACTGTTCCCAGGCTCGGGCTGCAGAAGGCTGATTTTAATTTGATAAAAGTGGAAGTTGGTAAGGAATATAATAAAAAAGAGGAAGACATGCATACCTCCTCCAGCCCACAGCTTCCATTAAAAAGAAGAAGAAAGATAGGTCACAATATTTCACATCGGCTCCAACAGCAAGCCTTGCTTAATGGAATCCAGCTCACCTTTTTGCAGTTTATGGGATGAAATGCTCTACATCATTGCTACTGGAGATAGAGGCCACTTCATGTTGAAATATTTTATTTATATGCTAGCTCCCAGACTATGCATTGCGAAGGACAAATGAACTACATATGCCTTCTCCGCAACTGTCAGGAGCCAAACTGAGCTCAGAAAGAACCAAACTGGGAATTCAGAGGCATCCAAGCACTCGGGCAACTTCAGTCTTATTTTTTGAGCTCGAGGCCGGAAATCTAAACTTATGCTACGTACTGTCCCATCCTGACAACCAACATCTCAACCATCGGTCAATACAACAAGTGTTAATTTATTTAGCAATGCGAAGGTGTTATTTTATCACCATTTTTTCCTGTTGTGAATGGTCACTTGCAATGCAAATGGGGGCCATTATGATCTGGTGCTAGGGGCGATTGTTTTTTATATATTGCTTCATTTATATCTTGGCTGTGTGTACGTCCTGGAAGACCTTGCTCCCTGCCTTGCCGGAGTTTTCCCACTTGGCCTGAGAGGGGCCTGATTGACTCCAGCTACAAAATTGAGGCTGCCAAACACTCTTGGGTTGGGGAATTGTTTTTTTTGGGGGGGGGAGATTGTTTGGGGAGGGGGCTGTTGCGGTTATGGATATTCATTTTTGTTTCTTTATTTTAGATCTTATTATAATTTAGGTGGAAATTGATTTGGTTATGTACTTTTTGATGTTTTATTTATTTTTGATGTTTGTAATTATGTATTTTTCATATTGTAAGTTGTCTTGAGCATGGTTTGAATTATGGAAAGGTGGCATATAAATAAAATTATGTATGTATGTATGTATGTATGTATATATGCTATATTGATTCCAATCACCACAAGTTCCCAGGGCAGCTTAGACGGCAAAGAATAAAATATAGAATTAAAATTCAATGTAATAACAAAGAACCCAATAAATCAAAGCATGAAAACTGCTTTTTGTTGAGAGACAGAGTACTTTTATCATGTATCGGTATAACAAAACACAGGATAATGCTGAACCAGTTATATGATTTGGAACATGGTAAGAACATTGTGCATAAATGTGCTTTTCTTTAATTCTAACATTCTAAACTTAAATAAGTTTAATATTTTGTGTTTTTTATTGTGCAAATGTACCTTTAGATTGACAATTTTTGTATTTACACTAATAAACCATTTGTGGCAGGAACAAATATAACACAGTAAACCATAAAATGCACCCTTAACAACTAAAGCCCATATTTCATTTGTTTAAAAATAAAAGGGCTGGATAAACCTTGAGAACCTTTACCTGGTATTGAAGACAATAAAGAATGTGTCTAGGAAAACTATTCCACAGCTGGGTGCCACCACCAAGAAGCCACCTCTTAGAGGCTTCTATAACTTTCGAGCAAATTCCTTCTGACCCCATACATTCCTCACTACTCAACTTTATAATGTGCCAAATCAGCACAGGTCCACAAAGGATCGGGTCCCCCTTAAGATCCACTGAATCTTGTTCTTTTAATGTCACATGAAGACAGTAATGCAGCAGCACAGTATTGGTCAAACAAGTTTATTGATTGCATTTGGACACAGATGTAAGTGATAAAATATAAATCAATTTTTAAAAGAAAACAGAAATGATATATTTATATTATTATTATTATTTTAAAAATCACTCTACTTCAATGGACCAAACAACTTAATCACTTCAGCACACACACAGTTATGGCTTTTACAAGATCATTCAAAGCCACACCAAACCGCAGCAAGCTTTATTCTTAAGTCTGCCTCTCTCTCTCTCTCTTTTAATACATTACAAAAATAAAGAAATTATTTTTCCTGCAAGTTTTGCCTTGTGACACATTTCTCATTTGCATTTTTTGGTGCACAGAAAGGAATAAAAATCTTGCATTGATCACACGTCACTTTGCCTCCACTTACTAAGCCCAAGTTCTAACTAAACCAGGTACATCTGTACCTCCTGGTGGTGCAAACGTCAAAGTTTTAATTGTGCCTCCTGTGAAAAAACTATTTGCACACTCAAAACTAGGTTTCCAGGGAAATATCCTTTGCTGCAGTCCTGTGTCTGGGCGTCACATTTTGAGGGCATTATTAGCAAACAAGAATACACCCAGAGGAAGGCAAGCTGGATGATGAGGTGGTCTGGAAACTAAGGTGATACGCATAAGTGTGTGATACTCATGTGACCCACAGAAATAAATGCTAATAGCTACAAGGTAAAGGTAAAGGGACCCCTGACCATTAGGTCCAGTCATGACCGACTCTGGGGTTGCGCGCTCATCTCGCATTATTGGCCGAGGGAGCCGGCGTACAGCTTCCAGGTCATGTGGCCAGCATGACAAAGCCGCTTCTGGCGAACCAGAGCAGCACATGGAAACACCGTTTACCTTCCCGCTGTAGCGGTTCCTATTTATCTACTTGCATTTTGACGTGCTTTCGAACTGCTAGGTTGGCAGGAGCTGGGACCAAGCAACGGGAACTCACACCGTCACAGGGATCCGAACCGCCGACCTTCTGATCAGCAAGCCCTAGGCTCAGTGGTTTAACCACAGCGCTACCTGGGTCCCTAATAGCTAATAGCTACAAGGAATGGTCAAAAGAGCTGGGTATGTTCTGCCTGGTGAACCTTCACCAAGTTGAGGTGGGGGACACACAACAGCCGTCTTCAAATATCTGATGATTTGTCAAGAAGATGTAGCAGAGCTGAGTCCCGTCTGTGTAGTATCATACCACCTTAAACAGTCATGGGTCCCTCCCACAAATAATTGTGGGAACTGTAGTTTGCCAATGGCACTGATAATTGTTAGGACACCCTCCCATTCCCCTCACGGAGCTACCATTCCCAGTGCTTCCTGGGAAGTGGGTTAAACCACTTAAGACTGTAGCTCTGCTGGGGGGGGATAGAGGTCCCCTAACTCCCAGCGCCCTTAACAAACTACAGTTCCCAGGGTTCTTGATACAGGATTGCCTATACAGGATTGCCTCCAGACGCCTTGTGGGGCCGGATAATTCCATACCCTCCAACATCTCTCCAATGAAAATAGAGACGTCCCAAGGGAAAGCGGGACATTCCGGGATCATATCGGAAACCGCGATGGCGTCTCTAAATCAGGGACACCCCTGGAAAATAGGGACACTTGGAGGATCTGTTACCGGATTACCCCAAATTACGGCGGGGGGAAGGAGGGGGGGAAATCCTAGCCACACTCTCCAAAACATGCTTCTAAACCTCCATCATTAAGAACATGAGAAAAGCCTGCTGGATCAGGCCAGTGGTCCATCTAGCCCAGCATCCTGTTCTCACAGCGGCCGACCAGATGCCTGTGGGAGACCCACAAGCAAGACATAAGCACAGCAGCACCATCCCTGCTTGCTGTTTCCAGCAACTGGTCTCCAGAAGCATTAATGCCTCCAATTGTGGAGACAGAGCACAGCTGTCAGGGTTAGAAACCATTGGCAGCCATATCCTCCACACTTTGGTCTTGCCCCAGCCCAACGAAAAAGCCCCAAATCATTTAGTAAGGGACCCAGGTGGCGCTGTGTGTTAAACCACAGTCTCTAGGGCTTGCTGATCAGAAGGTCGGCAGTTCGAATCCCTGCAACGGGGTGAGCTCCCGTTGCTCGGTCCCAGCTCCTGCCCACCTAGCAGTTTGAAAGCACATCAAAGTGCAAGTAGATAAATAGGGACCGCTCCGGCAGGAAGGTAAACGGCGTTTCCGTGCGCTGCTCTGATTCGCCAGAAGCAGGTTTGTCATGCTGGCCACATGACCCGGAAGCCGTCTGCGGACAAACGCCAGCTCCCTCAGCCTATAGAGTGAGATGAGCGCCGCAACCCCAGAGTGGGACACGACTGGACCTGATGGTCAGGGGCACCTTTACCTTTGCTAAATCTGTGTGTTCATCTGGAGTGCATTCAAGGCTCTATTCGTTCATAGTTTAAAAGCAGGTCACATCTCAAGTCTTGCACACCTTCTTTCTCTCAGTACTGTGTGTTATCAGTAGGCCTCCTACCAACAGTTAAAAAATAAAAAGAACCAGCAGTGTCAAGTGCCAATACACAATATTGTACCAATACACCGAGTGATGTTTAAGGCATGGCGAAATACGGAGGTACTAAAGTGGAAGCAACAGCAGTAACTGTGTCAGCATTTCCCATGCAACGCCAGGTGCATACTGGATTAAAATATTCCAAAGTACATTCAGAAAGATCGCACATGCCTCACACATGGTATGTGTGTCCTTAAAACACACACACTGCACAACCAACAAGACCCACAAATTCACAAATAAGCTTAATATGTACTTAGTTCTTGTCTTTTCCTGGGAAGAAAAGGGGAATGGCCTGTTTGTGTCATAAAAAATCCAATCTGCATTTTGTCTCTTGACAAAAAGGAAATCGATCCGTTAAATGAGTCCTTACCAACCAATGATGAACCAGAGGAATCACTTGGTTACACAAGAACGTTTTGAGAACCTTTCCCAAAGGTCCCGTATTAATTGGGACATATTTGAAAAGTAATTAATAATCAAATTGTATCTGTAACTAGCTGTTTTATTCTTATCATCATGTATTGTCCTGTTTGTAGTGTTTGTTAACTGAAGTATAAAATGTATAGCCATATATTTGTATAGCCATATATATGAAGAAGTGTGCATGCACACGAAAGCTCATACCTGTGACAAACGTAGTTGGTCTCTAAGGTGCTACTGGAAGCAATTTTGTGTATTTTTTGTTTAGCCATATATTTGTGGGTCTTCTTGTTTGGGCATGTTATATAGGGACTGTTACTGCACACAGCACTGCATTTTTTAAACAACAAAAACACCATCGAGGTGATCTCCATGTAGTGGAAAATGGGTACATTATCACATTGCAAATGTGGAACTTTTTATTTCGGCAGAAGTACCGTAATGGCTTCCGAATGCCAGGCGTTTGCCACCCACTCTTCACCTTGAGCCTGCATCCTGAAGCTGGAAAGTTAACACTTATTCCCTAAAGTTCGCCAAGACGCAACGTCTCCAGGATCTGAAACACACAAACTGTATGTGTGATTATACACCTGAACTCTGTTCAGGGAGCACATTTGTGAGTCCACCTACACAAGATGGCCCAGTTACGGACATGGCTGAATATTCAGCTGAGCATAGCACAATCAACCCTTTTGACGTTCCTCGATATTTAAGCAAAAGGGTTTGCTTTTATTTATTTATTTATTTAAGCTTGCTTTGTATGTACCAATACCCGCCAAGGAGGGAGATGCAACCCAAACCACATGCAAAGGGAACTGTAATGAAGGTGTAGATTTATCAGGGCAATGGGCCACAGCTCAGTGGTTCTGCTTTTTTGCATGCAGGCCACGGGTTCAACCCCACTCATCTCCAGGCAGGGCTGGGAATTTCCTGCGTCTGAAACCCCTAAAGGGCCACTGCTAGTCAGCAGACATCGCTGAGCTACTTGGAACAACGGTCTGACTCGGTACTAAGGCAGCTTCCTATATTCCGAACTCCCAGTCCATAAAGCTTGCTTGTAGGAGAGGCTGCTAGTTCAAGGATCTATGGCAGCTTCTTCTTCACTTCCCCTGAAGTGCCTTGTGGGATTTGTAGGCCATCCAAGGACTGCTGGGCACACTAGATTCTTGACAAAGTGAGAATCTAACATGTAGCCACCTCCGATGAGTGGATGTGTGCAGGCATCCCATGCTAGTACAGTGGTACCTCGGTTTACAAACACAATTGGTTCCGGAAGTCTGTACTTAACCTGAAGCGTACTTAACCTGAAGCGAACTTTCCAATTGAAAGTAATGGAAAGTGGATTAATCCGTTCCAGACGGGTCCGCGGAGTACTCAACCTGAAGTGTACTTAACCCGAGGTATGAGTGTAATTGGTTCCGGAAGTCCGTACTTAACCTGAAGCGTACTTAACCTGAAGCGTACTTAACCTGAAGCGAACTTTTCCCATTGAAAGTAATGAAAAGTGGATTAATCCGTTCCAGACGGGTCCACGGAGTACTTAAACTGAAAATACTCAAACCGAGGCGTACTTAAACCGAGGTATGACTGTATCTGAAGATGCTAGTGTGGTGGTGTTTAAGGATGTGCACACCCATGTGTGACATTTTCACACCACCTGTGCATTGTGGGAAATGCTGGGGTAATATCAGTGTTCCCTGTGGCAAGCCTGATGCATGGACCGCCCGATCCCACCCCCACCCCCACCCCCAGACGATTCCATCTCTTTTACTCATTACCTTGCAACACAACCCATTCCCACACATACTTCAGTCAGGATTCAGCCTCTGTAGCTCAGTGGAAGAGGATTTGCTTTGTATGCATGCATGCAGAAAGCCCCAGGTTCAATCCCTGGCATCTCCAGGCAGGGCTGGGAATATTCCACGTCTGAAACCCTGAACAGCCTCCGCTTGTCAGTAGGGACAGAACTGAGTCCAATGGACTGATGGGTTTGCCTTGGGGTAAAGTCACTTCCTATGTTCCTATAACTGCTCCTGTCCCATTCTGGGAACAGCACCCTGCGATCCTGTCACCATTCTCCTAACCACACATTTCCCAACGCATTGCAGTGGTGCCTCGGGTTACAGATGCTTCAGGTTACAGACTCCACTAACCCAGAAATAGTACCTCGGGTTAAGAACTTTGCTTCAGGATGAGAACAGAAATCGTGCTCCGGTGGCACGGCGGTGGTGGGAGGCCCCATTAGTTAATGTGGTACCTCAGGTTGAGAACAGTTTCAGGTTAAGAACGGACCTCCAGAACGTATTAAGTTCTTAACCCGAGGTACCACTGTACAGGCTATGCTGCAAGAAGCCTCACACCTGAAGTTGCTATCGAAGCCCTCGACACAGAGGCTAAGCGGCTGATGAAATCTGCAGGACGTGTAAGAAAAGCTAAAACTTCAGTCACTTATGCAATACTAATAGAGAAATAATATGTTGTACAAGAGACAGAAGGGAGAAGGGGGGGTGAATAGCAATCCATTCTTACATATAATGCCTTGTCTGCTGATTTAAATGCAGAGAAAACTTAACTGCAGACTTAAGGTTCCTTCACTTAAGCGACTCCTCCAAACTCCTGCTGTCTAACTGAAAAGCAATCTGGCATTTGCTCTGGAGGAAGTACTATGGAGTTCAATGAGCCTCACTCCATAGAAAGCTCACTCAGGATCGCAGTTTGCAGGATTACTGTTGCCCACTGCCAATGGCAGGTGCAGCCAACTAATTCTGCTTTTGCCTCCATCATAATTCAGGTATCGTCTCCATCCTTTCCCCTGCCAAGGTCTGCAAGGGGCAACACTGAGACTAAGGGGAGGAAGCTAACAGGTGGCGAGTGGGCTGGTTGTCAGCAGGCAGGCAGGCAGGGGCTGGCATTGCCCCATTCACCCAGCCTCCCACTGAATCCTGTATACACCGGTCCAGTAGTAATTACTCCCAGTTCACCTGATTGCACTGGAAAATATGCACAATTAACAGCACTTGAGCGTCTGCCTGGAGGAGACAAGGAGACGATGAAGTTGCAGGATTATGAATGGCAACCGAGAGTCCATTTTTAAGGCCCTCCCCAGGACCCCACAAAGCAGGCATTAGCAGTGCCGTGCATATGGCTCCATGGGGCTTGCTCCCAGCTAAATAGGTACACTAGAACTGCAGCCGACTTCCTGTGTTACATCACTCAGGTGTTAGATGCAAAGCAACGTTCACATTAAAAAGAAAACCCAGCCTTAGCTTTGTTCTCTTGGAGAGCGTAAGATCGAGAGAGCAGTTGCCATTTTGCCTATAATCACACATATTGCAACACTGAAACATACACATATTCACACGTCAAAGGCTGCAAAATTATACATTCAGTTATGATGAGAAAAGGGGGTTCCAGCTCTCCTCACAACTCTTTTTTTAAAAAAATCTGCCTTAAAAAGCAGACAGGACACAACTTGATTTTTTTTATTTTTTACAAAGACACTCTTAACTTAGAAGTGCTTGGCAAAAGAGTTAAAATCAACATGTATTGATTTTAACCTTTCTAGGCTAATTCATTTTAGCAGTTGGGAGGGGACAGGGGCTGGCTTACTGCAGAAGTTCCATCAGGATGTCAACATATAGGTAGGGTTTGTGTGGGAGCAGAGACTATCCCTTTCACTTCAATGTTAAGGCCAACTCTGAATGCACAAAAGCTGAGCTCTGCATGGGCAGGAGTACACTCCAGTGCCAGTGGACAGAAACTAGCAGGGCATCACCAATTCCGAATTGTGTCTCCCCCCCCCTTTTTTACAGATTTGCATTTTAGTTTACCAACTCTCCCCCCCCTTGCATTTTATTTTACCAACTCTGCCTCCCCCTTTGACCGAGCAAACAGGAAATGCTGTCCATGATTATCCACAGTTCCTATTTATCCCCTTCCACACACATGATTCTCAAGTTAAATACTTGCGCTACGTAGCTGTGTTACCTAACATCATCCCTTTCAAAAGTCAAACATGTACACTTGTGCAAAATGTGGCTTGCTTCTTAAATATAGCCCAGCTTTTCCCGTTCAGATTTTTCTGCTTTGGATTTTGTGAAAAAAGAAAAAGAAAAAGGGTTTTGGTGGTCACTAGGGTGTGGAACGCAGCATCGACAAGCCTTTGCTGTATGAAAGCTGCGGCCAAGGCCTTCCGCACCCCTACAGTTCAATAGATTGCACTTTGCCAACCTCCCCTTCTCCCCTTTTTGGTGTGACCCATTCACACGAAGAGCTGTCAAATCTGCAGTTTGAACTGGTAGGTGCTTGTTTTCCACTGGTCGACGTCCGCATTCAGCATGGTGCGCTCGGTGAAGGTGACGTGTCCTACCGCATCAATGAGAATAACTGTATTTGTCCTAAAGAGGAAGGAATAAGAAGATCCAGAATGCTTCTAAGTAACCAACTCCTGGGATTCTAATTCTTTGCTCTTAAAAATACATACAGTGGTACCTCGGTTTGCGACTGCAATCCGTTCCGCGGAGCTGGTCGCTCCCCAAATCGGTTGCTCCCCGATGCACGCTTCTGCGCGTGTGCGAAGCACCGATACAGCGCTTCTGCGCACGCTGCGCAGATCGCTTCTGCGCATCCGAGCGGCGCGTAACCCGGATATAAGCACTTCTGGGTCCGCGGTGGTCGGAAACCGAAGCGGTTGTAAACGGGGGCAGTCGCAAACTGAGGTTTGACTGTATATAAATTCCTCACCTTGCACAGTGAACCAAGCAGCAAGTTGTTGAGAAGGAGCAAAATTAATTCAATTTTCTGTTGTCACGTTGCTAATTTCAGGCTCTTTGCTTTTTCTGCACAGCTAAGCCCACCAATGGTAACAGGTAAAGGTAAAGGACCCCTGGATGGTTAAGTCCAGTCCAGTCAAAGGCGACCATGGCGTGGTGGCACTCATCTCGCTTTCAGGCCGAGGGAGCCGGCGTTTCTCCACAGACAGGGTCATGTGGCCAGCAGGACTAAACCGCTTCTGGCACAATGGAACATCGGAAGCCAGAGTGCACGGAAACGCCATTTACTTTCCCGCCGCAGCAGTACCTATTTATCTACTTGCACTGGCGTGCTTTCGAACTGCTAGGTTGGCAGGAGCTGGGACAGAGCAACGGGAGCTCACCCCGTTGCAGGGATTCGAACCGCCAACCTTCTGATCAGCAAACCCAAGAGGCTCAGTGGTTTAGACCACAGCACCACCCATTCCCTGTAAAGCCTACCAATACAAGGTGATGGATAAGGAGAATATACCAACCAACCCCCAACCCCCCCCCCAAAGAACTCCTTCTCCCGCACCCCATTTTGACATGTTAAAGTTTGGGGCAGATTTGTATAAAAAGCCCCCCCTCCAGGTCTGCAAATTCACTTGCTGTAGACTCAGTGACTCTATAGCACTACAGTGGTATCTTGCAAGATGGAAATAATTTGTTCCGTGGGTCATGCCGCCTTACTAATTTTTCGTCTTGCGGAAACAAATGGCAGACGGCAAAAAAAATTCATCTTGCGAGACGTGGCCGTAGAAAGCTTCATCTTGCGAGGCAACAAAGAATCGCTAGACGCTTTCGCCTTGCAAGGTACCACTGTACTTCTAGACAGCGGCGTAGCTAGCCGCCTGGCTGCCCGGGGTGGCAAACCCAAAGGCCAGGGGGTGAGGTGTCCGTCACGTGCATGCATTGCGTGTCATGACGCATGCGTCCTGACGTGCGGTGTGTGCGTGCACAGGAGGCATGCGACGCGGCACCATGGCAAAAAACCCGCGAGCAAGCTGTGGAGTGAGGCAGTTTCGATTGCATCGGGGTTTCTCCTCCATGGTGGCAGCAGCCGTCAGAGGTGGTCAGCCCTTTCCAGTCTGCTGCCCCCCGCCCAGAATGCTGCCTGGGGTGGCGACCCCCGCCCCCCTATTACTACGCCACTGCTTTTAGAGGGAACCACTAAATCATTTAAACCAAATGTAATGGACGGCCACATTTTCTTGCGCAAGGGCTCTCCCTTACCTGGTTCCATAATTGGGACAGCGAACACATACAGCTGCATACTTGTTCAAGATGGGGAGGACGTAGTCCTTTCCTTGATCCTCAATTGCGGGATCTGGCAGCTGACTGGAGACAGAAAGCAAACCAAATGGAGGTGGCACAACTTCTGCTCCTTCCTGCATGTTTCCCACCATAGATATTGAAACCTCAAGAGCACACAGTAACGTGATAAGCTGTCAAAACACCAACAAGGACAGCTTTCCTGGGCTTGGTGCTCTCCAGATGTTGATGGACTGCAACACCCATCAGCCACAAGCCATCATGGCCAATGGTCAGGGGGGGATGGGCGCCAAGTAGACAAAGGCTGGTCAATGGCAAATTACAGAAGATGTCCACTGGGTTTTACTTGGGTGCTTTCTGACTTTATTGCTCGACTTCTGTTTCATTTTGATGGTTCTCCTATATAAGATTTGTTGGTTCTTAATATATGAGGTTAATGGCTACCTAAAAGGTAGTCTTACCCTCTTACATACCCTACCAATCACTTTGGGCATCCCGTCAGGAGGGCCAATTCTGCATGATGGACAGAATCAGGCCTTTAGTGTGGCAACAACACTGACCTTTTGAACTCCCTCCCATTACATATCAAAGAGGCACTTTTCTCATTTCCCCCCCTGCTCTTGCTAAAGACAATCCTCTTCCAACAAACCTTTATCCCAGCTGGTATGTATATTGAAGCTAAACTGATTTTATGCATGCGCTGCTGTTATTTTAAACTGTTTATCTCTCTCTCTCTATATATATAATGGTTTTATATATGCAATTGTTTCAACTGCTTTTATACATGTAATTGTTTTGTATATGATTTTGTTATACTATATATATTGCTTTGGGATCCCTCATGGGAAGCAGATCATAAATGAAATAAATAAACGCATTTGACTGCAACCTACTCTGGGAGTCTTTTCTGTAATGAAAAGCAGGCTGGAAATATTGCAAATAAATATTGCAAATAAATAAGTAAATATGCTTTTACACACACACACACACACACACACACCACCCATCCCTGATGTGGAAGATAATGAGCCAGATGCAACAATTGCCTGACACCATTATCAGGAAGCTTCCTATTTTTCTCTCCGCTAATGCAAGCAACCGTGTACATAAGAAGGAATTTAGTTCAATACACTTAAGACCAAAAGCATTAAAAAGCACAAGACGGAGAACCAATCATTTCCCCACAAACATTCTTATTTACAGGCAAAGCAAAGGCTTAGAGTTGCCGGTCCCTAGGTAATGACAAGCCAAGGCACAGACTTACGGGTCTTGGTTATTCATCACTTTAATGAGCTCTTGGACCAGATCTTCCTTCACAAGGTCCTGGCTGTGCCTGATGACATCTGTGAAAAGCTGCTTTCCATACTGAAGCTTTTTCCAAGGTGTATCCAGCAAAGAATTGCTCAAGCCATATACCCCTGCATGGAAGGAAGGGTGATAAAAGCCTATGAAAGGTGACCTCTTATTTGCAGTCATAGCTCAGCAGTACAGCACCTGCTTTAATGGCAGGTGGTCTCAGGTTCCTGGCATCTCCTGGTAGGGCTGAGAATGTCCCTTCTCTGAAATCCTGAGGAGCTGCTGCCAGTCAGTGGGTTGATGAACCAACGGTCTGACTTGGTATGTTCCATTTGACAAGGAAATGAAGAGCCGACACGCTATAGCAAACCACCCCCAACTCTCATTCATAGTTATTATGTGAGCGGATTGTTCAAAATTTCTGCTTTTGATGACATGCTCTACAAAAAAAATAGACCTACCCTTGAGCAGTACAGTGGTACCTTAGTTCTCAAATGCCTTGGTTCCCAAACGCTGAAAACCCAGAAGTGTTCCGGTTTTTGAACGTTTTTCGAAAGCCGAACGTCCAATGCGGTCGTCTGCTATTGTTTCTGGGGCGCCTGCACCAATCAAAACCTGCCCCTTGGTTTTCAAACATTTCGAAAGTCAAACGGACTTTGTGGTGTTCTTTTTATCCTGTGTTATGACTTAAACCAGGCATCCCCAAACTTCAGCCCTCCAGATGTTTTGGACTACAATTCCCATCTTCCCCGACCACTGGTCTTGTTAGCTAGGGATCATGGGAGTTGTAGGCCAAAACATCTGGAGGGCCGCAGTTTGGGGATGCCTGAGTCTTTTTTGTGTGAGATTACCTAGATTTGTTTTCTTTCAGATTTGCCTTTCCCTCCCTTGCAACCGTCGGCATTAAAGGGGAGGGGGGAAATTAACATATATATTAAATGTTTAATATATAAATATTAGCATATATACCCACCTGATAGCTCTCAGGACTGGCTATATATGGCATACGGCAGGTGGTTTTGAAATAGATTTAAATCTGGAATATCTCATGTCTATTTCATTTGGGCTTTCCCTACCTCCAACCCAACAATGTAATTACTTATTTTATGTTAGTATTCGGAAGGGCTTCTCTTAAGACACTAAGAGCCCACAAGGGAAAGGGGGAGATCCACCCTATCCCTCGACAGTAAAATAAATTGGGGCTGGGGGGGCCGACGACTCGAGCGCATATTCTGGATACTTAGCACTGTATAATAAAAATCGTCATCATTTCTAAAAGCTCTGCATGTTTGAAACACCTGCGTCGAACAAGGTGTGCATCAATACACAGTGTACTTGCTAGACCAATAGACCTGCAGGCTTTTACCAGGGCACAATATTCCTATTTTATGGGCACATTTGTAGCTGCCTTACTAGACACAGTATTCCTGAGCTGTGTTTTATTGGCTGTTTTCATAAAGGCTGAGTGACCTGCCATGCCCTGAATCGATGGAAATACAGTGGGGTTCGAGAGCCACGTATTAAATAAAATGCAAACAAGAAAATGGACTTTGACCTGAAAGATGCAGGACCATCTCAGGCACTACCATAGATGTATTCTTTTACACTGCTAGGCAATGGTGAATGGTGCCCATTGGGTACTGGTTGGACAGAAGCCAGGGAGACATATGATATTTATTATTAAAAAATTCCTTCCAGGTATCTGAAAAATTCCTGAAGGTATCTGAAGAAGTGTGCATGCACATGAAAGCTCATACCAATGACAAACTTAGTTGGTCTCTAAGGTGCTACTGGAAGGAATTTTTTATTTTGTTTCGACTACGTCAGACCAACACGGCTACCTACCTGTAACTAGATTATTATTATTATTTAAATATGCATATCGGCCTATACCCATAGATCTAAGGCAGGCATCTCCAAACTGCGGCCCTCCAGATGTTTTGGCCTACAACTCCCATGATCCCTAGCTAAGAGGACCAGTGGTCAGGGATGGTGGGAATTGTAGTCCAAAGCATCTGGAGGGCCGAAGTTTGCGGATGCCTGATCTAAGGGCAGTTCTCAACATGAAGTTACAATATAAAAAAACACAAAGTACTGGTACATAATAAAAACAAAGACAACCCGATAATTGCCCCGTCCACAACACATTTTCAAAGAGCATTAGATGTCATTCAGCCAAAGGCCTGGTTAAAGAAGAATGTTTTCTCTTGGTGCTTAAAGGTGTACAGCGGTTACAAACGCTTCAGGTTACAAACGCTTCAGGTTACAGACTCCGCTGTTAGGAGTCATTCTGCAAAGAAACAGAAAAGATGATTGTAACTTTAAAAAACTGTTTCTGTAAGTTCTCGGTGTGAGTTCTGAGCTGATTGGTTACAGCTGGTGATGAGTACAAAAGGAGGAGAAGTGGCAGTTTGAATTTGCCTGCAGAGGAAGAACACCCACACGCTTTATGTTCGTTGTTTTTGTATAGCTAAAATAAATCCTTTATTTGAGTGTTCTGTGCCAGTTTTGTTGTCTCGTGGTTCTGCCATCTGCCCTCAGAGAAATCCCGCCTCCAATATCCGCTAACCCAGAAATAGTACCTCGGGTTAAGAACTTTGCTTTAGGAGGAGAACAGAAATCGTGTTTTGGCAGCGCGGCGGCAGCAGAAGGCCCCATTAGCTAAAGTGGTGTCTCAGGTTAAGAACAGTTTCAGGTTATGAACAGACCTCCGGAACAAATTAAGTTCTTAACCAGAGGTACCACTGTATAATGAAGGCCCCAGCTGAACCTCCCTGGGGAGAGCATTCCACAAAAAGGGAGCCGCTGCAGAAGAGACAATGGCAGACGGGGCCAACCCCAAGGTCAGGTGGAACTCGAGCCAATGACAGGTGGATCCAATTACCTCTGATTTTGTCCCCATCCTCTCCCCTGCTGACCTCTGCAAGGACTGAACCGAGAGGGAGGAGGAGGAAGCAGACAGGCAGGTGGGGGCTGGCTGGGGCACTGCCCCATTTGCCTTAATGGATCAGCCTCCATTGCTGATATGGGTCTGTGTATTTCTAGATATTAACCATACCTGGGCAGTTGTTGGGGATGGGGAATTAATATCACAACTACCTCTCCGTTGGCAAAACAAAAGCCCATTACAACGGGGCCTTGCTGAAAGGGAGGGCAACAGTGTGACGAGGGTCACTCTGTAAATTAGTTAAACCATGCCTAAAGAACATTCTAATGAAACTTGCAAAACACCCGAATGATTAGTCTCAATAATTGACTCAATAACTCATCACAGATATTCTTTTCCTGCAGATTTCAACTGGATCAGTCCCTCCTGAGCCCTCTTCATTAATGAGTCCTCTTCAGTCATTATTAGCCTAAAGACTCACCCGCAGACCCTTATTACCACCATTCAATCAGTTAAAAGGTGATTTAAGCATCCTTTTTATCTATGGGGAGATGTACATTAAACAGGGTTCAAATGTCTGTTGCTCTGTAAAGAAGAATAAGAGGAGGGGGAGAAAAAAGGCCTTTCATAAGCTTGTCCTGGATTATTCCAATGAATGTCACCACAACTCTTAATTCTTCTTAGAGGGTCCTGAAGCCTTGGAATAGATCAGGGTTCCCCAAGCATGGGTTTCCAGATATTTTTGGACTACAGCTCCCACCATCCATAGCTAGCAGGACCAGTGGTCAGGGATGATGGGAATTGTAGTCCACAAACGACTGGAGACCCATGCATGGGAAACCCTGATATAGATGGTGTAACCAAGCCAATAGAACTATTGCTCCAGAACGTCCAATCATAGCTAGGAACCGGTTCAGATACTGGTAAAGAAACAGCACATGTGAATTTTACCAAGAAACAGGAAATGTCCATGTGAGGTCTAGAGCACGGGTGTCAAACACAAGGCCCGGGGGCCTAATCCGGCCCGCCAGACCTCGTCATGTGGCCCGCGTAGCCGCCGCCGACATTAGCCGCTGACAGTAGTTCTGGAGCCTGCGATTTGCCGAGGGTCAAAACCGGGGGCGGGGCTGCAGGCGGAGGCCGGGGCGCTGGAGCCGCGCTGACGGCCTTGGCCAGGGAATTTCAATTTTGAATGAGGCTGAGGGAGGCGGTGGCACAGCGGCCAGACGGGGAAGTGAGATGCAGGAGGAGGAGGAGGAAGCCCGCCGAGGAGGTAGGAAAGCCGTACAAGCGCCGCTGGCAAAGTTGGTGCTGGGACGGAGCAGCGCTGGATTTTTTTTTTGGCGGGCTTTGCTGTTGTCTCTGAGAGCGAGTGAGGCGGCACTGGGGAGCCGCCGCCCGCCGCTTCCCTTCCTCTCCTCGGCTGCATCCGGGAGGTGGGCGAGCGAGCGGGCGAAAGGGACGCGGAGTGAGCCTGAGGGGGAAGTAGGCGAAGCGCAACAGCCGCTCTCTTGATGGAGCCGAGTTTCTCTTCCCTCTGCCCCCGTTTTCTCCTCATAGACACTCGGGAGGGTGCCTGGCTTTTGCTCTGCCCCCCACCCCGAGCCGCCCTTTGGCTTCTCAGTTCCGGGAGGGAGGCGGCGGCGGCACGGGTTCCTGCTCTTCCCGCTCTGCCGCCGCCTCCTCTCAGCCCCTTGTGATGTAGGGCTCCAGATGGAGTCGCCTCGCGGTTTGAGGTGGGAGGGGAAATTTTTTTGGGGGGGGGAGGTTTTCAAGCCTCCTCTGCCTGCAGTCCCGGTAGGGAGAGGCTGCGGCGAAGACGACAACAGCGCGGGTGGGGGGAAGAGCAGCTCTGTGGCGAAGATGCACATCCGCTGGGGCTGACGCCGCCTTCCTCCTCGGGAAATCCGCTGCCCTCCCTCAGTGCGAGGGGAAGGGACTCTGGCGCTGAGGAGGGAGGATGCAAAAGCAAAGCAGGGAGTTGGCGCTGCACCGCATGTTCCTGCCCCTCTCCAAAGCATGGGGTGGGTTGCAGCGTGTGGCATCCTGCCTAGCGGGGTTTGGGTGTGCGCAGGGCGGGAGAGGGAAGCCCTCTTTCCATCTGCAGGTTTTTAATCCCAGCATTGGCTTTCTCCTTCCTGCCGAAGGTTTAGTTGAGCCCCCCCCCGGAAGCCGTCGATCCCCACCTTTTGTTCAAATTTCCCTCGTTTACATCCCCTCCCACACACGCGCCACGACGCAGGAATGTGATCCACGTGGGGGCGGGAATGAGCTTACATTATTACAAAAAACAGTTATAATTGAATGCAGTGACAATAATTTATGATAATAAAGAGTGGACACATAGTCCTACAGACACAACCGGCCCTTTGAGGGTGACCAAACTGCTGATGCGGCCCCCGATGAATTTGAGTTTGACACCCCTGGTCTAGAGGGTGGAAACACAAGAACGGGCCTTTTCTGCGGTTGGCTGGCACCTTTGTTACATATCTTTAGGTGCCAGGTAAAAAGTTCCTCTTATGCCAGGCCTTTGGCTGATAAACATCCGATACACTTTATAATCTCCTGCCAACCTAGCAGTTCATCTCCTGCCAACCTAGCAGTTCGAAAGCACGTCAAAATGCAAGTAGATAAATAGGAACCGCTACAGCGGGAAGGTAAACGGCGTTTCCATGTGCTGCTCTGGTTTGCCAGAAGCGGCTTTGTCATGCTGGCCACATGACCTGGAAGCTATACGCCGGCTCCCTCGGCCAATAATGCGAGATGAGCGCCGGCAACCCCAGAGTCGGTCACGACTGGACCTAATGGTCAGGGGTCCTTTTACCTTTACACTTTATAATGTGTTGTGGGGGGGGGATCATTGGTTTGTTTTTGTTTTTATTATGGTGTTTTTTGTACAGCGGTACCTCGACTTACGAAGGACGATCCGTTCCGCGGCGCTCTTCGGAAGTTGAATCCTTCATAAGTCCATGAAGCGTCCATTTTGCGCATGCGCAGAACGCGCACGGGGCAAAAATACTTCCGGGTTTGCGGACTTCGTAAGTCGAAACCTTCGGAAGTCGAGGTACCACTGTATATTGCATTTTTATGTTGTGCAGTGCCCCGAGTTCTACGGATGACGGGTGACATGCAAATTTACCGACAGTTCCCCATTTCCTCTGGGGGTTACATTCTGAGGCACTGCACGCACACGTGAAATCATGTATATTTGAAACACCATTGAAAAAGCCCCCAAACACCCTGTCCTGCCCCCGGCCCTTTTTATGGCATTTTTGGGTCACTTCCAGGTTCGGACCGATGCGTGTATGCATGGTCACACACATATTGAACACGCATAAATGGGGGGGGGTTGCCTGTAATAATAATAACAATAATAATAATAATCATAAGCTCCACTGCAAGCTTGCCATCTTGCCAAGTGAGCAGATTTAAGCTAGACTCTCTCATTCTAAACTATCTCACAAGCCTGGCATGAAAAGTGGCTTGGGGGGTGGACAATCTATGTGCTTACACGGAAGAACACTATATAATCAGCACCATCATAGTAATAATAAAGAGTATTATTTACAAGAAGAGTGAGGTTTATACATCTAGGGCACGGTAGTCAATGGGGTACCCTCCAGAGGTTGTTGGACTCCAACTCCTACCCATCCCAGGTAGCATGGGCATTAATAGTCAAGGATGATGGGAATTGTGGTTCTGGAGGGCACCACGTTGGCTACCCCTGGGTTTAGGGTAACATGAAGGCTGCAGAACGCGCAGGTTGGTTTTATGCCGCTGTAGTCATTCCCGTCAACATTTGTGGCGGTTTCTGCTTGTAACTTATAGAAAAAAGCTTGCATCCAAAGCCAGTCCTAC
Organism: Zootoca vivipara; assembly: GCF_965207765.1. Taxonomy (NCBI): domain Eukaryota; kingdom Metazoa; phylum Chordata; class Lepidosauria; order Squamata; family Lacertidae; genus Zootoca; species Zootoca vivipara. The sequence goes on from NC_142599.1 coordinate 11,566,469, forward strand.
TGAAAGTAGACCCATAGAATTGTAGAGTTGGGACCACGATAGTTGAACCCCCTGCAAAGCAGGAATCTTTTGCCCAACATGGGGCTTGAACCCACGGCACTGAGATTAAGAGTCTCATGCTCCACTGGAATTGATGGGACATGGTTAATTTAGGTTCATTAATTCCAATGGGCCTGCTTTGAGTATAACTTGGTAGGATACAACTCCAAAGTTCCCTAATGTTCTGGCTTCTCCCCATGGATAGGATGCAGGATACTGGGGAAAAGCTGCATCTCAGTGGTAGATTGTGGGTTGCAGAATGTCTCAGGTTCAATCATCAGCATTCTCAGGTAGGGCTTGGAAAGACTCCCTGTCTGAAACCGTGGAAAGCCCCTGCTACTCAGTGTAATACAGAACTAGCAGACCTGTTGGCGTGACTTGGTTTAAGGCAGTTTCCTCCATTCTTACACAACGGAGAGTCCGTTGTATAACTTGGGGAGAACAATGATGACAGCAGACTGGATCTCACTTTCTTCAGACGAAAGATTGCAAGGCATGGGCGTAAATGGCATAAATGGCTTAACGAAATGCACTTCATCCCCTTTTAAACTCGTAAGGCACATCTCTCAAATTGGGTCCTTAACGGTGCGCAGCACACTGGTTGACAGCAGATCTCTCTCTCTCTCTCTCTCTAGCACTGCCCTACATTTGCTGGCCATAATCCAGAAGAATAAGCACTAGCTGTGTAATATAATGATCTCTCCCGCAACCCTCCAACATCAGCTACTCTCCCCGCGGAGGCCACATTTAGCAGAGAATGAACTCTTCGTTGATGCAGAAAGATCAGGGATGTCAGCGGCAGTACCTCTGGGTACCCAATCCTTGCTGTGAGGGACAGGGGATATCGCGAAGTCCCTCCCCTCCTGAGTTCAAGCCAATCCCCGAGCACAGGGGGAAGCAGAGAGAGTTCCGATTCCAGTGGGGAAGCAGGAAGTCGTGTCCGAGGCTCAGGCAAGGTAGAGGAGCCAGGGTCCCAGGTGGGACAGGAAGGGGCGAATAAGGGCGGGAGACCCATCCCCCCAACTCCGGAATTACGCAGAAAGAGGAGGGGAAAGAGGATGGGTCTGCCAAAGCTTTTGTGTTGGAGAAAGACGCGCCAAAAGCCATTAGGAGGTTCTGAAACCGACTGACAACATCACTCCGTGTAAATAGCAATGACTTGAGCACTGTAAATACGCAGCACCAATAAAAGAATAAAATGCAGAGCTGCGTAGCGTCGTTACTCTGAAGTAGTCCACTCCGGCCACTGTGACAGCAACCTCCTAATCCTTTTTGGGCTACTTTGGAGTTGCCGGGATGAGCGTGTCAGAGGCGGAGAAATGGCGGCAGATCGCGGAGCAAGCCCAGCAAGAACTGCAGCAGCTGTCGCTGCAGGCGCAGGGGGAATTGAAGGCAGCTAAAGAGGAGACTAAGAAGGTCCAGGACGACCGGCTACAACTTGCGGAACAGGTGAGAGCGCTTCAGGAAAAAGAGCAGCAATTAAGGGCGGTGGCGGTAGACCTCCAAAACAAGCTGGATGCAGAGAAAAACAAGGCGGGAGGGGCACCCCAAGTCCAAGTGCTGCCAGGAAGGAGAGCTGGGACCCTAGTAAGCAAGTTCAATGGAGACCCGAGGGAATTTCAGGGCTTTGAGACTGAGATTGTGTATGCTCTTGAGCTGCACCACGATGAGTTCCCTGATGATGAGCACAGGGTAGCGTTTATTGTGGAGCACCTTACCGGGGCAGCCAGGGAGTGGCTAAGACCGTTAATTGCAACAAGGAATCCTTGCATGAAGAATGTCAAACTATTTCTAGAAGGTTTGAAAACGATGTATTCGTCCGATAGTCATATGGATCAGACTAAGGAGGAACTTCATAATTTACGCCAAGGAAATATGACAGTTCGCGCGTATTGGGCGAAATTCACCATGCTGGTGCACAGATTGGGGTGGGAACTTGAGTCCCCCCCAATGCAAGCGGCGTTCTACTTGGGGTTGCATGAGGAGGTGAAGGATGAGCTCTCGAGAGGTCCAAAGCCCAGTAATATGGATCAGCTGAGCAAAGCGGCTCTGGCGGTGGGGGTGAGACAGGAATCCCGGTGGAGCGACAAGCAAGCAACGCGCGCAAAGCGGGCTTGGTTCCCACGGTCGCAGGAGAAGCCACTCCCCCAACAACCCTTTCAAGCCACGCCTGGGGCCAGTCAGGACCAGGAACCCATGCAGATTGATAGCGCGCGCGCGCGGGCTTTTCAAACCCCAGCGGCGCCAAGACGCAAGGAGGGAAGGGGTGGGAATTGCTTTCTCTGCAACTCCCCCCAGCATCTCGTCAGAGACTGCCCACATCGCAGGGAGTGGCAAGGAAAGGCGGGAACGGTTGTGCCCTCCCCCACTGACGCAGCACCACAGCAGGGAAACGGGAAAGCCTGGCTGCAGGAGACAAGGGGCGGCAGCCAGGCACAGTCAGCAGACAACAGCCCCAGCCCACCCACCCGCACAGAGAGGAGCAGAGCCAGCCCACCCCTCCCAGAGCAGGAGTGGTTCTAGAAGTGACGCTCACGCTTCCAAATGGCTATCCCCTGACAGTCCTCGCCCTAATTGACAGTGGGGCGTCAGCGAACTTCTTCTCGAGAAACTTTGCAGAAGAGCACCAGATCCAGCTTCTGCAGCTGGATTTTCCTCTGCACGTGGCAACCATTGACGGCAGAGAGCTGCTGGGAGGGGCCATCACGCATCAAACCCCCCCCATGAGAATGACGGTTGGAAGGCACTCAGAGACACTGGCATTCAACGTCACCACCATCTCAGACCCCCCCATCGTTTTGGGCATGAGCTGGCTGGCGCGCCATGACCCCTCCATAAGTTGGCACCAGAGATGCATCACTTTTGGATCGGACTTTTGCCTGGAACATTGCATGCAGCACCAACCAGGGGAGGGGCCTCCGATAGCCACGGTGGCCACCATGCACGTCAAAGGGGGTGAAGCGATACCCAAGCCGTACTGGGACCTGCAGGAGGTCTTCAGCGAAGCGGAGTCCGACCACCTACCCCCACACAGGCCTTTTGACTGCCAGATCAACCTGGTGCCAGGGGCAACTATACCCCCAGCCAAGCTGTACGCCATGTCAGACCAGGAACTAGAAGATCTGCGCGCTTTCATCGACAAGAACCTCAAGCGGGGGTTCATCAGAGAAAGCAAGGCAGCAGGGGGCAGCCCGGTCTTCTGGGTGGACAAGAAAGACACGCAACAGCGCCGTCTTGTGGTGGATTTTAGACGCCTGAATTCAGTGACAGAGCCAGTGGCTTTCCCCATGCCCAGAGTGGATGATCTCCTGACAGCGGCACGCAGGGGCAAGATTTTCACCAAGCTAGACCTGAGGGGGGCGTACAACTTGATCAGGATCCGGGAAGGCGATGAATGGAAAACCACGATGTTCACGCCTCTGGGCTCTTTTGAATATCTGGTGATGCCCTTCGGGTTGCAAGGGGGCTCAGCATGCTTCCAGGCCTTCATGCACCACGTCCTGGGGTCCCTCCTCTTCAGGAAATGCTTGGTCTTCCTGGATGACATCCTTATTTACTCCAACGACCCAGTGCAGCACGTGAAAGATGTCAGGGAGGTGTTGCAGCGCCTGAAGGAGAACCACCTGTATGTGAAGCTGGAGAAGTGCAAGTTTCACACCAAGGAGGTGGACTTCCTGGGCTACAAGCTGTCAGACAAGGGGCTGGCGATGGACAAGGACAAGGTGCAGGCCATCCTGGACTGGCACAGCCCCAGGACGCGCAAAGATGCCCAACGCCTACTAGGCTTCGCCAACTTCTACAGGAAGTTCATCAAGAACTTCTCTCGCGTTACGGCTCCCATCACTGACTGCCTGAGAGGCAAGCAGAAGTTCAGGTGGACACAGGAGGCGCAAGCAGCGTTTGAAAGCCTCAAGAGGGTGTTCGCCTCAGACCAGAACCTGTTCCACGTGGTTCAGGACGCGCCCCTACGCGTGGAGACAGATGCTTCTGATAAAGCTGTGGGCGCCATTTTGTTGCAACTGGACGCCAACCGAGAGTGGAGACCCTGTGCCTTCTTCTCCAGGAAATTGACTCAGCCAGAGCGAAACTACACAGTGTTTGATCGGGAACTTCTGGCGATCCACGCTGCGTTCCAGCACTGGAGACACTTCCTGGTGGGCGCCAAGCACCCCATCCAGGTGTGCACGGACCACAAGAACCTGGAGTTCTGGAGGACTGCCAGGGTGCTCAACCAGCGGCAGATACGGTGGGCAGAGTTCTTCTCGAACTTCAACTTCTCCATACACTACATCCCGGGAGAGCAGAATGTCAGGGCGGATGCCCTCTCCCGCAAGCCAGAGTACATGGAGGAGGAGGCGCCACCGGCACCCAGGCACATTTTCCCCCCGTCAGCATGGTCCTGCGGAGCAGCAGTGGTGAGCGAGGCAGAACTCACAGCACTGACGGCAGCGGATGAATTTGCCAACCGCATCTTCAGAGAACTGAGAGGGGGGGGGGAGCAGGCAAAAGACTTTGCAGAACGCAGGGGGCTGCTTTTCTACAAGGGTGCACTGTACCTGCCCACCACCCAGCTTAGACGTACGGTCCTCAAGCAGATGCATGACAACCCAACGGCGGGTCATTTTGGGAGGGACAAAACCACTCACCTAGTCATGAGACACTTCTGGTGGCCAGGGGTGAGGGAAGATGTTCGAGACTATGTAAGGGGCTGTGACACCTGCCAGCGGGCAAAGGTGGTCAGAGCAGCGCCACCGGGATTGCTGGAGCCCTTAGCCACGCCACACAGGCCGTGGGAAGTGGTGTCCATGGACTTCATCACAGATCTGCCTTCTTCCAGGGGCAAGACCGCAGTGTTGGTGGTGGTGGACCTCATGTCCAAAATGTGCCATTTTATACCGTGTGCCAGGGCGGTCTCTGCAGAAGAGACAGCCAAACTGTTTGTGGATCACGTATTCAGACTGCATGGATTACCCTTAAGGGTTATTTCGGATCGTGGCCGCCAATTTGTTTCCAGGTTCTGGCGGCGGCTCATGAACCTCCTGCAGGTGGAGGTCAGCTTGTCGACGGCTAGACACCCGCAGACCAATGGACAGGCGGAGAGGGTCAACGCCATTCTGCAGCAGTACCTGAGATGTTACGTCAGCCAGAGGCAAACGGACTGGGTGGATCGCCTGCCACTGGCAGAATTTGCCTACAACAATGCGGTGCACGTCTCCACAGGGGTGTCGCCCTTTAAGGCCAATTACGGGCGTGACCTCAGATCTTTCCCAGAGAGGGAGGGGGAGGAGGAGGAGGAGGGCCCACAGGCTGAGGATTGGGCAGAGGAACTGGAGACGGTGCACCAGCAGCTCAGAGAACACTTGGAGAGAGCCAAGGAAGCGTACAAGAGGGGGGCAGATCGCCACAGGCGACCGGGGGAGGTCATTAGGGTGGGGGACAAAGTTTGGTTGTCCTCGGAGGGCCTTCCCATCAGAGGGCGATGCAAAAAGCTGGCGCCCAGAAGGTTGGGCCCCTTCACGGTCACGCAACAGGTCAACCCGGTGGCATACAGGCTGGCACTGCCAGAGGACATGAGGGTGCACCCAGTGTTTCATAGATCGCTGCTGTCGCCGTACAGGGAAAGCAGCAGGCTCCGAGACAGCGAACAAACCCCTGAGGGAGGGGGGGAGAGGGAAGGCAGGGAGCAACTCAATGAGGCCACAGCCATCCTGGATTCAAGGTGGGGGGTGGGGGGACTGGAGTACCTCATGGCATGGGAGGATGCTCCACCGTCCCAGAATGAATGGGTCCCAGCCACTCAGATACAGGAGGAATTCCTGGTAGAAGAATTTCACGCCCTCTTTCCCCATAGACCCAAGCCCTGGCACATGGAAAGGGAGGGGGAGGGGGAGGAAGCACGGGAGAACAGTTCACCATGGCGCTGGGAAGCGGAGTTTGAGGAACCAGAGGATGAGGTATGGGTGTCACCGAGATCCACCCAGTCAGAGGAAGGAGCAGATTGGCAGAACATTTTTACCCCCACCAGCTCTGACGCCACAGACTTTTTGGGATTCCCGTCCTCCCAGGCGGAAGGGGGGGGCTTGCAGGACTGGGGGGAGGTGTTCACACCAACGGGCTCGGAAAGCACTGAGTTCTTGGGCTTCCAGTCGTCACCGACACCTGGGGGGGACCTGGGGAGGGGTGAAGGAGAGCTTGGGAGGGGGGTGGATGTGAGGGACAGGGGATATCGCGAAGTCCCTCCCCTCCTGAGTTCAAGCCAATCCCCGAGCACAGGGGGAAGCAGAGAGAGTTCCGATTCCAGTGGGGAAGCAGGAAGTCGTGTCCGAGGCTCAGGCAAGGTAGAGGAGCCAGGGTCCCAGGTGGGACAGGAAGGGGCGAATAAGGGCGGGAGACCCATCCCCCCAACTCCGGAATTACGCAGAAAGAGGAGGGGAAAGAGGATGGGTCTGCCAAAGCTTTTGTGTTGGAGAAAGACGCGCCAAAAGCCATTAGGAGGTTCTGAAACCGACTGACAACATCACTCCGTGTAAATAGCAATGACTTGAGCACTGTAAATACGCAGCACCAATAAAAGAATAAAATGCAGAGCTGCGTAGCGTCGTTACTCTGAAGTAGTCCACTCCGGCCACTGTGACACTTGCATTACAGCTTTGTGGCACGGTGTGAATAAGTGATCCCTGATCTCTTAATGTGGCATTAAGGCATGCAAAAACAAAGTCAGATGCGCTGAGAATTCTCAACATCCCCCTTTTAATTAAAGGGAAGAGCCAGGGCTTGAATCCCCTTGCTCTCCCTGGATTTATTTTTAACTTGTGGACTTGCGTAGCCGCCGTGTACTGAGACAGACCATGGCGCCTCCTTCTCCCATTGCTGGGGACCCTTGTTGAGGTCTCAGGCTGATGCAGGGACTGAACCTGGGACCTTCCACATGAAAAGCACGTGCTCTGCCACTGAGCTATGTGCAGCCTTTCAAGTCAACGACTAGGTTGCTTCCATTCTGAAAACTCATGCACGCAGCCTGGCTAGGAGGGGGTAGGGTTGGAACCACTGTACAAGAGTGGAAGACAAAAAGGACAACAGCTCCCAAAATTAAGGTGGCTCTTCCTTTACCAAGAAAGTCACACAGTGGCCATGAATGTAGTTCTAAGTCAAAATTACTACCTTAATAAGCCCGGATATGAGTGATGCCAGGTTCCTTTGTGATGCCAGGTATAGAGATGCCAGGTTCCTTTGCAGCCCCTTCCTTCCTTCCTTCCTTCCTTCCTTCCTTCCTTCCTTCCTTCCTTCCTTCCTTCCTTCCTTCCTTCCTTCCTTCCTGTGATTATTGTTTTTATTCTCAAGTGGTGTATAAATGTAATGAAATAATAAATGTCAAGCTTCAAAAGAAACCAGGATACAAAGCTATGCTTTGAAGGTGGCTTCACACTCTGGCTTGTTCCGAAGCCATTAACCATAGTTTCTGGACTTGCACGCAGTTAACTATGGTTAACTGTTGAGCAAAGTGGCTGCAAATCAGCTGCGTGCCCCTGCATACAACTCTTGCATATCCTGGCTTATTATGCCAGGATTGTTTTTGGCTTTGCACTGCATGCAGATGTAGGGTTGCCAGACTCAATAGAGGACAGGACTTCTGTGCCTTTAATTGCCCTGCTCTCTTCTGAGTCTGGAAACCTTAAACAGAAACCAGCAGACCCTTTGCTTGGAAATTAAACAAAGGGTCTGCTGGTTTCTCTCTAAGGTTTCCAGACTCAAAAGAGAGCAGGGCAATTAAAGGCACAGAAGTCCTGTCCTCTATTGAGTCTGGCAACCCTATGCAGATGAGGCCAGTGTCCCCATTTTATTTGCCTACAAACTTTCTAATGCTCTGCTTCTACTTTTATATCTCTGAGGTCTTGGGGAGAGTCTCTCGTAAGAGGTCCTTCATGGCACGGATGATCAGCTTGTATCCAGCAGGAGCTGTGCATTCAGTACTGTGAGCCCAAATTTGTAGAACTCTCTTCCTGTTGAGGTCTGCACCTACTAGAGGCCCCCCAATTCCAGCAGGCATTTAGTTAAGTAGCATATATATTTTTAAAAACAGCTTTGTGCAATGCAAGTGAGGGATGGTGGGATATGAACATGCGGAAAGAGCTTGTTGGTTTGTCATTTAGAAGATGGAGCAGACTTGATCTCTGTTGCTCCAGAGGGCAGGTCTAGAACCAAGGGGTAGAAATGGCAAGGAAGCAGATTCTGGCTGGGCAGGAGGAGAAATTTCCTAATAGTGGGAGCTGCTTGACAGATGGTCTTAAACCAATGATGCCAAACTTGGCCTTCCAGCTGTTTTGGGACCACAAGTCACATCATCCCTAGCTAGCAGGACCAGTGGTCAGGGATGATGGGAATTGTAGTCCCAAAACAGCTGGGGGGGCAAGTTTGGCCATCACTGTCTTAAACGGTGGCTGGTTCACTATTCTCTGGGGACCTTTAAACAAAGGCTGGATGGCCATCTGTCAGAGGTGCTGGACTCTGCATCTTGCACTGTAGATTCTGCATTGAATGGGGTGGGGTATGGATGAGATCAGGGGTGGGGAACCTTCTGGGCCAGATCTTTATCAGTTCCCACCCTGCAGGCCGGCCTTGACATGCTGACAAGAGTCAACCTGACATAAAGCCCCAAGTCATGGATCATGGAATTGTAGAGTTGGAAGGGACAATGAGGATCCTTTATTCCAACCCCTGGCAATGCAGGAACATGCAGCTGTTCCATATGGGAATCGAACTTACGACCTTGGCATTATCAGCACTATGCTCCAACCGACTGAGCTATGGGAGGTCGATGCATGGCAGTGAGGTTCTGCTTCACCAGCATGTTCCCTGCAGGGAACGCACGGGCGAATCAGCACCCAGCAGGACTAAACTCTCCAGCTCATCAGCTGATGGGAGGAAGGTTCAATCCTGCTCCCTGCAGCTTTGCCAGTGCCAAACGCTGGTGTTGCTGACTGACAGGTGGGTGTGGGTTTTTGCAGGCCAAATAGGTCCCCCCCCCTGGTCCTGAGCCAAGATTGGCCCATGGACTGGAGATTCCCCATCCCTTGACTAGATAGACGTCCAAGGTCCCTTCCAGCACTGAAAGTATCTAGTTCTTATTTGTTGAAATAAGATCTTCCAAAATGATATACATCAGCAGTATGCCTCAGCACTGCCTGACTCCTGAATTCCCCTGCAAGCTGCTGTAGGCAAAGTAATTATTAGAACAAGCCCTCAGGCTACAGCCTTCCATGTTTTAGTTAAGCGCCCTACTCATCTGTATTTTTAAAAAAACTATTTGAGATATTTATAAAGCCAGTTTACTCTACATGTAGTCAATGCACCTCCAATCAGAAATGCACTGTTGAATGAGACTCCTCTTACAAAGTTCCAGTAGCTCTCTTTCACGGGATTCAGCTTTTCAGGACAAAGACTGTGCAAGCACACACAACACACACAAACACACCCCACTGCTATAACATAAACCAACATTCCAACAGTTTTTGATATAACCCACCGGGATTCAAGAAGACAGGTTCTGGGCCGCCTTTGTTTCCGTAATACCAAATTACATCTCCTTTGGTGGTGCTAAAAGATAAAAATGGGGGGGGGGGGGAAAGAGTTCTCCTTGCAAAATGGCAACTCATATATTTGATGAAGTTTAAATTCGGTGCAACCCTCCCCACAGTGAGACATCGCCCCCCCGCTCACCCTCAGTTCAGGGATCAGTCAATTACTTATTGAAACTAATAATAATCAAGTCACTATTTAAAAGACTGTTTAAAGGGGAAAATAAAAAGGAACATGCCCACCACACAAACTACGAAAAAGAAAAGAAAGGATTTTTTTTACAAGGTTAATAGGAGCTACAAAAGGGAAAAGGAAACAAAGAGTTTTCATGCTGCGCAACAGAGGAATGCAATGCAACAGTTGCACTAGCAGAAACCCATAGCACAACAGACTGTGCTTTCTCTTGTGCAATGAAGTTACCAGCATGCTGCTTATGCATTCCCTTGCACAACAACAACCCACTGGTGCAAAACACTTCACCAGCAGAACAAGCAACCTAGTAAGTTGCTTTTACTTATCGCAGCACTGGATACAACCCCTTGAGTTGTTCAAAACCAAACCAAAAGCTTGTTACCTAGGGACGATATTCAGAGAGCCACTGCTCATGTGTGGGGAGTGCGCCAATTTCTGCTGATTCTTTCCCCCAGAGGCAAAAGGGGCTGCAGAACCAAGGGTGCATGGAAGTCCTGCTATGTGCCTGCAAACTCTACTTGTGCTTTTCTGGATCCAAGTTTGTGTGTGTGTGGTTTGAACAAAGGGAAATGCAATTGAGCTTTCCCAGCACTTCCTCCAACATTTGATTCAATTCTGAACAATGCCACCCTGTCTTGGATGAGCACCTGGCGAGCTCAGATATGCATATGAACCACAGCAGTCAGGACTTGTACTGACCCCACTCGTGTCTGCATTGATGAGTCAACAGCGATTTGAGATTGGGTTTTTCCCTCTCTTTTTTTACTTCTTCATACACATTTGTTTCAGTAACAAGCCACAGGACATTTCAAGAGTGAGTTCACATCTAGCCATCGCAAAACCGCTCTCCCCGCACCCCACTTCATCTTAGTTATTTTCCATCCACACCATTGCTGCTTTTAGTCTACAGGGAAAGTGGCAAATGTACACAAAGCCAATTACGTTTGTTTTTTAATAAAAAAAATCACAGATGCTGAAAATATGAATCAAAGCGTAGAATGTAATGAAGCCCCCAGGGTACAGCACAGTTCAGAACACACCTAAGTGTTGAAGGCAAAACTCAATCTTCATGGCAACAACACACCACCCAACACTACAATTTTGCAGTAGGCATGGCTACTGGACCACTGATGGGTCCAAGTGAGCAACCTGCTCTGATGAAGACTGGGAGCAGACTGGGCCTCTTGCGTCTGGAGACAACCTCCTCTAGTCTCCACCCCCTTGAGTTCAAAGAACTTCAGAGCCTTAAAGAAGCAACCCTCTGGACAGAAAATGGACAAGTCTCCTTTGTTCCACAGCCTCCCCTCCTGGTGGACTTCTAGCACTGCTGGGCCGGTGATGTGCAGTGAGAGACACTTGGGAGAAACGTGCTAAGAGGAAGGCACGCTTGGCAAATCCACACCATGATCAATTCCCGCCTGGAAACCAATGTCCCCACTGTGGAAAGACGTGTGGATCCAGAATTGGCCTCCAGTCCACAGTCACTTACAGACTCATTGTTAAAACTGTGTTTATGGAAGACAATCTTACTCGGCTACGAGTGATCGCCAAAGAGGAAGAATGAGGAAGGAAGGAAGGAAGGAAGGAAGGAAGGAAGGAAGGAAGGAAGGAAGGAAGGAAGGAAGGGTTCAATATTCCTAACTTTCTCCCAAGTTTTATCCAAGACAATGGGACTGTGAAATTGACTAAACCAGATTACAAAGCAACTGGCCTAAACAATTTTTCTCCCAAAAGTAGACTTGGCATAAGGGCACTAATGCTAAAAGGTGGATATGTGGATATACAGCAGGCATGAGTTAAGCAAGCAAGCCTACAAACCGTTGAGGGAATGGGGCCAACTGAACTTAAGGTTGGGAAAATGAGAAACAAAGTTGACTCTATCTCTACCTCAAGGTCTGCATGATTTGCTTCCTTCAGCTGTTACCAGAGATGTTGTGGGAGCAACCACGCCCTTGCTGCTAAGATATGAACTGGCTTCCAAGCAAGGTAAGCATTTATGGCATTTAGTTTCCTTTCTTGATACGGAGTTTTAGAAATAAGCTAGCAGATGCTGCTAGTAGCACATCAAACTCGAGTGGACTGGGAAGGAAATTGGACAAGGCAACAGTTTTAAGGATGTCTCTATCTCCCCCCCCCACCAACCTTCCCCTTTTTCTTTTATGAAGTCGCAAAGGAAGAACTGCAGAGCTGCCATTAGATGGCTCACTCTCTACATCCTTCAGCCCTTCCTGCCAGCACAGAAAGGCAATTCCTCAAACTGCTCTGGGATTATTAGGCTGGACGTCAGGATGAGATCATATCAGGCAGTATTTCACTCAAGCGATTCACTTATTATTTACAATGGTGGTGGAGGAGAAAAGCAGTTCTCCAGCGGCAAATGAAGTACATCTGTAGTCAAGATTTTAATTCTATCCGAGCTTTCAGAATTGTCTTGTCCCTTTTATGCAGGATTCTCTTCCCCCTGCTCTTTCCCATTTCAGATAAAAAATAATATACACACACAATTCTGTAGCAAATCATATAGTGGTACCTCGGTATATGAACATAATTGGTTCCGGAAGTCTGTTCATAAACTGAAGCGTTCATAAACTGAAGCGAACTTTCCCATTGAAAGTAATGGAAAGTGAATTAATCCGTTCCAGATGGGTCCGCGGCGTTCGTAAACCGAAAATTCATAAACCGAGGTGTTCATAAACCGAGGTTCCACTGTAGATAAGCACACACACACACACACATACATGCATGCACTCACGTACACATATATATAATCATAGTATGGAGTGTTTGCACCGCAGATGAGCAACCATTTCCCAGCATTTCATATTGTCCGAGAACAGGGGAGACACACCAATAGGCTGTTGCAAACGGAAAGCAGGCTTGGTACAACCTCATTAAAACTAAATGTAACGCGTTGGGAATTTAAGCTGCCGGTGTATAAATTGGCATCTGGTACACAAAGTCTAACAAGCAGAAATTGTTCTTTATTCAGCTATTTATAACCTGTCCTATACTTTGCAGCTATAACACAAACTGAGATGTGTTGCCCTCCATTTTCAAAGCAGCCAAAGTTCTTAAAACACACCCACCCAACACCTGATCAAAACAAGATAAAAAAAGAAAATGAAAGAAACAGAAGCACTGGATTTACTTGACCTCTTGTACTCTCCCTCTTTTCTACTTTCAAGGCATTCTTCAAAAGATGGCTTATGCTTTACAGCCCATTGCTATTATTTAAAAAGCTGCCCCGGAAAAGCAATTGTTAGCTTAGCTAATAGTAAAATGGCTGCCTTGGAACAAGGGGCAGATCCGATTCAGTTCATGCAATTTGTGGTTTCCAAAAACAGTATGTGAACTGAAACAAAAAAAGCTGCCACTTTAAAATTTGCACTGCTCTGAATTGTACGGTGCAACTCTCCGGCCTCCCCTCAAAAATGTACAAAAATTGCTTGCGTTAAGGGGAACAGCAAAAAAATGAATGTGCTAGTGAAAGCAAATGAAAATGCAATATATTTGGAGGAATTGCCTTGCAAAAAAATGTGTACATTAGGCAAAATTGCATGCAAAAATGTGTGCATTTGGAGATTATTTATTTATTTCCCACCTTTCCTCCAAGGAGCTCTAGGTATGTGGTTCTCTGTCATTTAATCCCCATAACAACCTTGTGAGGTAGGTTAGTGACCAGCCCAGTGAGCTTTGTGGCTGTGTGGGGATTTGAACCCTGCTCTCCAAGGTCCTAGTCCAACACTCTAACCACCACACTAACAAAATAATCATGAACTGATGTGGAAATATCCAAGGCGTTGTTTGGTTTGCCAATCGCATTCACTGTTGAGTATACAACTCTTTGCCGTCTCTCTTCCCTTGGCAATCACAGGAAAGCTCGGCCCACAGAGTGCGTCTTCCATCCCCCCAATGGAAGAAAATCCACATTGTAAAATATCTGTGCTCAGTTATTTACAGCGCTTGTATCGTGAGCCAGCAAACTTTGAGGCACGGCCCATTCTTCACATTAGTGTTCTAATTTTATTTTCATTCACTCTTAACCTTCATCACAGAGTAGACTGTAAATTCTAATCCACCTGAAAAATGCAAGGAAGATTAATGGAATTCTCCACATTTTCAACGTACGTGCCGGCTGCCTCGTTGCCATTTTACCAGCGTTTAATAATAGTTATACCACTACAGAGTTCAAGCCTCTGTGTTCCTAAGGTTCAGCACAATAATTACTCATGCTCTTGTCTTGGCTGATGTCTGTACTGCAAGAAAGCAAACATATTTCTTCTCTCTCTCTCTGGCTATAGCGACCTTCCTTACCTCCTCATTTTGTTCAGGAACAAACTAACATGACTCCCATCACAGGTTGAGCATGAACCAGCTAGGCAGCCCAGCTCCCTCGTCTCAGAGGACTTCGGTGCAACCTGTTGCCTGGCAACTGCCAGCAAAGGAAGCCTTGCCTCCATCATGGACCACTGTGAAATCCAGTTGCTCATCTTCACTCCCTTGCCTCAGGGGATTTTGGCAGGTGCATCTACCTGGGTAAGGCACACCTGGGTAAGGCACATCAAGGACGGGAGCATGAAACGCTGCCCTAATAAGCTTGATTCTACACGGGCACCATGTCATTTCTGTTCCTCTCCCAGATCAGGATCTGATCTTGGTTCGAGAACCTTTTGCACGACACTTTGAGAGTCTCCTGTTGCTATAAAGCAGGACATAAATATTCTAAAACAAATAACCTAAAGAAAACAAAGTACATTGCAATTAAATGCAGGGTCACATTTACGTGTGTGTGTTTCAAATAGCAGGCATGGGCTCCCCCAATCCAGACAGCGAGGGCTGGACTCGCCTGCCACAATCCTACTACAATACCACCCACCCCCCCAGGGAAAATAGAAGCTTGAGTTGGATTTTCAACCAGGCCCTGCGGCACAGGGGGGAAAGGGCCTTACCCATTCTTTTCAATGGATCTACTCTGAGTAGGACTACTGTTGCATACAACCCTCTATACCAGGCAACCCCAAACTTCGGCCCTCCAGATGTTTTGGACTACAATTCCCACCTTCCCCATCCTGGTCCTGTTAGCTAGGGATCATGGGAGTTGTAGGCCAAAACATCTGGAGGGCTGCAGTTTGGGGATGCCTGCTCTATACTCTCCGTCACTTCCTCCTAAAATAAGATTAATGCTACTAGTAACACTTGAGCCCTTCGCTTGCCCATAAACTTTAAACACTTTTCCTGCTTTTAAAAGCCACTTATTTCTCATATACACAGCCTTTTAAAAAGTCTTTTGAACAACAACAAAAAGAGGTTATCAGACAAGCGCAAGACTGGCAAACAATGGAAGATAGAGAATGGGACTATATATCATAACCCCATGGTTTTCAGTCTTCCTGCCTTTAGAGGGCCTTCCCCCCCCCCAATTGCCTAGGATTTCAGAGCATGTACTAGAGTGCGCTCTCAGCTCAGAGGAGGCGACAGCCAACCCCCTTAGACGAAATAAATGTGCCCAAACAGGCCTTGCAGCTGTGCATCGCAGGAAAAGATTGTCAACAAGGGACACCATCTGAGAAGAGAAGCTTGCCTTACTGATCTTGCAGAGACATCTGATTCAACTGCGGAGGAGCTGCAGGATTCAGAAACCACTGCCTTAAGTCACCTTTCAACGGGCAGCGCCTGGCAACTGTACCACTGCCCCCCCCCCCAAGACTAGCTTCCTTCTGTGGAAACCTGTCTGGATGCTCGGATGATTCCTCCCACGGGATCCTGCCCCTGGTGCTTCTGAGCTCTCTCCACTGCCAGCAATTAGGTGGGCGCTCCCTTCTGTCATCACATAAAGTGTTTCGAAGCATGGTTGTCAACTGAATTGAGCGCACAAGAATATCTCCATCTGAATGTCATTCAAGTTTCAAAGGAACAGCTAGATGTGCAGTAAAGGACCATCAATTAAAAGACAACTCCAACATTTCCCTTTCAACAGAAGTTTGACCATCACAATCCCTATTAGTCGGAACACCGGGACAGGCCTTCCTTTCTCCCTCTCTTTATTAAACACAAATCAGTTTTACACAGCAAATTAAACATGAATTAAACAGCCGCCTGGTTTGAACGCAACGTTAAGCCATGCTAATTTTTAACTTAATGCAAACAAGTGACGTATTGCTGTCCTTGCGTCACTCTTGACTTTGTGTTACAATAGACTAATATACTCCACCAGCTTTTTCCAACCTGGAAAGAAGAAGCCCACCAACCCGCAAGTGGCGGCCACGGCCATTGCAACAACCCGCCTAAACACCATGGAAGGAATGAAGGAGGGAGGCAGGCAGGCAGGTGGCGAAGAAAGTGCGTGAGGAAGTGGTGCGGAAAAGGGGCGCGGAGAAGGAAGGAAGGGTGGACTGAGGGAGAGGGAGGAGGAGCAGGAGGAAAACGCAGCAGCAGCCGGCAGCTGGCGTCACACACACCCTTCACAGTGCCACCCTGCTGAGGCGGGCAGGCGGGCACCCGGCGTGGGACAAGATTGCTCCGTCCCTGAGGAGAAAAGCGCCGCCGTGTGAGGGAGAGGGAGGGAGAGGGAAAGAACGTGCATGCTGGTGATCCATGCAGCGATTCCCGGACCATCCGTGTGCTGGATCTAGAAGGCAATTGGGCCTGATTCAGCCCGTGGGCCTTAGTTTGCCGACTCATGCTCTAATGCCACACATGGAACAGGCAGTAGGGAACCAAAGCAGCAGGGAATAGTTGTGCCAAACAAATGAGCGTCTGTCATTAGAAATGAAGGATTTGCACTCTTTTGCAGCCATTTCACGGCCCTCATAATTGCATGGCAAACATAAACCTCTGATTTATCACTTTATTTTCTATGGAGGGAGCACCTTTACACTTGAAATATCTCCCCCTCCTACAAAAGAACCCCAAGTGGATGATGCGTCACCCATTAGTCATGTTGGTATGTTTCACCTTAGATCTTTATCCCCCACCCCTCTCAAAGACATACATTCCAGCAATTCCTTACAAAACCCAAGCTGGTCATGCATGGCTAAAAAAGCCAGTGTTATTTTTTTTAAAAAGAAAGAAAGCAAAATTCAGCAAAAAGAACGAACGTATCAGGCTCGTTCCCAAGGCAAGTCAATCAGATGTTCTGCTCAATATAAATTCATCTCATGTACTATTCCACAACTCCTCCAGGATAGGAGTTTTGTAGTTTCCAGGCTTCTAGATTTTAACTATGTATTTTGCTGGGTTTTTAAAAAAAAAATAGAGAGAGAGGAGAGAGGAGAAATCCATTAATAAAGATCGTGTCAAGGACTGAACATATTTTCAAGCAACCAAGCAAGTTTCAAAGACTGCTATGGGCTTCCACAAATATTTCGCACATTTGCAGTAGTGCACAACAGTTTAGTGGAATGTGTGCTAAAGCACCAATGGTCATGTGCTTTCCATTTCACCCCGCCCCCAAAATTAGAAATAAAGCAAGGGTCGTGTAACACCCCAGATACTCACCACTGTCTGAATTGCCCTTGTTATTACTCATTGCTGAAGACTCTGCTTTGCTTTCTGCATGCTATGTTAACTTAATCTGCAACTGCCTTCCTTCCAAGCTATTATGGTGTTTGCTTTTTTCAGCTGAACACACTAGAAAACCACAACTATCTTAAAATAGGTTACCAACAATTCAAACTAAGCAGCGGTGTGCGAATGTGTAGGCTGTTGCCTGTGTAGGCAATCTGTCACTGTGTCCATTCAAATGTGTTGGCACTAAACACAATGCACCTACAACTTCAGGATTCTTCAACTCTGGTTCCCACATATTGCTGGACTACAACTCCCATCAGCCCAAACCAGCTTAACCAATGGTCAGGGATGATGGGAGTTGTAACCCCACAACATCTGGGGACCCAAAGCTGAAGAACACCAAACTACTAGAGTTCCCAGTAATTCACTGATGTTAAAATGTTTTTCGAGAATTCCCCCCCCCCCCAACAATGCAAAAATAAAGACTGTATCTGATTAAGCTCAGGTACCTGAAAACAAAGACTATTCCTGGTCAAACAGGGATAGTTGCACGCTATACAAAATTCAGAATTTTTCTTAAGTGGAGATTTAGCTCCTTCTATTTTCAAGCTTCCCTAGATGGATGATACCATTGCAACAAGTGCACTGGATAGTTGGCTCCAGGACAGCGCTGACTCTGGTTCCAGTACAACATTCTAGCCACAAATCACACCTGCCTGGGAAGCCTCTATAGAAAATGTCCCAACTTGACCATGTAGACCAACTCCTTGAAAGGCTATAAACAGCTAAAGACATAAGCAGACAAGAAGAGCTAAATATGTGGAAAACATCAAGCCTAGTTTGCTATTTGCAGAGTCGGATGTAATATAAACCAGGTTGCCTAAATTCAAACCATCATTTTATAATCTGACTTCTGCCCCCTATCGCAAACCAGTGTTTGTCAATTTAGACTCATCAAACCAGTTAGGCTCTGTAAACCATGATCTGACTGATGTTTGTGCCAAGCCTTTAAGAAGTATATTAAAAAAGCTGTCTTTGAGTGAGTGAGGGGGCACCCCAGAAGCTAATCCAGAGCCAGCTCTTACATGTATCTATTAGCCAAGCTGCAAAAGACTATCTTGTGCTGATTTAAGTAGTCACCAGAGACTTCCTTTAGTGGCAGGCTTGAGTGTGAAAGCAACATTAATACTTGCCTTGAAGTTCTGGTTTGAGAATTTCAGCAGTTAACATTCCTTGGAGTTTAGGGGATTGGGGGCAGGACAATGGGAGATGCATCTGAAGCATAGCCTTGTTAATTCAGGACATCTGTAGCTTATTTCCCCAACATTCCACATTTCCCCAAACCGTATTCCACATACCTCAAACCGTAACAGATTTAAACAGCAAATAGTTTCAGCAGCTAGAAAACACACACACACACACACACACACACACACACACACACACACACACACGCTGGCACTCACACATTCCAGGAAGGGAATGTTATAACTAGCTCAGGAAAGAAGGGCCACATTCCGTCCTCTAAAACTGGGCTGGTAGGTCAGCTTTCCCCCAAAATACTGCCACCTGCTCTGATTTTTCATCGCTGTTGCCCATACTGTAGCAGCATGATATTCAAAAATAAGATGAAGTGCTGGACTCAGGCATGAGGAATAGGAGCTGCCACCCTTGGAGAGCATTCAAAGTTAGTTCCACTCAGAAAAGACCCATTGAAATCACTGGAGACTGATAATAAAAATAAAATAAAATAATTATAATTATAATTATTTATACCCTGCCCATCTGGCTGGGTTTCCCTAGGCACTCTGGGCGGCTCCCAACAGAATATTAAAAACACGATAAACTTGGCTCCATTGATTTCAACTGGGTCTGCTCTGAGTAAAACAGTTGGACCCAGCCCTATATTCCTGCAACAGCTATTATAAAATGTTTTTAGCTGCCTTAGATATCTTGCATGACAGAAAGGAAGGATATAACGTGCTTTTATTCATATGCATTTTATTTTAAAAGCAGGAGCTAGCATGAAAGACAAGGTGTTTTATTTATTTATTTATTTAAGAGAGCTTTCTTTTCCTTTCTTTTCTTTTAATCCCGTCTTTTTAGAGGAATCTACTCTGTTTGGATCCAAAGATGCCCTTAGATGGAGAGGTTCTGGTGAGCAGCTACTGTTCCACTTTCTGCAAGGGGTAGTGTTGGCGGCAAGTTGTGTAATGCAGAGGGGGTTCTGCGATGCCTTGCACAAACAGAATCCAACCTCTGGTTTCCCAGTCCTCTCTTTCTTGTGCAAGAATCTTGCGCTATGTCAGAAAAGGCCCTTCTGCCCACAGAAGAGGCCCTTCTGCTGCTCACGGGCACCTCTGGATCCAGCCCAATATCAACACGCAGAGAGCCTCTGAAAACAAGTGGTGTTAACTTCGCCGCAGACAAACAGCGACATGAGCCAGCCACAGAAATTTATAGCTTCAGAGTAAACTGTTTGGAATTACGTTTCAAGATCAATCTTATTACCAAAGGGAATTCTGAGTGCCTTGCGGGCAACGTAGCCACTAGTATCAAAGCCTAAGGGCGAAATATCCACAAGACATCACTGAAGGCTTTTGCAATTCAGAGCATAGCTGCCAAGTTTTCCCTTTTCTCGCGAGGAAGCCTATTCAGCATTAGGGAAAATCCCTTAAAAAAAGGGATAACTTGGCAGCTATGATTCAGAGATTATTGTATCCAATGTTGGCCACAATGAATATTTGGCATATAAGCCAACCACATTGCCTGGATTGTTTTACAGCCTTCATTAAAAAAAACACACACACCCCCAAAAAAAACAAGGGCAATGGAAGGGAGCAGCACTTTCAGAAGCTGCTTATATATTTCTATCCTCTTTTGTCAAATGGTCACAAGCTAATGGGAACAGTCCCTTTATGTTGTGTTTTAAAAATATACCTACTTTGCTGTCTTTTCCTCTTCACAGAGGAGAGAAACAGTGGACACATAAGTCAAGCAAAGGAAAATCTGTGAGGACAGTGCCCATCTTGGGCTAGCCGAACCAAATTGGAGTTGGCACACTGCAGAATGGAAAAAGGTAAACTAAAGAAACCAGGAAAGCGAGATCTAACCATGTGCCTCCATGTAATGAGAACTCTACTTATCACTTGTTACAGTGGTGGTGGTGGTGGGGGATAAAGTGCAGAATGGACTTCAAAACAGGAGCAAATTAAAAGCAAGAAAGAAAAGAACACAAGCATTTGAAAGTGGGCAGAAATTTCCTATTTATGGGAGAGCACATGTTTTGAATGAAGACTTCCCCAGGGTTAATCCCCATCATCTTCCAGTTTGAAGGAAGATGTGCCAGGGTGGAAGAAAGGCTTCTGCTCAAGAGAACTGTTGCCAGTTAGAGTAGACAGCATGGTGGGTAAGATGGAGCAATGGTTTTGACTCCGCAAATGACAGTTTCAGGTACTCACTGACGTCGGGAAAGGCAGGGCAGTGGAAGAGAATTTTTAGAAGCTGTACTGTATTTTTAGAGGCTCTTTAAAAAGCCTGTTATGTTTTGCCATTCCTTTATAAGCCACCTCTAATATTCTTGAATTATATAAAGGCGAGCTGTTTTTTTAAAAAAATAATCCAAAGAAAGAAAGAAAGAAGAAGAAAGAAAGAAAGAAAGAAAGAAAGAAAGAAAGAAAGAAAGAAAGAAAGAAAGAGGGACGAAGGAAGGAAGGAGGGAAGGAGGGAAGGAGGGAAGGAGGGAAGGAGGGAAGGAAGGAAGGAAGGAAGGAAGGAAGGAAGGAAGGAAGGAAGGAAGGAGAAACAAGACTATTTATTACCCAGCCTTGTCCAACAGATTGTGCACAGAGCAGGTATTTGTGGCTTTGTCATTGAGAAGGGACGAGCAGGGGATAATCGTACCAAGACCACAAAGATCTGGTCAGGGCTGGCTCTGAATGATTGCAGCAGAGAGAGGTCTAAACCACCTGAACTTGTAGGGAGAGAAGGCTGCCCTCATTTCTGAACCATGTCTGCCCTCCCTGCATGTCCTCCCCAGCCCCTGGTTCCAGGAGAGCTTTCATCTTCATTACAGAGAGACCAAGGGCAAATTAGCAAATCACAAAGATGCCCTCCAGTAGTTATGATTCCACTGGGATTTGAAGATCATCGGTCTAAGCAGGAGACACTAGGAAATGTTTTAAATGAAAGCTTCTGTCTGACCTACCACGACTTGCGGCAGTCTGCAGCTGAATTCTAATGGTCCACTTTACTTGAAGCGGAGAGGAAGATTCTACTATGGATTGTTTTGACCTTCAAGCTACGACATTTATAAAAAGCATTCTCTCAAACCCATGCTCATGATTAGCATGGCTCCATCACAAGCCGCAGGTGTAGACAACAGAGTAGGGTTGCCATACGGAAGAGATTGACACTCCAGAACCAAGGGGGGGGGAGAGATGCAGTGCTAGTCAAACAAACAAAGCCAAGTGCCTTCTGAATATTGAGCTACTACTGGGAAGACGCAAGAGACGACTCTACACATGGATATCACCAAATGGGCAGCATCGAAATCAGATTGATTATATTCTCTGCAGCCAAAGATGGAGAAGCTCTATACAGTCAGCAAAAACAAGACCTGGAGCTGACTGTAACTCAGATCATCAGCTTCTTATAGCAAAATTCCAGCTTAAACTGAAGAAAGTAGGAAAAAGCACTGGGCCAGTAAGATACAATCTGAATCAAATCCCTTATGAATACACAGTGGAAGTGAGGAACAGGTTTAAGGATTTAGATTTGGTGGACAGAGTGCCTGAAGAACTATGGATGGAGGCTCGTAACATTATACAGGAGGCAGCAACGAAAACCATCCCAAGGAAAAGGAAATGCAAGAAAGCAAAATGGCTATCCAACGAGGCCTTACAAATAGCGGAGGAGAGGAGGCAAGCAAAATGCAAGGGAGATAGGGAAAGATACAGGAAACTGAATGCAGATTTCCAAAAAACAGCAAGGAGAGACAAGAGGGTCTTCTTAAATGAGCAATGCAAAGAAATAGAGGAAAACAATAGAATGGGGAAAACCAGAGATCTGTTCAAGAAAATTGGAGATATGAAAGGAACATTTCGTACAAAGATTACCATAATCAAGGACAAAAGTGGTAAGGACCTAACAGAAGCAGAAGACATCAAGAAGAGGTGGCAGGAATACACAGAGGAATTATACCAGAAAGATATGGAGGTCTCGTACACCCCAGGTAGTGTGGTTGCTGACCTTGAGCCAGACATCTTGGAGAGTGAAGTCAAATGGGCCTTAGAAAGCACTGCTAATAACAAGGCCAGTGGAAGTGATGATATTCCAGCTGAACTATTTAAAATTTTAAAAGATGATGCTGTTAAGGTGCTACACCCAATATGCCAGCAAGTTTGGAAAACTCAGCAATGGCCAGAGGATTGGAGAAGATCAGTCTACATCCCAATTCCAAAGAAGGGCAGTGCCAAAGAATGCTCCAACTTCCGCACAATTGCGCTCATTTCACACGCTAGCAAGGTTATGCTTAAAATTCTACAAGGCAGGCTTAGGCAGTATGTGGACCGAGAACTCCCAGAAGTGCAAGCTGGATTTCGAAAGGGCAGAGGAACCAGAGACCAAATAGCAAACATGCGCTGGATTATGGAGAAAGCTAGAGAGTTCCAGAAAAACGTCTACTTCTGCTTCATTGACTATGCAAAAGCCTTTGACTGTGTCGACCACAGCAAACTATGGCAAGTTCTTAAAGAAATGGGAGTGCCTGATCACCTCATCTGTCTCCTGAGAAATCTCTATGTGGGACAAGAAGCTACAGTTAGAACTGGATATGGAACAACTGATTGGTTCAAAATTGGGAAAGGAGTACGACAAGGTTGTATATTGTCTCCCTGCTTATTTAACTTATATGCAGAATTCATCATGCGAAAGGCTGGACTAGATGAATCCCAAGCCGGAATTAAGATTGCCGGAAGAAATATCAACAACCTCAGATATGCAGATGACACAACCTTGATGGCAGAAAGCGAGGAGGAATTAAAGAACCTTTTAATGAGGGTGAAAGAGGAGAGCGCAAAATATGGTCTGAAGCTCAACATCAAAAAAACCAAGATCATGGCCACTGGTTCCATCACCTCCTGGCAAATAGAAGGGGAAGAAATGGAGGCAGTGAGAGATTTTACTTTCTTGGGCTCCTTGATCACTGCAGATGGTGACAGCAGTCACGAAATTAAAAGACGCCTGCTTCTTGGGAGAAAAGCAATGACAAACCTAGACAGCATCTTAAAAAGCAGAGACATCACTTTGCCGACAAAGGTCCGTATAGTTAAAGCTATGGTTTTCCCAGTAGTGATGTATGGAAGTGAGAGCTGGACCATAAAGAAGGCTGATCGTCGAAGAATTGATGCTTTTGAATTATGGTGCTGGAGGAGACTCTTGAGAGTCCCATGGACTGCTAGAAGGTCAAACCTATCCATTCTTAAAGAAATCAGCCCTGAGTGCTCCCTGGAAGGACAGATCGTGAAGCTGAGGCTCCAATACTTTGGCCACCTCATGAGAAGAGAAGAATCCTTGGAAAAGACCCTGATGTTGGGAAAGATGGAGGGCACTAGGAGAAGGGGACGACAGAGGACGAGATGGTTGGACAGTGTTCTCGAAGCTACGAACATGAGTTTGACCAAACTGCGGGAGGCAGTGCAAGACAGGAGTGCCTGGCGTGCTATGGTCCATGGGGTCACGAAGAGTCGGACACGACTAAACGACTAAACAACACAACTGGGAAGACGAGGGAGAACAGACATTCCCCCCTCCGTCCAAAAGAATGGGTGACTTCTTTCAAGTGGCAGAACCAGAGACCGTCCTTCTTCTAAAGAAAAGAAAACACACCTGAATTAAGCTACACTTCAAGCAAGGGTTAGCCAACGTGCTGCCATTTGAATGCTGTTGAACTACAGCTGCCACCAACTCCAGCCATCATGGCTAACAGTCAAGGATGATGGGAGTTGCAGTCCAAGAATGTCTGGTGCCATGTTGTTAACCCCTGCTCTAAGCCAAAGGTTCTCAAGCTGCAATGGTGCAAAAGCTCCATTATCTACAGTAAGGTTGTGGAGCAGTCAGAAATATCTGCACTTGGTCTTGCACTCAATTTATTTTTTTTCTTCTGATGACAGAAATCAAAACCATTTTGAACAAGGGCCTGTGATTTTTCACACACTGGTGCAGTCTACTAATTTCCCCTTAAATGTTTAAAAAGGAGCCCTTCTCAGCAGCCTGGCTGCCCATGATTTTCATAATACAGTGACGGTATTGATGTTGATGCTAAAAAAAAAGAATAAGATCATGGGTTTTTTGCCTTCTTCCATTGCATTATAAGGCACCTCGACGGTTATTCAAATATGAGTTATGTATGTATTTTGATTTGTAGAATAAACAAACAAAAATGTTATTAAGTGGTCTGCCAAGACCCCCAACATTTTTAAGTTCTCCGTAGGAAAAAAAAATTCTTCCATTTACAAGCCTGGTATTAACTGGTCAGCTATCCCACGGCAGGTCACAATACATACCCACCAACTCAGTTTCGCAAGTAATCTTTGTATAGTCACAGCTCTACTACATACAGGTGATGCTCAAACACCAACCTATTGATTACTAATAGCTGCAGTGTGCATTTACAACACACTGGAACACAAATCATGTTTTATTCAAACATAGGCTCACCCAAGTGACTTGTGCATTGACTTGCTTGCACAAAACTTACACAGAGGTTAGACTATGCCTGGTCTTTACTGAATCTGTTCCAATTTGTTTGCAGGGAGGTTAAATGGTCATGAGCTCAGATCTTGATTTCATCCTGATTTCCTTGTATCGTTCATCGTTCATTCATCCAACACTTTTCAGAGGATTCTCCTAACCGCAAAGCATGCATTTAAGAAACAAAAAAGTGGGTTTGCCGCACCAGGGTGACAGAGCCTTTTAATCCACTGAAATTGCACAAGCCTGAAGTTCTGGTATGCACCTGAAAGCCTACTGCAAAACACAGTCTGAAGGCTACCTATTTGAGGGGAAGAACTCTTATAACTACTTCTGAGAAACCAGAGGGCTATTTGGGGGAGGGAGAGCAGGAGGAGGACATGGTTTTTTTGGCATAACCCCCTCTTTGGCTAGCAGCCATCCATCTTTGATACACTCTATTGAGCTGTCAAGAAATGGATATAGAAAGTAATTACTGCCCAGGGGAAGCTTCCTCTTCTTGTCAAAATACATATAGCGTATTTGAAGTAGTCAGCTATGCACTGTAAGAACGAACTGGCAAATGCACAACAGGGGAGCAACTTTTGGGGATGGGGGAGCGTGCCAGTGGCGAGCAGGGCCAGAGTGAAAAGAAAGCAGAGCAACAAGCGGGACCTTTAACTTTGTACAGTCAAAGTTATACACCCATCACTTAGTCACCCATCCATGCAAGCAAGAGGCATGATCACAGTTCAGGAATGCACTCCTGCCATGCAAAAGCACTCAAGGAGGGTGAAAAGCAGGGGCCTGGGAAATGTCTGAAGGTCCGACAGAAAGGCCTGGAGGGCTGCATTTGGGCCTTGGACTTGAGGTTCCTCATCCCAGATATACTCCAGACTCCTAACTATACCGTTAACAGATAATGCCTTGGTTCCTGAGGAGTTCAACATCTTTGGCATCTTGTTTAAGAAGCAATACAAAATACCGCAGAGGCCTACCTATCCTTCCATGAAGGTAAAGGTAAAGGGACCCCGGACCATTAGGTCCAGCCTTGACGGACTCTGGGGTTGCGGCGCTCATCTCGCGTTATTGGCCGAGGGAGCCGGCATACAGCTTCCGGGTCATGTGGTCAGCATGACTGACAAAGCTGCTTCTGGCGAACCAGAGCAGCGCACGGAAACGCCGTTTACCTTCCCGCTGTAGCGGTACCTATTTATCTACTTGCACTTTGATGTGCTTTCAAACTGCTAGGTTGGTCCTTCAATACAACTGGAATAAATGAATAAATAATAATAAATTTGATAAAGCCAGTTACTGCATTTGAAAGTAATGCAACTGCATTTGAAAGTAATTTGAAAGGCAACTCGGTTGGGCCGAAGACAGCCCCAGTAGGCAACAGGAATGCTGAAAACAGAGCTGAACTAAGGGTGGCAGAGCCCCAGAAATAATTGGCAAAGGGCCAAAAGGATAGTCAAGCAGCACACACTTCAGCATCCACGCCTGTTTCTGTATTCCACCACAGGAAAACAAAATGATATGATTTATGTTGGCCTGCACTGTGGGGCAGGGTTGGCAAGCAAAATGAAAACATAATTCACATAAATTTGAAGTTTGCGGCAACGAAGTCTTAGCAACACCCTCCATTTGGTTCAGCGGCAGGTTAACCCAGTGAGTGGGGAATGACATTAATTATACCAATTCCTTCCAGTAGCACCTTAGAGACCAATTAACTAAAAATCCCTTCCAGTAGCACCTTAGAGACCAACTAAGTTTGTCATTGGTGTGAGCTTTCGTGTGCATGCACACTTCTTCAGATACCTGTATTCAGGTATCTGAAGAAGTGTGCAAGCACACGAAAGCTCATACCAATGGCAAACTTAGTTGGTCTCTAAGGTGCTTCTGGAAGGACTTTTTAAATTAATAATACAATTTAGAGTTAGAATGAATCTTAGGGGCCACCTAATGCAACCCCACCTGCTCAGTGCATGGCACCACCACAGCATCCAGCCTCTGCTGACCCAAGATTTTTGCGCTCTAGCAGGGGATTCTTACATCCCTTTCAGGGATACACAAACGCCTGGTGGATATCACAGTCCCATCACAAATCTGTGTGGTCAAGTGTGCCATAAAAGCGTGTAGAACAAGCAAGGTATATTGATAAGAGGCTCAAACATGTGCTTAGTTTGCTGGATCCAAATAGTTAAGCAGCTGCACTGTTCATAATATACAGTCATACCTCATGTTACGTTCCGCTCTTGTTACGGACTTTCAGCTTACGAACGCGGCAAACCCGGAAGTGTTTATTTCCGGGTTCGCCGCCCACGCATGCACAGAAGCAATCTGCGTGCTTCGCGCATGCGCAGAAGACGGGCTCTAGTTGCGGACTTTTCGGGGTGCGAGCGGCACCTCGAAATGGATTAAGTCCGCAACTAGAATTACCACTGTACACCCAAAGAATTTCCCCTCATTGCTATGATTTCACAGATCCGGGGTGGTGGTGGTGGTGCTTTATGCCTCCTTCTAGAAAGGCTACTTCAAATCCCAGGTTGAGGTCACCCTCTTGGGTTAATTAGAGCTCTGCCAGGGACTGCACAGTTCACTAGCACTCTGTCTCTGCTTTCTCCCAGGACCGCATCCCAGATTCATTATGTGACTAATTCAGAAAGCCCCGCGAAGATCTGCAGAATCGTATGAAATGATACTTGAAGTGTGCTTGACTTCAGATCCACTCGGATTATTGACAGTTCCCACTTGACACCTGGGATGTGACTTCATCATTATCACCACATCTGTTTCTGCCTCTCGCTCCTTTACCATTCAAGTTCTCCCCAGATGCCTGACCAGGTGAACAAAGCGAGCAGATTGCAACCATTAGTTTGTAATAACTGTGAGATGGCACCGCGCTTCCTTCCTTATCCTTTTAGTTATGTATGCAGCTTGCCTGGCAATCCTGTCTCCCTTCTCCACAACCGCAGTGTAGCATGGGTAGGGAACCTCAAGCTCAGAGGGCAAATGTGGCCCTCCAGGCCTCCTGACCTGGCCCTGAGATCTCTCCCCAGGCCACACCTCCCACTGGCTCTGTTTCTAACCCCATCATGTTTTTGCCTGGCTGGACTATGTCCTGATAATGCCTCTGGCTTGCCTGGGTGAAGGACAGAATGGGGTTTGTGAGGGCGTGTAGAAACTAGCCTACTGAATAAAGGTAAAATGTACACTCATTGCCCAGAGTAAACCCATTGAAATTAAGATTGCCATGTCCACCAGTTTCAATGGGGCTGCTCTGAGTACAACTCAAGAATGCTACAACCCTAAATTCGTTCCTTAATAAAACAACAACACAATTTCTTCATTAAAAAGGGGGGGGGGGACAGAATAGGCTTTGCTCCGACATATACCCACGGTATAAACATTTAGTGCTATCCATTATACGCACCCCATTGGCCCTTGTTTTTTCCTCCCCCTTTGCTGCCTTAGCTGCGAAGTTTTTATATACTTACTTCAAGTCTGCTGCTATTAAATTAAATCCATTGTAAAGGTGTCCTTCTAAGGCCA
The DNA here is from genome assembly GCF_965207765.1 of Zootoca vivipara. Classification (NCBI taxonomy): domain Eukaryota; kingdom Metazoa; phylum Chordata; class Lepidosauria; order Squamata; family Lacertidae; genus Zootoca; species Zootoca vivipara. Next base: position 11,595,068 of record NC_142599.1, read on the forward strand.
CTTTCTTCAAGTACGAGTAACTGTCCAGATCCGAAGTCAAAAAATTTGTCACGAGGGCACCTGCAAAGTGGGAGAAAAGTTTGGGGTGGTGGTGTTAGATCCTGGTAGAATGCTTTCCAATGAGGAAAACGGACATTTTCCCCTCACTGGGCTAGCTCAAACAAGTAGCAGAAAGGAATAAGCTTTCTGACTCACTGCAGTCAAGGACATAGCATGGAAACGGATTAACGTAAGTTTGATCAATTGTGTACCAGGCTCACCGTTAATAAGCGACCTTTAAATGATCAAAATTTTTTTTAAAGGTCTTTCAAATGTCTTATGCCCCTCCTCTGAGACAAATATCACAAATAATACCAACCCCATCAAAGCATCCTGTTATTTTCCGCAAGTCAGTAATGCTACACAATTAAGATCGTTCCAAATCGGCTGTAGCAGACCCACCACTTAATACCACTAATTAATAATGTGGCGGATCCTCTCCCGCTAACTGCCCCCAATTAAATATAGTGCACCCACCTCACAGAACACCAATTATATGAATTTCTACAATTTACCACAGATTATCTGGTGGGGGATTTGTGTGAGGGAAAACTTAATGATTTAGAGTCTCAGGCGGGAGCTGATCAAACAAACAAGAAATGTTTCATTAAACAAAAAGAGGCTTATGAAACAAAGCAGGTCAGGAAATAATAATAATAATAATAATAATAATAATAATAATAATAATAATAATAATATTTATACCCCGCCCTTCCCAGTCAAGACCGGGCTCAGGGCAGCTAACAACAAATAATATCAACACAAGTATAAAAGAAACAATTCAGTTAAAATGCAGATTAATATAATGTTAAAATTCAATTTTAAAATTAAAAACCTACAAATAAGATAAAACCATTATGAGATAAAACCTTAGGGGAGGGTAACCGTGGGGTCAGTCTGCGTCAGTCCAAAGGCCAAACGGAACAGCTCTGTCTTGCAGGCCCTACAGAAAGATGACAAATCCCGCAGGGCCCTAGTCTCCTGGGACAGAGCATTCCACCAGGTCGGGGCCAGTACTGAGAAGGCCCTGGTCCTGGTCGAGGCCAGCCTAACCACCTTGTGACTCGGGATCTTCAGTACCTGTATGTTATTATTTGTGGACCTTAATGTCCTCTGTGGGTCATACCGGGAGAGGCGGTCCCGTAGGTACGAGGGTCCTAAGCCGCATAATGCATTCTTTCAGGCTGAAGCTAACTTATTTTCTTTAACCACGTCTCTGGCTTGAACACAATTCTATAGACACAACTCTTCTTCAGTTACTAAAAATCAGGTGTTACATTTCAGATGGTCATTGTTCAGGTTTCTAGAAGAGATGGTCAAATGCTCAACTCAGTTTCTGTCACTTATATATTACAGTTAAAAACTTTCAGCACCATACAGATTCCTTCACAGCTTAATCCTTTGGTTCATGAGGTCTTCTAAATGGTGTAACAGACCCAGGGGATCCTCTCACCCCTTGTTACTGGTTTGGGAGTCTTCAGTACCTAGAACAGGCATCCCCAAACTGCGGCCCTCCAGATGTTTTGGCCTACAACTCCCATGATCCCTAGCTAACAGGACCAGTGGTCAGGGATGATGGGAATTGTAGTCCAAAACATCTGGAGGGCCGAAGTTTGGGGATGCCTGACCTAGAAGAACTCTCCTTTCCTGGCTCTACTGAGACCCAGGTAGCCTGTATTCCCAAAGGATCTACCTCTCCCGACTCAGACTCAGCCCTCCCAGGGCTGTATACCTTCCCCAGACCCTCAACCCGGTCTCCCTACCCAAGCTGCGAGGCTCCATCCTCTCGCTATGGGTAGCCCTCCTCAGTGTGAATGCTTAACGTCCCTCAGAAGCAGTTCTCCTGAACTCATTCCCTAACTCCCAACTTCAACTAAACCCTATTTCTTAACGTGAACCTTTGCTCTTTTTCAAAACCAAACCAAACCTCTCTTCTTAAATCCAGCCTTGTCTACCCCTCTCCCTCAGAAACTGCTCCTTTTCTATCCCCCCAAGTGCTGTTCCTCCCCACTCTGTGGCTAGCTGACTCCACAGCCAAACAGAGATAGGCTCCAGCCTACTCTAGAGGAGGGACTACATCACCAGATTGTGGTCTGGCTCTACTGTCCGTCAGACAGTATTTCAAGCAGTGCTGGGAACGCATACCGTAGCTAAACCCAGCTCCCCAGGATGTGGGCAGGCATAATATATGCAGAAACCCTGAGAAACGCAATTAAGATGTGCTCGATTCTCAGTACACATCACATTTGTAACGTGATCTTGCAAAAATTGCAACGGAGAACCGATGGCTAGAGAAAAGACTTTCTCCCTTTCTCCTGAGAGTGGAACGGGGGGGGGGGGCGTCACACAGAGCTGGGTATTGGAAGGTTTAGGACAGCCAGGAGTAAGTACCCCTTCACACAGAGCATTGCTAAATGATGAAATTCTCTCCCACAAAATGTAGCGATGGCCAACTTGGTTGGCTTAAAAGATAGGCACATTCATGGAGGGCAGGCCTATCAGTTGCACTCATGTCCTGCTTTGCGGGCATCCATTGGAGGCTGGTCACTGTGAGAACAGGTTGATGGACGAGATGGGCCTTTGGCCTAATCCAGTAGCCACTTCTGATGTTAGAAGTTAGAAGCCTTGACATTCTCTTAGTCCTACTGCCATGGTTAAGTCTGGCAGGAAGCTGGCTAATACTGATCAGTCTATGTGCTGAATTCAACTAAATAGTTGCACTAGAGGGAGCCACTGCAACCAGACCCATTAATGCAATGGGGTTCCCTTACATCTTCCTCCTGAGCACCCCCCCCCAAAAAAAATCAGAGTGTGTGTATGTGTGTGTCAGAAGCACCCCCAGAACAGTGCTTGGAGAGAGGAGATTGTTCCATCCAGGAAGCAGAAAGCTTTGCCCTGATGGAACCATCACAATCATGGGACATTGAATTCCATCCTGTATTTCCAACTAAATCAGGGCGGCCCCAACTTTTCATACCAAGTGGGCCACAACTTTGACACAGAATCTGTGGGCCATACACTGCCTTGTCGCGTGGGGGAGTGAGGCCAAAATTTGGTCCGGACCTTGTGCTGCCTTCCCAAAGCTGGCAAAGGGAGACAGCAGGCTTTGGGAAGGAAGCGAGAGGCTCTGGCAAGCTCCTGGAGCTTTGCCTCCACTTTCCCAAAGCTGGGAAACCAGTAACTAGGCTCGGGAAAGGAGACAGAATGACTCTAGGACCCTGTGAAAACCTCACACCTATTTCACAAAGCCCAGCACCTCGCTTACCCAAGCTTTGGGAAGAGCAAGGGCATGGGGGGTGTCAAATGTTGGCGAAGGCTGCAAAAGAAGGCCTTGAGGGTTGCATGCAGTGCTTGCGGCATGCGTTGGACCACCCTGATCCAAATCCTACTACAGTGTTCCCTATTTCTAACTGGCAGTGGTTCTCTAGGAGCTCAGGAAAATGCTTTCCCCATTACCTGGGTTTGTAACTGGAAATGCCAGATTCAGAACAGATTCAGTACAGTACCACTGAGTTATAGATCCTCCAGCAAAGAAGTGGTTTCTGCCTAGTTTCAAACCTTTCACACGTGAAACAAAAGGTGATACCCACTATGCTACCTAAACTGAAGCTTCAATCCTGCTTAAGCTTTAGGCATCCAAACATATGGTTAACCCAGCTTTCTGGAGGCCACTGAATTATTCCAAAACAATGGGTTCCCAAGATAGTTAAATGCTATTAATTGTTCTATCAAAATCCCGGCTGGCTGGAACACTACCATTATCATCAATAGAAGCAGCCTAGCAATTACAAGCCCATCACTTTAATATGTAACATATCTAAGCATTTTCTGGCAACAGTTGGAAGCACAGGCCTACGGAAATAAAATTATTTTCAAAGTAGAAACCAGGTTTTTAGAGCAAATTTTTTTAAAGCAGAGGTAGCACTAATTTCAGCACATTTAAGCTTCTGAGGTGGTTATGGCTTCTTCTTGTTGTTGTTGTTTGTTTGTTTGTTTCTTTGAAGAGGAACAGCACCACTAACTTTCAACTACGGTAACTTGATGTAACCCTAGGAGCTGATGCATGTCATTTCTAAACATGAAATATGTGTATCCTATTATTATTAGTAGTAGTAATAGTAATAGTAGTAGTATATTGCCTTTCATTGATAGATTTCAGAGCGGTTCACAACATAAAAATGCAAGCGGAAGTTGGAATGTGAACAAAGGAAGGAAAGAATTAACTCTCCCAGCAACACCAGGTCTGAGACAATAATGATTATGAAGGACTACACAAGTGAAATGGATTTTATATTTTTAAGAAATAACTGACGCACTGTTGGTAAGGAGGCAATGATGGTCGGCTGTAAGAATGGACAACAACAAGTGAAGGATGAAATGGATATTAATGAAGAGATGATGTGGCTACAGGAGGAAAAGATGGGCATATGTTTGCAACAGGAGCGGAGAACCTGATTTTTTTTAAAAAAGAAATTGTATTAAATTAAAGTAATTCAGTTTGTAATATTTTTTTTAAAAAAACCAATAAAAATAATTTCGTGGGAAAACAACCTTAAAAATGCAAGCTAAAAACACATAATAAAAACAACTTTTCACTGCAAGCTAGCCCATAATGCTTGTGGCAGCAATACTGCATGAGTGCATCCCTATAATCAGTGATGGCAATACCCCAAACACACTGGAAGATGGAGGGAAAGAGTGACTGAGTTTGAAGTGGGCATATGAACCAGTGGTACAGGGCACATGGTTTGCATGCATCAGCTCCCAGGTGCAATTTCTGTTGTCTCTAGTTAAGCCACCCCTGGCAAGGGAGACCTGGGAAATATCTCCGCCCCAGACTCTGGAGAGTTGCTACTGACATTGACAATGAGTAGGGCCAGCTAGACCAGCAATTTGTCTCCATACAAAGAGATCTCCTCATCTTCTTCTGGATCTATACTGGAGGGGCAGGGAGTTGAAAGAGAAGATTCTGAGTTAGTAAGGGAGAAGGAACACAGGAAGCTGCCTTACACCAGAATCCATTCAGCTCAATAGTGTTGACTCTGACTGGCAGCATCTCTCCAGGATTTCATTGGGGGCTCTCTCCCAGTCTAATTGGGAGATGCTGGGGATTGAACTTGGGACCTTCTGTGTGCAAAGCAGGTGCTCTACCACTGAGCCATGGCTGTTCTAGGTTTGGGAACACTGCAACAGAAGGTATGACTGTAGTAAGGGCAGTGCTGCTGCAGTTTGTGTGATTCACATTTGACTGCAGGATTTATAGCTGAAGAACCTGCATCTTAACGAACTTCCAGATGTGTTCATGTAACCCAGTCCCCTCTCGTTTCCATATACATACCTCTTCCTTTTGCATTCTTGTCTGTCTTTGGCTGCATGTAGTTCGTCAGGGCTGCCAATTTACCTTTCTTGCTGATTCCAAGCCACGTCCCACCTTCTTTTCCTTCCTCCATATCCAAACCTGCTAAAAGGATTTGTTTTGTTTAGACAAGCCTACCCAAATACTTAGAATGGTTAGTGTGTGTTTTAATCTGTTTTTAGTTTGCCGCTGATTTTAATTTTTTGAATGCTTCAACTGATCGTTTTTCATTGCTTTTATTGAACATTTTATTGTTTCATCTTTTTCGGAGACCATGTTGAGGTTTGCTTGTTTGTTTTACATTCAGGCAGTGTGCAAAATTTATGAAATTTCAAAAATACACAGTAACAACAGTAATAAAGTAAGTAGCATTTAAAAAAATCTAAAAGGTGTCTGTGGTCTCTGTTCAAGAGCTTCATACTTTCATATCCCCCAACATTTCAGATGTGAAAATATGAGGGACATGCCCAGTTCCAGGGTTGAGTGTGTTCTTTGGAAGAACACTGCCTGATTTGGCTCTCAGTGGGTTTTAAAGTGTCCCAGGAGGTAGGTTAGGGTTGAAAGGTAGTGACTGGCCCAAGGTTACCTAGTGAAGAGTAATGGATGATCAGAGATCTGAACCTGAGTTTTTCCCAGTCTTAGTTTGATACTCTAAGACAGGCATCCCCAAACTGCGGCCCTGCAGATGTTTTGGCCTACAACTCCCATGATCCCTAGCTAGCAGGACCAGTGGTCGGGGGAGATAGGAATTGTAGTCTAAAACATCTGGAGGGCCAAAGTTTCGGGATACCTGCTATAAGACAGCCTTTCTCAATCGTGGATTCCCATATAGTGTTGAACTACAACTCCCTAGCTTCACTGCCCATTGGTTCTGCTAGCTACGGATGATGGGAGTCCAACAACATCTGGGGACCCAGGGTTGAGAAAGGCTGCTCTGACCCAAGGGTGAGGAACCCCAGGCTTCGGGGCCAAATGCAGCCTTCAAGGCCTCTCTGTCTGGCCTTTGGGACCCTTCTTAGGCCACACCTCCTCCTCCCCAGCCATACCCCTCATTGCCTCTGCTTTCAGCCCTCCTTGAGTTCTGCCTTTTCGCAAACATCTCCCATTATCCTGGACCATTGGTTATGCTGACTGAGGGTGATGGGTGTTCATGGAATCAAATAACTGGGAAGGGACACCAACCCCCTGCAATGCAGGAATCTCAACTAAAGTGTCAATGATAGATGGCCACCCAGCCTCTGCTTAAAAACCTCCAATAAAAGAGGGTCCACCGTCTCCAGTGGGAGTTGGTTCCACTGTTGAACAGCTCTTACTGTCAGAAATTTTTTCCTGGTGTTTAGTTGGAACCTCCTTTCTTGTAATTTGAATCCACTGATTTGGGTCCTACCCTCTAGAACATGAGTAGGCAAACTAAGGCCCAGGGGCCGGATCCGGCCCAATCACCTTCTAAATCCGGCCTGCGGATGGTCCGGGAATCAGTGTGTTTTTACATGAGTAGAATGTGTGCTTTTATTTAAAATGCAACTCTGGTTTATTTGTGGGGCATAGGAATTTGTTCATCCCCCCACCAAAAAACAAACAAACATAGTCTGGCCCCCCACGAGGTCTGAGGGACAGTGGATTGGCCCCCTGCTGAAAAGGTTTGCTGACCCCTGCTCTAGATATTTGAGTATAACTATCCTGTCTCCTTTCGTGTGCATGCACACTTCATCAGATACACTGAAACAGAAGCCACCAGATCCTTATGTATATTCAGAAGGTGGGGGGTCGGGGTGATGGGAATGGGTGATGGGCTGATAGGAGTGGTAAACCTGTTGATGACTGTTAATGACTGTTAATGACTGCAATTGGTCTTGCGGGGGGGATTTCAGAAACAGACTGGAAAGAGAAGTTGCTGAATTGCAACTCATTAGCAAGCTTAAAACCATGGAGCCACCTGGAATGAACAGAGACATAGGATTCTTATCTCATTATACATGATCAAGCTTTCCTTAGCACCTCAGCCCTTGCTTCCCCCCCCGCAAGAACAATTGCAGTCATTAACAGTCATCAACAGGTTTACCACTCCTATCAGCCCATCACCCATTCCCATCACCCCCACCCCCACCCTCTGAATATACATAAGGCTCTGGTGGCTTCTGTTTCAGTGTATCTGAAGAAGTGTGCATGCACACGAAAGCTCATACCAAAATAAAAACTTAGTTGGTCTTTAAGGTGCTACTGAAGGATTTTTTTTATTTTGTTTCGACTCAGACCAACACGGCTACCTACCTGTAACTATCATGTCTCCTCTCAGTCTCTTCTTTCCAGGCTAAACCTACCCCAGCTCCTTCAACCATTCCTCATATGGTTTCCAGGCCCTTGATCACCTTAGTTGCCCTCCGCTGCACACATTCCAGATTGTCAATATCCTTCTTAAATTGTGGCCCCCAGAAACAGCAACATCTGGAACCCATCCCAGATGGGTTTCCCATCCCAGTGATAGAGGAAGGTCAGAATGATCTTCCTCTCTGCCCTCTGCCAACCTGCTGCATTTCCATGCTGGTTGTGGAGGAAAGCAAAGTGGGTTCCCCCATAGAATGATCCATTCTTCCTTCCTTCCTCTGCCAGCTCTGCTCATTCATCCACACCGCCTCCCCCCCCCCCCCGGCCCAGTATGTCTGGTTTTATTTGAGACAAAAAAGCCAGGTGTTATTAATTCAAATGGTGTTATTCACACAATAAATGAAACCTAGACCGCTAACACCCTTGAGAATATATCAAGGCACTATTGCCTCAAAAATAAAGAAAAAAGAAAAAGAAAAATAGGCAAGGAAAAGCTTAAAGAGGGACAACAAGAACACATCAAAAAGTGGGTTCAGCATCTCCCCACTTTGCTACAGCCTGGTGCCTGGTTAAAATTCAGATTTCAGGATCAAAGTGTACCACTCCACCCCCAACCCCCTTTGCATTTGTATAAAAATGGGTTGGGGAAGTTTGCAGCATACCCTGCAAGAATTTGGAATGAGTGAGAGACTTTCAGAAAGGAAAAGGAACTGCAGTGCAGAGAGAGTGATTTATCCTTACAATTCTTCCTGCCAATGACAACAACATCAAGCATAAGAGAAAAATCTTTGCCCCGTCAAAGGATTTTAAAGCTATGCTTTGCCTGCCTGTGTCTCATTTTTATTTATGTGCCTAGCGAGGCTTATGCTTCAGTTTGGCTGGGCAGAGAAAAGATGTTTTTGGTTTTCTTTGAAAGAGAAACAGAGCATTAAGTGGACAAAAAGGTTGGTTAAGTTTTTAAAAAGTCACCAGGTAGAAGGTTGGTAGAGTCACTTTCAGTAAATTGCAAATTCATCAAAGGCAAACAACAACACACTTTCTCTTTAAACCAAACTTATTAAACTATTTTTGAAGACACTTGTCTCCCGGCCAAAACTGTACGCTTGAAAAATGGGATATTGGACCACATTTATGGGAGAGCAAAATGCATTTCTGTTAGATTTAACTATGGCTCAAATCACTCGATTTCAGGTGTCAAATTAAAACACTATTGTGAAAGTTGGAAAAACAAAGACAAACCACCACAACCACAACCACAAGCAATAAAAGCAACATTTAAGAAGACCTCGCCTGTAATAAGAATGCAGGGGTCTTGGAGGGGCATCTGAAATACCACAGCCCAACTTACAGATGATAGGTGCCCATTCCAAAACCGACTTCACATAGATTTACAGTCAAAAGCAAAGAGAGAGAAAAATTAGCATCAGCATGATTAAAGTTCTGGACTAGAACCTGGGAGACCTGGGTTCAAATCCGCCAGCTCAGCCTTGAAACTCACTGAGTGATCTTGGGACAGTCACCATCTCTTAGTAGTGTTAGCAGCCTATCTCACAGGGTTGCTGTGAGGATGAAAAGGGGAGAGGGAGGACCATGTACACAAATGCAATTTATGAATAATTACTCAAGGAGAGTGTTACATACCGCTGAGGATCTCATTGCTGCCGTCCCAAAAGTCGGCCGATTTTGATGGTCTGTGATAAAATTCATCTCTGTTAGCTGCTAAGATAAGCCTGGAGGACAAGAACAGGAAAGCATGGTTGCCATGGATAATGTGAATAATGTTAGACATAGGAGCATTGTTGGCCCACCCTGAAGATCCTTCAACAATACAGTGGTACCTTGGTTCTCAAACACCTTGGTACTCAAACAACCTGGAACCCAAACACTGCAAACCCAGAAGCAAGTGTTCCAGTTTGCGAATGTGGTCCGTTTTGAGTGTTATGCCTCCAATTCGAGTGCCACACTTCCATTTTGAGTGTTATGCTGAGGTCTGTCAGTTTTTGCTATTTATTTTGGGGTTTGGGTTTTGCAACTCTTTTTGTTTTTGTTTTTGCGACTGCGTAGAACCCAGTTCAGCTACTGATTGATTGTGTAACTGCAGTACATTGTTTATTGCTTTTGTTTTATGGATCAATGGTCTTGTTAGTAAAATTAGTAAAATTCATGTTAAATTGCTGTTTGAGAGGTTGTTTTTAAAAGCCTTGAACGGATTAAATCATTTTGCATTACTTTCTATGGGAAAATACACCTTGGTTTTGGAACGGGCTTCCGGAACGGATTAAGTTTGAGAACCAAGGTACCACTGTATACAAAATAAACAACAATAAAACCCCACTGAATTTCCATCTAAAGACATTGCACATGGCAATGGTCCAACAGCTTCTTATAAGAGGCAAACACTGCTGACCCATAAAGTCGGTCTATCGTGGAAGGAGGACAGGACAACATGGACTGCCTCACATGCAATGCTAAACCATGGCTTAGTGCAGACATCCCCAAACTGCGGCCCTCCAGATGTTTTGGCCTACAACTCCCATGATCCCTAGCTAACAGGACCAGTGGTTGGGGAAGATGGGAATTGTAGTCCAAAACATCTGGAGGGCCGCAGTTTGGGGATGCCTGGCTTAGTGTTATGCAGACAAGGCCTTAGTGAGACCCAGCAAAGCAAACCATAGTTTATGATGCTGGCTTGCTCAATCAAACATATTGTATGCTAGGATGTCTGGTTTGCACTAATGTTAAGCCCAGTTTCTTTGAAACGGCAAAGGTACTTGGTAGAAATTCTCCTCCTCCTGGAGAAGGGAGAGCAGGAACCTGGTGCTTGGCTTGGGCTCAGTAAGGCTCATCCATGATACATTCAACTATGGCCTAGTGCTACATGTGAACTAGTCCTGTCCTTCCTATTGGGCTCCTTAAGGGATGCTTGCACTGTTTGCTCCATTTACAACTGGCTGACCTGGATTGCAGGTAGACTTTGCAAACAAAGGCCAAGCTACACTTGAACCTACATCGTCTTGATGAAAGAAATCTTACTGCTGCACATCGACATTATCCAAAATCCTAAGAGTCATCAATCATGGACCACAAGTGTTTTGATGATGGAAACAGAGGCAACACTTGAGGAAGACGGGGTGGGGGGTGGGGAGAAGTTGCCCCTTGGCTTGTGTGTCAAGTCTCCAGGCGTAATACAAGTGGGTGGGTGCAGGGGGACGGAGCCAATTTTGCTTCGTGTTTTACTGGTTCTATTATCAGATTTTACCACTTTTGAATTTTACAGGAAGAGCAATACATAAATAGGTGATTATTCTTTAGGAGAACCTTTATCATCCTCTGGCTAGCTGATTGGTTCTACACAATGAATGATCATTCCTGTTAACAAACGAAATGGCCTGTGTTCAGTGCGTAAATACCAAAAGGCAGGTGCACACACATGCGCGCGCGCACACACACACACAGAGAGGGAGAGAGACAGACAGAGACAGAGAGAGAAAAGATAGCATTTTTGGAAAGACAGGCATTCCAACTAGCTGCTTCAGGGGGGAAGCAGCAAAGCCCACGTCTTCTATTCAGCTGGGATCTGTTACTATTTGGCTCCTCTCCTCCCAGAACTGCCATCTCCCCATGCTATTCTAGTAGCTCATTATGGGCTTGTTCACACATTAACACGGAACACAGGTGCAAGCTCTCTCTACACAAGTGAAAGGTCGTGTGCACTGGTCGATTTGTACAAATGCTGAATGTTGCCAGTAAACAACCAAACGAGCGTGCAGCTCAACTACCCGCGTACACAGATTGTACGCTTGCTGAATGTACCCCATATGAGCACCCATTATGCAGTTTCGTTTCCCTACGGAACAAGAAATGAAGCAAGAGCGGTATCGACAAGGGCAGTCTTCTCCAACTTGGTGACCTCCAGATAATCTTGAACTCCATCAGTCCTAACCTGCATGACCACCCAGTGGTCCATGGATGATGGGAGCTTTGGCCCAACAGCATCTGGAGCACCATGGGTTCCCCATCTCTGCATTAGGGGGTTGGTGGATGTGACTTATAAGCAGGCACAACACCGCTTCTAAGCACTTGGTGAATAAAAGGAGGTCTTTTCATGGGCGTACCCAGTGAGGGGCGGGGGGCAGCTGACCCCCACAGGAGCAAAAAAAGTTAAATGGTTATAAAGTGATGAAACTAAACAAAATTAGGTAGGGCGATGGCAAATAATCAGTTGTTTACCACACTGAAATGGTGTAAAAACCGAGAAGTATCTAGAGCCACCTAGTGACTGGTAGAGGAATCTATGTCAGTGCTGGATAGGGAGTGAAAGAAGCGGGACAGAGTGAATGGTCGAGGCGGCATGCTCCTTCCCCGCCGTGCGAGACGCCTGCTTCACCTCTTTCCGGAGAGCCACCGTGGAGCAGATGCAGCCGACCACGTGAGCAACTTTTCATTCGCCTTTTCCGTGCTGAAATGTCACAACCTGGACGACCATGGCTCCCCCCCCCCCAAGTTTTGATCCTGGGTACGCCCCTGGGTCTTTTAATAGGAAGAGAGACTGGAAGAGGTCGTGTGGCAATTCAATATGCAGCTGAACCCATAAGACATCTAGAGTCAGGCAGAAGGGTCATTTCTCTTGAAGGCATTTTTTTGAATTCAGAAACCAAGGAAGAGGATAGCATAAGAGCAGTTGATATGGATAGAAAGCCTCCAAGGAGCACAGAATCCATATATTTCAGCTCTTTGAGCTCCAAGTTTCACTCAACTACTAAAGAAAAGGAGGGTGCTTTGGGTATTTGCTTTTGGAGTTCATTCTAATGCCCACTGGAAGAGCAGTCAGCTTCTCACCGTTATTGATGGAGCAGATCTAAAAAGTTCAGAAAGCCACAAGCCACTCCTTTAAATAAAGGCACGAAACATAATAAAATGGTCCCTATAATCTCCTTTAAAGAGTTTTCAGAAGTCTCTCTGTGTGTGTGTGTGTTTGTGTAGTCTACCACCAAAATCTCACAACCCATCCACAGTGAAGTTGCCTTGTATAAATATATACAGATAAGCCTCAAGCATAATGGAAATATGTATCACGTTGCTCAATATTAGCAGTTAATCAGAACCAACCATCAAGGTCTTCTAAATATATTATGCACAAACAGATACAGCTTTGGCTTGTAGTTAGGGAACCTTTCTTAGCTATCAACATAATTCAGTGTGCCAGGAACGACAGCAGCCTGATGACAGAAATAGTTTTCGGTAATGTGCCATGATGAGCATGTAGCTCAGGGATTTACTTCCTGTGTATCACCTTCCAATCTAGCCACAGCCATGTAAAGGCACCCATAGTCCAGTCTTAGGAACATCCATGACCATAACAAGCAAAACCACCTTCTGGTCTTCCCCAAATGGTCATCAGTCCTTGCTTTTATGATGTATGTGTTGGGTGGTGGTGGTGGCTGTACCAACAGCTCTCTCCCTCCTCCCCAAGGTCATTCTTTTTAAGTCTCTCCAACACAGACAGATCAGGCACCACAAGTATTTACTTACAGGTAAATGCAGCCAAAAAAGCAGGGAAGAGTGTGTAAACCCAGAGGATGCACTATACCTTATAGGAAATAGTTATCTCTGCCCCACCTCAGTTATTTGGGTTTGGGAAGTTTGTATCTAAAAGGTAAAAGGTACTTCCAGCGGGAAGGTAAACGGCGTTTCCATGCGCTGCTCTGGTTCGCCAGAAGCGGCTTAGTCATGCTGGCCACATGACCTGGAAGCTGTCTGTGGACAAATGCCAGCTCCCTCAGCCTATAGAGCAAGATGAGCATCGCAACCCCAGAGTCATCCGCAACTGGACCTAATGGGCAGGGGTCCCTTTACCTTTTAAAATGTAAAGGACCCCTGGACGGTTAAGTCCAGTCAAAGGCGACCATGGTGTGGTGGGCACTCATCTCGCTTTCAGGACGAGGGAGCCAGCGTTTGCCCACAGACAGCTTTCTGGGTCATGTGGCCAGCCAGACTAAACCGCTTCTGGCGCAACGGGACACCGTGATGGGAGCCAGAGCACACAGAAACGCTGTTTACCTTCCCGCCGCAGCAGTACCTATTTATCTACTTGCACTGGCGTGCTTTCGAACTGCTAGGTTGGCAGGAGCTGGGACAGAGCAACGGGAGCCCACTCTGTTGCAGGGATTCGAACCGCCGACCTTCCAATCAGCAAGCCCAAGGGGCTCAGTGGTTTAGACCACAGTGAAACCCGCGTCCCAGTTTGTATCTAAGGTCCTTTGGGAAGAGAAGGCAGACTGCAAGGTAATGAGGATTCTGTTTGCTCCATCTACTGATATGAAATTAAAAGCAGGGACAGGGAGCCTGCAGCCTTCCTGTAGGATTAGTTTTCATCTTTCCCTCACTACTGACCATGCTGGCTGGGGCTGATGGAAGTTGGGAGTCCAACAGCCTCTGGTGGGTCTCAGGTTCCCCACCCCACCCCTTTTAAAGCCAATTCTGTGCATGTTCTGGAGGTTGTTGTTGTTTAGTCGTTTAGTCGTGTCCGACTCTTCGTGACCCCATGGACCAGAGCACGCCAGGCACTCCTGTCTTCCACTGCCTCCCGTAGTTTGGTCAAACTCATGTTCGTAGCTTCGAGAACACTGTCCAACCATCTTGTCCTCTGTCGTCCCCTTCTCCTAGTGCCCTCAATCTTTCCCAACATCAGGGTCTTTTCCAAGGATTCTTCTCTTCTCATGAGGTGGCCAAAGTATTGGAGCCTCAGCTTCACGATCTGTCCTTCCAGGGAGCACTCAGGGCTGATTTCCTTAAGAATGGATAGGTTTGATCTTCTAGCAGTCCATGGGACTCTCAAGAGTCTCCTCCAGCACCATAATTCAAAAGCATCAATTCTTCGGCGATCAGCCTTCTTTATGGTCCAGCTCTCACTTCCATACATCACTACTGGGAAAACCATAGCTTTAACTATACGGACCTTTGTCGGCAAGGTGATGTCTCTGCTTTTTAAGATGCTGTCTAGGTTTGTCATTGCTTTTCTCCCAAGAAGCAGGCGTCTTTTAATTTCGTGACTGCTGTCACCATCTGCAGTGATCAAGGAGCCCAAGAAAGTAAAATCTCTCACTGCCTCCATTTCTTCCCCTTCTATTTGCCAGGAGGTGATGGGACCAGTGGCCATGATCTTGGTTTTTTTGATGTTGAGCTTCAGACCATATTTTGCGCTCTCCTCTTTCACCCTCATTAAAAGGTTCTTTAATTCCTCCTCACTTTCTGCCATCAAGGTTGTGTCATCTGCATATCTGAGGTTGTTGATATTTCTTCCGGCAATCTTAATTCCTGCTTGGGATTCATCTAGTCCAGCCTTTCGCATGATGAATTCTGCATATAAGTTAAATAAGCAGGGAGACAATATACAACCTTGTCGTACTCCTTTCCCAATTTTGAACCAATCCGTTGTTCCATATCCAGTTCTAACTGTAGCTTCTTGTCCCACATAGAGATTTCTCAGGAGACAGATGAGGTGATCAGGCACTCCCATTTCTTTAAGAACTTGCCATAGTTTGCTGTGGTCGACACAGTCAAAGGCTTTTGCATAGTCAATGAAGCAGAAGTAGACGTTTTTCTGGAACTCTCTAGCTTTCTCCATAATCCAGCGCATGTTTGCTATTTGGTCTCTGGTTCCTCTGCCCTTTCGAAATCCAGCTTGCACTTCTGGGAGTTCTCGGTCCACATACTGCCTAAGCCTGCCTTGTAGAATTTTAAGCATAACCTTGCTAGCGTGTGAAATGAGGGCAATTGTGCGGTAGTTGGAGCATTCTTTGGCACTGCCCTTCTTTGGAATTGGGATGTAGACTGATCTTCTCCAATCCTCTGGCCATTGCTGAGTTTTCCAAACTTGATGGCATATTGGGTGTAGCACCTTAACAGCATCATCTTTTAAAATTTTAAATAGTTCAGCTGGAATATCATCACTTCCACTGGCCTTGTTATTAGCAGTGCTTTCTAAGGCCCATTTGACTTCACTCTCCAAGATGTCTGGCTCAAGGTCAGCAACCACACTACCTGGGGTGTACGAGACCTCCATATCTTTCTGGTATAATTCCTCTGTGTATTCTTGCCACCTCTTCTTGATGTCTTCTGCTTCTGTTAGGTCCTTACCACTTTTGTCCTTGATTATGGTAATCTTTGTACGAAATGTTCCTTTCATATCTCCAATTTTCTTGAACAGATCTCTGGTTTTCCCCATTCTATTGTTTTCCTCTATTTCTTTGCATTGCTCATTTAAGAAGACCCTCTTGTCTCTCCTTGCTGTTTTTTGGAAATCTGCATTCAGTTTCCTGTATCTTTCCCTATCTCCCTTGCATTTTGCTTGCCTCCTCTCCTCCGCTATTTGTAAGGCCTCGTTGGACAGCCATTTTGCTTTCTTGCATTTCCTTTTCCTTGGGATGGTTTTCGTTGCTGCCTCCTGTATAATGTTACGAGCCTCCATCCATAGTTCTTCAGGCACTCTGTCCACCAAATCTAAATCCTTAAACCTGTTCCTCACTTCCACTGTGTATTCATAAGGGATTTGATTCAGATTGTATCTTACTGGCCCAGTGGTTTTTCCTACTTTCTTCAGTTTAAGCTGGAATTTTGCTATAAGAAGCTGATGATCTGAGTTACAGTCAGCTCCAGGTCTTGTTTTTGCTGACTGTATAGAGCTTCTCCATCTTTGGCTGCAGAGAATATAATCAATCTGATTTCGATGCTGCCCATTTGGTGATATCCATGTGTAGAGTCGTCTCTTGTGTTGTTGGAAGAGAGTGTTTGTGATGACCAGCTTGTTCTCTTGACAGAACTCTATTAGCCTTTGCCCTGCTTCATTTTGAACTCCAAGGCCAAACTTGCCAGTTGTTCCTTTTATCTCTTGATTCCCTACTTTAGCATTCCAATCCCCTGTAATGAGAAGAACATCCTTCTTTGGTGTCATTTCTAGAAGGTGTTGTAGGTCTTCATAGAATTGGTCAATTTCACTTTCTTCAGCACCGGTAGTTGGTGCATAAACTTGGATTACTGTGATGTTAAAAGGTCTGCCTTGGATTCGTATCGAGATCATTCTGTCATTTTTGAGATTGCATCCCATCACAGCTTTTGCCACTCTTTTGTTGACTATGAGGGCCACTCCATTTCTTCCACAGGATTCTTGCCCACAGTAGTAGATATGATAGTCACCCGAACTGAATTCACCCATTCCCTTCCATTTTAGTTCACTGATGCCCAGCATGTCGATATTTATTCTTGTCATCTCATTTTTGACCACATCCAGCTTACCTCTATTCATGGTTCTTACATTCCAGGTTCCTATGCAATATTTTTCTTTACAGCATCGGACTTTCCTTTCGCTTCCAGGCATATCCGCAACTGAGCGTCCTTTCGGCTTTGGCCCAGCCACTTCATCAGCTCTGAATCTACTTGTACTTGTCCTCCGCTCTTCCTCAGTAGCATGTTGGACGCCTTCCGACCTGAGGGGCTCATCTTCCAGCGTCATAACTTTTATATGCCTGTTGTCTTTGTCCATGGAGTTTTCTTGGCAGGGATACTGGAGTGGCTTGCCAGTTCCTTCTCCAGGTGGATCACGTTTAGTCAAAACTCTCCACTATGACCTGTCCATCTTGGGTGGCCCTGCATGGCATAGCTCATAGCTTCTCTGAGTTACCTTTTGCTGCTCTCCCTTAGGTAGCAAAGCGTCTCGAGTCAGCCCTGTAAAGGTGGGAGGACTGCTTGGCTGAAAACCAGAGCACCGCTCATGTAATTGGAGAAGTGGATAGCAGTTATTGCCCACTCCCAGTTTTACGACCGAGTGGTAACATTCATTTTTAATCAATATGCAATATTTTATCCTGTGTAGGAAGGTTTCAGGATTGCAATTTTTCTTAAAGACACAGTAGGTTGGATCCAGATCAAGTTATCTGAAATGAATGGGACAAGTTAGAAATGACCGGGGTTATATCTGTGCCATGCATTTAAAACTCTACCATGCCACTAAATTGTTGCTTCCCTCCAAGGGTCCTGGGAACTTGAGTTTGTTAAGGGTCCTGTGAGTTGCTGGGCGACCCCTATTCCCCTCACAGGGTGGTTCATCATTCAGACAATGCCTCTTCCCAGGGAACTATGAGAATTCTAGCTCCACAAGGAGAATAGGGGTGTCCTAACAACTCTCAGCATCTAAGGGGGATAAAATGGTATAGCAGTGCTTTAAATATATGGTGCAGATGTGGCCTAAGGGATATCAATGGGGGCTAACCTAAGTCTTTTTCCAACCCAGTGTTCCAAAGGAACACATTGGCTGGGTGCTAAATGAGAGGAAAGAACCTTCTTTCATCCACTTGAGCAATGAAGCACACATTAAAAAGGTATTCAGATTTAATGCAAGAAGTTAGTCAAGAAACACCAACATTTAAGGGTGACCTCTGAAGCAGTCTGCTTACTTAAGCCAATTAGTTATAATATATTTGGTCATTATGAAGTAATTTTGATGATCTAGAAGGGACTATAAAAGCTGACATTAATTCATAGGAAGAGAGGGCTTTGGCTACAATGGCTACACACTTCTAATCAATGATCTAAACTAGTTTTACATTCAGTGGAGTATCTTTAATCTCAATTACTGCTTGGTTTCACAATGCATACATCACAGACTCAAGGGCTAGTGCAGTTTCATATCCCCCAAGCATTACATCCAAAGGGAAGTGTTTTTGGTTGACACGAGTTTGTCTTTCACTATGGAGAAAGGGAGAAACCTGCCCACAGGCGCTGCTCATGAGTGGTCATTATAGAATTAGCAAGATTCTAATGCTTTGATTCTATGCTTTGGTGGAATGGAAAACTGGAGAAAACTGCTTATGCAAGTGAAGCAAAATCCCAAGTACAGGAAACATGCACAAGATGTTTGCTGGTGCTTCAGACTGGCACTGATTTGCCAGGTTCATTAGAACACTTCAATATACAGTTGTACCTTGGAAGCTGAATGCCTTGCCAGTCGAACGTTTTGGCTCCCAAACACCGCAAACCTGGAAGTGAGTGTTCCGGTTTGCGAACATCCTTTGGAACCCGAACGTCCGACGTGACTTCTGCAGCTTCTGATTGGCTGCAGAACCTTCCTACAACCAATCAGAAGCCGCGCCTTGGTTTCCGAATGTCTTGGTAGTCGAACGGACTTCCGGAATGTATTCCGTTTGACTTCTGAGATACTACTGTACAAGGCCACACCTGCCTTTGCATACTGGTGGGCGGGGACCCTGCACCTCTTTGGAATCACCTGAAATTCCACTTTTTTATTATATGTAATGGCACGGTTCATGCATCAGGGCAAAGCCATGGTCTAGTTGTTATGAATAAGCTTTATGCTTACATGTTCCCTCTCCTTCCTTCCCTCCTTTCATCCAGTTCACTCGCTCATTCCCTGGACTAAGCAAACCACAGTTTGTGGCAATGGCAAAAATCAGACAAGCTTTGGCTTGGACAAACCTGAATTAGAACCCCATTTCAAACCATGGCTTCTAATACTAGTTCAAAAACGAACAGGACGTAAGTGAGCAAATTAAAGTAGGCAAGGGAAGGGAACCCATGAACCTGAAGCTCAAAAAACCACAGTCAAAGCAGGGCCGTTATATCTGCACTGGGGCTGTGTTTAATTCCTGAATGTCTGCTAGCCACAATGCAACCTAGAAACTAAACTTCTTAAATTGGGTGTGTGAATGCAAGGTTCTAAATTCATACTTTAATTAGAATACCTTACTTCTTTCTTTCAAAGTCTCCATATTGGAGAACAGCAGCAGAAGTGCTCTTCTCCAAATAAATTATACAGGGCCCTTAAAATAGCTACATAACCTCAACTGTGTTAAGATTTATGTAACTTCTTAATGTGGGGGCAGAGAGAGATGGAAGCATGAGAAATCATTCCATTGAAGCAATTTCCTGTGATATAATTCAGTTCCATAAAAAGATTATGAGATTATGGCTCTGAAAGCTAAAACCTGTATTTACAAAAAGTAGCAATTTGTATCTCAAAAATGAGACTATTATTTGTGTGTGTGTGTGTGTGTGAGAGAGAGAGAGAGAGAGAGAGAGAGATGTGTGTGTGTGTTTAAATGGAAAATATTTATACACAATATGGAAGAAGTATATTGGAAAAACCTGGTTTTGGAGGAATCTCATGCCTAAACCCTACCTACAAGACATAGCCAGCTGTCCACTACCACAAACTCCAGCTATCTGCATGGTCACTCACTGCCCTGATTTTTGCCTTTTGGGTGGGGACTTCCTAATATTGCATTAGTATGAGATGCTGGCATGGTCATCATAGAAACAAAGGAGGTTATCGTCAAAGAAACACAGGAAGTCAGACCATTGGTCTAGGTAGCTCAGCATCACTTAAAGTCACTGTCAGTAGCACTCCAAAGTTTCCAACAGGGGTCTTTTCCAGCCCTACCTGGTTTGCCAGGGACTGAACCAGAGACCTTTGGCATGCAAAGGTTATGTCCTACCACTGCGCCATATATATGGCCCTATGCCCAAATAAGATTCTGGCTCCAAAGAAAGGTTCAATCTCACAGCAGGTAAGTACTTGCATCTGATTTCTATCACACACATAAGGGTGTGTGGGTGTGCATGAACATTCAAGGTGCCATGCAGTGGCCTCTAGTGATCATGACAGTAGTATATGGTCTTGCAAACCAGCGTGTTCTAAGATGATGTGCCAATACATTTTATCCCATAGGCTTGTTTTACAACTGAGCAGCAAGTGGAGGAAAAATGGTACTCTGTGCTCAGTGTCTAATTTTACAGCTCAGGAGCCATCAGGCAGAGGTGGGTGGGTGCAATCCTGCTGACCCACGAGGCACTGAGCATATGCACGATAAATTTGTGAAGAGGACTCTAGCTCTACCTCCTAACTAGGAAATATGAAAACGAGTGCAAATGACAATGCTCTGCCGATTCCATTCTACCTTTTCCCAGGCGGCAGGAAAAAAGTAAGAGGGAGAGGCGGATGGTGGGGGTGTTCTCGCTATGGCATTGGTTTTCCATTTAGGAGACAAATAGGAGGTTAGATCAAGGTCACAAACAGCACAGCAAAGCCAGCACAGCGAGCAATCCCATGAATAGCGTCACATATCCCAGCAGCTTCGGCAGCAAAACATTTAGATAAGAGACTAATATAACCAGAGTTGAAGATTACCTGTATGCATTTTTGGAAACAGGTCGCGGGTCAAACTTAAAGAACAGAATGCACATGAGTAACTGAGGGGGAGAAGTTGTGCTTCTTCCGGAGAGGGTCAGTGAAAGGTCATACTGCAGCAGCCTGCAAATGAAACATATGCAATGAAGGACCAATCCGACTTGGACATTTACAAAGAGAGAGTCCTCGGTTCTCAGCTGGAGTTCAGAGTTCCCACTGTTCTCATTAGCAGTGCTCCATTCTGAAATTAAGAGGGCTGCAGAGGTGCATATTTTTTCTGTCTTAGTGATTCATTTATAAGCATGCCTCTGAAATGATGGGTCTTTTGACACTGCCTAGGTTTTAAATGGGAATTTAAAGTTCAGAGGAGGAAAGCTTTCAGACGTTTACTATTTTGGGGTGGGATGCAATTGCATACAGGGCAAATTCCGGTCGCACAATTGTAGTTGATTGGGAGGTCTGGTGCAACAAACCTGCTTCCCCCAAAGATTGGGCTTTTTTAAAACAAGGGAAAGCAGGGCAAAATGCACCTGGAGGTAAGGCTTGCTTTGGTGCAACACCATCTAACCTCCTCGAAAACCTATCAGAACAAATGCTCAATAGGAGTACTGATACACCTAAAAGCAACTAGACGCAAAGGCTTGGTTTAGACCAGATTTCTCTCACCTGGTGCCTTCTGGTTCTTTCAAAAAACAATCCCCATCATTCCTGGCCATTGGCCATGCTGGCTGAGGCTGATGGGAGTCACAAGCCCAAAGCAGAGGCAAAGCACCAGAACTGGGGAAGGCTGGTTTAGTTAATCACCCAAGTCATATTTTGGAACCTTGCGTTCATGCACTCTTTTCTCCACTGGCATGTTCCAAATCCCTCCCCCTTTTCTAATTTTGTTCAAGCCACGGTTTACTTCCAAACCAAAACTGAAAACTCAGATCAAGCCACGGTTTCCGATTCTGCCCTAGAGAAAAAGAATAGCTTGCCCAATTCAAGCGTCTTGACAAAGTGCATATCTTGAAACTACGAAGAATGTGAGCCAATCACCTTGTGGAAAGAGGAATGGGAGCCTGAGGTTTGTTCTGGCTCCTCCGAACCATGGAGGACCAGGCAGCTGTATGACTTGGGAATGATGAGAGTTGTAGTCTAAAACCCCAGATTGTGGAATGCTCTCCCCAGAGAGGCTTGCCTGGCACCATCACTACATGTTTTTAGACGCCAGGGTAAAACATTCCTCTTTACCCAGGCCTATGGCTATTAAATAATCTACGACCTGTGAAAGTGTGGGGGTCTATTATTATTATTATTATGAATGTTTTACTATTCGGCTGTCTGCCATTATGTTTTTTTAAAATTATGTTTCTTTCACTGATGTTCTGTAATGTGTTTTCTTAATGTTGTACAATGCCTGGGGATCTTCTGATAAAGAGTGGTATATAAATTGAATAAATAAAATAAATAAACAAAACAAAACATCTGGAGGACACCAGGTTGATGAACCATAGGTTATGTGAGAGCACAAGAGGAGGAGGCCATAGCTCAGTGGTAAGGGACGAACTTGGCATACAAACTATATAGGTTCAACACCTGGCGTTTCCATTTTAAGAGGATAAGATATAAGGTAGTGGTTGCCAATCTGCCATCTGGAGGCCCAGTGATGCCCTTGAGGTCTTCCCCACCTGCAAAGTTTTTGAGCCCCTCCCCCAACCTATTACCTTTTTCTCCCTTGAGAATCATACAGAATGGCCTGGGAAAAGAGATACTGTATAAGGACTGGAAAGGAACGTGGAAAATGATTGTTGTTAAAAAAAATTGAAGATATGATATTGAGATGTACAGGTTTCGATGGACTTACTGAACGAAAGATATTGTTCCTGTAGCTACTCAAGACTCGGCACCAGGCCAAGACCTGCTAGTCGCTCCTCCAGAAGGAAGAAGCCTCCGCCAAAGAAGAAGATTGGCAAAATAAACTTCTGAACTATGCAGGATACATTAGGTAACTTGAAACCCAAGAAAGAAAAGACTTCGAATTTTTTAAAAAAGGAGTAAATATTTAATGCATATCCTTTGAGCTTTGTGTACAGATTTTTACATTAGTATAACTTTTAAATGTCACTTGTATTAAGATGAAGAAGGTTTAAAATTGGATCATGAAGAATACGTATAAGGTTTTATGGACATGCATGAACAAGTATTAAACAATCAAACCAAGAGGGGGAGGGGAGGGAAGTCAAGCAAAATTTACTTATGATTTTTCCCGTTTTTTATTTTACTTCAATTTTTAAATTCTTTTTTAAAAATATTGCTGTTGCTATTTTTTATTCTTTTATGCTACTTTTGGAAAATTAATAAATTGTTATCAGAAAAAGAAAAAGGAAAGGAAAAAGAGAGAAGCACACGGAATCAAAGGAGGAAGTTACAGGAGTGACACTCTTTCTCACTTCCTCTTTCAGCTCTATGTGCTTGTCAAGGGCTCAGCTTCAAATTACCCAGATCCCTTCCTGCGGGGGGTATGTGTGCATGTGTGTTTCTGCACTCTTTCTCTCACTGTCTTGAGGGGAGGGGACAGTTTGATGAAGGGGAGGAGGGAAGTGAGCTGGTGGTGTCTACAATGCTTGCTCAAAAATCCAGATGTGTCCATGGGTATAAAAAGGTTGCCGACCAAGATCATCTCCCCGAGACCACGAAGAACCTCTGCTGCAAGGCAAAGCAGACAAAATATGGGGCTCGATGGACAAAACGTCTGACCTGGTTTAAGGCAGCTTGCTTTTTGCTCAGTGTACATTTCCTAACACAAAATCCCTACATTTGCAGCCTGCTTAAAGATTTCAGTCACATTCGGATGGCTTGAAAAACATTCTTTTACCTTTTCAAATATTTTCTTGAAAGTCCCACTTTGGGGACCGTGTCTGGTAATGAAACCGCAATGTAGCCTTACTCCCCCCCCCCCACTGAAAACGGTGATTAGAATGGCAGTAGCTGAACTCCCAAATGTTTCACTGCTGCAGACAGCCTGCATGTTTTAAGGGTTTTCCAGAATGTGGAGATGGCAGTACAGCAGAAAGGCAGATCAATACCTGAACTCTATAACGGCGCTGAATAATTAACTTAACCTTGCCCCAGTGAGTGATGACCAAGGGGTTTTTATTGAAAACAAATTAAATTATTTTTTATGAGCCCAGGAACATTGTTCAAGATAAAGTGATCTTTTCTCATTTCCACGCTACGCTCTGCTTCTAATTCAAGCCCTACATTTCACAGTACCTCGCCAAACCCTCCAACAATAATCCCACATTCTTAATTCCAACAGAAGGAAGCCATTTTCTGCAGCATTTCACGCTGGGTTTTCCCCCCCCTTCCTTTTTTGCTCTTTACCACTAAAAAACAGAGTTTTCATGTGCAGTGTTCATATGAAATCTTAAAACTAATTCAAGTCTGCCAAACCAGCAGCTTGCTGCTGTCAAGCGAGCCACAAATCAGCTCAATACTGACAAAAGTATCAGTACCCACTGTCAAGGTTCCATAATGTTCAGTTGCCGAAATCCTTAGCTAAGAGCTAAGGATTTGATTTTGTTCAACAATATCTAGGTAAAGGTAAAGGGACCCCTGACCATTAGGTCCAGTTGCGGATGACTCTGGGGTTGCAGTGCTCATCTCGCTTTAGTGGCCGAGGGAGCCGGCGTTCAGCTTCCGGGTCATGTGGCCAGCATGACTAGGCAGCTTCTGGTGAACCAGAGCAGTGCACGGAAATGCTGTTTACCTTCCCGCTGGAGTGGTACCTATTTATCTACAGTGGTACCTCGGTTTACAAACACAATTGGTTCCGGGAGTCTGTACTTAACCTGAAGCGTACTTAACCTGAAGCGAACTTTCCCACTGAAAGTAATGGAAAGTGGATTAATCCGTTCCAGATGGTCTGTGGAGTACTTAAACTGAAGCGTACTTAACCTGAAGCGAACTTTCCCATTGAAAGTACTGGAAAGTGGATTAATCTGTTCCAGACGGGTCTGCGGAGTACTCAACCTGAAGCGTACTTAACCCGAGGTATGAGTGTAATTGGTTCCAGAAGTCTGTACTTAACCTGAAGCATACTTAACCTGAAGCGAACTTTCCCATTGAAAGTAATGGAAAGTGGATTCATCCGTTCCAGATGGGTCCGCGGAATACTTAAACTGAAAATACTCAAACCGAGGCATACTTAAACCGAGGTATGACTGTACTTGCACTTTGACGTGTTTTTGAACTGCTAGGTTGGCAGGAGCAGGGACCGAGCAACAGGAGCTCACTCCGTTGTGGGGATTCGAACTGCTGACCTTCTGATTGGCAAGCCCTAGGCTCTGTGGTTTAACCCACAGTGCCACCCGCATCCCCAACAATATTTACATACCGCTTAATCTAGAAAAACATCTAAGGAGGTTTACATAAAACAAAACATTCGTTTGAAAAAAGACAATACAGTCATACCTTGGATCCCAAACGCCTTGCGAGTAGAACATTTTGGCTCCCGAACGCTGCAAGCGCGGAAGTGAGTGTTCCGGTTTGAGAATGTTCTTTGGAACCTGAATGTCCAACGCAGCTTCTGATTGGCTGCAGGAGCTTCTGCAGCCAATTGGAAGCCACACCTTGGTTTCTGAATGTTTTGGAAGTCGAACGGATTTCCGGAATGGATTCCGTTTGACTTCCGAGGTACCACTGTAAAACCAAATACTGAAAACAAAACGCTGAAAATATATGAAGTCAGCTGCCCTCTGTCATATTTCTAATCTAGTCATTATTGGGCCACCAAAACGATGGAGCAGCTCCCCTATGAGGAAAGGCTGCAACATTTGGGACTTTTAACTTTACAGAAAAGGTGAGCAAGAGGTGCTATGATGGAAGTTCTAAAATTATGCACGGCATGGGGGAAGAGAAAATATTTCTCCCTCTCTCATGACACTGCTACTCAAGAAAAACATCCAATGAGGCTGAATGTTGGAAGATTTAGGACAGATAAAAGAAAGCACTTCTTCACACAGCAGATACTTAAAGTATGAAACTCACGGACTGTGATGGCATCCAACTAGGATAGCTTTAGAGGAGGATTAGACAAATTCATGAAGGATAAGGCTATCAACGGCTACCAGCCATGATTACTATGCTCCGTCTCCACATTTTGAGGCAGTAATGAATACCAGTTGCTGGAAAAACCATAAGAAGGGAGGAAGCTCTTGTGTTTGGGGTCCGGCTTGCAGGTTCCCCACAGGCATTGGGCTGGCCGCTGTGAGAACAGGATGCTGGGCTAGATGAGACTTTGGCCAGATTCAGCAAGCTCTTCTTGTGTTCTTAAGGGCCAGGCCCCCTTCCCACTGCTTGTCTACCAGCTCCATCTGGTACGCAGGCTGAGACCTTACCTACCCACAGACTGTCTCACCAGAGTGGTGCATGCTCTAGTTATCTCCCGCTTGGACTACTGCAATGGGCACTACGTGGGGCTACCTTTGAAGGTGACTCTGAAACTGCAACTAATCCAGAAGCGGCAGCTAGACGGGTGACTGGGAGTGGCCGCCGAGACCACATAACACCGGTGTGAAAGACCTACATTGGCTCCCAGAACGTTTCCGGGCACAATTCAAAGTGTTGGTGCTGACCTTTAAAGCCCTAAACGGCCTCGGCCCAGTAGACCTGAAGGAGCATCTCCACCCCCATCGTTCTGCCCAGACACTGAGGTCCAGCTCTGAGGGCCTTCTGGCAGTTCCCTCACTGCAAGAAGCGAAGTTACAGGGAACCAGGCAGAGGGCCTTCTCAGTAGTGGCACCAGCCCTGTGGAATGCCCTCTCGTCAGATGTCAGGGAAATAAACAACTATCTGACTTTTAGAAGACATCTGAAGACATCTGTTTAAGGAAGTTTTTAATGTTTGAAGTTTTATTCTGTTTTTAATGCTCAGTTCAAAGCTGCCCAGAGTGCCTGGGGAAACCCAGCCAGATGGGTGGGGGGACAAATACTACTACTACTACTACTACTACTACTACTACTAATATTCTCTGTTGTGAACATTCTCCGCAGCACAACCTACCCAGGACTCGTGGATGACAGTTCATGCATTTCCATTCTACTGTTTAATCATCCGGTATATTGCTTCGCTTCGAAGGCATTGCAACTTGTAAACAGATAACAAAATATTTTCTGCCCTTAAAAATCATAACACCATGAAGTCATTTGCTACAAAGAGAGGATGTGAGAAATCATTTTTATTTTTTAAAATACAGGCTGGAAGTCATGAGGCACTTTGCGAGGAAGTTCTTCTTTTTTGTCACTTTTAACAGCAAAAGGCACTTCTGGGCCTTGCTTCCGCCAAATGCCGCAGATAACAAGCATCTGCAAACTACTGCCCTCTACTGTCAAGTGCCACGATTTCCTTTAACAAACAGCCTTTGAGAATACGCTGGGGAGCCATGAAGCAGAAATGCTCAACTGCTGGATACGGTGGTGTCAGTGTGAAAACTAAAGGCGACTTTGTTCTCTTGCTAATTGACCTGCTCCAACGGAAAACAACAGTCAATGAAACAGCCTGTTCTTTCCTAGTGGAAACAAAAGAATCCTCATCAGAGGCGGATTTAGGGGACAGCAACCAGTGCGGAGCCTCTGGGGTGCTGAAAATATGATTTACAACGCAGCGCGAGAGGCAGAGGGGCAGTGAATTTTGGAATCACACAGGGCGCGGATGAAATTTGAGGCCCCAATATCAGCCACTGTCCCCATTAATGCGGGAGACTTGCTGGTCTCAAGGCAGACACTGAGCCAAATCATAGGTCCATTTAGTTCAGTATTTCTACAGATTGGCAGCGGTCTTCTGGGATTTCGGATAGGGAGCCTTTTCCAGCCCTGGAAATACTGGGAATTTAACCCAGGGATTTCTGCATGAAAAGCAGGTGCTGTACCACTGAGCTATGGCCACATCAGACCCACATCTCAATGGTCGAAACCCTGGACCTGAAGCATTTACAAAAAAAAAAAAAAAGCACTTACACTTGATCTTAGCCAATAGCTATTATTTCACCAAAAGTATCAGCTGACTCTTTAATACAGTGGAGACTTGTACTAAAGTTGAACAGAAGCTCCTCAGGCAGTTAATAAAATCAGCATAAATATCACATCATAGTAATTGGGCATAGCAAATTTAAAAAACAGCTAAGGACAGACAGGTCAGGAACTGCTCAGCTACTGGTAAGTCTGAAATCTGAACATTAGCATTCTAATCGGCTGAAAGCCATCTTGGGGCAAGGGCGAAGGTATTTTTTTTGCAAGTCTAAAAGCTGAGTTTCTTTGGGCAAGTGCCACCTGCGAGAAGGTCCTGGATCTCAGATTCACCTGTTGTGCCTTAAATGGAGCAAGTTTTCCTTGGAAGATCTTAAAAGAGAAAAGAGCAGAGGCATTTTTTTAAAGTGAACACCAGAATCCTGAGGTTGTTTGTTAGCATTTTGCAAGTGGCAGAGACTGTGTACGCACGACCACCTAATCCGGCTTCATCATGCTCCCACTGCTGGTTTGAAGCTGAGGACACAATCCCTAGGAATCCTGTAGCTTCTTGAGAAATACTCCAGTCTGGTGCACTTTCCCTCAAGCCAGCTTCCATCTGATCTGAAAGAGCTGCAGTTAAGCTGAGGCGTGTACATTGGACAGCCTTTGGAGATGCTCAGATGACAGCTTCGGTGAATTGGAGTTCGGCATGTGGAAACAAATCAGGTGATGGGCATTGTGTGAAGACATCTCCCTGGTCCCTCCCTGGTCCGTGCAGTGATGGTAAGAGTACAACGTGCAACACAGCAGAGGGAAATTACCTCGCCATGTTTCAAGCCCCTAAAGTGTAAATACTACACAGACAATACACACAGCACAGCATTAAATATCTGATGACTTGCCATGCTGAAAATGTGTTCATTGCATACCCCCAGCTGATGAATGACACAAGGCATGAAGCATTAAGAAAATATATTAACAGAATGGCATTCTGCAATGTGAATACACATGGCTCTTGTTTTAGTGTTCCAAAATTAAGAACCATGGTTTCATCACTCTTCCCTTGGAAGCCAGCCAAGGGCGCATCCATGACAAGTCATTCCCCTGCTTCTCTCCAAACTCCTATAAACATGCATCTCGAAAAGGCATCAAAATAAAATTTACAATTCCAAAGCAAGTTACAGCCCTCTCTGGTCGAAGCATGGCATGCTGAGAGGTTAACATTTAACAGATTTCCAGAGAGATTAGCAATGTTGCAGCAAAAAACAGCCAAAGAGTCTTGTGGTACCTTAAAGACAAATTTACTGCGGCACAAGTTTTTGCAGACGCAATTCCACTTAAAGAGACAAAAGTTTATTAATCATTCTACATATGTTAATTAGTTTACCAATGCCAGGCTATCTGTGATATCTATGACTGTTTCCTCGAAATGCTTCCTTGCCCCACTATAAATACTAGTAATACTGTACAATCATCTCAGCAATTATCACCCATCTGCTACTGTAAAGGTAGCTATTTAACACACATTTAACTCTAATAATCACTGATTTCAGTATCTCCTGGCAATTCAACTCTCATCTTACAATTTTCTCCTGTATATACCTGCCAACTAAGATTTCACCACATGCTTCTGACAAAGGGGGCTCAAGTCCACAAAAACGTACGCCACAACAAATTTGTTAGCCTACTTCCGTAAGACATCTTGATTAAAATTAGCAGGAAATTCCTGAGGCCTGTATGGAACGCTCCCTCCCAAACCCCCAACCCCAACCCCAATCTCCCACCAAAGGAAGTGGATGTAACAAGTTTAAGGACAGATGTCAGATAACTATAAGCAGCAACAGCATTTCGTTGGGAACCCTGCCAGGCAAATTAATTGGATTACTCAATCAAAAGAAACTGTTGACAGTTAATGGCTTGCAAAGACTCATGAGGGTTGCTTTACGGGAGATTTTCGTCTCCATTTGCCGATTAAAATGCACTACTGAGTGGCGAAGTTTACTTCGGCAAGTAGAAGTTAATTTGGTTCCAGTATTAAAGCCAAAGCAGCTGTTATGATCAAGCTGGTGCCTGCCGCAAGGCTCGGAGGAAAGCTGCTTGGCACAAACCGACGATCTCAAGAGCTCAAAACAAGAGCGAGACTCTTACGCCCTACAAAGTTTGCACTGCTGGGATACCGGAGATTGCTTTTCAACTTTTTGGTGATGATGTTTTCATAACCACTGGTGGTGGACCATGCAAAAGATTCTCCTGGTGGGTGTTCTTAGACCTGGACAAACACCCTCCCCGCAACCAACTGCCCACTGGAGATCCTTTGGTGTTAGAGGTCCTAGATAATCGCTGGCCAGGGTAAAAAGCCAACCCTGCTTCCATCCCTACAACCCCCCAACCTGACCTAGGGGGAAACTCAGATTGTTCTCTGGATGTCCTTGAGTTCCACAAAGACAAGAGCCAAATGGGCCACTCGCTGTCTTTTGAGCCCCAAGTCTACGCGTTCTTTGGCAGCACAGAACCAAGCAGCCAGGTATCAGATTCGGAGCCACGCTTACTTCAAGAAGCCACACCAGGATAAATGCAATGCTTTAAGGAGGTTATAAATACAAGCATTTGTAATAGAAGACAGTTAAGAAAAGACTTAAACAGCGTAGACATAGTGTTGGCAATTTGAGTACAAAATAGAAAATAAAGCACTAGAGTCATGGACCCAGGGGCAAAAGGCATCCTGTTTCACCACTCGAGGCGAAATGGGAAGTGCCACTGCCATTGCTGCTGCTGCCACCACCAACCTGCTTCTGCTGCCACTGTGTGCCCTGCCACATCCACTGCTGGCAGAGAAGCTGTGCCACCCTTGGCACCGATTTCAGGGGTGCCGATTTGGGGTGAAACCTCTTGCACTCCACAAAATCTGGTGACAGCTTCTCTGTCAGAGGTGGCGGGGCATCTGCGGGTGTGCCGCCTGGGGCAGTGGCCTTGCCTTGCCTAATGGCTGGATCAGCTCTGTACGGACCCCACCAAATCGGCAAGGTGCATCCAGGCATACACAGGTGTTGCAATTCACAATCCTCATGCAACTGGGATCTGGCTGTGCTCACTACCTCCAAGCCTGATTGCCTGTTCAAACCCTCCTACAGTAGTCTGCATCCTCCTCACCAGTTTTTAAATAAAAAAATTCCTTCAGTAGCACCTTAAAGACCAACTAAATTTTTATTTTGGTATGAGCTTTCGTGTGCATGTCCAATCCCTGGCACCTGCAGTCAGAAGGGACATCTCATAGCAGCACTACAAAGCAAGTTGGTGTTGCTTGATGTAAGACAGCTTCATATTAGAGGTAGCTCAGTGCTAGAGCATCCACTTTATTCTCAGAGCACCTGGGTATGGCAGGAAATGTGTAGGGAATGCTAGATACAGGTAGGTAGCCATGTTGGCCTGCCGTAGTTGAAACAAAATATATAAAAAAATCCTTCCAGTAGCACCTTAGAGACACCAACTAAGTTTGTTATTGGTATGAGCTTTCGTGTGCATGCACACTTCTTCAGATACACCAAAACTGAAGTCACCAGACCCTTATATATAGTGAGAGGGTGGGGAGGGGTATTACTCAGAAGGGTGGTAGGAATGCACATGCACACGAAAGCTCATACCAAAATAAAAACTTAGTTGGTCTTTAAGGTGCTACTGAAGGATTTTTTTTATTTTGCTTCGACTCAGACCAACACGGCTACTTACCTGTAACTAGAACCAGTTTTTAAGTTTACCTTTTGCCTCCCAATCTTTCCCCCTTTCATTTAGTTAATGAACCCAGCCAGATGGACGGGGTATAAATAATAAATTGTTTTTATATCATTATTTGCACTGATTCAGTACTGTCCTGCCATAAACAGATGCATGCTGTTCGCACATGGACACTGACCCCCACCAGCACGAAGGCTGAACCTGTGCGGTCCCGTTCACACACTATTCCATATCCTGACTTTAAATATTCGAATAAGTCTGCAAAGCATCCAGCAGAAAATAGATCGCATGGTGTTTGGGCACTGGGGCATATAATGATGGTTTGGCACAGAGAATGATGAAAGAGGCACAATCAGCAAGCCAACCAGCATAGAAGAAAACAGAGGAAAGCAGAGGAAAGGGGATGAAGTGGAGAGGTGGGTGGGAAATTGCTCTACCCAAAGGTGTGATTTGTAACTTTATTTGTAACTTTATTAGGGTGATGCACTTGGGACAGATTCCAAGACTGGTGTTGCACAAAGTGGAGGAAGAACCCAGAAGGGAAGATCTGGTTGGGGCGGAGGAATAGAATATAGGAAGTTATCTTACACCGAGTCAGACCATTTGGTCCATCTAACTCAGCATTCCCTGAGTTACAAGACAGAGAAACCAGTAGGAGAACACTTCAATCTCCTAGGACATTCTATACAAGATCTCAAAGTAGCTGTCATACTACAAAAGAATTTCAGAAATAGACTGGAAAGAGAAGTTGCTGAATTACAACTTATTACCAAACTTAAAACCATGGCGAGACCTGGTCTGAATAAAGACATTGGATTCTTATCTCATTATACATGATAAAGCTATTTTTGGCCATCTCATCCCTTGCTTTTTCCTGTAAGACTAATTGCAGTCGTTAACAGTCATCAACTGGTTTACCACACCTATCAGCCAACCACCCATTCCTACCACCCTTCTGAGTAATACCCCTCCCCACCCTCTCACTATATATAAGGGTCTGGTGACTTCTGTTTCAGTGTATCTGAAGAAGTGTGCATGCACACGAAAGCTCATACCAATAACAAACTTAAAAAGGTAAAGGTAAAGGTACCCCTGACCATTAGGTCCAGTCGTGACCGACTCTGGGGTTGCGCGCTCATCTCGCATTATTGGCCGAGGGAGCCGGCGTATAGCTTCCAGGTCATGTGGCCAGCATGACAAAGCCACTTCTGGCAAACCAGAGCAGCACATGGAAACGCCGTTTACCTTCCCGCTGTAGCGGTTCCTATTTATCTACTTGCACTTTGATGTGCTTTCGAACTGCTAGGTTGGCAGGAGCTGGGACCAAGCAACGGGAGCTCACCCCGTCACAGGGATTCGAACCGCCAACCTTCTGATCAGCAAGCCCTAGGCTCAGTGGTTTAACCCACAGCACCACCTGGGTCCCTCAATAACAAACTTAGTTGGTCTCTAAGGTGCTACTGGAAGGATTTTTTTTTATATTTTGTTTCAACTACGGCAGGCCAACATGGCTACCTACCTGTATCTAGCATTCCCTACACATTTCCTGCCATACCCAGGTGCTCTGAGAATAAAGTGGATGCTCTAGCACTGAGCTACCTCTAATATGAAGCTGTCTTACATCAAGCAACACCAACTTGCTTTGTAGTGCTGCTATGAGACGACCCTTCTGACTGCATGTGCCAGGGATTGGACCTGAGGCCTTCTATGCACAAAACACCTGATCAACCACTCACGGAGCTAGAGCTATTCCGCCTCCACACAAGGCAACACAATGCAGCAGGATCACCATAGGCCGATTACAAGAGCAGATGGTGAAAGGGTCACTGTGAGCATACCCAAGCTCATTTGCACTCCCACTCTGTATCTTAATCTTAAATTTGTTCCATTCATGAAGGTGGTAGCTATAGGAAATCAAATGCAAAAATGCCTTGGTGCCTGAATGAAAAGAACAACAACAACCCAAGTATATGGTGGATCTATAGGTAGAGGATGCAGCCCATAATTTTAGCTGCAGTTTTCAGGCAATCCACATCAAAAAGGGGGGGGGAAACATATTTCTGTTGCCTTTCACTACAGGACTTTTGATCTGGCAGTACTCTAGCCGTTGAAAACTCTGCCCGAAGGAATAGATGGGTTTAAATATTTCAGATATCCAGATAGCAGTCCAACTGAGTTTTAATAGCTAGCGGGGACAGATTTCACCACTTTTATTTTTATGCACTGTATCCAAAATCATTCCAGCCACATCTCTCCTTTTTTCACTTACCAGTTGGGGATTCAGAAACCACAGGTCATTCGTACAGCCCTCAAGCAGTGACCCAGCCTGTTGGACTCCAAAGAGTGAAGAGAGACAGTTGCAGAGAGACAGTCAGACTCCTAGAAAGAGGAACCGGATGTCTTGTTCCCAAAGAAATCATAATTTTTGTTGACAAAAGAAAAAGCTGGCTCAAAGGGTGGGGAGAGAAAGGAAACTAGGTCAAAAGTACAAGCAGCCTTTTTACTTGTTTTGACGAATGCAGCTATTTCTTCACTCTTTATCTAAAGCAATGGAAGAAAGCATCAAAATACCAGTCTCTCTCTCTATGGTAGTTCATATGCTTCTTTGTATGCAGAAGGATCCAACTTCAATCCCTGGTATTTTCAGGTAGGGCTAGGAAGGTACCTCTAACCTGAGGCCCTGGAATGCTACTGCGATTCAGGACAGGCGATACCGGGCGTAGATAGACCAATTGTCTGGTTTGGTATAAGACAGCTTCCTCTGTTCCTCTAACATCAAGCAGATTGGTGCCTGAGCAAAGGAAGTACTGGAGAATCTCGGGTCTATTGATAAACTGCACCACTCAACATAAGGAGGCCCTCTGCCTGGTTCCCTGTAGCTTCACTTCTCGCAGAGAGAGAACTGCCAGAAGGCCCTCGGTGCTGGATGTGTGTCCGGGCTGAACGATGGGGGGTGGAGACACTCCTTCAGGTATACAGGGCCGAGGCCGTTTAGGGCTTCAAAGGCCGGCACCAACACTTTGAATTGTGCTCGGAAACGTACTGGGAGCCAATGTAGGTCTTTCAGGTCCGGTGTGATAATGGTCTCTGCAGCTGCTCCCAGTCACCAGTCTAGCTGCCGCATTCTGGATTAGTTGTAGTTTCCGAGCCAACTTCATATGGGATGGTGTGAGTCGTAGCTCAAGATCACCTGGAGACCACCACGTTGATTACCCCTGCTCTAGAGCATTGCATGAGAAAATGTGAAATTCCAGAGGCGGTGTTCTGCTTGCAAGAGGGTGAGCATCCAAATAGCACTACACAAACTGCCGTGTTGTTGTTGAAGATTCACTCCCTGTGTCTGCAGTCATGGGATTGTTGTCTATCACATGACGGTGTATGTTTTAACTCCACAGAGTGGGAAGTGACGAAGACAGGATGTTTGTGTTACTGTGTTCCCTGAAGTATGGCTATTGTCCTTTGTTCATTCTCTTTGCTACCTGATGCTAGAGAGAGAGGGAGCCATGTTGCAGTGCTCCATGTGTGTTTATATGTAAATAAAAGTAGATTAGCCAAAATGCTGAGTTGCTGAGTTCTGTCACGCAACTGCGCAAACTCTGCGAATCCGTAAGTGTGCTGATGTTTATTGGCATCAGTCGCTGTGATGTTCGGGCTGAAGAAAGCTTTTGAAGCTCCCGAACGATCGACCAGGAGGGAGGGAACATGCCTGTTGAGCATGTGTCTCTGCCAGGGTCCTACTCTTGAGTAGGAGATCCTAACAGTTACTGCAAACAGCCCTTGCAGCTGTGTTCCTTCTGCTCATGGTCCCTTGGACCAAACCCATGATTGCAGTTATAAACTTGCAGCTTTTGAATTCTGGGGCTGTGAAGATGTCAATGGTGTACACAGTAACCGTAGTGCTTTCCAATAGGTTTTCTCCCCAAAGAGCAAACACGTTCTCCAGGGCGCAGTATTTTATGAAGGGCAAAGGCCAGGCCAGAAGCTTCACAATGGCTGGCACTGCAGTGTGCAAGGGTACCAGGCGGAATGATCCTAATAGGAAGCACTTGCCTTACAGCACTAAAATAATGGATTGAATTCTTCACAGGACAAATTGCAACTTATCAAGCCCAAGTCATTACACATTCCACCGCTTGTCTTCTTTAAGAATTCATGCTGCTTTATGCAAACATACATTTTTCATAAAGCCACCATCACAACTCGCACAAAGGACGAAAACTGTGGTCTTTTCTCAACACCAAAAATCTGTGGTGAGTATCTTTTGTTAGTTAATAGATTCAGCACAGGTCTTTAATGTGCTTTGAACAGAGAGAGCACCAGCAGCCAAAGACTTAATGTTTAACCAATTAGGTTATTTGAAGGCTTCGTCATCATTGCAGGCAGGTAAAAAACGCACACCAAGAAATATAGCAGCATTCTGAGTAAAAACAGGCAGGCAAGAGTACCTTGGAAGTTGAACCGAATCCATTCTGGAAGTCCGTTCGACTTCCAAAACATTCAGAAACCAAAGTGCGGCTTCCAATTGGCTGCAGGAAGCTCGTGCAGCCAATTGGGAGCCGTGGAACCTGCATCAGACGTTCCGGATCCAAAGAACATTCGCAAACCAGAACACTCACTTCTGGGTTTGTGGTGTTTGGGAGCCAAAACGTTTGACTCACAAGGTGTTCAACTTCCGAGGCACAACTGTATATTTAAAGGCGAATTTTATTTTATTTTTTTACAGTTTACATGTGCCATGTATAGGGATGGGCTATCTGTCAAATCTGGGTTCTCTCAGTTTCTAGTTGTTCCTCTCTTAAATTCAGTTTCCACATTAGCTTGTGAACTGCTCCCCCCACCCCACAAAAATTCATCAGCATTTTAATCCAAATTTACCTTAATATACACAAGTTTATATGCAGTTTTGCCTAATATACATTTTCTTCACAGCAATTTCCCCGAATGCAATGCATTTCTGTATGTGACTTTCACTAATACATGCCTCTCCGTGTATACTTTACCTCAACATATGCATTTTTACACACATTACTTGGCTGGATGACTTCATTGCAAAATTGGGAGAAGTGCAAATTTCTAAAGATGCCTATGCGTATTGCTTTGGAAAGTGTGAATTAGGTATTTTCACCCCTGAATGTGAGCTGAATAGAATTTCTCTCCCCTCCCTAGTTATGTGTGTGCCATGTTCAGCACACAGCAGCACATGCACACAAGTGAGAAGGATGCAAACACATGGTCCTACTGTCGCAGCATATGTCCAAAATGCACAGGCCTTTACAGGCCATCAACAAACTAGCCTTCAAGCAATTAGCTAAAGCAGGCAACCCCACACTTCAGCCCTCCAGATGTTTTGGACTACAATTCCCATCATCCCTGACCACTGGTCCTGTTAGCTAGGGATCATGGGAGTTGTAGGCCAAAACATCTGGAGGGCCACAGTTTGAGGATGCCTGAGCTAAAGCCTTTTGTGCATCTTGAACTGCAGCAGAGAAACAAGCAATATTGACGTAGACTGTTACCAGGGTCAGGAGCCTGCAGTCCCGCAGGTGTCACTGGACTCCCATCGTGTCAGGTAAGCATAGCCAACGGTCAGGGATGATTGGAGATGTAGTTCAACACACCTGGAGGGCTCTGGGTTCCCCACCACTGCTCTATTAGTTTACCGGAGTGCCTAGATCCTGATCATTACTGCCTTTTACCCCCTTATAATTTGATATGGAATGGCATCATTTCACTCGCCTCTGCAAGTCGCTGCAATTTGCTGAATATTACTACAAACCTCTAAAGTCATTATTAATGAAGCTCCCTCTACAGCAGTAGCTACAGAGAGACCAGAGTAGAATGAGATATAAATCATAAAGTGATGGGCACATTAAAGCTGACATTTCCAATATTTTGCCTGTCTCACATCGCTGCTTCTCGTTATCACCCTTTGTTCCATATTTTATTTATTCTATGTGATTAACTTTATATGGATCTGTTAAAAACATGACAGCTTAACATTGTTATAATAATTGAAATCTATTTCAGAGCCTTGATTTGCCAGTTTGTTGTTCAACAACAACAAATACTCACTTAGCGGCCTTTGAATAAAGAAGTGTATTGGTAAGCTTATGTAAAAGCAAAGAACAAGTTTGCATTTGATTTTTAAGACACAACGAGAAAACAAAAGGGATGGGGGGGATGCACACAACTGCGTTTTTACTAACACAATCAAAGGAAGGCAATGAAATATTTTTTAAATATTTTGCTCCCCATACTTACTAAACTGAATACTTGAAACAAAGAAAACTACTTCAACTCTTTTGAGTATACCAGAGGGACATGGACCAAGGAGGGTTCATGTGATTAAAAGAACCATCCCAGATAGCTCAGTTGTGCAAAATCAATATTGAAGAATCATGTATTGTTTTATGATGAATATGGTCAATTGAATGAGTTCCTACTTTAACAAGCACAGCTTGGATTTCCAGGTACCTTTTGGCTTTTACCTGAAATCTCTTTTCCCCATTCCTGGTAGTTTCTACTGCACAATTACAAAGATCAAATTTGTGTACTTTATACCTTTCCATGAACTGGTTTGTTGCAGTTCCTTATGTACAGCCCAATAGAGAAATATGCTTTCTCCTTGAATTTTTTTTTAATTTTCAATCATATTGAGGGCTGCAAAATTTGTTCTGGAAAGTAAGGAATTCTGATCTCAGCATTTAAAAGACACTGAGATGTTTTGATTTTGATAACTCACTTGATATGAAAAATACAAGGCTCCAGTCCTAACCCCTACTTACCTGGGAGTAAGCTCTACTGAATGCAGTAGGACTTATTTCTTAGTTGGCTTGCTCTGTCAGCAGTACACCTCAGTATGTCTGTTATTTTAATGTTTGATGGATTTCTGTATTTTAGAATTTCTGTTTTGTTGGAAGCCGCCCAGAGTGGCTGGGGGAACCCGGCCAGATGGGCGGGGTATAAATAATATATTATTATTATTATTATTATTATTATTATTATTATTATTATTATTATTAGTGGATCCCACCTTTTGTTTTTAGCCTGTAGGGTGGGTACTGTTGTGAATTGTTAAAACATGTTCCTATTTAAACAGTGCCATACTTATAGATTGTGGCGGCTTTTTTATTATGCAATAACGTACATGCATTCTTGCATATAGTTCTGTAGTTTTACACCATGGATGGGAAATGTGTGGCCCTTCAGATGCTGCTGCACTACAACACCCATCACCCCTGACCATGCTATCTGGGGTTGTTGAAAGTTGATAATCCAACAACTTCTGTAGGGCCAAATATGCAATGCAAGACCATGTTTTTGACCAATTTCCAGCATGCTATGGGAGAAACTACCCCCAGTACATTACTACTGCTTCTAGAAATATCGTGCCTTGGTCCTCATCATTTCTAAAGTTATTTTTATTCAATGCATTTGCCTTGTATTTTATTGTTTTTCTAATTTCGTGCTTGTTATTAACTTCTTGAGTGTACTTCCCTTGTCAATGCAGAACGTCTGTATTCTTTGAGCACTTTTTCTTTTTACATTTTGCTTCCTAGTAATGGTAAAGGGACCCCTGACCATTAGGTCCAGTCGTGACCGACTCTGGGGTTGCGCGCTCATCTCGCATTATTGGCCGAGGGAGCCGGCGTATAGCTTCCAGGTCATGTGGCCAGCATGACAAAGCCACTTCTGGCGAACCAGAGCAGCACAAGGAAACACCATTTACCTTACTGCTGTTTATCTACTTGCCCTATTTATCTACTTGCATTTTGACGTGCTTTCGAACTGCTAGGTTGGCAGGAGCTGGGACCGAGCAACGGGAGCTCACACCGTCACAGGGATTCGAACCGCCGACCTTCTGATCAGCAAGCCGTAGGCTCAGTGGTTTAACCCACAGCGCCACCTGGGTCCCTAGTAATGGTAACTAATGACTAGCAAAGCAAAGCAAAGATGTTTATTCGGCTGTACGCCCATCATAAAACACAACACAACAAAACAAATCAA
Organism: Zootoca vivipara; assembly: GCF_965207765.1. Classification (NCBI taxonomy): domain Eukaryota; kingdom Metazoa; phylum Chordata; class Lepidosauria; order Squamata; family Lacertidae; genus Zootoca; species Zootoca vivipara. The sequence continues at coordinate 11,634,717 of NC_142599.1, forward strand.
ATAAAAACCGCGGACTCGTAACTAATGACTAATAAATGACTATATATTGATATTTCTTGACTTTATCTGATTTACATTCCTAAGAATTTGGGTTGGGATCCAGGACAACTTTGTAAGCACATCAAGGGGTCAATGAACTTAGAGGTTTGGGAAACTCTGCTTTAAATAGTTATTTCTGAACCTAATGTACACAACTATGGCATGGAGCTCACACACCAAGCACCCAGGAATGCCTTTCACAAGCTATGATAAAGGGAGCCTGAGAAGAGAAGGCTATGGCAACAGTGAAATCTGTGGGATTGAGGGATCAAGAGCCAAGACTGGGCCGTATCCAGTCTGCAGAGGTGGGTGGGTTGGGAGAGAAAGCGATGAATATATGGGCATGAAAAAAAGAAAGTGTGCCAAAGACTGCAGAGAGACATACATTGAGGGAGATGTAATAGGGACAGGGACTGAGGGTCTTGGCAACACTTTTCATCCCCTTTGCCAGTCCCAGCTTCTAGTGTCATTCACAGCAATTAAAATGAAATACAAGGAACAATATAAAACACTGCTGGGGGGGGGGTTCTTGGCTATGTCCACACATGATGGAAGGGTGCCTGGACAAAGCCTCTGCTCCCATGACAGCCTTAGCGTCCGTGACAAATGCTGCAGATGATCCAAAGAATACCACAAATTCTCACCATACCAATTGGTTCTGTGCAAACATTATAGGCAAGAAATTAGGATACAGCAAATCCAGCGCTGGGGAATCTAAGGGTCTCCAGCTGTTGCTGAACTACAAACTCCCATCATCCATGACAACCGGCCACGCTGGTTAGGGCCGATGGGAGCTGGGAGCCTAACAATCTATGGAGGTGGGATACAAGCTCATCCTTGCATTAAGCAAAGCAATATCTAACTGCAAAACACAGTATGTATACAGCTATTAGGCGTGGTCAGGATACGGCAGCAGCCCACCCAGTGCACCGTGACCGAGGTATGGACCTTCATAACATTGGTGTTCAACCCTCAACCAAATTGTACAATACCCTATTGGTTAATTATTATTTTTTTAGAAGAGAAGGTGAAAAGGGGGGAGCCCACAGCTTATTGGTAGAAGACATGCTTCGCATGCAGAAATCACAGGTTCATTTGGCATGTCCAGCTAAAAGCAGGGTTTCCTCAAACTTGGGACTCCAGCTGTTTTTGGACTACAGCTCCCATCATCCCTAGCTAGCAGGACCAGTGGTCAGGGATGATGGGGACTGTAGTCTAAAAACAGCTGGAGACACAGGTTTGGGAAACCCTGAGCTAAAAGGATAACATATGATGGAAACGACCTCTGCTCTGGAGAGCTACTGCCAGTCAGAGCAGACAATACTGAGCTTAGGTCCACCTTCCCAGCCTGATATCTTCCGGATGTGTAGGTCTACTGCTCCCATCAACCCTGGTCAGCATGACCAATAGTCGGGGATGATAGGATGGGTAGTCCAAAACATCAGGAGGGCACCAGGTTGAGGAAGACCGTGCTTGAAGCAGAATTGGTCTATCTTGGTATAAGGCAGCTTCCTGAGCTCTTATGCTTTTTCTTATGCTGCAGGAATGAGTCTTTGATCTATTCCAGCATATTCTCAAGACAGCAGTCCTCAAACTTGCAATAAGATAGAAGTATTTGTAGAAGGGATCGCAACTCAGCAGTGAGCACATGCTTCCCATACATTCGATGCCAGGATCAATCCCCGGTATTTCCAGTTGCAAGGACCCAAAGCAAGGACTCTACCGCTGAGCTGTGGTCCTTTCTTGGAAACAGGGGTCAAGTAGTTGCTGATAGGAAAGACCCCTATCTGAGACCCTGGTGAGCTAGTCAGTAGAAAATACAGAGGCAGAAGGGCAAATAGTCTGGTATAAGGGAGCTTCCTGTACTGTATTGCTAACGAGACTGTAAGAATTAAGACATTTTGTCTTTGAAAATAGTGGATCTCAGTGTAACATGCTAGAATTGAAGACGGGCCCTATGTTTAACCAGGTTGAAGTCTACAGGTTTAAAGTATTCTAATGCTACTCCAGGATTCAACTACAAATAAATTACAGTGGTACCTCGGGTTACGAACTTAAGGTCTGTTCTTAACCCAAAACCGTCCTTAACCCGAGACACGCTTTCACAAATCTGGCCTCCCACTGCCGCCATGCCACCGGTGCGTGATTTCTGTTCTCATCCTGGGGCAAAGTTCTTAACCCGAGGTACCACTTCCGTATTAGCAGAGTTTGTAACCCAAAGTGTTTGCAACCCGAGGTGTTTGTAACCCGAGGTACCACTGTACTATTGACAACTAGCCCTGCTTACATTTTAGTATATGGCATAACATTTCAATTCTCACTGATTCATTAAAATGGTCAGCTTTTAAAGTGATTCTGAAAACACAAAAATGGAAATCTGGAAAACTCAGATTTTTTTGCACAATACTCCTGGCTGAGGAATGACCAAATATGCTTTCTGCGTGGTATAAATATTGCACAAAGGTGGTGGTGGTGGGGATGCTTAAGAGCAGCTTTATTATGCAATGCCAGAAACAGATGGCCAGAAGAAGAGTTATGCTTGAGAATTGTGGAGGGGGTGGGCAATCATAGCAGCAGTCATGAGTATTTATCGCTTTTCACAGTTACCAGGTAAAACATTGATCAATTCTCTCAGCTGTTACCAAACAGCATTAATTTCTTGTTTCCCCCTCTTGCTTTTGTACTAAATAAGAAAGCCATTTATTAAGCCCTAAAGATGTGTAGCAATTCATTTACAACTCCAGATCCAGTCACACCTGTAAAGTACTGCTGCTTGTATAGTTGTACAGCTTGGGAAACAAATTAAACTTTGGCACATACTTAAATTTTAACGTGCATTTGATTCACAACACTTGCTTGTTTTTATCAGCACACAACACGTGCCTTTCCACTTTGGCTTAAATTTACCGCAAAATTCCTATCTTCTAAGTATACAAAACATGGATTGAATTAATATGGGAGCCAGAGGAACTGAAATAATCTAATTTTGAATACTATCTGAGAAACACCTTGTCACAGTTCCAAGACCAGTTCACTGAAATAAACAGGGATTATGCCTTAGCCTCGTGCTGTTCTTTGACAACACCCCTATATTTCAACTGAGCTTAAAGATACTTCTGATGAGTTTTGCTATTTATGAAGGGTGGCGTGGTAAAATGCATTACATTGGGATCTACTATATTTAAACTATGTCAACAAAATTAGTAGTATAACATCTACAACAATGTAAGAGGATTAACTTATTTTTACTAGAATCCTAATACCATATAAAGCATATACATTCACTTTTAAAGTGCTTTTCAATATCCACCCCCTGTTTAACTCAATGCCCAGGTGAGTTTACTTATAACAGATGTATCATGTAGTTTAAAGTGCCATTTTCTTAATGTAGTAATTTGAAAATTCCTCAGGTATTGTTAAATCTTGGTGTTGCAATGATGTAAAACAGAATCCATTCTTGTACTTCAGGTACAGTCCATTTTAATATTTAAAATATTGAATACTTTTTAAAGATAGAAACTTAACTTTCCAAAAGCACATACAGTATTTGCCTTCAGAATCCTCTAGCACTGCCATAAGATCACAACCAATGAACAAACTCCCTTCCCTCTTGTCTACATTTCAGAAGTTTCCAATCATTTTTATAGTATAATTAGCTCTTGATGCCACTGCAATATCATTTTTAAAAATTATGTTCCTTTAATCATATTTGCTATTGATATCATTTTAAAACTATTTTCATGTAATACAGAAGCTACTTTATTCATTTACTTATTAATTACTATGACATGTGCCATTACTACCAATTTTATTTATTACATTTATACCTCACCTCTTTCTCCACAACAACCCTGTGTGGAGTTGCTTTAAGGTGATTGTGATGGCACATGAAGTCCAATACAGCTTGGTACTCGGATACTTAAAGGATCATCTGTCCCTTTATCAGCTTACCTGTCTGAAAACCATCAGTGGATACCCTTCTTTGCATAGCTGCCAAGTTATCCCTTTTTTAAAGGGATTTTCCCTTATGCTGAATAGGCTTCCTCACAAGAAAAGGGAAAACTTGGCAGCTATGCTTCTTTGTACAACATGGCCTGTTGAGATTTCTTATGCTGAGACATGGGAGAGTGCTCTCTCTGAGCTGACACCCAATTTATGGAATGCCTTCCTCTCTATGATATACCTGGAGCTGAATTTTTGCTCTTCAGTGCCAGCTAAAACCATGGTTGTTCACTCAGGTGTTGACAATGTGTTACTCCCTGGACTGGGTGCTAAAATGTAGTTGGCTGTCGTTCCGTAGACCAGTGGTTCCCAACTGGTGCTCTGTGGACCCCTGGAGGTCGATTGCACCATTCATTTAACAAAAAACTACCATAGAGGTATCAAAAGTTTCAAATTAGGGGGGTCCATTGCTTGGCTTTTGAAAAACAGGGGGTCTGCAGTACTTAAGTTAATTGGGAACCACGGCTGCAGACTGTTAACAGGTTTATTTGCTTTATCTGTCCTCATTTTATTGTATAATTCTATGTATTATTGTTGGTTGTGGGTTTTTTTTTTAATTGCCGATTGCATCCCACCCTGGGGTGGCTTGCAATGAGTCACACATACTTTAAATAAATTAAAATATTATTGTCATTTAAGGGTCACAAACTCCACTTAGCCAAGAATATACAAAGAGGCTGCAGCCAGAGTTAACCACTAGCCTCAAAGAAAAGACTTTCCACTGGATGACACCAGCAGCTATTTGAATACACTTTACCAAGAATACCTGAAGGCTGGATGCTGTTGGAATATCTAGTCAGTTCTCACAACCAGCCAGCATCCGGGGCAGACCTCACCATAAAGCAGTGTGAAAATAGTTAGATGATAGATTCCAAGATTTCCATGCCTCCGGTCTCCATTTCCGTATGTCACAAAAAGGCTCGATGGGTCATTATTTTGCTTCAGAAGCAAAACATCTCTTAAGGCTAGCTCTGACAGCATGTAGGCTACAGTTGTATTGTCAGACAATGATCATCACAAGTACACCAGCAGAAAACCGCTACCTCTAAAGCTGTCGCACGCAGCACCCAAGGCTGACTGAAGACATTTATTCTTTAACTCTCACTCTAGTCAAAGGTTACTGTTAGGGAATTTTACGGGGGGGGGGCAACCAAACGAGGATTAGTTTGGACCCCGAAGTGGACCCCAAGATGACCCCGCCAGGCTAGGCCACATCCCCACAGGCACACCACAAGTAAACCCACAACCCATGGGAATGAGCCCTGTCAAAATAAAGGCTTCTCTCCATTCCCGCTTCTCCCTCTCCCCTGTATAACCCTCTCTATATGATAGTAACACTGTCACAAACCCATGAATGAAACCAAGTTATGAGTGTAGCGAAAATTATGAATGAAACCCCCTTCTCCTGTCCGCTGCGTCTTAGCCAATCAGATGATTGCAATCTCTCTGCAGAGCCTAGCTCAGCTAGCTCTGCACGCTTGAGTAAGCCTCTGACAAGGCGATGACAGGAGAACAATCACTGACAGTTCTTCGAACCTTCGGAAGCTGGTAATCCAATTAGAACTTGCTACAATGTATCCAAGCTACCCAGGCAATGAACGAGACAGCAAGTCCAGATAGGGGAACTCAAGAATCTTTATTAAATCATATAAAATCACTGCAAACATGGATTCCTTCGGAACCAACGATATTTTGATACAGACACCAAGGCCTTTCCAAGACCCCCGGCTCCGACATAATCCCCAAAGCGCGGAGTCACGTACACAGGAAAATGTCCCCTCCACCTTGTACACAAACCCATCAGGTATAATCCCTGAATATCCTCCCCTCTAGGGTTCCTTTGTTACCTCCTGTCTGTGCATATCTGGAACATCCACCAATACTCATCTTCCTGGAGATTTCAATGCCTGGGCCATCGAGTAACCCATCATGGGGTCGTCTGTCAACCCCTTGGCCATAAAACTTGTTTACCCATATGGAAATGTGTTCTGTACCTTCCCCTTTCGTGACGTGTCCATGATGTATCAATGATGTATGTATGACACTTTCTGCAGTGTTCTATGGGAAATGTTGAGAACTTTTAAAAGTTGTTGTAACCTTTTGTTCGGGGTTCATTCTCTGCATTGAACCTGCTGCGCAGCAATAAACCTTGGTGTTTTTGCTTCTACCTCTGGCTGGCCTCCTTCCTTTGCTGTCCGCAATCACCGCAGGCCCTCGCCTGACGTGCTGGGTGTCCGGCTGCTTTGCACCCAGATTTTGCCCTAACATTTGGCGCCCGAACAGGGACCTGCGGTTCTCCCGAGTTGCTGACCGGGGGCCCTGAGGTCTTCAAGCCGGCATCAGGCACCTTTTGCCTGTGGGGATCTTCCGGACCTCCGGCCACCAACCGGGCGGTAATCTACAGGTCCCCGAAGGACCCAGCCAGGGAGCAAAACCAGGGACCGGCCGGACAACCTCATCGATCCCGGGATCTTCTCAGGAGGAGGTGTGTGAGTATAAGGTTAAATCCAGTGCACTGGTGGGAAGCGGGTGGTATCTCCTGGCAACTGAATTCTCTGCCCTCTTACCTATCTTACCTTCTGCCTTTCTCTTCGGACCGAGTGCCGCGCTCGACTCGAACGGGAGTCCTGAGCTCTATCCCTGTTTCCTCGAACCCCCCCTCAGCTGGTCAGCCGCCCCGCTGGAGCGCGATCTCCAGTGAAAGCAAGGGACCAGGTGAGAGTGGGGGACTCTGACCAGCCGCACCGTTGGGGCACGATCTCCAGCGAAAGCAAGGGGCCAGAGCTCTTTTTCCACCCTCCAACCACCTGGTTGGAGCCTTCCTGCACTGTCTCTACCCCAGCCGCACCAGTCGAGTCACGTAACACGCGTGTCGTGCGTGAACTCGCTTCTGAAAGCAAGGGGGGTATTCCGGATCGCAAAACTCTATTCGGAGAGCACCCGATCTGGCACCGCATCTCGCGGGCGTTCAGTAGGACTCTCCTCTTTCTTCAGATTGTAGAGATAGGTAGGAGGTTGCCAGGAGGGAAGAGCCTAGCGGAAGCCTAGGGGGACACGGCAGAGTGGGAAGGAAAACCCGCAGGAGTTTTGGGAAAAGTATAACTTGATAGGATAGATTGTTTCCTGTTAAAAAAATCTAGACGTTAGAGTGACCCAGCCCTTACCCTTTATCCGTCCTCCTTTCTTTCACCAGAAAACCCTTTAAAATGGGCACTTGTGCTTCGAAGCCAGAGCGGACTCCCTCTGGGAAGAAGGCTTCGAGGACGCCTTCTCTATCCCAGCGGGACCCCGACTCTCCCCTTGAATTCGTGCTAGCCCGCTGGAGTCAACTTCCAGGACATGCAACCCTTTCAAAGCGGAAATTGGAAGACCTCTGTCAGGCTTCCTGGCCAAAGTTAACTACGACTACAAGACCTGAACTCCGTTGGCCACCGGAGGGATCCTTTAACGTGGATCGAATTAAGATTTTAAAGAAGCACTTAAGGGAAGAAAAGCCCCGGCAGCTGCAATATTTAAGTCTCTTTGAAGCCGCCGAGAGAGCGGTCCCGGATTGCTCAGGACGAGGAAATCCGAGACACCTAGCGGTCTTGAAATCCAAAGCCCGCCGACCTAGGTCCCAAAGGAATCTGCCGCCACCCCCTCCTTATGAGGACCCAGCAGATGACAGCGACTCCTTCGATCAGTCCCTTTTGCCCTTTTACTACCCAACGGCCACCTCTGAAGATACTAGCAGTGAGGGTGAAATTGATGATGGAATGAGTGGCAGCGAAGGGCAAGGAAGAACAGCCAGGGCTTCGACCTTGGCGCAAAGGGAAAAGACTAAGAAAGAGTTAAAGGCAAAGTCCAAGCTAACGTCAGTAAATGATGGGGCCGGTCCTAGCAGCCAAGGGGACGCACAGATGCCCCTACGAGGGTTACCCATCCCTCCTTCCGCCCCTGACGGTCCACCTAGGATGGTGTACGCTCACCGACCATTCGCCACCACTGATCTTGTTACCTGGTCTAATTTGATGCCTTCCCTGAGAGATGACCCCGATAAATGCCACCGGCAAGTCAGCGCCATCTTCTCTTCATATAACCCTACCTGGGCAGATGTTCAGGTACTCCTGAACTCCCTCTTTAACGAGGCTGAGAAGGCAGACATCTTAGCCAAGGCAGGTGAAGCCTTGAATCTCCCTGACTTTCAACCTAACCGACCCGGAGGCGTCGCACCTCTCACAGCCACCGTGCTGCGAAATGACCCCTCATGGAATTATAACAATCCAGATCATACCTGGTGTCTAGAGGTTTTCACCAGGGCAATCCTAGAAGGGATCCGGGCGGCCGGGAAACGGGTAGTCAATTGGACCAAGGTCCAAGCGGTCCAGCAAGGACAAAACGAACACCCCTCCGACTATTTCAGTAGACTAACAACTGCGATAAAAACATGGGGTGGGATAAACCCAGAAAGTCCCGAGCATGAAATTATAGTTAAAGGATTCTTCAAGGACCAGGCCACCCCAGACATAAGGAAGGCCCTGAACCTCCAGATAGGATATGATGGAAAGCCCATTGGCGAAATTCTGTCCATTGCAAAGACCATTTTCAACTCACGAGATGAGAAAACCAAGCGAGAAGGGTCAGCTGAGGAGGAGAAGGTATTGGCCCTCAACATGGAACCTAGGGGGTTCCGGGGAAGAGGCATGGCCCGGGGAAGAGGTAGAGGAGGCGCACCACCAGTAATTCCCAGGCCGTGGGGACCCAACACAGGGGGGTGCTACAATTGCGGGGAAGAAAGCCACATCAAAAAGTTCTGTCCGTACCTCTCTGGCTCGGGTTACTACCCGTCACAAGTTCCCTACGGAAACCCCCCTACCAGCACCTTCCCACACCAACCGGCACCCGGACCTATGGCCTCAGGACAGCGGTACCCCCCTAATTCTGGGAACCGACAAAACATTCAGGCCACCAACCCCCGGCCCCTCTCAGGGTATCAGACACAGGCTCCACAGTATGGAAACTCGTACCAGCATAATCCAGCCCCTTCAACCCAATCCTTGCTACCCGGAGGGCAGAATTATTGACAATCAGCCGGGTATCCCACTCAAGCCTCCGCACTTTGCCCGGTCCTCGCCTTATCACCTGAGGACCCAGTCTGTACCCTTAACATAGACGGACAATCCTATGATTGCCTGCTGGACACGGGAGCCACCTTTTCTACCTTGTCGGACAGTCACCTCAAACCGGGAAGGGAAACTCGCAAAGTGTTTGGATTAGATGGGATACCCCGAACCTGTCCCCTTTCTGAGCCAGCTAAAGTAAGGTTGGGACCCCTGCTGGCAGAACATACCTTCCTTTTGACTAACAGCCCGGTGAACATGTTAGGCAGGGACCTTCTCTGCAAGTTGAGAGCTACCATTCAGTGTAATAAGGAAGGGATTTATCTACACCTCCCTGAAGAGTCCCTCCTAGCCTTCCAAGGCATCGTGGAGGAGGCGAAAATGGGCCACCAATTCCCGGACTTACCCCTTGAACTCGAGCTAGAAATGCCCCCTTGGCTCTGGGGCACCGAATCTACCTCGGTCGGACTCCTAAAGTCAGCTACACCTGTCAGAATTACCTACCGCACTGACGTACCTTTCCCCTGCACAAAGCAATACCCGCTCCCTAAGGAGGCTATAGACGGCCTCACGCCAATGATACAGGACTTTCTAGACCAAGGAATACTGGTGCACACCGCCTCCCCTTGTAACACCCCGGTACTCCCAATCAAAAAACCGGGAGGGGAAGGCGCACCTGTCCGTTATCGCTTTGTTCAGGACCTCCGCTTGGTGAACCAGTTCGTGATCCCTCGCCACCCCGTCGTAGGCAACCCGAACTCGCTCCTAAACGCCATCCCGCCCGACACGACCTGGTATAGTGCAGCGGATTTGTGCTCAGCTTTTTTTAGCATCCCGGTGGCCCCAGAAAGTCAGTTCTTATTTGCGTTTACATGGGGACCGGGTCAACTAACCTGGACTCGGCTACCCCAGGGATATGTTGAATCACCCGCAATCTTCTCTGCGGTCCTCCACCAAGATCTGCAGGATGTGAACCTTCCTGGGGGATCCACCTATCTCTTATACGTAGATGATATTTTATTGTGTTCTACTAGTGAGGAAGCATGCAGACTGGACACCAAGCACCTGCTCATGGAATTGGCACATAAGGGACACAAGGTGTCACCTAAGAAATTGCAATTCTGCAAACAAGAGGTGAAATACCTAGGCCACATCCTGGGGGTTGGCACTAGAAGCCTAGCTACTGACAGGATTGAGGCAGTCACAAAAATCCCATTACCTCAAACGAAAAGACAGCTCAGGGGGTTCCTAGGGATGGCTGGATTTTGCCGATCATGGATAGCGGGTTATGCCGAACTCACCAAGCCCCTGACAGCCATGACCCGACAGGACCACCCCGATAAACTCCAATGGAATGAGGAAGCCTATGCCTCCTTTGAACGAATAAAACGGGAACTCCGCTCAGCTCCCGCTTTGGGACTCCCAGACTACCGTATCCCTTTCAATCTCTATGTCCACGAACAAATGGGAGTTGCATCAGGGGTCCTCACACAACCCTTTCGTGATAGGGAAAGACCAGTAGCCTACTACAGTCTTCAGCTGGATAACACAGCTAAGGGAACTGTCAACTGTCTCCGTGCTATAGCTGCAACAGCCGCACTTCTTGAGAAAGCTCAGGAAACTGTATTAGGACATGAACTCACCATACATGTTCCGCACGCGGTGTCCATTCTCCTAACAATGAAGGGTTCGCACCACTTCTCAAACTCGCGACTAAACCGCTATGAGGCCTTACTTCTGACCCCTTCGAATGTAACTATCAAACGAGTTACCTCCCTCAATCCTGCCACCCTCTTACCACTACCAGATGATGGCACCCCACACCATGATTGCGCCCAGATAGTCCGTCAGGCAGAGAAACCTCGAGAAGATTTAGATCATCTTCCCCTGCCAAATCCGGACCTAATTCTGTATACCGATGGCAGCTCCAAAATTGTAGACGGGGAAAGGAAGTCGGGGTATGCAGTGGTCACGGATTTTGAAATAATAGAAGCCAACCCAATAAGTCCGCAGTATAGTGCCCAAGCGGCTGAACTTGTAGCCCTCATCAGGGCCTGTGAAATTAGTGAAGGCAAACGGGCCACCATCTACACAGACAGCAAGTATTGCTTCGGATTGGTGCACACCACGGGGCAAATCTGGCTCCAAAGGGGCTTCTTGACAGCGGCGGGTTCCCAAATATCGCACGCTGCCCTGGTAGAGAGGCTCCTGAATGCTATCCACCTACCCGAGGCAATAGCTGTTGTTCACTGCAAAGCACACACGAGAGGGAGGGATCCCATCTCCAAAGGGAATAGCCGGGCGGATAGAGCGGCCCAAATGGCTGCACTCCAACCTCCCTCAGAGGGAATGGACTTTCAGTGCATCCAACTCCCAGCTGATTTAAACCTGAAAGATATCTATCAGGCCATAACTGATGAAGAACTGGCAAAGTGGATCTCTATCGGTGCGTCCGAAATCGACGGGATTTGGACTTTGCCGGATGGTAGAATAGTTCTACCCAAGGCTTGGACGCCTAAGTTCGCAAGGACACTTCACCAACAGACCCACTGGGGAAAGGGAAAGATAACGGACTTCATACAAAGGTACTGCTATGCGCCGGGGACTGCAGCCGCGGCCGCAGCAGCTACCAAGAATTGTATCACTTGCCAAAACTTTAACCCGAAACGGGAACCTAAACGGCCCCCAGGAGCTAGACCGTGGGCTTTCGTCCCCTTTGAGACCCTGCAATTAGACTTCATCGATCTACCACCATGCCAGGGATTCAAGCACGCACTAATCATTGTAGACAAGTTCTCCCATTGGGTAGAGGGATTTCCTACCCGACGGGCGACGGCCTCTGTAGTCGCTAAAACTCTCATCCACGAAATTATACCTAGATATGGGATCCCCCGTAAATTGGACAGCGATCAAGGAACCCATTTCACTGCAGAGGTGGCCCAACATGTTGCCCAGGCACTCGGGATTAAGTGGGAACTACACACCCCTTACCACCCTCAGTCTTCTGGCCAAGTAGAGCGTATAAACCAAGAAGTCAAGTTGCAACTTGGAAAACTCTGCAGTGAAACGGGGCTGAAATGGGTGAACGCACTACCTCTAGTTCTACATAACATTAGATGTGCTCCCACAAGAGCTCTAAAATTATCCCCATACGAGCTCCTATTCGGGAGACCGCCACCAGTCTATACCACACAATTCCCGCTTGCTGAGTTGGATACCGGGGAAGCGGAACTCACGGCATATGTCGTCCAACTCCAGAAGCAATTACGGCGACTCCATGCCTACGCTGCTGTAGAGGGTCAGAACCTGCCTATAGATGTTCCGGCCCATTCCTTCCATCCAGGGGATTGGATCTTAGTGAAAGTTTACCACAAGCAGACACTTCAACCCTCCTGGGAGGGACCCTTTCAAATTCTCCTCACCTCACCTACCGCTTTAAAAATAGGGGAGAAGAGCTCCTGGGTGCACCACACCAGGTGCAAGAAAGCCGAGCCACCGTCAGACTCTGGGGACGGGGAGGGGGAGGACTGTACCTTTGACAAACCTCCAACCCTCCCAGCTGCTGACCTAGAGGACAACGAGCCTGACCCGCCTCCCTTGCTCCCAACTCCGGACCCGGATCGGGGCCAAGATCGGACTCTACAGACCGGACCTGACGATCGGGGCCAAGATCGGGCTCTACAGACCGGACCTGACGATCGGGGCCAAGATCGGGCTCTACAGACCGGACCTGACGATCGGGGCCAAGATCGGGCTCTACAGACCGGACCTGACGATCGGGGCCAAGATCGGGCTCTACAGACCGGACCTGACGATCGGGGCCAAGATCGGGCTCTACAGACCGGACCTGAGGAAGACCTTGCCGCTACGCCTTTGTGGGACAATTGGACTTCGGAAATTGTCCCAGACCCCACCGCAATCAAGCTGCGCCTGAAACGCCAGTGATACCCCCTCGACGACGCCATCGTTCCTGTTTCCTGCCATCGCTTCGCTTCGCTTCGTTCCTGCTTCCTGCCATCGCTTCGCTTCTCTTCGTTCCTGCTTCCAGCCATCGCTTCGCTTCTCTTCGTTCCTGCTTCCTGCCATCACTTCGCTTCTCATCGTTCCTGCTTCCAGCCATCGCTTCGCTTCTCTTCGTTCCTGCTTCCTGCCGACGCACAGCTCCTGTTTGACAGCTGTCAACCGCTCGTTCTTCTCCGCCACGTTTTGACAGCTCCTGTTTGACAGCTGTCAACCGCTCGTTCTTCTCCGCCACGTTTTGACAGCTCCTGTTTGACAGCTGTCAACCGCTCGTTCTTCTCCGCCACGTTTTGACAGCTCTTGTTTGACAGCTCTCAGCCGCTCGTTCTTCTCCGCCACGGTTTGACAGCTTGTTCTCCTCGGACTAGTCTGACAACTCCCGTCTCTGGCACCCAACAACCACTTATTTTTCCTTCTGTTAAACAACCCCTACGCAGGCCAAACACTCGTGAACTGGACATGGAACCTACCCTTCACTTATTCATCCTCCTCCTCTTTGCCCCACCTACCATGCCTTTATCAGACCAGTGCTCCGGTCTGCAGACGGACTATCGCTTTCTTGACTACCATACCGCAGACCTTGGGGGCAACCAGAACCCGGACCGAGTGGGCGACTTCAACTTTTGCCTCCCGGAATCCCGAACCCTCCTTCGTCACTCCTTGGTCCCAAGGCTCAGTGGGACCCAATACTGGGAACTTTTCATACGGGACCGGAACTACCAGCGCATTGGATCTGCAAATCTCACCTTGGAACAGCAGTACTACCGACTTCACTGTACCAATGGATCATACTTCCTCTACGGGCAAAGGGACATCCTCCGCTACCCTAATTGGACCGAGATGGAAAAGGGAGGTGCCCAACCCGTTTACACAGACAACCACCATCCATCAGAAAGGTTGATATTTGGGTTCCAATGCCTCCTCTTGACCCCGAAGCCGGAGAAACCACATCTACAGGGAGTTTGTTTAAGGCGTTTCTGTTGTCTATGGAACTTGGGCTACACACAGGGTTGGAAAGGAGGGGAATACCTTGAAGGCTGGTACCACCCTGTAGGATCTTCAAACAATTCCCCAGTGTGGGACCACGATGGACCGCAGCGATGTGGGGGAATCGCCAAGAATACGACCCTCCTAAGCACCTCTGACCCCCTCCATCCTATCGGAACGGCTCCTAGACAGCTCGGTGGATACTCCACTCTTGAGGAGCCTGATCTGCTCTCCTCATGGGGCAAGAACTCTTACCTCCAACTCCTTAGCCAGGTAGCTAAGGAGGCCCCTCCACAAGACTGTTGGATTTGCGCCCATGCTCCAAGCCACATGCGGCAAGGGCTACCCCTGGTACCAGTGCCTGTCACCCTAGAACAATTCCGCTCCGGGGACATGACATCCTGGAATCTTACCGCTATGAACCTGACTCATCAGTACCTGTACCTCACGGGTCCAACTAAGGGCCCCCTCTGCCGACTTTTCGCCGGTGGCGGGGCCCACATAGGTACCAGCACCTGCACCACCAACCTCGAACTCCATGCTTCTGGACAGGTGACAATCTCCTCACATCTAGGTTCCCACATTTACCCCAATCTTTCAATGGCATGGGTCGCGGTGATTGGCCGCCCTTCTAAAAACTCTACATACAACCCGAACCCCTTGCTCCTGCGGCCCTTCGCTTCCGGAAGGATGGAATCCTACCTCTCAGGGTTATTCTGGGTATGTGGGCATCGCGCATACAGCTGGGTGAGCCCCCACATGTCTGGTTCCTGTTTCATCGGATACATCGTGCCTGGAATCCGAGTCACTTACAACTTACCAGCTGGAAGGCAAAGGAACAGGAGAGGGCAGAAATCCCTCTCAGATCTCTCCGATGTGGCAGCCAACGGTGAAACATGGGGCAGGGCATTATTCCCTGCATATGGAGCGGGCTCCAACCATGTGGACATCCTTAAACTTACTGATGTACTTCTGAAATTCATGCAGGAAGCAGAACAAATCACGGACTCCCTCACCACAGAACTGTCACAGGTACGCCAACTCTCGATTCAGAACAGAATTGCAACGGACTTCTTGTTGTCCAGTGAGGGTGGGACCTGTGCTCTGATTGGCTCTGAATGCTGCACGTTCGTGACAGACCAAACCCTAAACATAACCGGACACCTAAACAACATCCACAAACTGGCAGGACAACTTGAAGCGATTCAACGTGAGGGACTCTCAGACTTTGACCTATGGGGCTGGCTCCCCAACTTAGGATGGGTAAGGTCTATACTTAAGGTGATTATTTCAATATTAGTTATTAGTGTTTTGTGTGTGTCTATGTGTTGCTGTGCCTTACATTGTGCTAATCCTTGTTGTGCCCTACTCCACTGCCTTCCCGAGAAAAATCCCCCTCAACTGTTCCCACTGAGAGCCTATTCACCAAATACCAGTCTTTTCCCTGAATATGTCCAAATGCGACATCTTGGGGAAGGTGAATACCAAATCACTGAAATATAGCCAGAGGGGATGCAAGGGGGTGCGGAGAAAAGATTCGTGGTTCTTTCAGAACTCGTCACGAATCTATCTCCGAGTGGGCGACTGTTAGGGAATTTTACGGGGGGGGGGCAACCAAACGAGGATTAGTTTGGACCCCGAAGTGGACCCCAAGATGACCCCGCCAGGCTAGGCCACATCCCCACAGGCACACCACAAGTAAACCCACAACCCATGGGAATGAGCCCTGTCAAAATAAAGGCTTCTCTCCATTCCCGCTTCTCCCTCTCCCCTGTATAACCCTCTCTATATGATAGTAACACTGTCACAAACCCATGAATGAAACCAAGTTATGAGTGTAGCGAAAATTATGAATGAAACCCCCTTCTCCTGTCCGCTGCGTCTTAGCCAATCAGATGATTGCAATCTCTCTGCAGAGCCTAGCTCAGCTAGCTCTGCACGCTTGAGTAAGCCTCTGACAAGGCGATGACAGGAGAACAATCACTGACAGTTCTTCGAACCTTCGGAAGCTGGTAATCCAATTAGAACTTGCTACAATGTATCCAAGCTACCCAGGCAATGAACGAGACAGCAAGTCCAGATAGGGGAACTCAAGAATCTTTATTAAATCATATAAAATCACTGCAAACATGGATTCCTTCGGAACCAACGATATTTTGATACAGACACCAAGGCCTTTCCAAGACCCCCGGCTCCGACATAATCCCCAAAGCGCGGAGTCACGTACACAGGAAAATGTCCCCTCCACCTTGTACACAAACCCATCAGGTATAATCCCTGAATATCCTCCCCTCTAGGGTTCCTTTGTTACCTCCTGTCTGTGCATATCTGGAACATCCACCAATACTCATCTTCCTGGAGATTTCAATGCCTGGGCCATCGAGTAACCCATCATGGGGTCGTCTGTCAACCCCTTGGCCATAAAACTTGTTTACCCATATGGAAATGTGTTCTGTACCTTCCCCTTTCGTGACGTGTCCATGATGTATCAATGATGTATGTATGACACTTTCTGCAGTGTTCTATGGGAAATGTTGAGAACTTTTAAAAGTTGTTGTAACCTTTTGTTCGGGGTTCATTCTCTGCATTGAACCTGCTGCGCAGCAATAAACCTTGGTGTTTTTGCTTCTACCTCTGGCTGGCCTCCTTCCTTTGCTGTCCGCAATCACCGCAGGCCCTCGCCTGACGTGCTGGGTGTCCGGCTGCTTTGCACCCAGATTTTGCCCTAACAGTTACCTACAACCGGCAGGTGGAAATTGACTTCAAAAGAGCTTTGAAGAATCAAGGTCAGAGAAAGCTAATGCCCTGAAGATTTATAGCAGTCACGAAAAGGCATTGGCACATACAACTAATTATACATATTGGATGGTGGCTATTAGCTACGGCACCCATGTTCACGTAGCCTAATACTGTATATAAAAAAATATAGAGATACTTATTTATAAATGGCTAACAAAAAGTGGTATACGACACGCTTAACAAAAAATGAAGGTCAAGCTACAATCAACAGAGCAAAACAGGTAATAATCAAATCTGTGCTGACCAGCAAAAATGAGATACCGGTACCAAGCCATATTGCTATTTCCCAAAGGCTTATGTAAAAAGAAATGTTTTCAACATGCGTCAGAAACCACAGATAGACTCATGTTGAATGTCCACAGGGAGTGTGTTCCAGAGTGTAGGCACCATTATGGAAAATGCTCTCTTCTGAGTAACTGCCAGGTGGAGCTCATGAACGTGCAACCGTACCAGGAGAGCCTCTCTGAATGACCATCATGACCAGGAACAGTAAGGGAGAAGGTGGTCTCTCACATAAACATGTTCTATACTAAGGGAACTCTGGGAGAGGAGAGTGAGGGGAAGTTCGGTTGTGCAGCCAGCTAGGACTGGTCGTGCTGGTGGAACTGTTTAGTTTCATACTGTCCATTATTATTTTTGGAGAGGGTTGTTTGAGATAGTGTAGAATACTGCCTTCCAGTGTTTAAAAACTGTGCGTACAATGGGTTGTACTCAGCTAAGTCCTACTCATAAGGAAATCTATTAGCTTCAATGGGTCTATTCTGAGTAGGACAAGCACAGACTACCCATTGACAATATTTTATTTGAAAAACAGTAAGAGAGGAACTAAAACCAATATTGCAAACTAAGACTGTAACCCTATACAGTGGTACCTCGGTTTAAAAACAGCCCTGTTTATGAACAATTCGGTTTACGAACTCTGCAAAACCGGAAGTAGTGTCCTGGTTTGCAAACTTTCCCTCGGTCTAAGAATGGAATCCAAATGGTGGAAGGGCACCGGCAGCGGGAGGAAAGCATGCCTCGGTTTAAGAACGGTTTCAGTTTAAGAACGGACTTCTGGAACAGATTAAGTTCGTAAACCGAGATACCATTGTATGCACTACTTATGTGGAAGCAAGCAACCATGGGGTAAATGAGATTTAACATATTCTGAGTAGACATGCATAGGAATTAGACATGCACAGGAAGAACTGGATAACTCAGCGGATTAGAGCATAGTGCTGATAATGCCAAGGTTGCAGGTTCAATCCCCATACGGGACAGCTGGGTATTCCTGCATTGCAGGGCGTTGGGTCCCGACCAACTCTACAATTCTATGATGCTATGATTGCCCTGTAAAACAGTGGGGTCTGCCGTTAAAACCCTAACCAGGTTTTGCAGAGAAATTTCTTAACTTATCAGTGAAAAGGGAGGAGGGGGTCCAGGCAGATATGCAAAGGAAGAAGCTGGAAGGTTTTTTTTAATGAAGACTCTCTCACATATCCCAACCCACTTTTGCCTGAATAACTGTTAGAAGAGCATCTTCATAAGATCTTAGGGGACTGGCACTATGATACAAGAGCTAGTGGTCCTTTAGATAGCCTGGACTTAGGCAATTTAGGGCTTTAAACGTGACCACAAAGCATCTTGAATTGTGCCTGGAAACTAAATGGTAACGAACACTTCTGCAAGCATGGGAACCCACAGGAAAGTTTTGGGGGAGGCGCTGAGAGGAGGTAACAGGTCAATTTCTTACAAAAAAGGAGTAGTGTCTGTACATTTGGTCTCATATCTCAGGTTTTACAAAAGGTAGAAATGCAATGTTCTTTTAATGAAAGCTGGGAATTATGGTTGGAGGAGGGCTTGCCCCCACCGTGGACTCCCATGGCTGCAAGTATGCTTCCACCATGAACCTAGCTGCCACATTCTGGACCAACTACAGTTTCCAGAGACTTCTCAGAGGCTGCACCCATAACAGAGCATATTACAAATCCAATTGAGGTAGGATTAGTCTAACCATTGATAGGGGCATCCTGCTCAAGGATGCCAACTGGCTGTTGTATCAATTAAGCTGGTACCTCTGTAAAATTCATCTGATTCCCCTTCTACCACTCACAAAACCAGATTACTCCATTACCAGAAATGAGAATTGTTCAAGGATTTTTGATTACCACCATTTGCTTACAATGAAATAAAGCCATTTTGCATATAGTAAATTAATGTTTAAAAGCTTATTTCAGAATATAGTCAACAGCGACCATTTTGCATTCACTGTAATGCTTTCCTCGGGAGTACTGTTGAGTATTGTATTTAGCAGCTTTCAATTGCCTTCTGCAGGGTGAAATGGCCAGGTGCTAACAACATTATACATAGTTCTACACAGACTTAGCAAAAAGAAAACATTTTAGAATACCTGAACAGAAGTCACCATGGAAAAACACAAGTCTGTTCTTAAGAGTGCAGAATCTCCACTGGCGTGGTTTGCTGTACAAAAACAGAAGTACCTTACCTTCAATTATTTCCTAAAGGGCTGCTGGTTTTGGCAAGAGCAGCAGGAAAGACAGCCCTCTATCAATCACTGGTTTTGGAACGGACATGGTATCATAACCTATTCCACTACAATATTCTGAAATAGGGGGGAATGCAGGCAGCACAGATTTGCTCAAGGAAGATGTATGGAACCTGTGGCCCTTCAGTTGTTCGATTACAGTTCCTATCATCCCTGACCATTGGCCATGCTGGCTGGGGCTGATGGGAGTTGGAATCTAGCAACATATGGAGGGCTACAGTTCTCCATCTCTGGCCTAAGGCATTTAAAAAAATATGTGACAGTGTGTCAGAGCAATAAACTGAGCACTGTTTCACTGCACAGCCTTTTGGGGGAGATGCTAGGCTAGAAACCTGGGTTCTAATACACTTGAATACTAACTCTCATATGTACTTTTCAAAACCAAGATACTTTAGCGTGTTACTGTAATGACTGTAATATTATAATAAGTTTATGACAAAATTAATGTTTTAATATGGATACTTTGGAGCCACAGATTTTTTTTCTACAAGTAAACCTGATACTCTGGCCTTCTGAAAGAAGGGCAAACATTTAATAGGGACCAAAGCTGCACAGTGGTAGAGCACATAC